>NC_136910.1:21143006-21755784 GCF_949606895.1 Notothenia rossii
CGTCGCTGCACATTATCCCGCTTATTACATGGCCACATTCTCAACAAAGTAACGACATGACTCCCAATATTAATTCAAATGCTTTTATGAATTTAGAAAATGATTTTATTGATTAAAAAAATGGTTGTATGTATTGATTTAAATTGACATGCATCCGCTAGGAAAAAATAGTCCGTTGTTACTGTTTGAACTAACGTAGCAACGGCAGGAACTGCTTCAATAGCGTTTTTGAGGACCTTTTTGATTACAGATTTGAAAACATCGTTGCTTGCTTTAAAAGTAGCACAATTCATTGTGTCAAATTTTGGAAAGTATCTACATATCCCTGCCCTAATGCCAAAGTAACTGCCAACTCCCCTCTCCTGCAGGGGGGCGTGGTCAGTTGCAGCTCACAGAATCAGCCCCCTGCAAAAACGGGGCTGGAAAGAGCAAATAGAGCGAAATGAGGCATGGCTAAAATGCAGGATCTGTTTGGTATTTTGAAAAAATATATATATTTATATAGGTATGGCCCTACAATATATGTTTCAAATATAGCATGATGGGTCCACTTTAAGCAAAAAACTTCAGACATGTTTTGTATAGGTATGGCCCTACAATATATTTTCTCCAATATAGCATAATAGGTCCACTTTAATATAGGCCCAATCTGAAATCCCAACCTCAAAAACAGATATAAAAGTAATTTTATAATTTTACAGAGAACTTAAAGCACTAAAGTGAGTGGGAGCAATATAATAAAAAACGTTCTTGTTAAAGGAAGTCAACAGGAATTTGTGGTGGTTCAAAGGTCAATAGTGATATTTACCTTTGCCAAAAATCTAGACACATTTGCGTGTAAAAGCAACAAAAAGAAAAGGAGTAAAATGGTTGCCCAAGGTGTGCCGGTAATGGCCTTCAATGTCCAAGTAATGTAGCTCAGCGCAAGTTCAATCAGGAAGACAACATTATCCGGTGCCACACGTTATCTCAATAAGTGATCAGGGGCATCACGCCCCGGCTAGCCAATCATCGCACCTGCTAACCCCTTTAAATCTGCTCTCCCCTCCCCGTCAGTTGTCATTTCAGGTGTCAACGCACAAGCAGCAGCAGGGCTTCGTCCCAGCTCCAGGCATTATTCATCAGCTCCGCAGTCTTGCGGATTAAGCTGCAGGCGGCGTTCCCCAGTCGGCTAGCGGTTCCAGCCGGCCGCCCCGCAAACCCGGATGCGGGAGGTAAGACAAGGAAATCGGGCTCCGCGGAAGTTCCTCCGGCTTAATGGAAGTGGCCTACTTCACGGGAACATTGACGCACGACTTCAGTCTCTCGAGAGGGCATCACTGGCATCCGGGCGCTTAAATGCGGCGCTTCCGGCTTTACGCAGAACGGGCCCTCATCGCATGCGAAGCTTTACCCATTGCTGGCTTCAACCACAACACCTCCCGCAGGCAGGCAGGGCTTAAGCTACATCCCCTTGACGCTACTTCCTCCTGCGCCTCACCTCTAAAACAGGCGTCAGGGTAGCGCTGGCAAGAGGCAGTTCAAACAAATTCATGAGATGTTTCGTTATATTGTTATGACATTCGGGTCATGCAGAGCGAAATCGCTACCCCTTTAAGAGAGGGGTGTGGCGCGTGCAGAGCGATGCGAGCGGGATACATGTTTTCTAGAAGTAAACGAGGCAGCAGAAAGGAAGGTCTGCGATCTTGCGAAGCTATCTTGCGAACAGAAGAGCTAAATAAATGCAACAACCTCCCAAGAAGAGCTCGCTCTCTCCAGTCTTTCCGATTAAATGGGTTATTGAACCCGAAGCGCGTTGCTTCTGCCCTGGGAGACGACACAGAGTCATCCCCCCCCAGTTCCTCGACGACGGTCTGGGAGCCGACAGGAAGTTCAACACTGCATTGCTACCTTTAGTTCAGGGTTAAGGTGAGTTTCAGGCAGTGTTGGGTGTAACGTGTTACAGTATGGAGTTTCAGCAACGTATTACTTTGCGTACGAAGAATGTAATGCATTACTAATGCAGCCGGGTATTGCTACCCATTACAATGTCAGTACTAACGCAGTTTCAAGCTTCAACACAGTGTTACCTGAAATGAATGGTGTTTCGTCGGGCTTCTTTTCCTCAATGACCAAGTCGCTGCACATTATCCTGTTTATGACACGACCAGATACTAAATAAATTAGGAATTGACTCCCAATATTAATTTAATGATTATTGACTGAATGATCGTATTTATTTATTTATTTTCGTCTCCACTAAGAAATATTCAGTTTCTCGGTGCACCAACGACTGAATCTGCGACAACAACATCTCGTCGGCAGCACTGTCCAAATCCGTTCACAGTCTCTGATCCACTAAATATCTCGTCATGACGTAACGTTTACATCGTCGTTTCTCTCCCAATACCGCCATCAAACAAACATCAATAGAGGATTGCGTCGAGTAGTTTTTAATCATACAAAGCAGATTCATCAGAACTACTTCTTCAAACTATATTTTTCTAGAACGCCGTGACGCATCGGGTACATGTGCTGCAGCGCGCGTGCACCAGAGTTATTTCATCTTTAACTCACACGCCAGCAGTCGCCGTTAAGCACTCACTGTCCGACGTCACATAAGCAGCCGATAAATATTTCCCATCTCTTAGCGACATGTTTCAGTATGGATTTATGCCGTCCGCATCACAAGACCGTCATTAAGGTTATCTGGCATCCTACAGGTGACGTTGCTAGCAACCGAGCTAATCAGTCATTGACTACTGTCACTATCATTGCGGCATTAAACAGTTTCCTACACAATAACAGATCTCAGTGCTGCTCGACTGTATAATTATTTCAAGGTGCGGTTGCGTTCTAGTCACTTTGTCCAAGCGTACTGCTCATTACAACACTATTCGCTTCAGCATAGGCCCTAGCATGACTGGTATAGCTCAGGGCAATCTCGATGACAAGGTCAGTGTTCCCCCTCTACGCACAGAGATAATGTCATCTTAATAGCATGCAGGCCAAGGCTGGCTCTTCAAAGCAGATATTATCGACGCGCTTTAAAGTTCCCATCATCCGTTTAGCGGAACTCTTTCAGCTTAAGCGGGAGTCAAGTAAGGAGAAACTACGCGTGTACCGGCTATTCGGGTTAATAATATTCATAGTTGTCTCTCCTCATTCCAAATCACCCACTGCAGGGAGATCCCCTCATGCATGCTTTTACGCCATCTAGTGTTCAAATACAACATTACTAACCTAACTCTGCTCAACTGGGAAAGAGAAGAAGAAGAAGAAGAAGAAGAAGAGACTCCTTAGGAGCACAGCGTTCCTATTCATGAGGAACTATAGGCCCAGTCACACACCCGGAGTGCTTAGGCATCACATCAAGCTCATGGTATAATGTTTCTCTAACCAAACTGCGCGCATCCACATAAACGTCAAGCCGTATACAGCAAACACCTTCAACGACAGTTGCTCTTCCTCACCGGGCAACCGTACTTTGCATGCGGATAATCTTCGGCACGCATCATCTCCCGTTTCTGGACGTGGCATCCGCCGACGACCAAGTTTCCCCTGACTCTTAAGGACATGCACGGCACATCCTCCGTTTTAGGGGGGAATATCTGCATGAGATCATCCGCTATAGCGGCACGCTCAGATTTCCACTCCTGCTTACACATTTATTATCACACTCGCTGGATCTAACAGTAGTGTCCCTCCATCATCCTCTCTCAGATGATAGAAGACGGTCCTAATCACTCAATCAGCATCTATGACTCATCCTGGCGCACTTAACTGCTATTAAGCTAGTCCAGGGGTCGGCAACCCGCGGCCCATGGGCCGCATGCGGCCCTTTAAGCCCTCTGCTCTGGCTCCCTTGAGCTTGGACAAAAATAAGAAGGAAATAAAATAAAAGTATTTGTAGGACTATTTATATTTTGTTACACGGTTGAAAATGTTTCGTATCTTGTATTTTGAGGTGATACTGTGACACATAAATAAAAAACAAAACGGTTTTAATTAGGTAAACTCAAATATGCGTCACATCCTGCTACGGTCCCACGCGAGCGCCTTTTCCTGCGGGTGAATAACCTGATCCCCGGCTCGATGAGCGAACTATGGATAACTCAAAGAAAAGTACAGGAGGAACACAGGAATTGAATTCTGTGTGGACAGAGTTATATGCTTTCAAAGCAAACGATGCTGGTTTACCGGTATGTTTGATATGTAGAGAGAAGTTGTCAACGGTGCTGCAGCCTTTACGTATCGAGGAACAACACGGGAGAGGAAGACAGCTGACAATCTTCAGTCATAATTCAATGGGGTATGTCATTTATTTCAGAAAACACTTTTTGTTATATTCCATGGAATGCTCTTAACGTCCCGATGGCAATGAATATATTAAATGCTTTGACAATAAATACATACAAAAATTAATCTCTGGAAGCCGTAGCGCTGTAAAAAGCACGAGCCGGCTAAAATGATTGGATGGCCTACCTGCCTGTCAGCCTTCCATCTGTGCACACATTTATCTCGTGGCCTCATTGATGATGCGTGTTCGTGTGTGTTGGAGGAGGGACTCTGTAAGAAGGTCTGAAGGAAGAGGCATATTTTTTCCGGTTGTGTATTTTCAAATTCTAGCGCACTCTTACCTACCTAACCTTAACTCTTTTTAGGGTGCAGCAATATGTTGTATTTATTTCAAAGCGGGCCCATTTTAATAATATTTTTTTCCCTTCAAATGTGCAGAGGACTCCCCAAGTGCTGTGTTTAATTTATTTTAAAGTAGGCCTGTGTATTATTTTTAATTTTCCTTATAGGAGTTCTTTGTTTCTTATTAGAGGTTAACAGTTTTATATAATGTAATAAATAGCCTAATACATGCAAAAAAACTGTAGTTTTTGTCTGATATAACAATAAATACAACTTTATTAGCTATCAAGCTATGAAATATGTTTTGCGGCTCCAGACAAAAAAATGTTTTGGAAAAAGGAGCAAAATGGCTCTTTTGGTCAAAAAAGGTTGCAGACCCCAAAGCTAGTCTATATCATGGGTCATGTCTCAGTATTTAACTGAGCGTATGGGTTATCTGCACTTCATCCATATTCTCGGGTTTATGCTCACTTGGCTTGGGTTAATCCAGGTCATGATATTCATGCATTACTGTACTCCAGCTAACAGCTCTCGTGCATTACTTGTCTGCATCTCCCTCTTCGCCAGACATCGGCTAGTGCTGCCAATCCAAGATCTGTTCAGTTTACCTATGGTAAATATGCATATAACTGGTTGTGGCGTCCTAATAGCATATCAGGGCTTTCGTTCAGGCAGCCACCTCTGCTGCCAATCAAGGCATTTCTCCCTCATCCCTGCAACTCGGACGGTGGTCCTCCTCCGCCTTCATATCCCGCATTCGCCCGGACATCAGCGCGTGCTGGCTATCCAAGGTCTCTCAACAATAAAAATGGTAATTATGCCTATAACTGGTGGTGGTGGTTTCATAGCACGTCAGCATGTATATGTCACTGTGTTCATGTTTAACCCTGCATGTCAGGTCGCGACCTCCGGGTCTGCGCCATGTTTAACCCTGCACGTCAGGTAGCGACCTCTGGGTCCGTGTTCATGTTTAACCCCGCACGTCAGGTGACCTCCGGGTCCGTGTTCATGTTTAACCCTGCACGTCAGGTTGTGACCTCCAGGTCTGTGTTCATGTTTAACCCTACACGTCAGGTTGTGACCTCCGGGTCTGCGCCATGTTTCACCCTGCACGTCAGGTAGCGACCTCTGGGTCCGTGTTCATGTTTAACCCCGCACGTCAGGTGACCTCCGGGTCCGTGTTCATGTTTAACCCTGCACGTCAGGTTGTGACCTCCGGGTCCGTTTTCATGTTTAACCCTACACGTCAGGTTGTGACCTCCGGGTCTGTGTTATGTTTAACCCTGCGAGTGCAGGTTGCGGACATGGGTCTGCGTTATGTTTAACCCTGCGAGTGCAGGTTGCGGACATGGGTCTGAGTTATGTTTAACCCTGCGAGTGCAGGTTGCGGACATGGGTCTGAGTTATGTTTAACCCTGCGAGTGCAGGTTGCGGACATGGGTCTGCGTTAGGTTTAACCCTGCGAGTGCAGGTTGCGGACATGGGTCTGCGTTAGGTTTAACCCTGCGAGTGCAGGTTGCGGACATGGGTCTGCGTTAGGTTTAACCCTGCAGTGCAGCTTGCGGCGTGTGGGTCCGCGCATGTCTAACCCCGCAGCCCGGAAACGATTCCGGCGCTTATCACGTCCCCATGTTAATCTCTCATTTCATCCATAGATCTCCGCAGCCAGCTGCAAGGTAAGAATTGCCCACAGCTCAGTACTTCATACTTGACTTCTTTTGGGGGTTCATCAGAGCGGTTCTTTCCCTCCTGAATGATCATCCTGCAAACCCGGGGCCTAATCGCCAATACATCATTACAGTTACTTGTTGTAATATGTCAATCACTATTCCTGCATGTCATGTGTCCCGATAATAAACATGTATTTCATACATCACGTCTCTCCTGATTGAAATGTAGCTCAGCGCAAGTTCAATCAGGAAGACAACATTATCGGGTGCCACACGTTATCTCAATAAGTGATCAGGGGCATCACGCCCTGGCTAGCCAATCATCGCACCTGCTAACCCCTTTAAATCTGCTCTCCCCTCCCCGTCAGTTGTCATTTCAGGTGTCAACGTACAACCCTCCTCCACCCCTTCGCCTCCTTTCTCCTAATACAGGGCCAAGCTGAAACCTTCTCCCTTCAGATTGGATGAACTACTATCACCACCACCAGTGTCTGGACCCCGGGGGGTTCATCAGAGCGGTTCTTTCCCTCCTGAATGATCATCCTGCAAACCCGGGGCCTAATCGCCAAAACATCATTACAGTTACTTGTTGTAATACGTCAATCACTATTCCCGCATGTCATGTGTCCCGATAATAAACATGTATTTCATACATCACGTCTCTCCTGATTGAAGTATATTTGCTGGGATGGTGTACTGTATGTGGATTCAGTTACAAACTAAATCCAAATGATGCAGTGGTCAGTGGTGGACAATAAATAAATCAATTTACTTGAACGAAATTGGACATTGGTTAGCACCAGCTGGTTAGCACATGGACAGTTTGTGCAGTCAAAGTCATCATGAAAAGGGCGGTTAGCACTGTTAAGAGTATTTATACCTCAACTGATTCTGTCAGGACTTTCTCACAAACTGTATCTTGAAGGTTCTTGATCAAGGATGAGACATATAGTGCAAATGTGAGGGTTTGTGTACAGTCAAGTTAGCCGGTGCATTGCAGACCGCAAGCCCCTATTCACTCCCATTATACCTATGACTGATGCAATACATGAAGGTAATCACTAATGCAGTTATTAAAGGGTTGTTTACATTAAAAATAACGTTTGTGAAGAATCTAAAGATCAATTAATAAATCCAACATTCTGATTTTCAATTAATTACGTGGATAATTAATAAATAAATACATATTTATATAAACATAAGTTCAATTATAAATGCAATACTGGGAAATGGCGTCTTAGACACAAACAGCAGGACAACATTTATGGATGAAAAATATCGTACGGTGAATTAAGAAAGCTGAAAGGCGAAAAAAGTAAACATCTTACATTTGCAACAGGCTGCACAGTTGGGTGCACTACAACATGAATGATAAAGCCTTTAAAGTGCAACTTAAAATAAGGTAATGGTGAACACAGAGGGATGCAGTAAAAGAAGGCGAAGCTCAAATTACGTTAAAGGGATCAAGGAGAATACACATTGTTGGAGCATGCAAGACAGCAAGTTGTGTTTTTTTTTTTTTAAATAAACAACATCTCCTGATCCCTGACCTTAGCCTTGAGAGGTGGTCTGATGTGCTTAAAGTCTACAGATTTGATTTTACCTTCTAAGAATGCAGGATAGGGATTTTCCCAACTGTACGATTACCTTTGCTCTCTGAAGTCTGAGAGATGGTCCTGAAAGGAAGGAAGACATTGTGTGGTACAGCATAGATCTAAGAATATCCCCCTCCAGACTTAAAAGTCTGAGTCTAAGAATTGACTTCAGAGGAGGAGGGATGTGCGTCAAATCACACTGTGTGTCAGAGCAGGTGGTGTGTGAGAAACCAAGGGTAACAGGTAGTTTGCTTTGTCGGGGGGTCCAGTCACATTGTTTAGGTTTTCTTTGGTTTATTTTGCTTTTCACTGCCCCCCACCCTCTCATCTTGCATGTGTTTGTCAGAGTCCGCAGGAGATTCTGTGTTTTTATTTTCAATTTTTCTACATGCAATATCCTCACACTGTATGTGCGCGGAATTTCAACGTGCCCAGTTCCCAGACCTGAAGAACACCGCTTCAGACCTGCTGCGCTACGTGACATTTCTCTGGCCTCGAAGGCGAGGTTTACGACCCAAACACATCTGTCCCTGGCCAATAAAAAGACAGAAAGAAAACCCAGCAACCTATTTGGTGATGTGCAGACCCGAACACATCTAAACGCAAAGAAAAAATTCGGCCAAATTTGAAAAGTATAATTTACACAAGAAAAGCATTTACATGACTACATTTCAACATGTTTATGGAACCTGTTTCATACAGTTAACAAGTCAGTTAAATGCTTCAGAATTTTATTTTAAACAGAATTTTTGCCTGATTTTCTTCACTTTTTTTGAGCTGCAAATCAACGAATAATTGCCAACTTAGTAAAAAAGAAAAAAAAACGGACAGAATGGACAACAAGGATAAAACGTTCCTACTTTAGCCAATTAAATTGTCAGTTTAAAAAAAAGTAATTTCAATCCATATGGTTTTTGGCATCATATTTGATCACTGGTTCAGACATTATTTTCTTCAGTTGTCAGATGAAACCTCACAAAATGTAGTAAAAATATGTAATGACTCCACAGAATTTACCCCTGATTAGTTTGGCTTTTTTTTTTTACTTCTGTTGAAATATTATGACATGTAGGCTGCTTTATGGATTAGCACAAGACTTGATCCACGTAAATTAGTGTTCCAAGAATATGTCTTGACCTCACTACTGACCTTTATGAGTTCTGTCCAAGTCCCCAGGAAGTGCGCCGGACTCTGAGTAGAGTATTCGTTGTGGCCAAACGGCGTTACTACACTTCCTTTAGGTTGCTGGGTCCGGAAACACTTTTTCCCATTGACTTACATGGGGAAAGAATGGTCTGTAAATCGTTGGATAATTTTTTTTAAACTAAATAAACCACCCAGTATGAACACTTGTATAGCCCTTATTAAAAACATTCGTTCCTCAAGTTGTAAAAATGTGCTAATAACATTATTCTGAGAGTTATATCCCTCTGCATTATGAACGCGCATCTAACCCACGGGACCGCGCCGCCCGGCACGTTCATGTTACTTGTTCAGCAGGTTCAGCACTACATGCGTTTATCTTTACCCATGGATGCACAATAACAACGGACCCATATCGTCTCACTGCCATCCCACGGAGCTTTAATAATGGATATATTGCACATGTTTGCTGTAATTCATCATTTGTAAAATATTATACTACATGGGCTGTATGATTAAATCTTGTACCGTAAATGTTGTATTAAATAAAGTTAATATAACCGACGTTAGATTAACGTCCCTGTAGCTTCTTATTGCACTAAGAAGCTTATTGCACTGTATATATATATATATATATATATATATATATATATATATATATATATATATATATACACAGTGCAATAATTCTTTCATGCTAAATGAAGCTCTGTTGCTTGGATATCACTAGATCCTGTTTCAGCGTAATATAAGTACATAACGATTGATGTGCACATTAGCATAATTACTAGCTAGCCGCTAGCTGCTAACGGCCGCCTCGTTAATATCAAATCCATCATAAAAACAAGCCATTACCATGCTGTCATGAACGTGCGGTGCTGTTACGTGTACGCAAATTGACGTGCTTGTTAAAGTTGCGCATGCGCTATGAGCGCACATACGGGTACTTCTCAGGCATGCTGGGTAATCTGTGACGTTTGGCTCTCTCAAAAGTTGGGCCATTTTATCATCATGCGCCAGCAACTCTCAAAGGAATGAATGAGGCCCCGCCTCCCACGCTGTATCCAGTTCTTATTATACATCCATGGTTCTGTCATTTGGATAAGTAGGCTAGTTGGACGCCATTTTGCGTCACAGTTCTTTGAAAGCACAATGAACATTTTGCTCCACAAACAAATTCAAACTGCAACAACAGAGCAGACACAGACCTCGTTGTGTAAAAATACCTCTTTTTTTTAATTGAATTTCCATCATTACAATTGCACATAATCAGTTTGAGCAATCTAAAATATTTATAGAAATTAATTTAGCATCTTAATGAACAGTCATCAGTCTTTAGCAGAGGCTTTAGAGATGTGTAAATATACTGAGAACTTCACTTTCCATGGGGCAAGGAGCTGTAGCCACAGTTACCTTTCCCCGAACCCCACCCGACAGCAACAAAATACCCTCTTCCACGTACAGTAGCATCTCTGGTAACAGATTACTGTGGCGAACTAGCCCGGATAACCCCGGTTAAAGAACACAACACCGCAACATCAGAAGTCACATACAGCTGTGTGTACCAGCACTTTACCACCTGCGACAGAGAGACAGAAGCTCCAAGGCTTACGAGTCGTAGTATTCCAGAACGCTCCAAGCAAGAATAGTTGGGTAAAACAAAGTGTTCAAAAACCTCAGCACGGTTCATGCACAAACTACAGATTTACATAAAATATATCTTGGCAGAACCGGATCTGTAAAGGGCTGGAAGTGGGACTTTTTAGATATTTCTGAATTCATCCTGTGACACATTTAGAGGATGAGGAAGAAGCTACATTTCCTTTGATTCTCTCCAAGTCTCAAATGTGTCTGGGACTTCCACTTGTAAAATGAGGCGCCTTGTTCCAGTAAAAAGCCTCCCGCCAACTGGATGTCACCAGTGCATCATCCAGAAGTACGTGCCCGTTGTTGGGACCTTGTTTACCTCAGAGGTTAAGAGGGGGATGATGGCGGGATGTGACAATAATCGCCCGCGAAGGAAAGTTGCCACTCGGACGTCCTGCCCCTGTTAACCCCCAGCTACAGAGGTTTACTCAGCAGGTGAGCATTGGCCACAAATAGACTCGCAGGCGGGAATTCCCGCGTGCAGGCAGACATGTGAATGCAACATGTAAAAGAGACTGAGACAAAGAAAATAATTGTTCCTAATGCAGGATTTGAAGAAGTTGGGGGATATGCTTTTTTTAATCTGTGTGAATGACGTGACTCGCTTCATTATCTTCCCGGAGAGCAACAGAAGGGTAAAGATAGCGCTGCCCTCAGAAAAATACACACACACAGGAAAATGCCATGCGACAGGTGATTGGAGTTTCCTCATTACTCTACAATGAATATGAGTCAACTGTGACCAGAAGTGCTTTTTGCTGAGCAGAACAAATACACATTGAGTGTGGAGTTAAAAGGTTCTGAGTGCAGCTTTGGGATACCGAGTGTACAAAATGGGACAAATGCCCCTTTAAAAATATATACCTTAAAAATGTAATCATTTAATACTATAATTATTAGGTGGATACTGTGCATTTTCAAATTCTAGTTGGTACTGGCCAAAGCTTTGTAAACTTAGCACAATGTAGACTTTCAACTGAAAGCTATTAACAGCCGGAATTGTTGAGAAAATAACTAGATTTTCTGCATTGTAACGTTTAAGACCAGGAAACAACAACTCTTATGCAAAATTAGGAAAAATATAAGACGGTATCTAGTCTCATATTGCAATATCGATATTAGGTTGATATATTGACCAGCCCTAATATCAATTTTGGAATTTTGCTTCTAATCCAAATCATTTAATTTATAAAGAGACAGTATAATATTATTCCAAGAGTGGTATTTATATTTTATTGTCTTTGAGAAATCAGTCCATTTTTGCATGGTGCCTTGGGAAACGATACTGTTCTTTAAAAAAACTAAACTCACAAATAAAGCCCATTCGGCCATAATATTGATGTATTTGTAATATTTACTTGTGGGTATTTTCAGAAGTAAATTTGACACACAGAACTGCATGGATTATTCATTTCTGTCATGCTGATCGACCCAACTGTGCTGCACTTGTTTCTCTCTAGTGTTTTTGTCCAATAGTAGCACTATTGGACAATGTTTTTGCTTAGTATGCACTCGCAAAAAGACATGACTATTCCACTGATCGACAGTTGTTGCAGCAACATGCAATTGACAACAGTAAAGAAGAAGAATGTCAGCTAGTGAATCAAAGAAGATATGGTTCGAAATAACTAGTAACATAGGTGTAGGTGAGAAAAAAAACACTATTTGAGAATTTACAAAGAAGCAAATTCAATAAAAAAAAACATCAGAAGATTTGACTTCCAATCTCTTTATAACACCATGCAGAAACTGAAACAATGTCCACCTACAGTGCAACCTTTTATGATCCAAATGACAGTAACTAACATGCAATGTGACTTTGCGATATGGCTCCTCAGTACAGTGCAAACAATCACAGCAACATGTGGTGTGTGCTAGAGAGGAAAAAAGACCAAAAAAGTGTTTAAGCATCACTCACAAAGACGGAAAAAAGTGTTTAAACCACAAAAAAGCATCGTCAGGCACTTAATAGACCTAAACATACTACACACACCAAAATCAACGCTACAAGACCATGCATGTGATGATATTTGATGATGATATTTTACAGGTGGGATATCAAGGGAATCTGGACTAGTTTTTTTCTTAATGCTTATTTAGCAGCTTCAAACACAGTCCCACACATCGAAAAATGTCCCATCTCCAAGTGAGCCATCGCTTTTCTATTTATGCTCTTTGGTCATGCTTGCAAAAATTGTAATTGGAACAAAAAGGACACTGCTGCTCATCATGAGATCCGTAAGGGTTCAACCGGGTCTTTTCCAGAGAAAATCAAACATGACTGATCAGGATTAACCTGTGACAGTCCTCGCTGAGGAAACTGACTGTAATTTGTCTAATTTAATCATGTAATAGAGGTCAATTACAGATTCTCAACAGTATATTCCTATCTTTGGCATAAAAACATACTGATGAGAAGCCTGTCATGTTCTCAACATAATAGCTATCAGAATGCCACCTATCTTCTGACTCAGCTTCATTACTAAAGAAAGGAAAGGGGCAAAACGTTCAAAGCGCTCAACCACATCCACTGTGTGTCATGTGCTGGTTGTGATGAAAAGTTTGGTTACCTAGATAGGGGAACTTATGGAGGAGGGTGAGTTTCTCGAACAGCAAAGCTTTGTGAGGGACCTGAGTCAAGCAGGGAGCATATATTGGTGTGAGAGGTGAAAGGAAAGTTTGTCTGATACAAAACAGGATACTCCCATGTGAACGCATTGAAACGACAAAGCCGACTGAGGACACAAATTTGAATGGCGACAGAAAACAGAATAACATTTTTGAGGACATAAAAGTGCTAAAGACATAACTGAACCTTTGAGTACAACTTTGTTTAGTTTGCTAAAGGCCTAATGTGCAATAGTTTTGTTTATCGCATTTACTGCGAATGAAGATTATGCCAATAGTATGCACACGTAGTTGATTTTATGATAATGAAAATAATAAATAATAGGCCTATTTCCTGCTGTGGAAATAATTGTATCATAGTAAACAAACTTTTAAGAGCATCAGAAAACAATTAAATTTGCTCTGATCAATATTTTTTAATGTAGGCACTCCAGAAAAATCTGGGTCATCCGACGCTGTTTTGCATTTGAGCTTCTTTTAGCTTTGTTTTGGTTTTGCCCAACAACTTCACTGTTAAACAGCAAACAGAGTTTGTGAAGAGCGAAACAATGTTTGGAAACACAACCAAATCTTACCAACTTTACCTTTAAAACAAACCAAATGTTATCGGGTGATAAGATGTCAATAATGAAACTTATGTTACTGTCAAAGTGACCATAAAGACATACATTAATGCAGCTTTGCATATCTTTACACAGCTCTTGTCTCATGTTTCAGTGTCATGTTTCTACTGGAACAATTGCTTTCCATTTGGGGATGTCCTGTCTACATTTAAGAAAAAATGGTTGTTTTCATAAAACCCTGTTTATTTTAACACTGTTGGACTGCCATGTTTTCGAGGTCCCTGAATTATGATTTCTCTGAAACTTACCACAACAACTAAGAAAACAATTCTGAGCTTGTTTTAATTCCAATGAACTTTTTCCTATTTTAAATCCCAAATCGAGCCTTTCAGCATTAACCACACAACTTTAAACTAAACTCAGCAAAAAATTGACAGGAGACATAAAAACACTAATGCACAAAACACCAAGGGATAACCTGGTAACAAAATATTTATAGGCAAGAAGATGATCCACAACATCCAACTGTGACAATACCCTGCCATCCTGTCGCTTACAGTATTTAAAGTTTTTCACTTTGTCATCACATTACAACAACCAACGCTGAGCTTTGTGTATGCAGCCTGACACTTCCTGCCATCAGACACCACCATGAGAAAAAAGCCAAGGCAACAACAAAGAAGAGTAAAGAGAAAGACTGACGAGAAACGCAGAGTAATAAAAGCAAACAGGAAGTGGAATTATGATGCCGTGTGAAGAGGGAGGATATGATGGGAGAGGCTGATAACCCTGCACCATCCCCATTAAAACATCCTATTTTCCTAGTTGTTGTTTTTTTAAAGAGAGGCACATAGAAGGATTGCAAGTTAGATTTAAAGTTACAAATCATTTACGTGTTTGAGCCAAGAAGAACACAACAAAAACAAACACACAAGAGAAGTCTCCAAAGAATCGCTTAAGTTTTCAGACGGAAAACAGCAGTTGTAATAAATAAGAGAAACTGCAGTAAATATATCTGGGGACAAAACCCTGGATCTAAATAATACAAATAATTAATATAATATTAATAATAATGTCCAGTTCTTTTCATGTTGAACATGGAGTGGAGAGAGTTGTGATTGGCTCAGTACAGACAACAAGGAGAAAATGGGCAATATTCTCCCACAACTGACCACAATGTCAACACACACCTCACATATAAATCACTTTTAAATGTGTGAGCAAAGTAGGGATGCATGATTTAACGGATTTCGCCACGTACAGCTAGGATCTCATTTCACTCGTATCTTAGCATTAGCGGGGGCATTAGCTGCAACAAGCTAAGTGCTGCTAGTTTTCCCTAAACTCATTTCCATTGGGGACTGTTTTACAAATGTTGTAACATGTAAAGTGTCAGAATTAATGAAGTTACTGTGTTGAGTCAAAGTTGTTTTTTTAACATATACTTGGAAAAACCGAGTGTTTCAGATATTAGCACGATTAGCAGGTGCTAATGTCTTGCTAGCATCAAAGCGCTACGACAAAATGAATGTACCTGGTATGAAAATGACACTAATTCTGCCCCCAAAATCATAAATAACAGGAGCATAAGGTATGACGAGGCTGCAGAGGAAACATTTAAATACAATGTTACCCTCAGAATAGTGAGAGTAAATCCTTATCCCAACCTAAAAATTGATTTCACCCAAAATCGCGCAGCCCTAAACACACACACACACACACACACACACACACACACACACACACACACACACACACACACACACACACACACACACACACACACACACACACACACACACACACACACACACACACACACACACACACACACACACACACACACACACACACACACACACACACACACACACACACACACCTAAAACAGGTAGTCTTTGTAATCTAGGGAAAGCAGTTGGTGTGCAGTACCTATTTCAGGCCTTGAAGCGAAGGCCGCAAATCTGCATATATCCGACTGTCGGACTCTGCAATTCCTCTTTTCCCCCCCGAGATATATTATGTACATGCAGTCAATGAAACCGATGCAACACTAGCTTTGAGTATACAAACATTTAGATTATACATAGATAGCATTATATCATTCATCTTTTTTTTATATAATCTGCACCTCTTTTCACTAGCAAAAAGACTGTATGAGAAGTAGGCGGTGCACAGGGGCATACAGATATCTTAAATGATTCCAGATTATGTGTGAGGAACCTGTCTCCCCCACCCTTCCCGTGTCAGATAATGAAGAGAGGATATAATGGGGGCAAACTCCTCTCTGTGCCGAGTCAGCGTCTCCTTCTGATGCTCCTTTCTGGAGGGAGGGGTGAGAGCAGGCTGCAGGTAACAGAGGCTGCGATTGGTGCTTTTTTGTTTGTTTGTATTTCTTCTTATTAACAGATCCTCCCTTCCTTCCGTGGACACTCAGTCTCCCAAGATGATTTTCACAAAGCTAGCCACGTCGGTTTCTTTGGCCTCATGGGAGGTGAAGAAGGGATGTTGCTGAGGAGAGAAATTACATGAATTCAGTTTGAAAAAAAATACTTTTCGTGATTATTTCCACTTATATTGTAACTGAAATGATTCGATGAAGATATAAGGGTGCTTTAGTAGGCCTGGATATCTCTGCAGCTCCACAATAATTAATTCAAAGTGGTATTTTAACACATAAGTTGTCTGAATGTTGCCCTTCCTAAATCATTAAATGCTGCAATATTATACTTTTTTTTCATAGCCCTAATTAAGAATCAATTTTAATCAGGTAAGTGTGATATGAGAACTGGCGTGTATGTACTGAAGCATCACAGTTTATTAACTCATTCACTATGTGAGGGAGGAAATATAGATCCTAGTGCACCCTCCAGTGTCTGATTAACAGTATTACATGTTGCATGCATCTGCTTAAACAGCAGAATAAAGAAAATACAACAACAAATATATAAAAAATACAACACTCACCATGAGTTCTGTGTAAGTCGGCCGCTCTTTTGAAACTTTCTTTAAGCTGGGGAGGGAAAAATGCAAGATTAACCGAATAAATGTACATTATAAACGACACCATATCCATGCATTAAAGTCATTATTTTGTCTTTTCATCCATAAAGGAACACTTTATTGTGTATCAATATTCACTCTGTGGTACCTTGAATTGTTGTACAAATGTTTGTTTTCTCATATGACTCCAAAACAATCGGAATATCAATGGCAAGATAAGGACAGAAATATAACAAAAGAGAAATGTACAAACTCACACATAACTTGTGCACTAAAATACAAGCCTCTTTTATCCAGTGGTATGCTAACCACTTCCCAAACACATGCATTTTCACTCAAATGCTGTAAACATCTGGGCAAGCTACTATACAAAATACTATTAATGCAGCCCCTATTTCAAAGAAAAATAAATCAGTGTTTTTGGATTCTTTGTTTTATATAAAGGCATGTGAAAAACAGACTTTTATTCAGTTTTGTAAGGTAACGCTGGTTAAGTAATTACTTAAAAAACTATAATTTAGGGGTGATATACTCCTGTGGAGAAAGGATGTTCAAATTTGCTCAAAACACTGTTGGTGTCGGGGGAAAGAAATGTGTGTAAAGCCACAAGATGAGTACCTGCATTGGAAAGTAAGGAATTACAGTTCAATAAAAACAATCACCAGGGGATTAAACCAGGCAGCAACAAACAAAATCAACGTTAATGATTATGTGTAATTTGTGTTTTCACTCTGTATTCTGTTCAACCTCCTTTTAAACTCACTGTTCTTATTTTCATTTAAAAAAAACTAAATACAGTATGGAAATTGTGTAAAAAAATGTAAGGCCAATCAGCTTCGTTCTACACACATTTCTATCTGATTTAATGAGCCTTAGTCGTACGGCAGAGTGATTCTGCCGATCAGCCTTGAGTGTAAGAAAAATGATATGAAACTGAATGTTTCCTGGCTAGACTAACTGAGAGAAAAGGTTGTACCACAGGGAGGAGAAGTCCACAAAGTCGGGGGAGAACTGTTCTGCAGGAAGCTGGGGCGAGGGTTCCTCCACCACCTGCTTCAGCTGCTGGAAGGGCGTGCCCCACGAGTCGTACGGGAAGCGCAGGATGGCGAGTTCGATCTGAAACAGAAATCCCTCTCACTGAGAACATGAGCCGTGCAAGAACAGCAGTATTCAGGTTTTTTGGTCTGAGCATGTCAGGTTTGAAGGGAACATGAGAGATCTTACTATTCATCATAGTTAGTCAGTAAAAAAAAATTCCGACAAACCCTCCAATGACCCCACCTCTATAAATGAGAAACATATAGATACAAGAACCAAAAAGGACTTCTATTTATTTTGTAAACAGTCAAAACAAATAAATAAATGAACAAATACATTATTAAAGTGGAGATATATTATTAAAATGTAATAAATTACAGTGTGTAATGGTGAATTAATTCTTACATTTTTGTATTGAGTAATTGACTACAATACCAATTAATTACAATTTTGATAATCCATTAAACTTTATTAGGTAATTTATCTGTCAAAAAATAAATACTTTCTAGTTCCAGCTTCTACGTGAGGATTTCACTGTTTTTTGCAGTGTATATATTTAGCATATTTGAACATTATGATATGCTCACCTTTAACCTTTGTGTGCTGTTTGAGTCTGTGGGACCCGTTTTCAGTGTTTACTAAAAGAAAATGTATGCAATTTAATTATTTTAAACTGCTTTATTTGAGGGCGGACCTCACATCCTCTAGGGGGGTCCGGGGGTATGCACCCCCGGGAATGCATCAATCTGGTGCACTTTGAGCACAAAATGAATTTATGGAAACAGCTCTCAACACTCAGATGAAAGGGAGCTGTATACTTTTCAATAATCCAAACATCTTTAGAATATGATCACAACCAATAACAAATGATTTAAACTTGTTTATTCTTATGTTACCTAGTTAGCATTCTTTCTTCTTATTTATGCATATTTTACGAATCACTCCCCTTTTAAACTGTTTATTTTTTTTTGTAACTGTCCTATAGTACACATTGGAATGATTTCTTACTTTATTTTTTACAACTATGATTGCTTAATAATAATAATAATAAGAAGAAGAAGAAATAAGAAACATATTTGTAAAAAGGGGGGACACAAACGGGATTTCGAAAAGTGGGGGGGACATGTCCCCCCTGTCCCCACTGGAAATTACGCCATGTGTGTGAGTGTGTCAAGTGCAATAAATAAATATGCAATTTGCAACACACATTGAGGTTTTGTTTATGCATAGGGTAGATTATTTAAATTACATTTCCTTTTTTGTTTTGTGTATTTTTTACATTTTGGATTTGCTTGGCAAGCTATTTTAGAACATGCCCCACGAGCGACTCACGTTGCCCCTGCGGGCGACTAAGTGGCCACACCGGGTTGGCTACCCCTGGTTTAGAGACATTTATCATTTTAAATACAATGCTATACTCTTAGAATAAAACATTTGAATATCTTCACGTGTAGTATTCAGAAAAACGACAAGATAATGGTGTTCTAAAAATATGTAACTGTTTATTTGAGTTTAGATTCTGGTTGTATATTTCAGATATAATTGGAGACATGAATGTTAGTTTGGACATGCAACAAAGGAACACGCTAATTACTATAATCAGTTTTAAGCTTCCCTCAGTTATTAACCTGTCAACTAAATCTAATGTGTTGGTATTTAGTTGTGTTAGCGTCTGTGGACTCACAGCATTCCTGTATTTTCAGGTTATTTCTATATGCAAGGTGAATTGATGTTTGTGTTATTTGAAATACCACTCATTTCATCATTTTTTTACACATATGTGCTGATGTTTTGACCGCCGTATTATTCAGGTTTCTAAAATCAGTAAGCACGTGAAACCACTCAGGGACTCACAATATATCTTACTGTTTTACCAAAGACCTTAATAATCATTAAAAATTCCTATAATAGTTCTTTCACTATAAACTGTCAAGCGTCTCTTCTCAAGGAGTAACAGTTGCTCCAAAGTGTTAGTTTCTGTCTAGCCCAGTTTGGAAGATTTCTCAAAATTAAGACATGCAAATCTTCAAATTACTCATAATAACACTGTTCACCCTGAAATCTGAACTCTTCTTTAACCTATTTCATCTAAAAGCTCTTCTCCGCTGCCCACCAAACACTTAGCGCTCTTATTGTCATTCAAATGAGACTTGTGCTGGAACATTCTCTGCTAATAATCACTCTGAGGAGCAGAGGGGAGGTTAAATGATGGGGAATAGATTGCTGAATCCAAAATATTCTCGGTTTTGCGTTTGAAATGTGCAAATGAGAAGCTATCATTTAACAACTCGTTATAAAACGTCTAGACACTCCTGGAGCCATGCCTCATAGAACGAGATTTATCTATTATTATGAATGATTCCCACCCTTCACAGACTTTTATACATTTAGAAAAACTAAGATGGAGGAAGAGATCAGAAAAGAGAAGTTAAAAATCATTAAAGCTGATTTACCATGGTGATTCCCAGACTCCAGATGTCAGATTTAACGCTGTAGCCCTTCTGGTTGGTCTCAGGGTTGATCCTCTCAGGCTGCGGGACAGAGGGGAGGAATGATGATGTCACGTATGGCAGCGGTTGTCAGAGACAACCTGCATGCTTCCCTGCCATCCTGACCTTCTTGTACACACACAGACGACGATGTTCCCTCAGCGCTAACCTGCCCTAAAAACCACTCAGCCAACCAGCGGCAGAGCGGGTTAAAATGTAACCCGGCTCAATAAGTGTGCGGGTAATAATGAGAGACTGAGAGAGGGACGGTCTACTCATGAGGCTGGTCTCATTATTGAAAGGTGTTTGTGAACTTATGGAGTTTGTCCTCATGGCCAAATCCCACCATTTTTATGAAATCAAATCCTACTAAATGTTCTTTACAACAAGTCATGTTTTTTTTAAATGAACATTGAATCAACTAATTCATGATGATGTACTTTTATAAAGACTGAATCAAAAGTTATTGATCTGTTATTGAATGAGTTATCTCATCCTTTACCAGCTTCAAAACTAGAATGATGAACACATTAATGCATGACAAACTATAAACCAGTTATATAATAGTATGTATTATTCCCAGAATGTACTTCTGATCCAATATCCAGTATATCCAGTAGATCCAGTATATTTTGCTGCTAATACTTATTTTTACTTAAGTAACATTAGCAATGCATAACTTTTACTTGTATCAGAGTATTTTTACACTGAATTATTATTACTTTGACTTAATATGAAATCAGCTGAAATCCACTCCAGGGAGCGCTGTAGATTCAGCTGCTGATTCAGATGCTGATTTTGTGTCGGTAAAATTAAGCTTCAGATTTTCAGCTGTAAAACCTGTTTCTCTCAGTCTGTACTTACTGCCATGTAGGGTTTGCAGCCGGCGTCCATGGTTTTGGCCACGGAGTCCACCAGATAGCCGCTGATGCCGAAGTCGCACATCTTCACCTGGCCCTGCGTGTTGATCAGCACGTTAGAGGGCTTCACGTCTGCAACAACACAGCAAACAGAACACTTAGTTTGTGTGCTGCCACTTTTAAAGAAGTCTCTCTTTGTGTTTGTGTTATTTTTGTCACTTCTAGTTGCATCACATGAAGCTGTAAAAAGAGCAACACAGCGGTAATGGCGGGGCACAGAGGTGTGAAACAGGAAGCATTAACCTTTGAAGAAGCATCATTTTAACTTAAAGAGCAACTTCCAGGTTAAAGACACCTGTGAATAAATGTGTAGGAAAATGATGAATATACTAGATTTTCAAAAATATATACAGAAATATACACTACAGTGACATCTGGCGTCGTTTTTGTAAGAAATGTTCACTTCCGCATAAAAAAGCCTCGGCACGTGACCTCCCGCATGTGACGTAACACGGGGGACACAAGGGGGAGAGCAGCCGGTGTAACGTATTAATAAACATGGATCCCAATGCTAGTTTCGACACAGGAGACACAGAAGAAGTTGAACATGAATATTCAAATGCATATAACGGACCACAACCTTATAATTATGAGCCTGCTAGGCGTCCAAGAGACCAGGAGCAGCCAAGGATTAGAAGAAATAACGGCCATCGGTGAGAAATTGAGCTGTGGTGTGAGGAGAACCAGTGGAAAACTGGGCAGCTATCTTGGTGAGTGACCGGCGTTAGCTACAGTTAATGTTAGCTAACGTCACATCACAACATTGTAAAGTTAGCTATCCTATATCGGGCTATAACTAAAGAAGCATTGATAATATAGTAACGTTACTGGCAGGACTGTTGATACTGATCCATAACCATAGCCGTGGGAACATGTTTCAAATGGGGGGTGCTGTGGGGATGACACCAGGGCTGGTTCTGACCAATTTGCTGCCCTCGGCAAGATTTTAGCTGGCAATGAAAAACCTCTACAAAAGACCAATACAATACAAAAAGAGAAACATATTGACATGGTGGACAGCTTATATAAAAAGGCTTCACATTTATCTAGTATTATAACATGTTTTAATTGGGGGGGTGGACTTCACATCCTCTCGGGGAGTCCGGGGGTACCCCCCCAGGAAGATTTTTTTAATATTTTAAAGTAAAATGCTTCAATTTGGTGCACTTTTCGTATCGGGCCTCCCTCATGTATTTGTCCGGTTGCCGTTGGCTCCCCTCCACGTAGCAAGTCCTCGTCGTCCTCTCCATCTCCTCCAACAGATAATGTCCCTCCTGTCTGTTTTTCCTCTCCCGCTACTCCATCGCTATCAGAACCAGACGGCCTACTTGTCTCCGAGGCCCCGCGGCCGGCACCGCTACCGCTCGGTACAGAACTCATCTGTCCTTCCTCCTCATCCTGGCCTACAGGTTTAAAATAACCTGTAAGCTTCGGCATTTTTTGTAATAGCTGCTTGTCTCGAAACTCCTTTTCCCTCAACAATTTCCTTTTCCGAGCGCCACTCAAACTTTTTCTTCACTCAATCACTCGCAATTTGAATAAGTCACATGTGAAACATATTCTCATTCTGACGTGTGGGTGTTTGTGTATATTTGCGTTTGTGTGTATTGTGTTGGTTTCCCGGGGAAAACCCTCACAAGAAACACCGGCTGTTGTTATGCCTGCTGTGACGTCAAGTTACTCCGTTCTCCGCTTGTAATTATGCCGTTACAAGCTTCAAAGTTGTATTTATCATCTGAATTTGCCGAAACAAGTTTAATATTCTGAAAGCCAAGACTTTGTTTTTTTAAAATCAGATGAAAACAAACTGTAACGGACCTTGCTGTGTTATCTATCATTACTCTACGTCTTACAATAATAATTTCAGTGGAGGGAGGGGGGCGGCGCTGTGGAACAGCAGAGTGGCGAGGGAGAGCTGTCGTCTTCCCTTTACAAGATTCAAAAATGTATTTATCGTGTGATTTTGGAAATGAAAGTTTCCTATTCTGAAAGCCAAGAATTTGTTTATTTAAAAAAAAAAAAAAACACCCGAAATAAAAAAAAAAGAATTTTTATTTTTTTATTTTTTTATTGGCTCATGATAGGCCCCCGATCTCCGTAGGCCCCTGGGCTTCAGCCCAGGTCAGCCCGTGCATTAAGGCGGCCCTGCTGATTGCAGCAGGTGAGTGGAGGTTGAGCCGGGAGCCAGGAGTGACAGCCACCACGCAGGCACGCACACACAAACAACACAGACAGGGGGAAACACAAAGGAGACGGCTGGAGCAGTACAGCCACCACAGCGTTACCTAATGAAACTCCACACTTTGTCTTACGGTGCCGTGTACCGGAGGAGAGAGAGAGAGAGAGCAAGGGGGGGGGGGAGTAAGAGAGAGAGAGAGAGAAGTAATACGGTTTCCTGATAAAGCTGTGGAGTATGTGCTGCAGGGAGGTGGATGCACAACGCACCCAGGAACGAACGCTAGCTCCGGTCCTTTTTACTTTGGACTCGATGTCCTGACAGGCTGGTATTTGTGCAACCTGCACAAACACAATACTGCACCATGATTACAAATGGTGAAATACAATGTAAAACTACCGAAAAATACCAGCTCCTTAAAACACAACCGCTCTACTCAACGCAACTCTACTATACCCGCGGTCAGAGAGCGGAGATGTGTCCCCTGTGTGATGTAATATGACGCGTTTGACGTATGACCTTAAAAAAAGCCGTTTTTAAGAGCAGACCTCAAAATTGCTCCTTTCCCTCTGAATTCCTGCCCTTATGTAAAACATATCAAATCCTGCATTCACTTTTTTAATTGTAATTTTCAAGCAAGTTTAACCATAAATGTAGAAAAAATAAAAACCTGCAAAATGCTCTTTAAAATATAACTGTAATATAATAAACGTTTAAACGACTTGGCTTCAATTAATGTGTTTTTGGTCTTTGCTGAACATGTTTAAATGATGCTGTACAGTTTATCGTAGCAATATATATAATGTCCACCAGGCGTAAGAGTGAACCCTCACTGTTTATTATGACCACAACCAACAACAAAAACTATTACAAAATTCTGGCTACAGAGGAACCGTGCCTTCATACATTAACGGTACGTCCACACGGTTCCGTTGCGTGCTTCCACGGAGACGCTTCCCATTCACTTTGAATGGGGTGACGTCAAGCTTTGCCGAACTGCATTGTGGTTCCGCCGCGTCGCTTTGCCTCCGTTGCTCGCTTCGAAAGTTGAGAAAAGTTCAACTTTTCAAGTGTCGAAAGGAAGCGCCAGCCAATCAAATCATATGCCTGTACAAGCGCTAGCCAATCAAACCGCATGCTTGTGTGTCCGGGGCGGGAGATGAATGTCATTGTTTTTTGGTCTCACCCCAGACACGCCCACCGGCAAGCTTCAACGCGACGGAACCGTGTGGACGATACGTTAGGCTCCGGAAAAATTGAATTGTTATAAATGTTTCAAGATGCCTTATTTTTGTGAACTGTACCTGTGCATTTATTTACCTTTTATGAGAAACAAAATAAACTCTGCCTTCAAAGTAATGTTACCTTAGTGTTGGAGGATTATAAAGTTTAAAAGGAAAAGTTACGAGCAGAGGTGTAAAGTTTAAGGGAATTGTACTTTACTTGAGTATTTCACACTTTTGCTACTTTTACTCAATTACATTTATTTAATACCTTTAGTTACTTTACAGATCTGGATTAATGATATGAAATATAATCACCTCTTAAATCAGACTTTAGTTTCACCTGGAGTAAATTCACAAGCTACCCTGCAGTATGCAAAGTCATTCAAACTAGCTACACCTTTACCAGCTTTGAGAACACTTTCATGATCAATCATTATAAAACATATCATATTATTCTGAAATGGACCAATCTGCACAATGACTAATTTTACTTTTGGTACTTTAGGTATATTCTGATTATACTTGAGTAACATTTTGAATGCAGGACTTTTACTTGTAACAGAGTATTCCTACACTCTGGTACTTCTACTTTTACTTAAGTACTTCTCCCACTTCTGTCTGTGATTGACGTCAGTCAAACTACATTCAATCCACTTTTTATACAAATATATTGATAAATGCAGCTTTTAATGGAAAATAATTTGAAGTCTGTAGTACTGAAAGTCAAAATGATAATGTAAATAATGCAGGCTTTGATGTCCATGGTAATGGATGAAATGACTCGAGAGGCAAAGAGGCTGCTAATTTTAGCATCATGTGAAAAAGAATGGAAAGCAATGGCTGCCTGAAAGATCAGATAAAAGACTTTCATAATTATATAACCCAGCAGCATTTGTGACTTTATGCTAATGTATAAAACATGACTGACGAGATCCTTTAATGAGAGCTGGATGGAGTAACGAAAGGGAAGAAAGCCTCTCATGCAGCGGCGTGTTGATGCATATCAGAAGTGGATATGGACACTAAGAGCTTTAATGGCTCTCCACTTGGCTCTTACCTCTGTGTATGACTTGCAGATTGCTGTGCAGATGCTCCAAAGCTTTTACTATCTGTAATAAGAAAGCTCATTAATAAGCAAATGAGAGTTGGACAACAATTATGTGTCATTAAGCTGAGCATTCACAGGAAGTCAGTCATTTTGAATTGTGCTGCTGTGATTTGAGTGGAACCCACGGAGACGGCGATCTTTCCCAGGATGTCCTCGGGGATGCTCATTCCCTTCTCGATCACCTGCTTGTAGAACTTGTCCAGGGAGGTGTCCATCAGCTCCATGCAGATCCAGACATCGCCCTGCCGACACACGAGGACAGAGATGAGGAAAACACAACACCAGGACGCGTTCCAGACAGACGGACAGGAAGACACAGAGTTTCCAGTGTTTACAGTCACGGCGAGGAAATCCTGAACATCCACTCACTGCTGCAGGAAGTAGTCTGCATCCTTCACAGGTGTTCAGAGATCTGGACTAAAGAGACCTTTTTTTAATTTAAATATTTTTACAGTTTCTTCATCATTTATATATATATATATATTTTTTTTTTTACATATATTATTATTTATTTATTTTACTTTTAGAATCTTGTCTTATTTTTTATTCTTGTTTTCTTTCTTTTAATCATCTAACATGTTTGTCTTTTTTTAAAGCTAAAACCAAAACAATTAAATTATAAAAAGAATAAAACATATAAAAATGTTTTATCAGTTTACAAAAAAAATGCTGTGCACTTAAAATAACACAACATAATGTGAGGAAAAACAGAACAAAGCACTTTCTGGTTTCTAAATAAATAATATATATTTTTTTAAATGTTCCTTAACAAATATGACGTTTTTTTCCTACGAAACTAAATTGTCTGCTAACAAGAGAGGTCAGACTTCTTGTCTAAAGGCATACTTAAATACAAATAAATGATTCAAATCAGAACAGAGAAAAAAGATATGAACGTGTGCAGCTAAGGTTAAAGGTCAGATGTATTGAGGTTTGGAACACAGCCCTATGGTGTGTCCTCAGGGCGACTGGCTGCGAGGGAGTGCGGTCGTCTTTCAACCAGAAGGTTGTGGGTTCGATCCCAGCCCATGCAGTCAACATGTCGAAGTATCCTTGGACAAGATACTTAAACTTGAGTTGCTCCCGATGGCATGGCCAACGGTGTGTGAATGTGTGTGAAAGTAGGTACGCTCAGATTACTCTTAAAGACTGGATAAAGCGCGATACAACTACAGTCCATTTACCATTCCTCTAATCAGACGAGTTGTCTCCTACAGGTGAAACCTTCTAAATGTTTCCATCTCTACAGCAGGTTACCTCTCTGAAGAGCGCTCCGTAGAAGGTGACGGTGTAATAACAGTCCACGGTCCTCATGGAGATGTCCAGATCCATGAGCAGCCTCTTCTGCTCCTGAGTGTTCACGGTGGCCCGGATCCGCTGAGGACAGGAAGTACAACGGATCAGAACCACAAGGGCAACCTCATCTACTGTGTGTCAATGCTTTGTTGGTTCTTCATTTAGAACATATGTTGTACATGTTTGTTAATTTACCAGAATGCAGAGGCTGTAATTCTGATGTAAGTTAATATGAATATGGCTTCAAATGCACCATGTGATTTGATGTGAAATGCGATTTTGTGCCAAACACGGTTGGTCATTCAACGCTAACAGCTTATTTGTCTGATAACCAAAAATCCAGATGTCCAAAGACTAACATCCTTTTAACTGTTAGATATGTAGTTAAACAACCATGAATTTATAAAGTATGTTGTAAAAATGTTGCAAAAAAAGAAGGAAAGGTAAACAAATTACCGTTTCTGGCAGACAACCATAATGCTGACAGGGGACTTTGAATAAAATAATGATTTATAAGATTATTAGAGATAATATAGGTATACGAGTTAACAAAATATATAACTAGGTCAAGTCCTTTTCAGACATTTGTATGCGGGCAGGTACACATTATAAATGTAGATCCTCCATGTTTGTTGGTGAAAGCCCCCTGATACAAATGTGTTTACTGATATTGGGCTAAATTACTCAAAATTGATTTAAATATTCTTCCAATGATATACCACCTTAAGCGTGAAAGCATGGGGGCTTGTTGGAATGCAGGGACCCTCACCTTCACAGCCATGATCAGGCCACTGGGCACGTGCCTCATCTTCTCCACCACGCCGTACGCCCCCCGGCCCAGCTCGCAGATCTGCTCCAGGTCATCAGCCTTCACCTCGAAGTTCTGCAGACACCACAGAGGAACAAGGCCGCGTGAAAGGGGGATATAAACACTAAAGAATTTTAGTTACAGTTTTCATCCCCTTCGTGTCTAGTGGAAACCTCTCCAGATGTGTTCATTCTGAATGTTTTCGATTAACTGAATGATGAAGTGTTTCTGTATTTGTTGAGAAAATTGTCCTACTTCTTTAGCCAAATATAAAAAAGCCTCTTGGAATAGATGTATAAATAATCACAACCTTACACACAGTATAGAGGGGAAACATGCATCAAACATACTGATGCAGCAGTAATAGGAATCCAGAAACATCATATACTTTTATTGTAAAACAATGAAATGTGGCATTTTACTGCAATTCAAATTTGAATTTTGAAATATATTTTGCTCATATTTCTTTCATACTTCTTAGAGAGGACATATTATGCAAATGTTCTGGTTCATATTTGTATTTCGTGTCTTTACTGGGACATGTCTCTATGCTTTAATGTTCAAAAAGCTCTTTCTTTCTCTCACTGCCTGGGCTGCAGCACCTCTTTTCACCCTCTGTCTGAAACCAGAGCCCAGTCTGCTCTGATTGGTTAGCTGGCTGGCTCTGTTGTGATTGGTCAACTGCTTGGAGGTGTCCTACCACTTAGCCTATCATGTACAAAGTGTTGGAGCTCCAGCCAATAGAAGTGGGAGTGTAACATTGTGATGTCACTATGTTACAGAAGTAAACAAACTTTGGGATTTTAGCAACCTATATTAAGGAAAGGGAAAACCCAAAAAACATAACAGGGCCTCTTTAAATACGTTTTTGAATGCAGAGATGTTACTTGTGACAGTGGTGTAAGGTATTTCACTGAAGTTAATGATTGGAATACTTTTTCAACCACCAGCTTCCTACATTATGTAAATATTCTTCGAAGTCTGAATCCTTAAATAACTCCATGCAGCAAGACTAGTCTTTCATCTCTTTTACATTATTCAAGCAAACACCAGAGATCTTTCACTTTGACTTCTGGCCAAACTCGAGCACAGAAAAACAGGCAGCTCTGCCAATGGAAAATTCCACTTATTTGATGAGTTTAAAATAAATATTTTTACTGCCCGACGGGCAATAAAAGACATTCCAGTCTCCCCACAATCAGAAGTGTTCAATTTGGCTGTAATGTTCACCCGGGCGTTCTTTACGGCTAACAGACCCTCTGCTAAACTGACCTGTGAGGATTACTGAAACACTGGGAGAGGAAGAAAAGTAAACAGTGACGAGTTATGCAAGATATAAAAGGTAGGAGAGAAAATGTATAAACCTGGAACGGGATTAGGAAAGGTGAAAACATGAATTATGTCCTTATCTAATGAAATTACCTTCTCTCCGATAGTTACACAAGCTTTCGAATCCAAATCTCTGGGGGGTCTGAAACACACAAAGATATGATTTATATTATGACCAGGTTATATTTGACTTCTGAGGAAGATACAACAAAGTGAAGCAGGAAGTCAAAGTCAGGAAAATGTTGAACACAGATGAAAATGTAAATGTCTTTGTTCTCAACCCTACTGAGGAAGCATGAGCAGCCTGTGTGGATGAATTCAAACGATACTGTATATCGCTCATGTTGTTCATAGAGGTGTTGAAGAATATTTTATGTGGATCATAAATTAAATTGTCGTCCAGTCAAAGTTATAAACAGATTTATAAAGCCAAATAAATGCAACAAAATGCATATATGTGATATCATTTAAAAGTTACATAAAAACAGCAAATAATTGAAATAATAACTTTGATGATCGGATTAAAAAACAAAAAAATGTACAAATGAAAGAAATCAATTAATAAACAAAATAATAATACAAAATCACAAAAAAAATACATGTTTTAAATAAAAGAAATAGTAGAAATTAAAAACACTAATTAATTGGGACAAATCTAATCACATTAAAAGGGTGTTGTATGGGTTAAAAGTATTTGCATTTAAAATATTAAATTAAATACAATTGTAAAAAAAAAAAAATCAGTTCAATAATTGATTAAAAAATAATAAAAAATGAACTTAATTTTTAAATATAAATAACCCAATTATACAATATATTAAGGACTTCAATTAAATGTAAAAGATTACCAAAAAAATTATAATAAAAAATGTGAATGCAATGGGAGCACAGAGTGTAATACAGCAGAAAGTCTGACTCTTCATATGAATTTCCCCTGAACCCTAACCTGCTGCAGGTTTCTCAATGAAGATGATTCACTTTGAGACATTTCGTTTTTCTGTTGCTCTGCAAACAGCTGCAGTCTGAGCCTCATGTTAACAGGAGCGAGGAGAGGATGATGATGAAGGAGCAACAGAACGTACAAATGATTATTGTGTTATATAACAAATGTCAGGGGTGTGATGTGAAGATATGAATACTCTAGCACTCACGTTTGTATTCCAATTACAATACACTGATGATAATATAAGCCATCATTGAACTTCCCTCTCCTTTTGACTGCAGTTCATCAGATAATCATTTACCACATTCAGCAGTCTGTCTACTAGGTTTCATTTTGTGTGTGATGGATGAAAATAGGGGACATCATAAATCGTGACAGTTAACAATAAGGAAAAAGTCTTACACTGCTGTGGGAGGAGGCTGCTCAAACACCTCCTTGGGGAGCTTGAGCAGCGTCTTCCTCTTACCTGAAACACACAAGAAAAACATCATTAGAAAACAATGGTGAGAGACAAAACTTGAAACCATGAGACTATGTACAGACACTTTATTGTTTATTCCAAATAATATTTCTGGTTTGTAGTTCTTCTAAATTATTCATTGATTGGTCGAGCATGTACAGTAATCATCCTCAACAGATTTTTTAGCAAAAAAAGCTTTGTTTTAACGTTATTTATGTCAATAAAGCACTATTAATTATTCATATTAAAGATTAATCAAGAGCTTGTTGTGTTTTATTGATCATTTATTTGGTAAAATAGTGAAAATCCTAAAAACCAATAGATATTCAGTTTGATGACAATAACAGAGAAAATGGGAGCAGATACGCCTCAGAATAATCACTGAATGGACTGATTGTAAAGTATTATGGACATGACCTCAATATTTTTACTTTATAATCTAATTGCAAAATTAGTATGGACATGAGCTAAATATGTTCACGTTATTGACTTATCAATTATGGAAATGCAAAATACATACAAAATATCAAAATGACCTCGATAATTTTTTCATTATCAACTCACAATATTTTGACATGACCTTAACATTTCTTGCGTCATCGATTTATCGGATGTTTTCCACAATTGTACGATTCATCTGAATAATTTTTACATTATCAAAATATCGTACCATATATTGAAATGACCAAACATTTTGAATGAACTTGATATTGCCTGTTAACATGCATGTTTTTTTAAGTATGAATGTAACTGACATCATGATGCCAGTATGCCTTGTTGATTAAATAAAATTATTAGATCATTTACATTTTTGCCAATTAATCTTATGTTGACAAATCGACTACTGGTTTCCCCTTAATGCGGGTCAGGTTTAATAAAAGCGTTTGACTACATCTGAATTCTCAAAACAATAATTTTGCAAATCTGAATCCATTGAATTGCCATATTGAATCACAAAAATGTAAACATTTTAAGTAACAGAAGTGATGCATTAGTTAATATTCAAGCAACTAAAATCTAATATGAAAAGAATCGGGGCTATAACTACCAAATGTTTTGTTATATTGTATTATAGACTGATCATAATACAGTCTTCGATTGTAAAAGGTAAAAGGGATGCATTTATACAGTGCTTTTCCAGTTGTTGTTTTTTTTTTTTTATACGTTAGGGAAGTAGCCAAAGGATTCCAATGGCAAAAAATACCAACCACAACTCCCAAGATCCTAAAATGATGCTGTTTTAATTTTTATTTTCCTTACCAATATTTCCAAACAGCTAAATATTAACTTATCTATCATGAAAGACCAAAACAAATCAATTTCGATAATATTTAAGAAGCTTGAACCTGGAAAAAATGTTATCCAAATTGATGCAGATGCATTTCCTGTCAATCAATGTACGACCCCATCTCTAGTTAAATCCCTTTACATGACATACCTGTGTGTAAAGCACTCACTTCGCACTAACTTCTGTGGTAGTCTGAGAGGGAAGTACAAGCAGGACGGTCTCGCTGTCAGCGGAGCATACCACAAGATGAAAGCATACTTAGCTTCTTAACATAGCTCTGGAGGAGAGATCAGTTGATCAGAGTTCATCCTGGTCAACCTATTACTCTTGTTCTACCCCCCAGCAGCAGAGAGCCGTCTGTAAACCCCTTAATGGGATTTTCTATCAATTTCCAGACAAGCTGCCACGACTGAAATGAGGACTAAATCTATTTTTAGATTCAAGAAACGTGAATGGAACCTGAGAGTGAGTCAGTGCAAGTACTGATGACATGTATCTGCCAAAACACACGCTGCTTCTGTCCGGAGCCAACAGCATCTATCCTGCACTTTAAAAAACTCCCACTGATGCAAAATGACTCAAACTTCCTGCAGCTATCACTCCGAAAGCTTCATATGTATCATATATGTATTGCATCTGCAACAGAAGCTTTATCTCATCATTGACACTTACGGTTGGATGCAGTAAGTGACTCCAGATCCTAAATGAATGTAACAGGCGCTGAAAGCAAGAAGAAGAGGATGATGGTGAAGAGGTCTGGCAGCTAGGATGTGCTTGCTCCATCTGGAGTTGCAGCACCGTTGGTTTAATAGCCGGGCACCTTGTTAACGTGGTGTCACAGGTTCCTTAGGGTGTGACTCCGTGTGTGTGTGTGTGTGTGTGTGTGTGTGTGTGTGTGTGTGTGTGTGTGTGTGTGTGTGTGTGTGTGTGTGTGTGTGTGTGTGTGTGTGTGTGTGTGTGTGTGTGTGTGTGCTTTGTCTCCACACAGCATCTGGCTCAAACCTCCTCAGACCAGGTTGAGCTGCTGTGAGCCTGTCAGAGTTTGTTGCAGATTTGTTCTGATAAAAGGTGCCACTGATGTGTTTTTGTGAGCAGGTGTCTGAAGCACAAAGCTTTAAGGTGACATTTAAAATCACCCTAGTATGTGCCGCCCTATGATGTTATAAAGGTGCATATTTAAAAAGGTGTGTCTTTTTCAAAAGAACAACTCCTCAAATAAATACCTGGAATTACTCACATTGTTGTCTTGTAAACTGTCGGTTATAGAGGACATATTATAGTTATTTTCAGGTTCATATTTGTATTCTGTGCTTCTACTCTGAAATGTCTCCATGTTGTAATGTTGAAAAAGCTCTTTATTTCTCTCATACTGCCTGTGCTGCAGCACCTCTTTTCACCCTCTGTCTGAAACCAGAGCCCAGTCTGCTCTGATTGGTTAGCTGGCTGATGTAGCACATCATGGACATTGTGTTCAAGTGATAGCCAGTAGAAGTGAACAAGTTACATAGTGATGTCACTATTTTGTGGAAGTAAATGGCTTTTAGCGCTTTTTACAACTTGTATACCCTAATGATTAAAATAAGGGCTGAAGTGTGTTCATACTGGGTAGTTTATTTAGCAAAATTGTATACGCTGATTTACAGATATCCCTTTCCCAATGTTAGTCAATGGGAAAACGTTTTTCTGGGCCCAAATGCATCAAGAACTAGAACTTAAACTTTTCGGCAGCTGGGCAAATTTGCTTCAATGGCAAACACACTACAGGGAAGGGAAAGCCCCATAAAGCATAATAGGGCCTCTTTAACAAAGTGTCACACACGGTGCGTCCATAGTGTCCTGGTTTGTTCAAACAGTACAGGGTGTGCCACACCGTGCTATGCGGCCCTCCACCGGGGGCCTCTTGCTGCCTGCCTCCAGGTCTCCACTTTCCAAAGCAGCTTTGTTGCACTAAAATGTCAGTTTGAGCCCCTCCTACATGCATTTACACAGACAACAATAGTAACTGGAAACCGACTCTGTTCTAACAATGAGAAGCAAAGAAAAACCTCAGAGAGAGAGATACAGCACCTGCACGACCCTCTCAATGTGTTACTTTCGAGAACATTATTTTTCATCTGCATCAATGAACTGGAATGATGCTGATTGGCTGCTGATCAAAGATTACACAGCTGACATACTTAATACACCAATAATGACACATGTGCAACAAGCTAACATCTGCCATTATCTGCCCCCATAGGCCCAGCTGTAATTTACTTCTTTTAAAATCCAAACCAAACTGCATTAAACCAAGCGAATTATTTAGATCAGTATGTCCTGTTGACTGTGGACAGGAAGTGGACGCACATTAATTCATCCTAACATCACATGTTGGTTTGTTGGCTATGGTTTTGAAGCTTTGAGTTTAGGCACTATATGTTTTTTTAGGAACCAGAATGGATCAAGACATTTTTTAGCACCTAGAATGTTATGATTAACTTTCAAGAGACGGAAAACAAAGACACTTCAATGGAATAAAGATGTAAGACGAAAAGACTGACTTCACCATGGTTGAAACCTGTCCATATTACCTTAAGTGTAACAAATTGAACATCTTGCATGTATTGAGGAAGACACTAAACTAGCAATTGAGACCACATAGTTATTAGGAAAAGAAAAACTAAGATAATAAATCAAGAAAGAAGTTACTCATTTTCAATTTTCTCATTGTAATCAGCATTCAACCCCTAATAGTCTGTTAAAAAAAGCAGGTTTAAGGCTCTTGCTATTGGATTTTACATGACCGGACAACTGTCACTTCCACATCAGTATTGCAACTATAACAATACTACTTAATTATATTTAAAAACGAGTGTTAAGAGTAGGAAGACACAATGAAGGAGATAACATGAATGAAGAAACTCAGTATGAGTGAGACCAAAACACAGCTGCTAGCCTGCTGTTAACAGCTTCTAAGCTTACAGTAGTAATTGGGAAGATTCCTGACAGTAACTCAAAGACATGGAACGCAACATGTACAGTGTAAATTCACCTATAGGGTTCAAAGCAGGAAGAGAAGGGAGCGTTGATGAACTTCCCCTAAACGTATCGTAAAATGTCCACAATATTATTCTAATTCTGAATTTGACAGCATGCATTACATTTTTACTTATTATTATTATTTCCAGTACAAGCATTAATTAAACAAATCCACAGCCCAAATCGTATCACTTCCTCTTGGCTCATGGTTTAACTTTCCCTGGAATCTGATTTATGATTTATGACTGACACATCCTCTTTGGCAGAAGTAACTACGGCTTCCACATGCAGAGAATGGATCAATAAATACTTTGGCTTTCATTAACCAGGCTGGGAACTTTATCAGATGATTGACCTCAAACAATGCCGGAACAGAAGCTCCATTGTGTGATTACAAATGAAGCGACAGCATCCTTCTTCCTTTCTCCTCCAGCGCTGAATGGAGAATCTCCTGCCTGACAGCCGCTCATATCAGAGACAAGATGCAGCGGGCTCCTGACAGATTTATTCTCCAACCTAAGCATGCACATTAACATGCACAATGCTTTTCAAATGAAAAGCCAACAAACAGGCGAGACGCAACGTGTATAATGTGGGCTGCAGTCACAGATTTGTATGTAAAGTCATGATGACATGCAGCTCATGTACGGTGACATGTCTCAGCTAAAGGAGGACACAGTGCGGGAAAACCCACTGCTCCTGACCCACGGAAAGAACAGGACAGAATGAGAAGAGCGAACAGAGGTGTAAGAATGAGAAAGGGGTGGGGGCAGTGGATTATATAATCGATGTGGTTGCATGCATGTGCTCTGCTTTGTAGAGTAGCACATTTAGCACAATGCAAAGCAAATTCCTTGACCTAATGTCAAAGCAGCAATTAAGCTGAAACAATAGTCCAGTCATGTGGGTTTACAGTATTCTTCATGTTTGATCATTAATCATTCCAGTCAATATTTGAGTAGAGAAAGCCAAACTGTAAATGGTTTCAGCTTCTCAATTGGAAGTATTAAATGGAATCTGTTTATCTAGTTATAAGTTAATTTAACAGGGGCGGTGCACATTAGTAGACATTTCTGCAAACGCACCACAGTTAACCAAGAGGCTATTTTCCTTCTGTATTTTAGATTTGGTCACATTTAAAAAAAAAAAAAAAAAAAAAGATCTGAGATTATTATTTAAAATTATTTATTACTTAATCAAAAAAACATTGTTATTATAAAAGAAGACTCAGAGAGATTTGTAATTGTATCAATGTAATGGTCCGTTTCATATGTTCTATGTTCAAGTGTGACCACAGCTTGCCAGCTTTTTAGAGCTTTGTAAACATGGATGAAGGATTAAAATCATTGGAGGGGTGATACTTGATTCAGGGTTTGTTGAAATTGTATTACATTTCCATCCATATTACATCTCGTTTGGTCCATCACTGACTTGATGATTCAATATTATATGCTAAAACACTGCAACATTGTCAAAAACTTGTAGCGATACAATCTTGCAGACTAAGTAGAAACCTGGTGGATTGTGTGAACGGCCATGGTCGCTTTCTTTTAGAGAGAAGAAGACCTACGTGGACCATTGGGTTCATGGTTAAAACCGCCTGAATGATGAACACTAAAGGAGTCCTAAGTGGAAGGCAGCTAGCTGCGATGACAACAGTGGTGGTGAGGGGAACACCTCCCATGATCCCACGCTACATCACAACGTCACTGTCTTTTGTTATAGCTGCAGTTGAGAGATCCCTAGTGGCAGATAATCACATGTTGTGTGTTTAACTACTTGTTGGCTTAACCTGTACCACTGCACATTCATTTCTTTGTGTAAAAGTACAGGGTTTCCCTTCTGACAGAGGGCAGTAACACTATTAGGTAGCTTAAAATGCAAATACTACTACTAAATACTCAAGCTCTAATAAGATACAATAAATGTTCCTGTTTGCTTTCCACCAAGCTGACTAGGAAGCAAGTGAGCCATCTAAAAATATCCCATTTCAGAAGATCTCCAGCTCATGTTGCATAACTCAGATACACAATTCCTTCCTTTATTCTTGCTGAGCCCAGCATCTAACTTGCATACTGTGGCAGGCAGGCAGTATGGGTTAATTAAAAGCAGCAGCAACTATCAGTCCCAGTGATTTGCAGCACATGAGCTTGAGTATGCGGTGAAATGCCAGAGTGAGGCAACAGGAGATGGGTGTCAGTCTCTGTTCCCAGTTTCTGCCACACCCGATACGAGCATGCATTCAGCCTCATCATGTTTGTGATCAGTGAAAGGGAAAAAATATAATGCTGACAGGAACGGTGTGCAAGGCAGTGTGCAGAAAGAGTGTGAGGATGCCAAGTGTTCCTCAATGGAATTCCACCGAGCTAGAGGAAGGCAGATCAATGGCAGACGGTGGGAGGGCAGTGACACAGGGAAGGACATGGACAAACAGCAACACAGGACAGGAGGAGGGGGTGGGGTGGTAGAAGAAAAAAGAGATTTGAAAATAACACCAGCCGGAGCTGCTATGGCAGTTTGTTAGATACTCTATACTTCCAAAGATGGCATCTCCTTTAGGCTACAGCTGTCAGATGGTCCTTTGGGAATCATGTCGTCATCGGCTCATGCTACACTTCCTGTGTACTCGGCTCAACTTTAATGAGAGTAGCAGATAGCAGAGATTGTATTAACATACAGGTTGGCTCAGAGCAAGAAACGCTGCTTGCACTGAACAAATCCAGAGATATTACCGGAGACCACCGTGGCAAAAATACTGAGAGTAATAAACGAAAAAATCCTTCTGATTTTATCTTGCCATGGTTTGTAGATCTGGCTCTAAGTGGCTGCCATTTTTCAGAATCAAGGGCCAGCATCCAGGTCTGAAAAGTGAATTGGATTGGGTACTGCCTTAGAACTGCATTTGTACAAAAGGCCAGCAAGGGGCAACTCCACTGGTTGCAAAAATAAAGTCCAATTATATAGAAGTCTATGGGAAAATGACACTCATTTAATTAATTAGCTGAGTAAAATAGTTTAAAATACGTTTATGGGTCCATTCGCTATTTTTAAGCTTTTCTTCAATAAAGCATGATGGTCCTGTCAATAAAAAAGGATATGCTTTAGGGCATGTATCTTGTGATTGTTGGGCCATTATTGGTTTATAAATTGTCTTTGCTATTGTCTTAGAGTTTGGACCCTTTCCCAGTTTAAAAGTAACATTTCTGTTATCTAAGAATGTCTTGTTCTGTGTTTGGCTGTACTTAGCACCACCCTCTTGTGTCATTTGAACAAGGTCAAGGCCTATATACAAAAACTCAAGGCTTCAAAACAGTATACGACCAAGGTCAGAGAGCTTTCTAGGAACATTTGTCAGATTGACAACCAAACATATCACAATATTTTCTTACGGTTGTCGACCCTACAAGACCTCAGAATCTTGCACCACCTGTACCACAACCCTGAGCAGACAGCAGCAATCTGAGCTGAATATAGATTGTTTATCCAGCTCTCGCCTGTGAAAAATAGCTTGACATGTTTTTTTTGGCTGGATGTCTACACTGTCTTCACGTCTAATGAGAGCTGATGTGAACTGGAGTCAAATTCCCTTTATATGTCAACCTACTTTGTAAATAAAAGGGATTCTGATTCTGAAACCAAACAGTGTAAATGAGACCATGTTCAGCATAATGAAAACACTGAAGATATTGTACCGCTCAACTGATTTACTGCCAAGTAAAAACAACATTTAGACATTGTTGATAGCAACCAAGTCACTTTCCTGCAGAACTCTTAAGGGTTCTGTAACACTGGCAATAAAGCAGAAGCCCCATAAAAACACTGTCCCATTAATAGACAGGCTACTTAATGTAAAAGGTTCAAATATTAGAGTTTCTACCAGTGAGAACGTGTTGAGTTGAGTGTCTCTTTGCACTCATGACTGTCAACAAAAAGGCCTTCAACTGCAAATTACTCATAACAGTGAGTCACTGATGCAGCCCGAGAACACAGACATTAGCACAAATGATACATTCTGTAGCTACGCGAAGGTCAATGTAAGGTATATATCGTCATCGTCTTGTGTACGCACAGACACCAGGGCAGATAATGTAGCACAAAATGATATAGATGAAGAAAGCAGTGTTGTGAGATTAGCTGTTTGTAGAAAAACAAATGTTAAAGGGGCCGTATGATGTTCATTTCAGGTTCATATTTGTGTTGTGTCTCTACTGTCTCCATGCTTTAATGTTGAAAAAGGTCTTTATTTTTCTCATACTGCCTGTGCTGCAGCACCTCTTTTCACCCTCTGTCTGAAACCAGAGACCAGAGACCAGTCTGCTCTGATTGGTTAGCTGGCCAGCTCTGTTGTGATTGGCCAACTGCTACGAGATGTCCCGGCCCCTAGCCTATCACGTACAATGTGTTGGAGCGCTAGCCAATAGAGGCGCGAGTGTTACATAGTGATGCCACTATGTTACATAAGTAAACAAGGTGTTTCAGGCAGGGGGGAGTGTGTGGGAGAGAAACTCTCTCTGGAGGGAAGACAGGGAGTTTGAGCTTTGCAGACCATTTACATGCACAACAACAACCTATATAACACACTATAGGAATGGGAAAACCCCTAAATGCACAATAGGAGTCCTTTATTAGGTGAACGCAAAATAAATCATACTTTTTAATAAATTGAATCAATTGTTGATAAAAAAGCTCTAGACCCACACCGATTCAATGTTATTATTTCCTTTCCTATCAAGGCTCTTAATAAGTTGTTTTATTTAACACCAGAAAAAAACATAAAAGGACACAGGTGTAAAAACTGCTGACTGTGGGTAAAGTCAGAATGGAGGTTGCTCTCACATAATTACAGCAAACTCAAACAAAAGGAAAGAGCAGCTGGCACAGCCACTAGTATAACTATCCACATGTAGAGTGAAAGGTTGTGGAAGAATGCATGCAGCTTCACTGTAGTGCAAATATATTGTTTCCTCCAGAAAATCTTTCTCTAAGCCAGAACTGGGAGAAAGAGAACATGTTTGCAGGATGGAGTTACGCTAGTGAGAAAACATGTGCATGCATCAAGAAATTAAACACCTTAAATCAATGTCTTCATCCCCCTTTAATAAATTACATGATATGCATGCATTATTTTGCAGTGCTAGGCGATGCTACTGTGCAACAACCCCTCCTCCCCTATCCAGGGTCAACAGTGAAGTATAGAAACCAGCTAACATCACAATCCAAAAAGAGGTTACTTCAGGTCGCATAGAGACCTGGATTTGTGTGTCTGTTATTATCAGCTTTACTGAAAAAAAGGAAGTCACAGTAACATCTCACAACTCTGCTTGCATGCAAAGCTGAAATAAACAGGAATTGTTTAAAATATCAGAAATAATGTCGTTCAGAGAAGTTGCTGCAGTCTGAATGCATGCATGCTTACTCAGTTGAAAAGAGAAGTACAGTTAGTGGATCATGTGAACAATGCTCTGAACAATTCGACTGTTATTGAAGCAAAAAAAAAGCCACTTCAGGCCTGGAACCTGTCCAACAACTGGCCGGTTGAAACAGCAAATGTAGTATCTGTGCAGCTGAAAACGCTGCCTCCATTAGCATGACAAACGGGACATTTGTGCATGGGCTGGAGGGCCAGTGAGGCTGCAGGGGGACACGAGCTGGGGGGGGGGCTGTCAACCTGCCACCGGCCAGAACAGCACACTGCAGCACTCAGCACAATGGTAGGGGACAAAACGCTGCGGCCCCCACAGAGATTCAAGACTTTACACACATTTCCAAGCCAAATTATATGAGAATTGAAGGAAACCAGCAGTAGGACGATGGGATTTTTGCTCCGTCTGGCGTCAATAAAACGCAAGGACATGGTGCTTATTTTAGCTTTGCAGATTTGTACTCATTTCCTTTCCTAAGTTATACAACACTAATGTACAGTCTGTGAAGGGCTGCGAGTAACAGTTCTATTTTCAGTACAAACCAACCTGTGTTCATTTTACTGAGATGTATAATCTGTGTAAGGTTTATTGCACATTTTTCTTTTTTAATAAAATACATTCTTATAACTTGAACTCATATCTGCATTAACTTTTTCTTGCTAACAATCTGTAAGTACAACATTTAAACATGATAATTAATTGATTTGAAATTTAAATGTGAATAAAGCGGCCATGTTGTTGTTCTCTTTACTAATGCATGGAGGAATCAAGCAAGCCATCCTGGTCAGATAAGCACAACAACAAGGCATCTAGCATCAAGTAAAATGTGGCCGCATCTTGGATATAACTCTATAGGAATCATGCATATGGGCAGGGCTGTTTGCTACCTTACTGTCACGTTAGCATGTCACTCCCTGGGGCAAAGGTACCATGAAAGAACTAAAACCAAGGCACATTCTACAGTGTTGGTTATCACGAGGATACATGGGTTGAGTTTGAGTTTTAACGAATTACAAACATATTTGTTCCGATAGTTAAGTTTTTTCAACCAAAAAAACGGGTTACTGTCACTTTCTTTGAGCACTTCAGATATACGATACTTGTAATTTGTTAAATCTGTTAGAGTTGCAATTAATAATTATTTAACTAGGATTAATACGCTGATTTCATAATTCACAACGATGAAAAATCTCCATCTTCAAAAATGTTTTCTCAGAGCAACAGTCCAATTTCCAATGTGTCTCTCTTCGTTCACAACCATCTAAAACTGAATAAGCAGCAAATCCTCACAATGTAGAAGCTGGAACGTCAAATGTTTGGCATATTTGTTTAATATGAATACTTTTAAGCCCAAAGCATTGCCATCAGATTGCCTGTTTTGTTAAACCAAAATAAATAAATGATTTCATTTATCATCACAGAAGCAGCAGAACTGAAGAAAACTCTCACAAATGACAAGCTGAAACTTAGGAATAAACAATTATCCATTATCAAAACAGTTGAGGAAATTGCTTTTCTATAATTGACTTATCATTGCAGCTCTAATTAGGTATTTCCTTCATTATTACTAAGGATCCATGGTTTCAAACGGCCGCAACAGAGCCATCAATGTGCGTGGAGTTGACAAAAGTGATTTCATTTCCAGTGCCATTTTGTTTGTCATACAACAAAAACTCAAGATCAAACTTAATGTAGGAAAAAATCAGCCATACATTTAACCAATACTCCTTTCAGACCTTTATCTCTGTGCGTGGCGTTTTCTGCACCGTACAACATCACTGAACAGAAGCCTACTTCTGCTCTCAGGAAAGTCCCAAACCAACTCATTCATGTACAAAAAATAAAACCCATGTCTGTGCATTATTCATCATCATGTGTGTGTTCCTGTGTGTAGGTGGGTGAACAATTGACTGTACCAGATAAACACTGCGAGCCTCTGACCGTCGGGGGCTCTCTCTGCTACCTGTTCACATCCTGTACAGCCCTCTGACTGTGTGTGTGTGTGTGTGTGTGTGTGTGTGTGTGTGTGTGTGTGTGTGTGTGTGTGTGTGTGTGTGTGTGTGTGTGTGTGTGTGTGTGTGTGTGTGTTCTACATGTTGTGCAATGAACCAGCCTCACTTTGGACTTCTTGGAAAACACGGTGCAGGCAGGAGAAAAACGCCTGAGCTGTTTCACTGCAGCTGTTTTTCTCTCTGCAGTCACTGATGTTCTGTGAGAGCTCTCAGGCTGCAGGTACTCCACAGCTGTTGATAAAGTCGGGTTCAAAGTGTGGCATGCATGCTTCCATATGCATGCTAAAGGAAACATCCCACACACAGGGGTTGGACTCATATCCAGTTGCCAGGACAGGATGTTTGGAGACTTGTTTTATAATACCCTGAAGAAGCCCCCTGCTCTTGAACTCAACACCACCTCAATGCTCACAACAGACAGGCTTGGGGATTACATGTAACAGGATTACATAATCAGGATACAACACATTATACTGTATTCCCTTACAGTTACATTAAAAAAGAAGTAATCAGATTACTGTTACATTTTTTTTTTGAAAGGGTATTACAAGCAGGATTACAAACGAATTATATGATAGGTGGATGTACTGTTTGTTTTCTTTTTGGTTTACATTTAGGCTACTTTCAAGTCTTTTTTCAAATGCAGTTGGTGAATACCTGATTAGTTAGCAAAAATACCATGTTTAATCAATATATTAAACTTTGTTTACTATACTATAGGAGGACTATCCTATAAGAGGACACATCTTAATATATTCTTTTCCAAAAGTCACATTGTTCTGTTGTCTTACGTAATACACTTAAGCAAAAATCACGTTATTGTAATTTGTTTCTCTTTATTTGCATTGCATTTTATATTGAGGTAATCAAAAAGTAAGGGAAAGTAATGATTACTTTTAAATTAAATACTCAGATTAAATTACATTTTTTATTTTTCATATAACTAGTAATTGTTACAGATTACATTGTTAAAGTTACCCTCCCAACAGATTATATTCTTAGATTGTAATTGTCTGTCCCATAAACAGGAACAAATCAACACCAAATAAACAAACTTGACCACTGACAGCTGCGGGTTGTCACGTCACTGCACAGAACCACGCATATGTGCAGCCCTGCACGCGACTCTGCTTCCAGTATTTACCTTGAGCAATGGTCACAAGCCATGCATCAAGTCGTGCAGAGTTTCATTATAAAGAGTTGCACTGTCCTTGTCTATCTCGTGACTGTTAAAAGGCGCCCTGTGCACAACATCCCTGCGAACAGCGTCAATATGAGTGAGCACACACACAGCATCGTCTTACCAGGAACTGTGCAAAGGGGAAGATCTTTAAACAGGAAATGCAACTGACCCTTTTCTAAAGCCATGTAACTTTAAAATGCACCGGCCGAGCTGCAGCGGCTGCATGTTGCAAACCGTGCAGCAGTGATTGCATGATGTCGCACAGTATTGCACAGATCGGTTTCATATGCTTACCTCCCTTTGGCTGAGACATTTCCCCTTTGCTTTGATGAGGGGGAGGGGAAGCACAAAAGACTTTGCCTTCTTTCTCACTCCCTCCCTCCATCGCCCTCGCAATGGAGCTTCAGCGGCTTGCTTTTTTGCAACAAAGATGCAAAATACAAGCCTCGATCTTCATGCACTTGGAGCCTTTTTGCGTCCGGAGCGTGCGTGTCCGTGCACAGAGCGCCGGTGTGATTGCACGGCCCCCGCAGGCGTCGGGAAAACAGGTAATTTCTGCAATTGCACTGCAAAGAATTCTCCGCAGCACTTACATGATGGGCCAAGGCTGGCAGCTGAAAGCTCCTAACTTGGATCAGTGCGAGCCCCTGCGAGAGAACGTTCTTCCTGCTTGGAGCGCAAAGGATAATGGGAAATGGAGTCCAGAGCGTTTAGAGAGCGGTTTTATTTACATTTCTGTGCTGGATTTGTGTGAACTAGAGTGTAAGGAGAAGTAGTGTGTTGCCCAGTGGTTGATAGTACAATTAACTAAAGCAATACACTTTAATAAAAAATGTTAGTGTATTTAGTGAATTGTTTTAACTAGTTCAATAGTTAAATGATGTGCATACAAAACATAAAGGTGACATGTATAATGTATGTCACCAGTGGTGTATAGTAACTAAGTAGATGTACTGAAGTACTGCACCTAAGTATAATTTTGCGATTTTACTTGAGTATTTAAATATTTTACTATTTTGAACTTCTACTCCACTACAACTCAGAGGTAAGTGCTGTACGTTTACTCCATTACATGTATAATACCTTTAGTTCCTTTACAGATGTGGATGAATGATGAGAAATATAACCAAGTGTTAAATCAGACTTTAGTTCCACCTGGAGTAAATTCACAAGCTACCCTGCAGTATACAAAGTCATTCAAACTAGCTGCACCTTTACCAGCTTGAGAACACTTTAATGATCAATCATTATAAAACATATCATATATATTATTTTGAAATGCACCAATCTGCACAATCACTACTTTTACTTTTGGTACTTTAGTTATATATTGAAAATAATATGTTTGTACTTTCACTTGCGTGATTGCAGGACTTTTACTTGTAACAGAGTATTCATACACTCTGGTATTTTTACTTTTACTCAAGTACAAGATCTGTGTACTTCTCCCACCTCTGCATGTCACCATGAAACCTTCCAAATTGATACATAAAGAACAATTTGATTAAATATGAGCAAAGTGTCATTCATTTCCCAATTTTTTTTTGAACATCTAGATCTTATTGTATTTGGTTGAAATGTTAGGATTTGGAGACAGAAGATTTGGGATTTTATCAGTTTAAAGATGTTCATGCAATAAAGAATGAAATGTGAAATCAGGCTTTTAATTTTAAATAAACAAACCCATGTGTAAAAACATCCAGAATATGTTTTAGATGCTCAGAGTTAGTCGTCAATCTAATACTTACATCCAGTGAATTTAGGGTACATGTACATCTACATAACTAAAGATAATAAGTTAGTAAAATAAACTGTGTATGTGGGAGTTTTTTTTCCACTAGTCTATCTGTTTGTGTACTTTTTGGTGGTTTAATCTTACAATGTATAACCTATTGTAAATACAATTAAAAATCTATTGCATTTCTGCAGTTTTTCCTAACCTGATCGAGAGTACAGGGTGACATATCATAACACCCTACTAAGAGCCTAATTTCGGGTTGTAATTCAAATGGACTTGTCTTAAATGAAATGAATACTTTTTCTCACTCATCACAGGGGAAATATTCAGTTTACTTTCAAAGTTCAGTAAAAATCTTTATTATCAGGTAACATTGATTAATGCAAAAGTGAAACTAAGTAATGACTTTAATGAATTAATTAATGACAAGTTACTCTGACAGCTACAGTACTCTGGTGTGAAGGCTTATACGAGTAGTTTTATAAATACATTAAAAGTAAAGAGTAAAAACGGGCCTGTTGGAGCACCTGAAGTTCAACAGGATTACATTTGGTGCCCAGAAAGCACGGATTTAGTGATTGTTTTTCAATCAGCAAATTGGTGCTTTCAGGGTTTTGAATGACAACTGTGACCCCTTAATTGCAAATTAGGGATATTAGCACCAATATTAAAAACAAAAATACAAATGAAATGTAACAGGAACCGAACCGCTAACATAAAAGATGCAGCTGGTGATATTACATATTTTTCTTTTTGACAGCAAATTCCATGAAAAGACCAAAACCGATAGTGTTTTAGGTTTACAGCACCAAGAACATCAGTTCTAAGAGAAAGCTTTACAGACAGCTTACAAATAAAGACTCTAATAAAAAAAAAAATAGAAAGACATTGTAATGCCCTTAAAACTTTGGGAATTTTAGATTACTTGCAAAAAACCTCAACCGGGATGCAATAGTGCATTTGTTGGGGTCTACTTTCAGTGGCGGATTGATCTATATTTGATGCTCTGGTGAGTAATTGGGGCAACAGGACGTGGATGTGTGATTGAGTCAAAAATACTAAAGGGAGTGTGGCTCTTTGATGTGTTTTTAATAGTTTTTGGACAACAATGGAGCTCTAGGGCACATCAGACTTTGATCAATGGGATTTAAAAAATATATAATAACACCAGACTTATCCTTTGAAACATGTTCCAATATTTAAAAATGCTCTCAAGCAGTAATACATAAAGCTTTGGTGTGGTAATTGCCCAATGAAACAGCAATAACATGAGACAAGACAAATGGTCCAAACATCACACTCAAAGAGGTTTCAGATCCCCACGATGTGATATGAGATGTTGCTTCACATGGTTGGATTGTGTTTGGTAGAGGGTCAGTTCTTGCTGGTTATGAGGCTTTGGTACAGAGGTTTCACCACAATATGGAGGAAGAGGGAGCTGTCGATGAGGTATTCAGACGTCCGGCGGTACAGGTCGGCTTCTGCCAAGAAATCCCCATTTTCTTCCGTGCTCTGGTGGAAGTTGTAGACGTGTTTCACCACCACCTTCCCCTGCTGCTGAGCCATCACAATCACCGTCTTCTGGAAGTTAACTCCGGCGAATTCTGCGCTGGACGTGGCCGGCGTGATAATGATGCGAGGGCGACCTCCGTCCACACGTGTCGGCTGCATGGCGCCCGAATCTGTGTACATCGGCCTCATGCTGAGCGGTAACCAGCGTGGCGAGAACAGGGCGTTCCAGGTCACCCGTTTGCTGGAGTCGTGCCCGCTGGGCCCCAGCTGCGTCTGGAAGCTGGTGCTCCGATCGTCTCGTGAGGGGTTGTTGATGATCCAGGGAGACCCCCACACTGGGGACAGGTAGTTCCTAGGCATGAAGAGGCTACAGTTCACATCAAAGTACTTGGCCATTTGCATTGGTGACGCAGAGTGAAACTGGTAGGACATGTAGAGCAGGTCGCGCACCGACTCTTGATAGCGAGCCAAGATGGCCGACTGGGTCTGCAGGCGGAAGAGCTCTCGTGGCGGCATCATGGCGTAACGCACCGCTCTCAAAGCGTTCTCCGCTGTCAGACCGTCCGGCTCATTCTGAATAATCCAGGCCTCCAGCCCGGCAAAGAGCTCCATCTCACTCTGCAGGATCAGGTCTGACCGCTGAAGCAGGGACATGAGCAGCTGGCTGCTGATGGTCACCCACTCCCCGCTCTGCAACACCGACGATAGGTTCCACGCCATAAACTGAATGCAGCTGTCCCTCAGAGTCACGTCCCCGGCCTGCACGGCGTACTCATACCAGCCCGCCACGTGGCCTGAGGTGGACTCCCGGGCCAGATTCTGGGTCATGTACTGGGTGATGCCCTGCTGGAGGCCTGTCACTTGGTACTTAGTGGCCAGCTTGTGTAAAGGGGTTGCCTGGTCCAGACGCAGTGAAATCTCTCCGCAATACAGATACCTGCTCAGAAAGAGGAAGAAGGGGTTTCAAGGTGAAGCATTTGAATCAATCACATACATACATTCAGAATGAGACCATTTAGCCTAAAACAGCTAGTTGGAAAATGTTTTACCAACATCAAGACCCACTATTCTTGGACTGCAACAGCATTTTTGCCATTTGGGGGCAAAAAAACGCCACAACAAGCTAAAGAACACAACATTTTCACATGCTAATATGCTAGCAAACAGTTGCATATCTACACATCCAGCAGGTAAAGCAACGTAATCATCCAAATGCAGTTGTTTAAGTCTACCTGATGAATGCAAAGCGCCATCCACACATGGAGTACAACCCTAAAATTATCTTGACATGGTGATAAGAGTTCAACATTTAATCTATTTTCGCTCTGTTTTGGTCTCAACCAACTCCTGAGAATTAGGTGTGGTTATGGCTGCTACATGCTTTGTCTAGCATTTGGTACTCGGTAGGTAGTGTCCAGTGGGTTTATTATAGCTTTTTGCTGAAAACAAACTGCTTGCTGGTTCTGAAGACAGAACAAAACTGTTTTTGTGCTATTAAACCCAAAACAAAGAGCTAAATACTGCTGAAAATACCTACAGCAGCAGAGTTTGGTCATAATTCTCTGTTTGATTCATTGTTTTTATGAAAATAGAATTGTGTTTCTGTCAGACTGAATTCAATCAAAGTAATCTCACAGTATCCTCCTCTTCAAAAAGTTACCGTTGACCCTTTATAGTATTCGGGGAAAAGGTGTAGTTTTATTTTTGTTACAATGAATGAATCTCAGTCTCAGTCTGGCATACAGGACTGTCTCAGAAAATTAGAATATTGTGATAAAGTTCTTTATTTTCTGTAATGCAATTAAAAAAACAAAAATGTCATACATTCTGGATTCATTACAAATCAACTGAAATATTGCAAGCCTTTTATTATTTTAATATTGCTGATTATGGCATACAGCTTAAGAAAACTCAAAAATCCTATCTCAAAAAATTAGAATAGTTCCTCAGACCAAGTAAAAAAAAAAGATTTATAACAGCAAAACACAATCAATCATTTGAAAATGTCCATTAATGCACTCAGTACTTGGTTGGGAATCTTTTTGCACGGATTACTGCATCAATGCGGCGTGGCATGGAGGCAATCAGCCTGTGGCATTGCTGAGGTGTTATGGATGCCCAGGATGCTTCAATAGCGGCCTTTAGCTTATTAGCATTGTTGGGTCTGGTGTCTTTCAGCTTCTTCTTCACAATACCCCACATATTCTCTATGGGGTTCAGGTCAGGGGAATTTGCAGGCCAATCGAGGACAGTAATGCCATGGTCAGTACACCAGTTACTGGTGGTTTTGGCACTGTGGGCAGGTGCCAGATCATGCTGGAAAATGAATTCCTCATCTCCATAGAGCTTTTCAGCAGACGGAAGCATGTAGTGCTCTAAAATCTCTTGGTACACAGCTGCATTTACTCTGGGCTTGATGAAACACAGTGGACCAACACCAGCAGCTGACATGGCTCCCCAAACCATCGCTGACTGTGGGAACTTCACACTGGATTTCAAGCAACTTGGATTTTGCTCCTCTCCAGCCTTTCTCCAGACTCTGGCGCCTTGACTTCCAAATGAAATACAAAACTTGCTTTCGTCTGAAAAGAGGACTTTGGACCACTGTGCAACTGTCCAGTGCTTCTTTTCCTTAGCCCAAGTCAGACGCCTCTTCCGTTGTCTTGAGTTCAGAAGTGGCTTGACCATGGGAATACGGCTATTGTAGCCCATTTCCCGGACACGTCTGGGAACAGTGACTTTTGATACCTGGACTCCAGCTTCAGTCCACTGTCTTTGAAGCTCCCCCAAATTCTGGAAGCGACTCTTCTTCACAATGCTGTTAAGGCTGCGGTCATCTCTCTTGGTTGTGCAGCGTTTCCTGCCACATTTCCCCCTTCCAACAGACTTTTTGTGGATGTGTTTTGAAACTGCACTCTGTGAACAGCTTGCTCTTTGAGAAATTTCTTTTTGTGTCTTACCCTCCTGATGGAGGGTGTCAATGACGGTCCTCTGGACAGCAGTCAGATCAGCAGTCTTCCCCATACTTGTGATTTAGTTTACTGAACCAAGCTGAGTGTTTTTCAAGGCTCAGGAAACCCTTGCAGGTGTTTCGAGTTAATTAGACGATTCAAGTGATTCGTTGAACACCCTACTAGTATACTTTTTCATGATATTCTAATATTTAGAGATAGGATATTTGAGTTTTCTTAAGCTGTATGCCATAATCAGCAATATTAAAATAATAAAAGGCTTGCAATATTTCAGTTGATTTGTAATGAATCCAGAATGTATGACATTTTTGTTTTTTTAATTGCATTACAGAAAATAAAGAACTTTATCACAATATTCTAATTTTCTGAGACAGTCCTGTATATCATGTCTACTGTAATACAGGTTTTAGTAAAACTCATTAGCATTTGAGATACAAATAGATAGTTGTATTGATTGCTCCTGCAGCACAGGCTCCTCAATGTCTTATTGCTACACCACAGGAGCTGCTATTGAGCAACCCAGCAGTTCCCTGAATGGTCAATCTGTTTTATGTTGGACTCATTGATTGTTTGTCTCGGTTAATGTAGGGCTGCAGTTGCAGAGTTCATTCCTCTAGGCATAAGGACTCAATCAAACTGGGTGAAGCAGGGGGTGGAAGTGACTCTCACACAGTCTGACATATTGAGATGAAATGTGTCCCCACCTGATGAACTTATCAAACACAGCTGCACAGTCGGAGCCCTCCTTCAGGACCAGCTTGCTGCTGTTGCGGCTTAGCAGGATCTCCTCGAACACGGGGCTCTGCAGGGACAGCACCAAAGAGTGAGCCTGGATCACCTTCACCTCGTCCGCGCTGGGGGTCTCCACCCGGAGAGACAGGTCACTGCCGTTCCCCTGAAGCAGCAGCGCCTCAAGACGCTTCACCAGGGTCAGGGAGTGGCTGATGGTGTCCCCGCCCCCCCCATTGCCATCCAAGGTCATGTCAACTTTCAGCATGCCTGGTGGAGGGGGAAAGGAGCAGGAATAAATAGAGTTATCAGATTGGAAAACAAGTTAAAGCAAGGTTCCAAAACCCAATACTTAAATGCACCATTTATTTTTCTATTATGTTTTGGGGGTTTTCCCTTTAACTTTAGTGTGTTATAGGTGTTTGTGAATGTAAATGGTCTGCAAAGGCTAAAATCCCAAAGTTCACGAGGGAGCATCTCTCCCACACACTCCCCCCCTGCCTGAAACACCTCCATTGGACTCCTTTGTTTACCTCTGTAACATAATGACATCACTATGTAGCAGTCACGCTAGCGCTCCAACACATTGTACTTGACAGGCTAAGGGGTCGGACATCTCTAAGCGGATGACCAATCACAACAGAGCAGGCCAGCTAACCAATCAGAGCAGACTGGGCTCTGGTTTCAGACAGAGGGTGAAAAGAGGTGCTGCGGCACAGGAAGTATGAGAAAAATAAAGAGCTTTTTGAACATTAAAGCATGGAGACACGTCACAGTGAACCATTTGAATCATTGGGCATCTTTAATGTTCAAGTTCGCAACTGTTTACACATTTTGTATAAATATATATATATATATATATATATATATATATATATATATATATATATACTTTTGCTTAAAAAATAACTACATTCGTGTTTACATTTAGTTTACATTTAATTTATTTACAATAAGTGACTTATATAACTTTTTAAGTAATTTACATTTTTGTTAATTGACCCCTTACTATTTTCTTTTTAGCCTTCTCATGATTAAATATATTTAATTAGCATTTTTAAAGGTAGCCTATAAGCATTCAGATTCTTATTGCTAACGAGTTATTTTGAATTTGTTGTGAATATGACAAATATATCCCAGGAGTTGCATGCCAGTTATAAATTGGAGCAAATAGTGGGGCAGCATCACCCAATACCATGCCATTGATCAGTCCAGCTGCACTGTCTGGATAATGAGGCATTGTGGGTCACGTTTAATTAAAGCTTTGTTGCAGCTGATGTGGTTATGTGCCCGGGGGAGGGGGGGGGGGGGGGGCACCTCCTCTCCCCGGCACACTGCACTGTTACTGTTACTGCTGGGATCATATTCTTGACTTGTATTAGCACAGTGTGATTCCTCTGTATCTCTTCCACTCCCTCATTAAAAACATTACATAAACTCAGTTATGGGCCATAAGCAAAAAAAGTTCATAACAGTCTGTCAGCTTTTACGTGTCAATTAAGTACATAAACTGAAGTTACCTTATTAGGGATTGTGCATAATTATTTGATTATTATGAGGAAGAATTAATGGTGAGTTTGACTGTTAAAATTAAAATCCATCCCCAGAAGATAATATATTTAATATATATTGGAAACTTCCATTTTGGAGGCAAAAAACTTGCACTGCTCTTCCAAAAACAATCAGTCCTTTCTGACCTACTTTCCTTCCAGTTGAATTTTCATATTGCCATTTCTGTCACCATATACAGTACTGCAGGTCTTTTGCAGAAACATAAATGTTCCCACTGTAGGATGAATGAAGTCATTCTGATATTTTAATTTCTTAAACTGCATTCATTTATACCTTTCTTATATATCTTCATGTTTTAGCTTGTTTTCATATTCTAGTGTCTTGGATTTTTATGTCTGATTTTAATATTTAGAATTCAAATGGTCATCAGTGGTGTGTGGTATCTTTCGCTTTGTTTGTCTTGTTGCTGTTGATGATTTAATGTGAAGCACTTTGAATTGCCTGCTTGAAATTACACTTAATTTAGCTGACGCTTACATCCAAAGTGACTTACAATAAGTGCAATAAACCATAAAGATTCAAAAGAAACTTGCTTATATATTAGCTTCAAAAAGCCAGACCATTGTAAGTGCTGTTGCATTAATTCAACTTGAGTGCTACCTTTCGTTGTGTTGAATTGAAATAGATGTGGTGTATAAATGAACCTGCCCTACATTTGAATTCCTTTAGCCGAAAGTATTACCAAAAAACAAGTCACAGTTTAAAACACTTTTTAAATGTACCACTGAAATACAATACATTCATTTTCATGACATGAGTACATCCACTATTCCTATTATTAGTTTAAATGACACATCAAAAACTAATTTGCAATACTGCCTGTGGCCCAAACACAGTAAGTCTTTGTGTAGCAGCATATTAAATGAAGCATAAATAGATCAGACTGCCAATGATTCCTCCTGTTATTGATGTTGGAGCATTATGGCCCTAACTCACCTGCAGTAGCTGCCCCCATGTGCAGACAGAGAGCCACAAACAGCATCCCAGCCTGGGTCTGAACGCCTTGTTGCACCATTGTCTTCCTCCGTCCGTGCCCACTGTGCGTCTGGATTCTTGTCCACTCTGCTGTAGAGGGTGAGGGGGTAAGTGGGACAGGGGGTTCTCCTCGCTACATCCGGCCCGCCACACACACACACACACACACACACACACACACACACACACACACACACACACACACACACACACACACACACACACACACACACACACACACACACACACACCTCATTGATCGAAACAGGCCTGGGTTGTTTCCATGGCTACGACTTTGATTCTGACTTTCCTATCCTTGGGTATTAATGCCTGCTGCATGTCATTGATCTGATGAGGGGGCCGCGGCGGGGGGGGGGGGGGGGGGGGGGGGGGTTGGCGCGGTTTGATGTTGAGAGTTTGATTGAGCAGAACATTATTTGATGTACACATCTCACAGTGAGCTGTGGCCAGGACTGACGCTTGATTAGGAACCAGTGGTGGAATGTAACTAAATAAACGTACTCAAATACTTAACTTAAGTACAACTTTGGGGCACTTTACTTTCATATCTATTCTATTCTATTTATTATTATGAATATCAGCTAAGTCCTTGACTTCCACTGGTACCATGTAAACCAGTGCTAGCTGTTCCATGGTCGGGTCGTCGGCGACTAAACCGGCTCCCCCACCTGGCCTCGGTCTTGTGTGGAGGGTAATGGAGACACCGAGCAGGACTAAATACAAAACCTGTCAAAGGGCGGATGAGCTCCTCGTGAGCCAACGGCCATCTCCTGCAGCCAATGTTGGCGCCAATGTATTGACCTCTGTCTTTCCTTGGAGTCTTGTCAGCGGAGGCCAAGTGTGGTTCCTGCAGCTTGGGCGACGCTGGAGCCCTCATTCCCACCCGGGCAAGTGCAATGGAGAGGACACTTCATCGCGGCGGCTTAAAGACGCCGGGGAAACAACACGGCAGAGCGACAGTCTACGGGTTATAAGCTCCAGTCAGATTGGCGTAAAACGGAGCGCCACGGGTCCTCTGCGTCGGTGGGAGGGGTCATCGTGCCCCAATGGTCATTAACCGCCCGCCTCAAGCCAGGCAGCCCCTGGCCAGTTAGGTTCTGACCCGCCACGTCTATTGCTTCGATGGGGTGGTCACAGCAACCATGGACGTTAAAATCTCACCTACCAATCAAAGAAAAACTACAAACCGTAATAAAGAGCGGAATTCAAATTTTAATTTAAATGTACATCTCCGGCTGGGAAGCTGGAATGTTCGTACCATGTGTCCGGGATTCACTACGGATCCAGACTGCAACGTACAAAGACAAGGTGTAACACGCAAAACAGCACTGATCGACCGGGAGCTGGCCAAGCTTGCAATCGACGTCGCCGCGCTACAGGAAACCAGACTAGCCGATTCTGGTTCTATCAAAGCAAAACTACACTTTTCTTCTGGATGGGAAAAACCAAAGATGAACACCGCACACACGGCGTAGGCTTTGCAGTGTCCGACAAGCTGGTGAAAGAGTTTGACACCCCTGTCTGTGTGTCAGAAAGGATAATTTCCCTGATGCTCAAGCAATCTGCCAGCCCAATACATCTGATATGTGCCTACGCCCCCACACTGCCGAGTGAAGCTGCGGTTAAGGAACAGTTCTACGACAGCCTGGCTGGCGTCTTGAACAAGATTCCCCCCGAGGACTGCGTGATGCTGCTTGGCGATTTCAATGCTCGTGTGGGCGCCGATTATCTAGCATGGCTGGATGCAATCGGTCACTTTGGTGTTGGAAAAATCAACGAAAACGGACAGCGAGTTCTCGAGCTGTGCAGTCAACATGGGCTCTGCATCGCAAAGACTTGGTTCCAGCAGAAGCAACGTCGGCGGGTGACATAGATGCATCCACGGTCCAAGCACTGGCACCAGCTAGACTTAGCTTTGGTCAGAAGACGTGACATTGGCCTAGTCAGATGCTCCAGAACTTACCACACTGCTGATGGTGATACCGACCACTTGCTTGTTCTAACCCAGATGAACATGCCTAAACGAAAACCTACCCCAAGACAAAAAGAGAAGCCGCGCCTAAACACCGCAAGAATGAAATGCGCAGAAAATGTCATGGCATTCCGGAAGTCGTTTGCAAAGAAGATGGCTGCAAGCAGTACCGGCACAGGACCAGAAGAGAACTAGCAGAGCCAGCGAGCTGCTATGCATGACGCGGATACTGAATCTTTTGGCACGAAAAGGCCGCCGCAAGGAGACTGGATGGCCGAAAATGCTGTAGTCCTGGAACCGCTGTTCTCTGCCAAGAACAAGGCGCACAAAGTCTACAAGCAACGGGCAACACGGAGTTCTCTCACTGCACTCAAGGATGCGCAGCGTGAACTTCAGAGGACAGCTCAATCCTGTGCTAACCAGTACTGGAACAAGCTCTGCGATGACATCCAACAGGCTTCAGACACTGGTAACCTGCGGGAACTGTACAGGGGCTTGAACAAGGCTATTGGGCCGAGAGCAAAGAAGGTTTGTCCGCTGAAGTCTGCAGAAGGAGCACTGATCACTGACACAGGGCAACAGATGTCACGATGGGTTGAGCACTACTCAGAGCTCTATGGCAAACCAAGGAGCATCAGCCACGTGGCTTTGGCCTCAACACCCAGCTTTGACATCAATGCTGAGCTGGACAACTTGCCAACCATGGAAGAGCTAGTGAACGCACTGAAGCACACTGCTGAGGGCAAAGCTGCGGGCACGGACGGCATCCCGGCTGATCTCCTCAAATGTGACAGCTGCTTACTGCCGCACATGCACAAGCTGCTCTGTCAATGCTGGCAAGCGGGCGCTTTCCCATCGGACATGAAGGACGCCAAGATAATCCCGCTTTACAAGAACAAAGGGGACTGTAACAACTACCGTGGCATTTCGCTACTGAGCGTGCTTGGCAAGGTCTTCTCCAGAATTCTGCTGGTGCGGCTCCAGAAACTAGCCGCTCGCATATACCCAGAGTCACAGTGCGGGTTTCGAAGTGGCCGATCAACAACAGACATGGTCTTCACGGTGCGCCAGGTGCAAGAAAAGTGCAGAGAGCAAAACAAACCACTGCACATGGCGTTTGTCAACCTGACGAAGGCGTTCGACATGGTGAGTCGGGAAGGACTGTTCGCCATCTTGCAAAAACTCGGCTGCCCACCGACACTGCTCGGGCTGGTCAAATCGCTTCACGAGGACATGTCAGTGTGAGCCTCTCCGCTCACACAGGGTTCAAATCAGGACGGAAAGAGCAGGTTGGTGAAACACAGGCGTTTATTAACTCCAAACAATAATATGCGCGGGTCTCAAACGTTGCCCGGGTGGGAAACTTCACAGGTCCTTTGGCGACCTTCCAGGATCCCGCCTACTGCATAACAGACCAGAACCAGGTTACGACATGCTTTTCTTCCTGCACTGATTACCTGATTCCGATCAGCTGTCTGGCCTCCGGCCGAGCCACTCCCTTCACTCCAGCAGCCAGCGCCCAAACCACACCCCGCTGCCACAGTCAGCAACGGTTTTCTTTGAAGGATCTACTTTAGACAGCTTCTCCGTTGGCAGTGGAGTCAAACAAGGCTGCGTGTTAGCGCCCATGCTCTTCGGCATCTTCTTCTCTGTTGTGCTGCATCAGGCATTCAGCGATCACGTGGACGAAGACGGCGTTTTCCTGCACACACGGTCAGCTGGGAAGCTGTTTAATCTGGCTCCAGCAGCCAGCGCCCAAACCACACCCCGCTGCCACATACCCCCACCGCCCGACTCAGGCCGGGATCCCGCCGGCCGCAAGCTGACTCTCCCCCCCCCCTCCGCCAAGCGAGAGAGGAAATCAGCCACAACCATCCGGTTACCCGGCCTGTGGATCACCTTGAAGTTGAAAGGCTGTAACGCCAGATACCACCGAGTGATCAGAGCGTTGGCATCCTTCATGCGGTGGAGCCACTGGAGCGGGGCATGGTCCGACCAGAGGGTGAAAGGGCGCCCCAGGAGGTAATACCGCAGGGCGCCGACCGCCCACCGTATGGCGAGGCACTCCTTTTCCACCGTACTGTAGTTCACCTCCCTCTGGGCGAGCTTACGGCTAATGTACAGTACGGGGCGGTCGACCCCCTCTACGTGCTGGGACAAAACGGCCCCCACCCCACTGTTCGAGGCGTCGGTTTGCAACACAAAAGGGAGAGAGAAGTCATGAGAATACAGAAGCGGCTTACCACAGAGGGCTTTTTTAACCCTCTCAAACGCCAGCTGACACCGCTCTGTCCACTGGACCGGATCTGAAGCACCCTTTCGGGTCAGGTCGGTCAGGGGACTGGTCAGCTCCGAAAAGGACGGGATGAACCGCCTGTAGTAGCCGGCCAGCCCCATGAACCTCCTGACCTCTTTTTTCGTCTTGGGCGCCAGAGAGGCTGAAATGGCGGTTGTTTTCTCTATCTGTGGCCGCACCTGCCCGCCGCCCAAGTGGTACCCCAGATACCGTACCTCCCTCCGTCCAACCGCACACTTCTTCGGGTTGGCCGTGAGCCCCGCCTGCCTCAGGGACTCGAGCACCGCCCCCAACTGCTGCATATGCTGCTCCCATGTCTCACTGTGAATGATGACATCATCCAAGTAAGCAGCAGCATATGCAGAGTGGGGACGCAGCACCCGGTCCATGAGCTGCTGGAAGGTGGCTGGAGCTCCGAACAACCCGAAAGGAAGTGTGATGAATTGGTATAAACCATACGGAGTGGAGAAGGCCGTTTTTTCCTTAGACTCTGGAGAAAGGGGAATCTGCCAATAGCCTTTGGTTAAATCCAGCGTCGTGTAAAAGCGAGCAGTGCCTAGCCGATCCAGGAGTTCGTCGACCCGGGGCATTGGATAAGCATCAAATTTGAACACCTCGTTCACCCTGCGGTAGTCCACACAGAACCGGATTGACCCGTCGGACTTACGTACCAGCACGACGGGGCAACACCAGTCACTGGTGGACTCTTCTATCACTCCGGTCTAATGGCCCGATGAGATCCATTCCAACTCTCTCAAAAGGCACCTCAATCAATGGTAACGGGTGCAAAGGCGCTCTGGGGATGGCCGGCGGGTTAACCAGCTGACATTCACGGCAAGATGCACACCACCGCTTCACATCTGCGCGAATGCCCGGCCAATAAAATTGGGCCATTATCCGGTGTAGTGATTTGTCGTACCCTAGGTGACCTGACATGGGGTTATAATGAGCCGCCTGGAAAACCATTTCCCGACGGCTTTTTGGCACCAACAACTGGGTATTTATCTCTCCTGTCTGTGTGTCACGGCTTACACGATACAACCTGTCCCTAACCACCGTAAAGTGTGGGTGAGTGAGTGCTGCGTTTGGGTGTAGCTGGGAGCCATCAATACTCACCACCTGGCCGAAGGCGTGCTGAAGGGTCTCGTCCCTCGACTGTTCGAGGGGGAAATCTTCCACGGGAAACACCAGCGGGTCCAGAGGGACCTCCGCGGCCCCCTCCGTGTCCGTTTCCCCCTCGATGTCGTCAGCCGCCTCCGACTCTCCACTAAACACAGCACACAACTCACATTTCCCTGCCGTCCGTGAACGCACCCCCATAGCCCCCGCTAGCTTAGCAAACCCCGGCCAATTCGTTCCCAAAATCAGAGGGTGCGTAAGGCGAGTGCTAACTCCAGCCCTGACTCTATGCTTTTTCCCCTTATAAGAAATTTCCAGCGTCACCTCCGGGTACTGGTGAATATCCCCATGCACACACCTCACCTTCACCCACGATGCTTCAATCAATGCCCCAGGCCGAACCAGGTGCTGATGGATCATCGTCTGATTACAGCCCGTGTCCATCAGAGCCTGGTGTGTACCCCCCTGTATACATACCGGTATACGGTACGTCCCTTCCAAATCGGGGGCGGCAACTGGCGGTCCTGCAACCCGAACCAGCTGTCCGACCTCCATGAGAGGACACTCCCATCGGAAGTGGCCGGGCTGCCCGCACCGCCAGCAATCCTGCCCTGACGTCTGAGGAGCCCCCCGTGGTGCCGGACGACCAGAAGCGTAGGCCGGACCCTGGGGAGAGATAAAAACAGGAGGGTAAGGTAGAGCTAGGGGGGAAAGTGTCGGGGCTGCGGGGTTGGGGCCGTGTGATGGTGGGGAGGGAAGGGCAGCTGCTCCAGGAAACCTCCTCCTCGGGGCTGGGACGGGTCTGCCCGCTGAGACGGCTGGTGGTCGGGGCTCCTCTTTCATGCTCCGCCGGGGAAGCAAGAGGTGGTCCTCCGCAAGGACGACGGCTGCTTCCAGGTTGGCGGGGCGATGGCACTGGACCCAATTCGCCGTCGAAGATGGCAGGCCGGCGATTAACTGCTCCAGCGCCACCTGCCTGACGACTTCCTCAGCGGAGCGCACCCCCGGCTGGAGCCAGCGGCTCGCTGCATCCAGGAGCCGCTGCGCGTAGGAGAAGGGCCGGTCATCGTCCTCGAAGGGGAGGGCCCGGAACCGGCGGCGATGTCCCTCTGGCGTGCTGCCAAGCCGGTCCAGGATGGCCTTCCACAGATGCCGGTACACATGCCGAGAGGCTGCTGGCAGGCTGTGGGCGGCTAGCTGCGCACTCCCGGATAGCAGAGGCAATAGCCGCGCTGCCCACTCCTCCTCCGGCCACCCGCACGCCGCCGCTGTGCCCTCAAATATGTCCAGGTATGCCTCCGGATCATCCTCTGCCGTGAATTTCTGGAGGGCAATTGAAGGCGGTCGGGCCGGGTTGGTAGCGGGATCGCCCTCCCGAGCGGCCGGACGCTGCAGCAGCTCCCGTAGGAGAGCCTGGTCCTCGCGCTGGCTCGAGGCGATCCCGAGCAGAGCCTCGCTCTGCTGTCGCTGTAATGCTGTGGTGGTCTCCTGCATGTGAGCGAGACGTTGGAGGGCCTGACCCAGCGGGGTTTCTCCTTCCGACATCAGGTCCCTGTTCAGACGCCACTGTGAGCCTCTCCGCTCACACAGGGTTCAAATCAGGACGGAAAGAGCAGGTTGGTGAAACACAGGCGTTTATTAACTCCAAACAATAATATGCGCGGGTCTCAAACGTTGCCCGGGTGGGAAACTTCACAAGTCCTTTGGCGACCTTCCAGGATCCCGCCTACTGCATAACAGACCAGAACCAGGTTACGACATGCTTTTCTTCCTGCACTGATTACCTGATTCCGATCAGCTGTCTGGCCTCCGGCCGAGCCACTCCCTTCACTCCAGCAGCCAGCGCCCAAACCACACCCCGCTGCCACAGTCAGCAACGGTTTTCTTTGAAGGATCTACTTTAGACAGCTTCTCCGTTGGCAGTGGAGTCAAACAAGGCTGCGTGTTAGCGCCCATGCTCTTCGGCATCTTCTTCTCTGTTGTGCTGCATCAGGCATTCAGCAATCACGTGGACGAAGACGGCGTTTTCCTGGACACACGGTCAGATGGGAAGCTGTTTAATCTGGCCCGACTGCGCGCGAAAAAGAAAGGCACGGAAGGTGCTAGTTCGTGAGCTCTTATTCGCGGACGACGCAGCTCTGGTGTCTCACAGCGCAGCTGGTCTACATCGCCTGATGGACAGATTCAGTGCAGCATGCTCTGAATTTGCACTGATCATCAACATCAAAAAGACAGTTGTTATGCACCAAGCAGGAAGCGCAGCGTCACCGGTAATGGTGAACGAGCATGTGCTGGAGCAGTGACCTGTCATTAGTTAAGGAGATCCAGACTCGTATCGGCAAAGCCGCAACGTCTTTCAGTCGTTTGCGCTCAAGAGCCTGGAGCAACAAATACCTCACCGAGCGCACTAAGACACGCATCTACCAATGTTGTGTGGTCAGCGTCCTGCTGTATGGTTCCGAGGCGTGGTCAACTTACGCGCGGCACGAAAGAGAGCTAAATGCTTTTCACATGCGGTGCCTGCGCAACATCCTCGGGATCACATGGCGGGACAAGGTCACGAACGAGGCGGTGCTGGCGCGTACGGGCAGCAAGTCAATGTTCCAAACACTGAAGGTCAGGAGGCTGCGGTGGCTTGGTCACCTTCGCAGAATGCCAAATGGCCGCCTGCCAAAGGACATCTTATACAGCGAGCTGAGCGCTGGTTCCAGAGGCAGAGGACGACCACTGCTGCGCTTCAAGGATGTCGTAAAACGTGACATGAAGGCCCTGGACATTGCGACGGATAACTGGGAGAGGCTGGCGGAGGACCGGACGAAGTGGCGCCAGCAGCTGCGCGAAGGTGGTGACAGACTTGACAAAGACTGGATTCGTGGACTTGCTCAAAAACGTGGACATACTGTATCTCTCTGATTGCACTGTACAATCTCTTGTAGATTTTTTCTTGCCAATAAAAATCCTTGGGTATTAATGCCTGCTGCATGTCATTGATCTGATGAGGGGGCCGCGGCGGGGAGGGGGGGGGGGGTACGGTTTGATGTTGAGAATTTGATTGAGCAGAACATTATTTGATGTAGGACTGACGCTTGATTAGGAGACAGTGGTGGAATGTAACTAAATAAACGTACACAAATACTTAACTTAAGTACAACTTTGGGGCACTTTACTTTAATATCTATTTATTCACACCAACCAATATGTAAATGTTGTAGACTTGTACAATTCGTAAATATTCACATTTAATTTAATTAATGTTCCTATTTCTTTTACTGCATTGAAAGAAGCCTATTTCGTTGTACGTTGGCCAGAGCCAACTGAGCCGAAAATGCGGCACAATTAGTGTTGGGCGGCGCGGCTCCAATAGCAACAATTAGCATATAGTAGTGTATCATGTGTCACTTCATTTATTACTTGGTGATTCTCCTAAGCTACCCTGACAGTAGGGCACTAAATAAGCACAATATATATCAGCCTAATTTTATTTACGTTTCTCTGCTTTTTACAGACAGATTCATCAGTTTTACCACTTCACGAAGACAGTGAAGTAGAGCAAAACAAACAACTTAAAGGTACTTATTACTCCTTGCAGCACAGCGGTAAAAAAAAACATCATCAGCTGATACAATCACAGCCTTGATCACTTGACTGTCAACGTGGGAGTGGTATTTAAACGCTCATGTGGAGAACAATTAATTAACATTTCTGTTATATGCAGTTTCTATTCAAAATATAATATATTTTTTTTATAACCTGTTCTGGTAAACTGAATATAAAGCAGGACAAAACTCATCACCCAAAACTGTGTAACGCCGCAAACTTATTTCCAACTCATATTCACGTTTAACTCTTATTGTTTTTAACTTATTTACAAAATAATCAACCAATTTTGGAGAAAGGCAAGTCATATTTTGACTATATATGGTTAAGATTAAAGGAAAATATCTTGATGTTATCAGATACTGATATATTTGTGTGGTAATTAGATCAAATGAACCCTTATTCCGACATAAAAACACTTGGAAATGGGTCACATTTCAGTTAAAGACAACAGAAAGGTTAATATAATACTTTATATAATCCTGAGTTGGGTCATTATGCAGTGTGAGTACTTTTGGTACTTCAAATATACTTGGATGCTAATTATTGTGTACTTTTCGAAGTCAAATTTTGAATGCTGGACTTGTAACATTTGAGTATTTCTACCCAGTCAGATTAAGTAAAGATTATGAGTAATTATTCCCCCTCTATGGACAGACAGTTATGTGTGTCAGTGTGTTCACCCAGCTCAGAACATGTGCGTGACACAGCAACACAAGCAATTTATTCACAGCTTCAGGCTACAGCACGCTTCATTAAGGAGGGGCTTAGTTATACGATCAATATTCCTCGCTAATTTATTTGGGCTTAAATCCTCCTGATTGTTAATGGAAATATGCCTCACAAACACAGATTCAAGCCCTGTTCTATAAGAAGTGTCATCGATAATGACCCTCAAGTTGATATCTGTGCTGTTTAAATTCATGATCTGCTTCAGTGGGGCCATGTTGTTGACCCCCGCCTGTGAGTATCATACAGCATATGTGTCGATGTTGATCCCACAGCATGAGTTCTCCTATCCCAGTCTGACATAAAGGATCTGTGTGTGTCTGGATGCTGGTCAACAGGTCAGCAGTGGCTGTTCACTGTGTACTTTTAACATAAATACCCCTTTTTATATTTCTGTAGGCAGTCAACACTATACATTTAGCTTGAAAAAAACAACCTTTGACATCTACTTTCTTCATGTGTTCATTAATTCATTATAGTTTTAGTCTTTTGTGTCCATGTTTCCTATGAGATTTGGTAAACTGACTTTTTTAACCGGATTGTTTGTGTAACTTTGTTTTTTTTGACGACAGCATAATGTACAGAGAATAATACTCATCTACCGCCTGAGATACTAGTTGTATTAACACGTCATGTCCACTAAAGGGCAGACAAGCTGCATCTCACCAGCAGTCAGGAACCAAGCACTGAGCATGGGTCACATGATAGTTTTGAACTTTTTCAAGTAATATCGTCATTTTATGTTTTTAATTGCAAAAGTTACAAAAGTGACATTACATGAAATGGTGACACCACAAGACAACTAAAGGATGTGAGAATGGAATCCAGTGAAAATTAGCATTACATTTGGGTTTTTAGTTGGGTTAAATCAGGTGTTATATTTATATACATCAACATGTTAAAGTGGTTGGGATGTGCAAATGAAAAACATGAAAACACACATAAAGCACTCAAAGAGTTTTTGGCTATCATCAAGCAAGTGCTCATCACACATTTCCTAAGAAAACTGTGCCAAGTTTGACCTATTTTATGTGATTCCCTTTTTTTCAAACAGTAATGAGAAATAATATGCAAGAGAATACCTCAGTGTTTGCCATGAACAAACTCATCATTTTGCTAGAACAATATAGTAAATATATTTAATTTCTTATAACCATGAATATCTAAAAAAACATTACATTGCAGAGTTTAGTATTAAAAAGGACACTTTTACCCATAATGTGATTCATTAAATCCAGCACATTCTTCCCAAAGCAAGTTATCTGCAGACACCCCCACATCCTGACAATATATTATCTGTATCTGTGATGAGCTTAAGCCTCAGTCATAATGTGATTGTGTTGTTACAGTGGATTGAATACTGAGAGTTCATTCTTTAACTTAGCAGCGGCGGAGCTGACCCACTGAGGTGATCATGTAGACATTAGTCCTTGTTTGTTTTACTCAAATAAGTCAGGCACTTGTTTGGTAAGATTTGAACAAATTGAAGAACAATCAAGACAACAAGACAACCAGAAGATAATGGCAGGACTCAGTCAGTCACAGTATACATACAGTGAACTCTGGGAGAAGATTGAAGAAAATACACAATTAAAAACAGTTATGGTACTAAGAGAAAGAAAATGTACATTTTAACTTTCATAAACATTCAAAATCCTTCTTTCTAGGTGCCAAGTTAACAATTAAAGAGGACATCAATTGCAAATGTTCAGGTTCATATTTGTATTTTTTGTGCATCTGTAACCATGTTTTAATGTTCAAAAAGCTCTTTATAAATGTCATACTGCCTGTGCTGCAGCACCTCTTTTCACGCTCTGTCTGAAACCACAGCCCAGTCTGCTCTGATTGGTTAGCTAGCATGTTTTGAAAATGTCCTGTCCCAAGAGAGAAACTCCCTCTCGGAACTTAGGGATGTTAGCCTTTGCAGACCATTGACATGCTTAAAAACCTCTATCACACAATACAGAAAGTGAAAACCCCCAAAAGCACAATAGGGCCATTTAAAAAAAATGGAATAGACCCTTTAAAAAATTTAATAGATTTGCATGAATGATTTTAATTAATACCCCTTTCACAAGCGTGCAGATTTTACCCAAAACAAAAACCCTAACTAGTTCACACATCATAAATAAATATTGAACCTTTTTCTCGCAGGATTAGCTGCCACAGAGAGAGCATAAAATGATGCTGAGTGTGTCTTAGCGCAGATAAAGTGTCAGCGTTTGTCTGAGAGCTGCTCATGTTACGGCCAGACTCTTATTGGGTGAAAGCTGCACAGAGGGACAGTTTGGACAGCCCAGGTTTTGGAAGGCGTCCAGGTGATCTCAGCATCAGTTTATCTCCCATTAGCTCTTCCTCTCTCTTTTCTCCTTCCAGCTGCAGAAGAACATCCTGGTCATGTAATCATCCAAAATGTTAGTACATTTACTCAAATATGGTACATTTTAAAGGAATAGTCATTTCAGTTCTGGGCTACTTTCAAGAAGATTTTTATAAACAGTGGTACAAATATTTAAGGAAGGCTAGAAATGGGTTTTCCTTTTCCTGTAGTGTGTTATATAGGCTTTTGTGGATGTAAATGGTCTGCATACACTGTAGGCAGAATTCCCAAAGTTTCCACCAGAGGGAGTTTTTCTCCCACACACCCCGAAGTGTACCGAACGAATATAACATTAAACGTAAAAAATGGAGAAAGTGAAAAACTATTTGGAAGTAATCTCAGGTGCTGCATCGCAGCGTTCGAGTAGCATGTTCCTGCAGCCCAAGCTCCGGGCAGGGCTGGCTGGGCGCCTCCCTAGGGAGGCGCCCAGGTGGCATCCTAACTAGGTGCCCGAACCACCTCAACTGGCTCCTTTCGACGCGAAGGAGGAGCGGTTAAACTCCGAGTCCCTCCCGGATGACTGAACTTCTCACCTTATCCCTAAGGGAGACACCAGCCACCCTGCGGAGAAAACCCATCTCGGCCGCTTGTACCCGCGATCTCGTTCTTTCGGTCATGACCCATCCTTCATGACCATAGGTGAGGGTAGGAACAAAAATGGCCCGGTAGACAGAGAGCTTTGCCTTCTGGCTCAGCTCCCTTTTCGTCACAACGGTGCGGTAAAGCGACTGCAGTACCGCTCCCGCTGCTCCGATTCTCCGGCCCATCTCACGCTCCATTGTTCCCTCCCTCGAGAACAAGACCCCGAGATACTTGAACTCCTTGACTTGGGGTAAGGACTCATTCCCTACTTGGAGTGGACAGTCCATCGGTTTCCTGCTGAGAACCATGGCCTCAGATCTGGAGGTGCTGATCCTCATCCCAGCCGCTTCACACTCGGTTGCGAACCGATCCAGTGAGTGCTGAAGGTCGCAGACCGATGAAGCCATCAGAACCACATCATCTGCAAAAAGCAGTGGTGCAATCCTTAGTCCACCGAACTGCAGACCCCCTCCCCCACAACTACGCCTCGAAATCCGATCCATGTATATTACAAACAGGATTGGTGACAAAGCGCAGCCTTGGCGGAGGCCAACCCTCACCGGAAATGGGTCCGACTTACTGCCGAGGACCCGGACACAGCTCTCGCTTTGGGAGTACAGAGATTGGATGGCCCTGAGTAGAGACCCCCTCACCCCATACTCCCGCAGCACCTCCCACAGTAACTCCCTGGGAACCCGGTCATATGCCTTCTCCAAGTCTACAAAACACATGTAGACTGGATAAGCGTACTCCCAGGCCCCCTCCAGGATCCTTGCGAGAGTAAAAAGCTGATCCGTCGTTCCACGACCAGGACGGAATCCGCATTGTTCCTCCTCAATCTGAGGTTCGGCCTGACCCTCCTTTCGACTAACTTAGAGTAAACTTTCCCGGGGAGGCTGAGTAGTGTGATGCCTCTGTAATTGGCACACAACCTCTGATCCCCCTTTTTAAAAAGGGGAACCACCACCCCGGTCTTCCACTCCTTCGGTACCGTTTCCGACTTCCACGCAACGTTGATGAGACGTGTCAACCATGACAGTCCCTCAACACCCAGAGCCTTCAGCATTCTGGGCGGATCTCATCCACCCCCGGGGCTTTGCCACTGTGAAGTTGTTTGACGACCTCAGTGACCTCCCCCCGGGAGATTGGTGTTGATCCCCCGTCATACTCCAGCTCTGCCTCTAACATAGAGGGCGGAGTTGTCGGGTTCAGGAGTTCCTCAAAGTGTTCCTTCCAACGCCCTAACACTCCATCAGTTGAGGTCAACAACGTCCCATCCTTACTGTACACAGCTTGGATGGTTCCCTGCTTCCCCCTCCTGAGGTGTCGGACAGTTTTCCAGAACAACTTTGTTTGTCGGCATTGTTCAACTAAAATTGGTTACGCGGCTGGCAATACCTCAAACTTGCAAACTCATTTGAGAAGGCATCACCCGAACGTGAATATCACTGGTATCGGAAAAAAGACTGAAGTGCAAACCCAACTCCCACTAGCATTTAAGCCTCCACCACTCGCAACAATTTCAGACCGAGCCAAAGCTATTACAAACGCCAAATATCCACGACGCTGAAGTTGGCTTCCGATTCAGAGCATCCGATTCGGCAGTTAAGGGGAAAGTTAAGGGACATTTAATTTACAGCGCTGAGCGAACAATCCTCCATGTTTGAACCTCTTAAATCGCTGCATAGCCAATTTATTTGGACTGGATTATCCCAGAGAGTCTAAAGATTATTCATAATCCAGTTTGAGATTTGTGAAACCTTAATTCTATTTGTGAAAATATAAAAAGGGAGATTTCAGTGCTTTTTTCACATGTAGACCACATTAGACCAGGTCCTGATCTAAGACCACTAGACTCAGACTCATCAAATCTGGACTGGATTATCGCACGGAAGCTAAAGATTCTTTATAACACAGTTTCAGATTTGTGAAACCTTAATTATATTTGGGAAAATACAAACAAGGGAGATTTTGCTGCTTTTTTTTTTATCTAGACCACATTAGACCAGGTCCTGATCTAAGACCACTAGTCTCAGACTCATCAAATCTGGACTGGATTATCGCACGGAAGCTAAAGATTCTTTATAACACAGTTTCAGATTTGTGAAACCTTAATTCTATTTGTGAAAATACAAAAAGGGAGATTTTGCTGCTTTTTTTTACATGTAGACCACATTAGACCAGGTCCTGATATAAAACCATTATACCTAGACTCATCAAATCTGGACTGGATTATCCCAGAGGGTCTAAACATTCTTTATAACACAGTTTCAGATTTGTGAAACCTTAATTCTATTTGTGAAAATACAAACACAGGTGGAAGGCTGTGGTTGCTGCAACAGGCCAGGATCAGAATCAGAGAATGAACCTCCCAGCTGGGCAAGCCTTTATGGCTTCTTGAGGCTCCGCCTCTAGATCGACGGGCACAAACAGGACGACACTCCCAGTACCTGCCAGAGGACAGCAAGGCAGGGAGCACAGACAGGCAGAAGGGGGGAGGGGTTGTCACAACAGGTTCTTTTGTTTTGTTTTATTGTTCTGTCTTTTTATTTATTTAAGTATTCCAGTGATGTATGTTGCATGTTTTAATTTGATTGTATTTACTTGTTTAAATGAAATTTGTTTTAGGTTCACTTATAAAATCTGCCCAGGGACTACAGATGAAAAATAGCCTCTTGGCTAACTCGGAAAATAGGGAAATACTTACATTATATCAACTGAGTTGCATGTCCTTTTGGCGACAGGGCAAGCCACATTCTGGCATGTTTGGGTTATTTCTGTTTTTTTGCAAGTAGTCCAGTCGAGAAACAACCATGTCCTCCTCAGTCCCAAATGCATCCCATGATTGTCCTTTGAATCTGGATATTGTGTTCAGCCACAGCAGCTTTCCCTGTGACCACTCCCTTTGATCAAAAAGCCTATGGATTTGCAGCAGGGTAGACATCCATGAGTCAAGATTTGCATTTTTTGACAAATCATTTTGAATGCCTGTGCATCTAGACCGGGTGAGGACACTACCTATTGACTCAGCAATCACTGTAAGTCATATTCTTGTTTAAATAGACTTCTCTGTTTCATTTATTCTGTATAATTGTTCTGTAGTTATTGTAGCTAAAACGGCACTTTTGAGAGATTTTAAATCTCAGATCTGCTCAACTGAACCTGTTACACAGGTCTCAGTGGGTCACGTGCCTCAACCCTGCATTACAATAGGCAGGGAGACTCTGCTGTCGCCCATCAGCTGAAAATAGTTAACTAATTAGAGGGGCGTGGCCCCACAGCTGTGAGAACTCAGCAATCAGGTGTCCATCTTAGGTAGCTCTTTCCTGGAGCTTCAGCGTCAGACAGACGAAGACTGACAAAGACATTGGAGTCCTGCGGGAGTCACGAGGGAGGCAAAGAGGAGGCAAATCCTACTCAGATTGAGCTAAGTATCGCTGGTGTTTTATTTCATTTGGTTTTCTAGCCCCTCATGCTATAATCATGTGTATTTTCTCCATTCCTGTTCATGTGTCGTCTCGCAATCATCACTGGCCCTGTGTATCTCCTAATCGATATAACCGGCCTGCTCTCGTCTATCCAACATGCTCCAATGAGATCCAACATCTAGTTTCAGGTGGCCTGTGGAACTGCCAGTCAGCTGTTCCTAAGGCTGACTTCATCTCTGGCTACGCTTCCCTGCAGTCTCTGGATTTCCTTGCTCTCACTGAGACCTGGATTACTCCTTCCAACACATCCACCCCAGCAGCTCTCTCCACAGCATATTCCTTCTCCCATACACCCAGACCCACTGGCAGAGGAGGTGGCACTGGTCTCCCAACTGGAGCTTTTCCCTCTTCAAGCTACCTAACTTCACTCCTTCCACCTTCCATGCCGTCACAGTAACCCATCCTATACAATTAACCATTGTTGTTCTCTACCATCCACCAGGCGCCTTGGGGGACTTCTTGGAGGAATTAGATAATCTCCTCTCATACATCCCTGAAACTGGCCCTCCCGCTGTACTTCTCGGAGACTTCAACCTCCAGACAGGGAAGATATCTGAACTAACATCTCTTTTAACCGCCTTTGCTTTCTCACTCTCTCCATCCCCACCAACTCATAACGCTGGCAATGTCCTTGATCTCATATTCTCAAGGAACTGCACTACTTCTAACCTCTCTGTAAACCCGCTCCACACCTCTGATAACTTCTTCATTTCATTCTCTCTACCCCTTTCCAAACATAACAAACTAATCTCTACTCATCCTGCACCTGTCCGCCATAACCTTCATTCCCTCTCCCCCTCTACCTTTGCCTCATCGGTGCTCTCAGCCCTCCCTTCCTCTGACTCATTCCAACTCCTGCCTCAAACTCTGCTGCAGAAACTCTCCTCTCTACTCTCTCATCCTCTCTGGACTCTCTCTGTCCTCTCACATCTCGGCAGGCTCATCAGTCCCCTCCTGCTCTCTGGCTAAATGACGCACTGCGTGCTAATAGAACCGTCCTTCGGGCAGCAGAGCGGAAACGGTGGAAATCCAAACACCATGACGACCTCCTAACCTATCAGGCTCTCCTCTCCTCTTTCTGTGCTTCGATCTCTCAGGCAAAAAGCACTTTATTTCAAGATAAGATCCAATCTTCCTATTCCAATCCCAAAAAACTATTTTCTATCTTCTCCACCCTCTTGGAACCCCCCAAAGCCCCTTCCCCCTCCTCCCTTCTGTCAAGCGACTTTAACTACTTTGAAAAAAAGGTTGATGATATTTGCTCTTCTTTTTCTGACTCACCTTTACTCACCGCTGGTTCACCAGACCCACCTTTCACCCACACACTAACCTCCTTTTCCCCTCTCTCTCCAAGTGAGGTTTCTTACCCTCATTACCTCTGCCCGTCCTACCAGCTGTCCTCTGGACCCTATCCCCTCAAACCTCCTTCAGACTATCGCTCCTGATATTCTACCGTTTCTCACCCATTTCATCAACACTTCTCTAACTTCTGGTCACTTTCCAAACAGTCTCAAGGAGGCAAGAGTAAACCCTCTCCTAAAGAAACCCACTCTCAACCCGTCTGATGTTATAAACTACAGGCCTGTCTCTCTCCTCCCGTTCCTGTCTAAAACACTTGAACGCGCTGTCTTTAAACAACTCTCCTGTTATCTCCATCAGAACAACCTTCTGGATCCGCACCAGTCTGGTTTCAAGGCAGGTCACTCCCCAGAAACTGCTCTCCTTGCTGTCACTGAGGAACTGCACATGGCTAAAGCAGCCTCCCTCTCCTCTGTCATCATCCTTCTGGACCTGTCTGCTGCATTCGACACGGTGAATCATCAGATCCTCCATAGCACTCTCAAAGAACTTGGAGTTTAAGGCTCTGCATTTTCCCTCAATCAATCAATCAATCAATGTTTATTTATATAGCCCAATATCACAAATGTTACATTTGTCTCAGTGGACTTCACAGTTTGTACAGAATATCAGTATGACAATACGACACCCTCTGTCCTTAGACCCTCACATCGTACAAGGAAAAACTTCCAGAGAAAACCCAGTTTAAAGGGAAAAATGGGAGAAACCTCAGGGAGAGCAACAGAGGAGGGATCCCTCTCCCAGGACGGACAGACGTGCAATAGATGCCGTGTGTAAATTGAAAAGATAATACATTTGCAACATAGGTAGTCCAAATGTTTGGAAATGCATGTGTGTATAATAGGAAGATGAATCCATGAGTATATCCATCCAGGACTTATGATCCAGGACCACAGCCACGACTCAAGATCCAGGACTCGCAATCCATGACACAGGACCGCAGGATCATCCATGACTCCGGATCCCGGCGTATATAGACACCAAAAAGAAAGACATTTGGGGAAGCTGGGTTAATCGGAACATGAGAGTACACAGGTATAGACAGAGAGAAGGAAGAAGTAAGATGTCCCCCGACAAACTAAGCCTATATCAGCAAAACTAGGGGCTGAATCTAATCAGCCCTAACTATAAGCTTTATCAAAAAGGAAGGTCTTAAGCGCACTCTTAAAAACGGATAGGGTGTCTGCCGTCTGAACACAAACTGGAAGCTGATTCCACAAAAGTGGAGCTTGATAAGAAAAGGCTCTGGCTCCCATTGTACTTTTAGAGACTCTAGGAACAACCAACAACCCTGCATTCTTGGAACGCAATGCCCTAGTAGGACAATAGGGTATAATGAGTTCTTTAAGGTAAGATGGCGCCTGCCCATTAAGGGCTTTGTAGGCAAGAAGAAGAATTTTAAATTCTATCCTGTGTTCTATAGGGAGCCAGTGTAAGGCAGCCAGAACAGGAGTAATGTGGTCCCTTTTCCTAACTCTGGTTAGTACACGAGCTGCAGCATTTTGAATCAGCTGAAGCGACTTGACTGACTTCTTGGTACACCCTGATAATAAGGAGTAACAATAATCCAGCCTTGAAGTAACAAATGCATGGACTAGTTTCTCTGCATCGTTTTGAGGCAAGATATGCCTGATTTTTGCAATGTTACGTAGATGGAAGTAGGCGGTCCTTGAAATTGATTTTATGTGGGCGTTAAAGGATAAATCCTGATCAAATATAACACCAAGATTCCTTACAGTCTCACTGGAGGCCAAATTAATGCCATCCATAGTTAATATATCTTTAGATAATTTGTTTCGTAGATTCTTCGGGCCAAGTACAATAACTTCAGTTTTGGTCGTGTTTAACATCAAAAAATTTAAGGTCATCCACGTTTTTAAGTCCTTGAGGCAGTCTTGAATTTTATTTAGATGATTAATTTCATCAGGCTTGATTGATAAATATAGTTGAGTATCATCCGCATAACAATGAAAGTTTACAGAATGATTCCTTATAATATTGCCTAACGGAAGCATATATAGGGTGAACAAAATAGGTCCAAGCACTGAGCCCTGTGGCACTCCATGGCTAACTTTGGTTTGCATGGAAGATTCATCGTTGACACGTACAAACTGAGAGCGTTCAGATAGATAGGACCTAAACCAGCCTAAAGCAGTTCCCTGTATGCCAACTAAGTGCTCTAGTCTTTGCAATAGGATATCATGGTCGATAGTATCAAATGCAGCACTAAGATCGAGCAAGACAAGAATAGAGACAAGTCCCTTGTCAGAGGCTATTAGAATGTCATTTGTGACTTTAACCAGAGCTGTCTCTGTGCTATGTTGTGTTCTAAAGCCAGACTGAAAATCTTCAAATAAATCATAGTTTTTTAAGTAATCACACAGCTGTTTTGCGACTGCTTTCTCAAGAATCTTTGAGAGGAACGGAAGATTAGAAATAGGTCTATAGTTGGCTAAAACCTCTGGATCGAGGTTGTGCTTTTTAAGAAGCGGTTTTATCACTGCTACTTTGAATGATTGTGGAACATAGCCTGATAATAAAGACATATTCATAATATTTAATAAAGAAGTGCTAATTAATGGAAAAACTTCTTTTAACAGCTTAGTTGGAATCGGGTCTAAGATACACGTTGATGGTTTAGAAGAGAGAATCATTGAATTTAATTGTTCAAGGTTTATGGCTGAAAAGCATTCTAGTTTACTATCTAGTGTAATATTATTAGAACTTACGTTTCCGGGAGCTGTTGATAACACTATACTGGTTAAAGGCAAGAGGTCATTGATTTTGTTTCTAAGAGTAACAATTTTATCGTTAAAAAAGCACATAAAATCATTACTACTGAGTGCTATGGGAATAGAAGGCTCAGTCGAGCTGTGGCTCTCTGTCAGCCTGGCTACAGTGCTGAAAAGAAATCTTGCATTATTCTTATTCTCATCTATTAATGAAGAGTAGTATGCTGCTCTCGCTTTACGCAGTGCTTTCTTATATTCATTGAGTGTAATATGCCAAATTAAACGAGATTCTTCAAGTTTAGTGGAACGCCATATCCTTTCAAGTTGTCTCGACTTTTGCTTTATTTTGCGGGTTTCGGCATTATGCCATGGAGCTAATCTATGTTGTTTTATTTTCTTCTTTTTCAAAGGAGCAACAGAGTCTAATTTTATTCGCAGCGCATCTGTAGCACTATCAACAACATGATCAATTTGGGGTGGTGTACATTTTGTATAAGTTTCCTCCCCTACATGCAGACATGCTATCGAGTTAAGTATTGGTGGAATCTCTTCCTTAAATTTGGCTATAGCACTAACAGATAGGTTTCTGCTGCAGGAGCTTTTGGCTAATGCTTTGTAGTCTAGTAACAGTACTTCAAAAGTTACTAAGAAATGGTCGGATAAAGCAGGATTATGCGGTTCGACTAATAGTTGCTCAATTTCAATACCATAAGTCAGAACAAGGTCAAGAGTGTGATTATAACAGTGGGTTGGTTTATTTACACTCTGACAGAAACCAACAGAATCTAATATAGAGTTAAATGCAACAGTAAGGCTATTTTTATCATCGTCAACATGAATATTAAAGTCACCTACGATAATTACTTTATCTGTTTTAAGTACCAAAGCTGATAAAAACTCAGAGAATTCTGATAAGAATTCTGAATAAGGACCTGGTGCACGGTACACTGTAACAAATAAGATTGGCTGCAAAGTTTTCCAGGTCGGATGCGTAAGACTGAAAATGAGGCTTTCAAAGGAGGTATAATTTAATTTTTGTTTAGTATTGATAAGTAAACTTGAGTCAAAGATTGCTGCAACTCCACCTCCTCGGCCCGTGCCTCGGGCAATATGAGTATTGATATGGCTGGGTGGAGTGGCCTCATTTATGCTGACATATTCTTCATGTCTCAACCAAGTTTCAGTGAGACAGCATATATCAATATTATAATCTGATATTAAATCATTTACCAGTATTGCTTTAGATGCTAGAGATCTTATGTTTAAGAGACCACATTTAATCTTCCTGTTTTGTTGCACTGTAGTAGTTGTTACATTTACTTTTATAAGGTTATTATGTATGACACCTCTATTAGGTTTTACCTTAAATTGTCCTTGGGCAGACACACACACCGTTAATATTGGGTATTTTATTGGGTTCGGGATTCCTATGGATGACTGCCTAGGAGAGAGCGCAGAGAAGCGTGTAAGACTGCGACTCTGCCTCCTGGTCTCAACTCCAGTTTGTCATGGATTAAGTCCACAGAGCCCTGAAATGTTTGCAGAAATGAGATTTGCACCTTCCAAAGTAGGATGAATGCCGTCTCTCTCTTAATCACCTCATACCTCAAAGACCGCACCTACAGGGTAACTTGGAGAGGGTCCGAGTCCGACCCTTGTCAATTAACTACAGGGGTCCCTCAGGGCTCTGTTCTTGGTCCCCTCCTCTTCTCCTTGTACACAAACTCGCTCGGATCAGTCATTAGCCCGCATGGTTTTTCATACCACTGCTACGCTGACGACACCCAATTAATTCTGTTCTTTCCCCGCTCAGAGAACCAGGTCGTCGCAAGCATCTCTGCTTGTCTAGCTGACATCTCTCAGTGGATGTCTGCTCCTCACCTCAAGCTCAACCTTGATAAGACTGAACTGCTTTTCCTTCCGGGAAAAGATTGTCCCACTCTTGACCTAACAATCAACATCGGCACCTCTGTTGTTTCCCCGACTCAGACTGCAAGGAATCTGGGCGTGACAAGGAAACTGTCCTTCACTGCAAACATCGCTGCTACAACCCGGTGCTGCAGATACACGCTTTACAACATCAGGAGGATACGTCCCCAGCTGACCCAGAAAACAGCGCAGGTTCTGGTCCAGGCTCTCGTCATCTCACGCCTAGACTACTGCAACTCCCTCCTGGCTGGTCTACCTGCATGTGCCATCCGACCTCTGCAGCTCATCCAGAATGCAGCGGCTCGTCCGGTCTTCAACCTTCCAAAGTTTTCCCACACCACGCCGCTCCTCCGCTCCCTTCACTGGCTTCCAGTAACTGCTAGAATCCACTTCAAGACACTGGTACTTGCGTACCATGCTGCGAATGGATCTGGCCCTTCCTACATCCAGGACATGGTTAAACTGTACACCCCAGCACGTGCACTCCGCTCTGCATCAGCTAAACAGCTCGCTGCACCCGCACTGCGAGGGGGACCCAAGTTCCCATCAGCAAAACACGTGGGTTTGCTATCTTGGCTCCAAAATGGTGGAAAGAGCTCCCCATTGAAATCCGGACAGCAGATAGCTTGCACATCTTCTGGCGCAGACTGAAAACTCATCTCTTTTGACTCCACTTCGAGCGATTGAATTAGTAACAAAGCACTTATATACTAATAAAGGACTGGCTTATCTAAAGCCAGTTGAGTAGCACTTGACATTTTTGGCTCTATGAAACCTGATGTACTTATATGATTCTGTTTTCTTCAAGGTTGTATCTTCCTGGTCGAATGTACTTATTGTAAGTCGCTTTGGATAAAAGTGTCAGCTAAATGTAATGTAATGTAATTTCTCCTTTTTATTGCGAGATGCAGGGTGTACAGGAGGTTGTCCACTGTGCAAGTGTTTGTCATTGACACAGTTTGCTGTCCAATTGTTCACTCTCCTGCCCAATGTGGACAGCATCCCTTTTGCTTTCCCCTTGCATCTGTTTCAGACAGTTTATACTTTTTTCTCTGAGCAGTTGGAGTAGGGGGGCTGTAGTACTTCGACTTTCTTTTCTGCGTTTTACTTCGCTTCCTCCATGTCTCCTCTTGTGACAGAGAAAGTGTCTCTGGTCCCTCAGATTGTCTTTTGTCTTCAGCGTATGTTTTTGAAGGATGCACCTGTTTTTTCATTATTGCAACGCCCTTGAGTCTTCCAACCACAAACTCTTGCTGTAGCTGGAGAAAGTCTCCTGCTCTTCTGTGCAATTTTGATGAAAGGATCACTTTTTCGTTGTTGTGCAGAACCAGTTCTCTACAACAGCATTACTGTCACAGGTTTTGCCAAGATCTTTAAGCATCAGACCTGTCCAAAGAGGCACAGTACCAGTGTAATGGAGAATTATTTCCACAAGAGTCACAATAATGATGATTTGGCTGGCATGCTCTGTTTGCGTCATCCTCCTTCCCTGCTTCCTCCTGTGCTTGTGTGACCACCTCTTTGATAGGAGCAAAGAAAGGGGATGATTTTGTGAGAGATCTGTGCATGTCTTCAAAATCAGCAGGTGTGTGGTCTTCATCTTCATTTTTGAAATTGATATTTTCTGACTTTTGTGTCCGTATGGCCTCCTGCAGTGCTGAGAGATGTTTCTTGCACCCATTAGTTTCAGTCTTTGATGAAAAAACATGTACCATACACCTTGAAATTGACAATACCTGGCCAAATACAGTAGCATTTTGAAGGAGGGCAAAACAGTACAAAAAAATGTGTTCTGCACTGAACCATGGACAACTTCATACTGATCAACTTCAGCATGTGAGCAGCACAGAGATGTATTACTGTCAGCTGCACTGACCGCTGCCCTTGGAATTAAGATAAGGTTTTAAGGTATAAGGTATAAGGTTTTATAGAATAAAGGTTTCACAAATCTGAAACTGTGTTATAAAGAATCTTTAGACTCTCTGGGATAATCCAGTCCAGATTTGATGAGTCTGAGTCTAGTGGTTTTAGATCAGGACCTGGTCTAATGTGGTCTAGATTTTTTAAAAAGCACTGAAATCTCCCTTTTTGTATTTTCACAAATAGAATAAAGGTTTCACAAATCTGAAACTGTGTTATAAAAAATCTTTAGCCTCTCTGGGATAATCCAGTCCAGATTTGATGAGTCTAGGTCTAGTGGTTTTAGATCAGGACCTGGTCTAATGTGGTCTAGATTTAAAAAAAGCATCAAAATCTCCCTTGTTTGTATTTTCACAAATAGAATATAAAGTTTTCACAAATCTGAAACTGCGTTATAAAGAATCTTAGACTCTCTGGGATAACCCAGTTCAGATTTGATGAGTGTAGGTCTAGTGGTTTTAGATCAGGACCTGGTCTAATGTGGTCTACATGTGAAAAAAGCACTGAAATCTCCCTTTTTGTATTTTCACAAATAGAATAAAGGTTTCACAAATCTGAAACTGTGTTATAAAGAATCTTTGAACTCTCTGGGATAATCCAGTCCACATTTGATGAGTCTAGGTATAGTGGTTTTAGATCAGGACCTGGTCTAATGTGGTCTACATGTGAAAAAAGCACTGAAATCTCCCTTTTTTGTATTTTCACAAATAGAATAAAGGTTTCACAAATCTCAAACTGGGTTATAAATAATCTTTAGACTCTCTGGGATAATCCAGTCCAAATAAATCGGCTATGCAGCGATTTAAGAGGTTCAAACAAGGAGGATTGTTCTCTCAGCGCTGTAAATTAAATGTCCCTTAACTTTCCCCTTAACTGCCGAATCGGATGCTCTGAATCGGAAGCCAACTTCAGCGTCGTCAAATATCCTTATGTTGCTATGTTAGCAAAGTGCTACCTGGCTGTATCTGCTACCTCTGACCCTAGCGAGAGGGTGTTCTCTACAGCAGGAGACATTGTTAGTGCCAGCAGATCTGCCCTTTCGGCAAGCAAAGTTAATTTTTCTTTAAAAAACATGAAAATACAATGACAAGCAAGTCATAATGTCAAGCTGGCTACTTAGGTACTAGTAAAGTACAGTTCAAATACAGATTATTTCAGTTCATCAAAATGCTGCACCTTAATGTTTATTTTATTATATTTTGTATTTATTTGAGTGAATATTCAAAGTTTAATAATAATCAAAAACCCAAAACTAATAGTTTATGTTTTGTGAGTACTAGTACAGTAAAGTTCAAATACAGATTATTTCAGTTCAGTTTCAGTTATTTTATTATATTTTGTATTTATTTGAGTGAATACATTATTCACAGTTTAATAATAATTAAATATATATATATATATATATTTTATGTTTTGTGATAATTGTTTCTGCTGTACCGAAAGCGTACCGAACCGAACCGTGACCTAAAAACCGAGGTACGTACCGAACCGAAATGTTTCTGAACCGTTACACCCCTAGTGGTTCTCAATGTCGAGGACGCTTGCTTTGTAGCACATGTCTTCCGAGTCACTTGCTTCTGAAGCGAGGCAAGAATACTTCCTGCAGGTGTGCGTCATATACGAGGCCCCGCCTTAAATGGAGCGCGGTTTCCGCCAAAGATTTGGAATTTGGTCCGTGTGCAAAGCATTGTGGGGATTTTAAGACCACGGAGTCTACACATGTGCAGCCTCGAAATGTCTCGCTAGAAGTACGCCGTCCTCTGTAGAATTCCAAGTATGCTGGACATTGGAACAGTCCTTCGACAGCACTCGATGACGTAGAGTATATGCTTGAAATAGTGGCTCCGGAGCATCCTTCCTCGACATTGAGAAACACCCCGTGTGTACGAGGCATAAGCAGTTGGGCAGACTGGGCTCTGGTTTCAGACGAAAAAGGTGCTGCAGCACAGGAAGTAAGAGAAAGATTCAGCACTTTAGAAGCACAAAAAAACTAATATAAACCTAAAAATGTGCATTATAGGGCTCATTTAAGTATTGCAGATATTATAAAAACAACTGAACTATAGGGAATATTTTTTAATGAATGTGTTTTGTGCAACCTACCGCAGGAGATTTAAACATTTTGTCTTAACCTGCAATAAAAGGAACAGTGGTTTGTTGCACAAGTGAATATTTTGAGATGAGAGTATTTTGTGTAAGCGATAATGTTTTAAGGGAAGATGAACCTGGACTTCAGGAGTTTTAGACATTTTAATTAACCTGCAAAAAAGCTTGGCTATATTTAAATGCTATCAGTTATTTAAATTGTATTCTATCTGTACAAGCTACCGTCTCAGTGACACGCTCTGGTTTATAAGGTGACTTCCGTCTATCAAAGGACGTTTGATTTGTGTTGATCATGATGATGAATATTAACTCTGCTCCGGCGTCAAATTCTTGATGCAAGTTCAATTAAGCTTATCCCCTCATATCCAGCCTGATTCATTCCCCCTGTGTCATCCGCCTCTAATCTAACAGCTCTGATTGATCGCGAGTCATGTCTTTGCATGATCGTTGCACCAAGGATTTGTATTTGCCTGACTGACCCCTGCTGCAGTGTAAAGTCAGAGGTTTTATGCTGCATGTCAAATATACACTTAAAATGGTATGCAGCCGTAGGGGGCAGGAAGCCAATTGGATCGCTGTGAGTGCACGCTGGCCCCATGTTCGGTTTGTCAACAGATGGATGAATTACTTCTTCAAATCTGCTCCTTTAATGCACTGTTTGCTTTGCAACTCGGTTATCTCAACCATTTGAAATCATGTAATGTGGTCTCTCGAAGGGTTTAGCTACATTTAGGACACATTTGTCTTGTGCAACCTGTACACTGATCTCAGTATTTCTCCTGCAGAAGAACATCTGCTGCTGGGTGCCCTTATTATTAGTTCCCTGCTTTTATTTTTGTGTTTCTGAGTTTGTTTTGGTCACATCCTGGGGCCCACATACGATTTGGGGACACTAACTAATGTCCAGTTCTCCTGTGTGTGTGTGTGTGTGTGTGTGTGTGTGTGTGTGTGTGTGTGTGTGTGTGTGTGTGTGTGTGTGTGTGTGTGTGTGTGTGTGTGTGTGTGTGTGTGTGTGTGTGTGTGTGTGTGTGTGTGTGTGTGTGTGTGTGTGTGTGTGTGTGTGTGTGTGTGTGTGTTAGTATAATCCCAGTGAGACCTTAATGTGGGTCTGTCAGTCTGTCCACCACTGTTGTCTGGAATAAAATATGACCTCTTAATTTAGTGGATGCATAGTAATTTTGGTGGTATTCTGACATTACATATAACCACCCAGGTGAAACATGTAACTTATCCAGTTAAAAACCACAGCACCAAATAAATCTCTGGTCTCAAACAATACACGTCACCAACACCAGAATGAGGTGAAAAGTATTGAACCAGGTGAAAATCATTACACGTCTGGGCATGTTGAGAACTTCTATTACACAAAAGGGGAGATAGTCAGTTCCGTAAGAGCCAGCATGCGGGAGCGGCTGTACAATGTTTCGGTGAGTGTTAAACGAGTGTAATGTGTAACGTTAATGTCAGCTAGCTAACATTAACTAACAAGATACTGTACACTCCCGCGTTTTGTTTTAGCAACTAGTTTTCTATTGCCTCATTCACACCAACGGTGTTTCAGGGCTGGTTCGGAGCTGGAGCTTGAAAAGCACCGGGTTTTCCTGTTCACACCGAGCGGAGCAGCCTCTTAGCTCCGGAATCTGGTTCGTTTCAAGCACCAAAACATTGTCCGGCTAGAGCAGGGGTCGGCAACAGGCGGACCGCGGTCCGGATCCGGACCCAGGCGCCAACCTATACGGACCCGGACCTATAATCAATACATTAATAAGGGATTTCAATTTTGACGGGGCGATTCTATTTTAGCCGCCGCCGACAGGGGGCGAAAGAGACGAGTGAGCAATACAGGGAGAGAAACACAGAAGAAGAGACGAGAGAGGGGCAGAGAGAAGCGGAGAGGAAAGTAAGTGAAGACAATAATTAGCGATACAGGCCAGGGAGAGAAGACGGAGAGGAGAGTGAACAGGCGTGTTAGCGGCAGACGGGGAGAGACAAATAATTACACATGGCGCTCTCCAAGAAGAGGAAAGTGGACAGTGAGAAAAGAGCTTTTAACCCTGAGTGGACAGACTCATTCATGTTCATCCTGCCCACTGGGAGCACAGAACCAGTGTCTCATTTGTTCAGAGACCGTGGCGCTCATTAAAAGTGCCAAAACGCCACTATGAGACAAAACAGAAAGTGTTTGACCAAACATTCCCTCTCAAGTCAGAACTGAGGTCACAAAAAATAAGCAGTCTCACAGCCCAATATGATCAGTCCACCAGGATCAACACTAAAACTAAATATCGTTCCAGGGCAGGCTAACCAATTAGCAACTGCATGTGTATGAGAATGGCCCTGACACCATTTCAGCCCAGATTTAAACTCCTGGGAGGACAAGCTCCAGCTCAATTCTCGCACTGAATTAAAAAAAAAGTGAGGGAGGGACTGCAATATAAGAGGGAAAGAAAGAGAAACTTTAAAACTGTTCAATTGTTATGACGTGTAAAGACTGATATTGTTCTATAATCGTCTGAAACTGTTAAGTCATGATGTGAAACGGTTAACAAAGAAAAAGAGAAACTCAAGCTGCTGCTACACTTTATTTTATTTATCTAAAATTAAGCACTTTTAAGATGCACACATTTTCAAAAGCTATTTTATTGATGTTCTCTATTTTATTTTGAAATGCAGCCCGAGAGGAACATTACACATATCCACAGTATTTACTGTATATCTGTAGAGTTCAATGTTCATTGACAATACATATTGTTGTTTTTGAATTGTACTTTCTTTCTTTATTTGCCAGTCAGTTGTTGATTACATGCAGACGTTGATAAAGCTACAGCTACTTCAATATATATCACACTAATTCATAAAGCACGCTGACGTTGAGGCGGGGGCGGGATCAACTCCTGAACAACAACAAAAAGCCGGCGTTTTATCCATTTTGTACACAACGATGGAGAAACTTAACAAGCAGCAGTGGTCCACTGAAGAGACCAGCTACCTACTGGGAATCTGGTCTTCCGAAGAGGTACAGAGGAAGCTGGAGCTCAATTGGCCATTGTTGTTGTTGTAGGTGTCAGCTGTGAGGGGTTTCCGCACGGTTTGGCTTTATGAAGCAGGCACGCAAACGGTTACGTCATGACGCAGCACCAGTCGGACTCTAAGCAGTGTGAAAAGAGCCGGAGCTAAACCGAAGAACCGGTTCTGAACCTGAAAAGCTCTAGCACGGAGCTTGAACCTGAGTTGCGTTGGTGTGAATGAGGTATGAGTACCTTGTCCTCCTTGCCAACACCGATGTTGTCCACCACAGCATACACAGCGATCACGCAGTTCTAAACGAGAAAACTAGTTGCTAAAATAAAACACGGGAGTGTACCTTGTTAGCTAATGTTAGCTAGCTGACATTAACGTTACACATTACACTCGTTTCACACTCACCGAAACCTTGTACAGCCCGTTACTTCACAGTTTTACAACACATTTTTTTTTTCTTGACTTGCTAAATTATCTTTTAAATTGACAAACATCATATGTGTAACTCATGGCACAATTCAAACGGGATTGAAAGATAACTTTTCTCTCGCCATTGACTTCAATACATAATTTTTCCGAAATAAAGTCCCATGGAGTTCCGCCGGAAGGGGAGGGACTTCGGCTGAGTTTTGGCCCACGCATATAAAAAGAGTAAGTCTATCACCAAAAAAGTAGAAGAAAAATGTGTACATCTGTTACTGAGGTCAACTGTTACTTACAGTGAGTTTGGGTGAAGTTATATTAATACTTCTTGCTACAATTCAGTAAGGTGCATGGATATATTGTATTCTAAGTGGAATACAAATGCTACAATTTGACATTTAGTACTTAGTACATAGTTAAAGTGAATACATAGTATGGAATTTGGAAACATTGATCTGCATTCTGACAGCTTTGTGTTTATGTATTTTGACTCTTTTCCAGAATATGTATTGGAACACAGCCCGACATTTTGCAACCCTTATCTGACTTAATATTGTTTTCCATCAGTATTTCCTGTCTACTCTTGGTACTCTCCTCTTTTTCATTTTCTTCCTCAAGTCACTCACCTCCACAGATCAGCCCCTCCCTCTCTCTCGCTCCTCGCCCTCTCCACAGTGTCACTCCCCTCTACCTCCTTTCTCCCCTTTCCCTCCGCTCACTCGTTGCAGTGATGAACCAGCTGCTTGGACTCCACTTCTCCTCCTCCTCCTCCTCCTCCTCCTCCTCCTCCTCCCTCCTCCAAGTCTCCTCAGCGGGTGTCCAGCAGCGATTTCGGGGACTCTGTAGCAGCATCGGGGGGAAGGACAGAGCAGAGGACCGCTCGGGCTGTAAACCAGGTGGAAAGTCGCTGAGAGAACTGGATGTGAAGGTAAGACTGTGAGAGTGACCATACAAAGCCAAATCAACTATTTCTATTCACTGTTTGTGCACACATGTCTGATCTACTCTGTTGTAAAAGATGACATGTTTCTGTTTCTTGTGCAATCAGCGCTGTTAAACATCATTTACTTCAAGAATGGTGCAAGGTACAGTCTTGTTATAAAGTTATTTAGGGAAGCAGGGTGTCTGGACACACTCACTTCCAATTGTTTAATAATGGACATTGCCTTGAACTCTGTCTTCTATATTGAGAACATTTATTTATCTCAAGTGTTTTCTTGTTATATGACACCCAGTGAAAGTCACATTTGTCATCATATTAGCCTGTAATTTCTGCCAAATGCACTTCTGGATTATGTCTTCCTAACGAGGATCTTGGCCTTATGGATGAACTTTTAACAGCATCATGATGAAGACATTTATTTGAAGTTGCTACATTAAGATACATCAAAAACCTGTACTCCAACTTCCAAAATAAAAACAAAAGTAACTTCTACTTTCTTGGTAAACAACAAGAATGCATCCCTCCTTGTTCCCATATGTTTGCTGTATGGCCACGCTTGCAGCACCCTTTATCTCCCCAGCGCTGTTGTTTCAGGTGCACGGTCCCTTGATGAATTATTAAGAGGACTCAGTGGAGCATAGATAAAGTTCAGTCCAGCTTCCTGGGCACTGAACCCCCTGCAGAGCCCCGTCCCATAGCCTCCGGCTGCATCTAAACCCTGGGAAGAATCTTAATCAGAAACATGCCTAGGCCTCTGATCTGCAGAGCGGTGGATCAGCTGTCCTGGTTAAAGGGACAGTTCTCATGTTTTGTATGAGGACTTATCCTTTGTCAGTGTATTGCCTACAGTAGATGGAGGTTGGAACTTCAATGTGGAGTTACCACATTGAAGATAAGCAAAATAATATTATTTGATATTTGAGCAACCCATTCAAACTAATTGTGACGTGTTGAAGAAGGTAGGACTGCTGCCAGGACAGCTCAGAGTAGAACAACAGAAGTGGCATCATATGAAAAATATTATCACTATGCTCCTCAGTACTTTTTAGCTTCTCACATAACAATGGTAAAACCTACGTACAATACCAGGACAAGGACCAGTGTGTGTTTTCTTAACTGCCTCCAGTAAACATTTTAGTCAGAAGCATGTTATGTAGTTTTGAGTTTTTCATAAAAAAAGATTGTCTAAAGAAATTAGGTTAGGGTTTGTTTTTGGACCAGGGTAATAGTTTTATAGTAAAATGTCCAATGATATTTTTATTATTTTAGCTGCCTTGTTTTTTTATAGGAGTAAATTGTATTTTTCTTGGAATTTATAGATTGTTTTTAGTTGTTTTCATGTTGGTTGTTTAGAGCTTGGTTGTGTTTTCTTGGTACTGTAACAATTGGGAAAACATTTTGTTAAGTGTTGTCATTTTTGCTAGTTTTCCTTGGGATAATCCATAATACGATTCAATCAGCCAAGCAATGCTGCTGAGAAAATGGGCAGTGGCAAAACATATGTGAGCAACCTAAAATAAATCAATGTCAGTGTTGATTACATCGCTAAGTAGGTGTATGTTTTTGTTCAAATTTGGTTAGTGCAGGATTACCAAAGTCACGCATAACACATAAAAACTGCAAACAGTCTAGTCAACAGTAGAACAGCAACTCCTGTATTCTGCAAGTACTGTTGGTAATAAACTGAATATGGATAATTTCCTCTTACAACCCAATCAAAAAAAATCCAAACTATCCTTTTAGAGTCAACTTACTGTATGTTCTTTTAGGAGGGAGTCTCCAGAGGATTCCGCCTGTTGACACTTGACTGGAGCAGTACGATACGATTGCCATGTCAAGACCCCTAACTTCCCTTGAGAAAGAAGACTTTAGTGGATTTAATTAAACACCTGATGCTCCTTTCCGACTCAAAATCTGTAGCACCCAGGGAACTGAAAATGACAATTAGACGCAGGAAACTTCCCCGAGAATAAAGTGTGATGAAGAGTAAATAGAGGAGACAGATAACTCTCCCAGCTTCAAGATTTCATTTGCACTTTCAGGATTAAGGAGGATCTCTGCCGGTATTATAGAAGTGGCTGCAGGAATATTGATTGTTCAGTGTAATTAGTGCTCCCTTCTGCTGTGTTTTTGCTGGCAACTTCACAACCTTCTCATTTATAATGATCATCTTTCTTACCCCTGGTCCAGAGATGAGGCCTGTGAAGAAGCATGTCCTGTTTCTGAAAGAGGCAGCGCTATACTCCCTTTCTGGTCTGCTAGCCATTTCCCCCATTTTTTTTAAGTAAATCTAAGCAGCATTTGTGTTAGAAGGTCATTTTAGTTTACTCAGGCGAGGCTTTTAGAATGATTTCCTATTTAATCCTTACACAACTGCTTTTTCCATGCAGTAGCGATTTAGCAGCTAATAATGCTAACATGCTAGAACATAAAAAAGGAACATTTTACTGTGACTTTAGGAAACAGAATTATTTTTCTTTTACTCTTTTCTGACACTTTAAACCACCGACCAAGACTACTTTCACTAGTTTTACTGCTTTTTTCAAGCTGCCACATAAGTACGTCTCTAAGGTCAAACATTGTATGTCTGCTCTAAACCTCCTATGGGAATAGCACTCCTATACTGAATAGGATATCGTATCTCAGCACATGTGATGTTGTTACGTAACCAAGAGTGAAATAGGAGAACGTCTTAAGGTGCACAAGGCAGCAACAAGCACAATAATAACAATTTGGAAACAGATGCTCCAAAATCTAGGCTTACATCTTTTTGCAAATTCTGAAGAAGTGTACTTTTGATGGACTTATTGTAATACTTTGTGCTGAAGGAAACACTCTGACTTTTAATGTAGATAACTGTGACTGGGGTTAAAAAAAAAAAAAGAGGTTAAGAATGATCTGTCAAACTGACCTTTTCATCCAACAAGTAAAAGAAGTTCCTAAATTGCTTAGAAATATAGATTTTTGTACACCTGCAATTCCATGACATATGTCTAAAGTGAAACATCCTGTCAAATAATTTCCATAACATTCCCATTTTTATCCAGTTTTTTTACACAATTAAATTCCACGGTTAACATTAGCATTATTTAAAAAAATGGAACAAACAAGACTGCATTTCACACATTTGAGATAGAACTGCTAAGACCTTCATGTGCCTTTGTCTGGTGACGTCAATCAAGGAGCCAGATTTATCAGTTGTTAGATGAGATGTGATTGTGACAAATCTCCCACTCCTGTAGGCCAACTCTAACATGTGAAGACAACAATGCATCATTCTTCCTGATCTCACTTCCCCATCATTCACAAACATATATCATTAACCATTTTCAGGTGGCTGTTCGCTAACTAATGGCCTGAGTATACTTTTAAAAAATCCTGCGACAGTTTGGATTACACAGACCTTTTTCATTTCAACAGAACAGCATAGGCTACTTAATTTTGCCATTTATGTTGAACTGATTGCTTTCACTACATGACTTCCTGCTATTTTATTGTGAAATGAAATCAACCAAACACTAGGATATTTTTTCAATTTTATGATCACATTCCAGCTAAAAGTCGTAAAATGCTCCGGTCATATAATCACATGCAGGGATTTTGCACAAATAGCCTTTACTATCACGGTGATTAAATATGACCAACTGTTAGAAGTAGTGATTGCCCCGCTCACATAATGAGGTCAGCTTCACCTATTGGGTGTTTCATGGCTCCGCGATGATGTTGACGTTGGTTAAGCATCCACAAATGGTTTGCCAGTGAAAGCTTAAGAGATAACACAGTCCAAATACAGCTTCATGGATGAGTGAAGTAAATTAGGAGAGTAGGCAGAGGAGAGACAGACAGAGAAAAACAGGATGGATGGCTAGCGGGTGAAAAGGTTAGACAGGGAGACAGGACGATAATGACTCGTGGAAGGATGGAGGGGGACAGGGTCATCGCTGTCAGCACATCTGCTGTTGTGCACCTGCAGTTTAATTGACTGAGTCCAAATGTACCCACTTTTTGTTTTCCACAGTTTGTGTCAGAAAAACAGCAACAGCTCCGTAAAGCAAACATGAATCAAGCCAGTTGTAGTAAAATGCAAGATGCAGAAATAAAAAGCAGGTCATCATCTGCAAAGGTTTGACACTTGATATTATTGGGTTTCTGTAAATACTATTATGAAGATTAAAAACCAGCTTCTGTTATGGTTAGGCCCTATTCATTAAATTGAATTAAATATTTCACACAGTATATACAAGGTTGTCTATAGAGTGATAGTTTTCTTATACAAGTCTGACCTATTGTCAATGATGAATTGATATTGAATTGTATTTACGTAAATGAAACTTTATCTAAAGACAAGGTGTATTTTAGTGTATTTTTAGCTACTTTATTTCCCTTGATTTATGGGACTGCAACTTAGAGCTGCAACAATAAGTCAATTAATCCCTCGACAAATAATTCATCATCAATTATTTTGATAATCAATTAATTGTTTGGATAATTTTTCAAGCACAAACCATTTATTGGTTGCAGCTTCTCAAATGAGAATGATAATTATCGTAATGTTATACACAAAACATATTATTTGGGGTTTAGAGGAAAAATCAAAAAGTGAGGACAACAAGAGGCTCTGTGAAACTGAAGTTTTTTCTTATTTTTCTGATTTGGACACAAATATGAACCGTTTAGTAATAAAAGAAAATCATAAGATCATTAGACATATTTCAGATGAAAATATCCTATTCTGTCTTTTGTTGAGACTTGATTTCTAAGGCATGAAAGCATTTGAAATACAAATATATTTCCTTTGAACTCAAAATATTCTATTTTCAAGCTTCAAAATCTGTATTTGCTCTACCCAAATCCTAGTTCAAATCCATTTTAGTATTACAAAGCAATTGTGTCTTTCTTTTCCTTCTGACAAACCCATTTGTGCTAACTTCAGATGAACATTTTTTTTAAACACAAATGTCACATACAGTACAGTATTATTGTTTCACTTTTGATAAAGGCTCAGTAATTTACTAAAACAGTTGTGTTTTTATCAAACAAACAGGATGTGAAAAAGTGTATATGTCAACAGTATTTGGGACTATTTTCAGCGGCGGAATTTTCCACAATTAGTGCTTTAGTTAGTATTGGTGAAAGCAGCAGGTGTATGTGGGATTGAAAAAAAATATACAGTGTGTGTTCATGGTATTCATATAACAACGTAACCCAGTGTGTCTCGTTGATGTGACACAAAACGTATAAACATTTCATAGGTAGTTTAGGTTATCATGGGATTTATTGAGAATAGGAAAACTACAGAAGATCACAATTATTCGTCAGCTTTCCCTTGTTTCCTGCTTTCCTAATGAAAACACTAACTCTGAGTCTATCTCTACTTATTTCCCAGGGGAAGCACCAAGGTCATGATCGACTGGCCCAATGTGACAGCGTCCAGCCAACAGGAGCTGGGCCTGAAACCTGAGGAGCTGCAGAAGTCCAAATGTGTCCTGGGCTTCATCCCTGTCATCTACTACAGTATCCTGCTTTGTGTGGGAGTGCCAGGTATGTCTTATAGTGAGAAATGTTTGCATTGTTTGTTCACCCAAATTAAAGGTCCCTCATTATACTGTTTTTCATCAATATATTATACGTCTCAGATATATACAAACCATGTCTCTGAAGTGTTTGGTTCCAAAAACCAAACAGATAATTAATTGCAGCATCCCATAAGACCCTCTGTTTCAGCCCTGTTTCAAAAGGGCTGATTCTGTGTCTGTTACTTTAGATGAAAATGAGGTGCCACTTCCCTCACCCTTCTGCGAGATGATTGGTTAAAAAAGGAGGAAATTCAGGTGATAAGGTGGGTGGGTGTTACCTTGGTTGGTTATTGGCTAAAATTACACAACCCAACACACAGTTTTTGACAGATCAGGACAACAAGAGAGCAAATATTTGTCCCTGAAACGTTCAGAATCTCTTTACACAGGGGACACATATTTCTGTATAAAAGACATGAAAAAGTGGATTTTGCATCATAGGTGACCTTTAAATCAAATTCATTTTTTCTTATACCTTGGGGTTTAATACGCCATGGTTTTGAGTCTTCAAAGGCAAGGACGTCTGCTACCACTGCTGTAATATTAGTCCATGAACTCCAGCTATATCTCCTACCAGAAAACATGTATTTTACGTCAAATATCTTATTTTGTAATTTAGGTAAATGTACATTTGAGTCAGAATATTAATTGATGTACGACACGATTGTTAATGTTGCAATTGCAGTGAATCACAATTACAGTACAGTTCAAATTGCTGCATTGATATCTATTTATAACAGTGGGAACTGCAGATGACAGAATAAATCAATACACAAGTGAGTTAGAGGTACATTACAGAGCTCTAATGGGCCAGTCACACTTTTGTGGCACATGACCAAGCATGAATGGTTCTTTTCACAGGTTCAATTTTTTTAATTATCTTGCAATCAGTGTGTTTGAGTCTACAGTATGAGTATTTATCTAGTCGTCTGTCGCTCCGGCCAAGTGTCCTTGGAATGTATCTGTTTCAAAATGTATCACCTGATTTAAGTGGAAATAAATGTCACATTGATGGACAGCGTTCACCTCAGCATTTTTCTCATTACTGTGCTTCATGCACAAGTCGAAGATGGTGATTTGGTATTGATCCAGCAGAGATTTAGACCAAGTGGTTATCAAAACAAGCCTACGTGTCACCAGAGCATTTGGATGCGTCACTTAATTGTTCCCAAAGGAAAATAAATAGAAAGGCCAAAGGGCAAGAGTCAACAGCTGTATGCCGGAAAGGGTCTTAAAAGACGGGTGATTTTACAGATGCTACAGCGAAAATATCCCGCTGACAAGATTTGAAAAACAGATTGCAGATGCTGTGTAAAAAAGATACTGTGTGGCAACAGTACTGCTATGAATGCATGTTTTCCCTACAAATGCAGCATTAACATTAAACTGATATGCCGCATAATTTCATATGTTTTGCACCATGAAAGAAATTGAGTTATATAGATATATAATTTTTGTGAAAGAAGTCGTGAAATTTGCAAAAACTTCTAAACAGAGCTAAACAAGCCAAACTGCAGTTCTCACATCTTTAAGCTAGCATGCTCCTAGCCACAGCTAATCTTGGCTACATTTATTCTGTTTCCTGTTTCGCAAAATTTGAGATAACTTCTAAAGAGAGTTAAAAAAGCCAAACTGCAGTTTAACAACTTACGGTTGCGTGCTACTTGCCAAAACTAACCTTGGCTACACTTATTAGTGTTTCCTGTTTTGTGAAATTTGCATTAACTTCCAAACAGAGCTAAAAACAAGCCAAACTACAGCTTTAGCTAGCATGCTAGTAGCCACAGCTAACCTTGGCTACATTAAATACGTTTCCAGGAGTTGAAAATATAAATATGAGCCATATATTTAACATCTTAGCGTAGTTTAGCAGAGTGGCGGTAAATGGCATTATATTTTCTTTTTATACAATTAATTTCCTACAACTTTTCCATTATGTCTCTGTTTTTTTCAGTCAACATCCTCACAGCCGTGGCTTTATCCAGGCTAGCATCCCGCCTTAAGAAAGCTCTGTACTACTACCTTTTGGCCGTGACTGCTTCAGACATTCTCTCCCAACTCTTCATCATCTTTGTGGGCTTCCTGCTTGAGACGGCAGTTTTTCACCGAGACGTCCCCATACTTCTGCTGCACTCTGTCAGCGCTGCAGAGTTTGCTGCAAACCACGCCTCCATCTGGTCCACCGTGCCCCTTACCGTGGACCGGTATGTGGCGCTGTGCCACCCCCTCCTCCACCGCCAGATCAGCTACCCGGCCCGGGCCAGGAAGATCATTGGGGTGGTCCTCGGGTTATCCCTCGTATCGGGTGTGCCCTTTTTCTGGTGGTCGGACATGTGGAGGAATAGCAACCCCCCCACAGCCCTGGACACCGTCCTCATATGGACGCATGTAACTATAATCTACTTCCTGCCCTGCAGCATCTTCTTGTTGCTGAACTCTTTGATAATCCACAAGCTGAGGGTGAGGCAAAGGCAGCAGCCATGCCAGGAGGAGGGCGGGTCAAAGATTGCGTCTCCGCGGCTACTTGGAAAAACTACTGCCATGCTGCTGGCCATCACATCTGTGTTCTCTGTGCTGTGGGCCCCCAGGACAGTAGTGGTCATCTACCATCTGTACGTGTCCTCAGTTCACCGAGACTGGCGCGTCCACCTGGCCTACGACCTGTCCAACATGCTGGCCATGCTCAACACAGCTGTCAACTTCTTCCTCTACTGCTTCGTCAGTAAGCCTTTCCGGGGAGCAGTGCGGGATGTCTTGCTGCTCAGGGGGGGCCCACTTTATCCTCGGAGGGCTCTGCCTCACCCGCTGGCCCCCACCAATGCCTCCATCTCATCTCTGTACAGTGGGAACAACAAGCGGTCACAGCGGGACTTCACCCCCTTGTCACCTCACAGAGCCAGAAAGCCCTCATGACCCCCATGCCCCCTTCTGTTAATCCAAAACACCCATCATCCCACGGTCCCCGAGCACTTCTGACCCCAGAGACGTACACTGCATTCCAGCTAGGACCGTGGACAGCTGCCAGTCAGCCCCGGAGCTTTCTCAAAGGGCCTAAAATGAGCTCAAAAGAAGTATGTTTTTGTCACAGGCTCTTGTTTGTCCACGTAAATCAGATAAGATGACAGCTTATTTGTTTTGTTTTTTGGTATTATTTTCCATACAGTGTAGTAATGTGATTTTTGATATTGTTACAATAATGCTGAAAAGAATTACGACTTGTTTTCCTTGGGGTTAATTCAATAGCTGGATCCACGATAAGGACACAGCAAAGAAAAATGGAAGGGGGAAAGTGATTATTTGCATGCTGCTACAGTAATTGTAATCCATTCTACCCCACATTTATCATGTCAAGTCGTTGGTTTTAATCTACTTTAATTGCCCTTCTACAATATCCACTCTGGAAGCAGCCAACAGGGAGAAATAAGAGTTTTTAACTGGCTGCTATTTCTGCAGTTGTGTAAAGATGCTAAATGTCCAAAAGACAATCCGCCCTGCTGAGCATTGCCAATCGAGCAAAGAAATAGCACTCTGTGGTGCGCTCCCAGGCACAAAAACCCCAGCTGCTAAGGGGTCTGTTTATTTTTCATGAAATGCAACTGGATGGAGCCTTAAATTAAAGCTTGCTGTTTAGGCGGCAGGAGTGAAGACCCTGCTCTTCAAACAGCCCCTCCGCAACATCCCCAACATTGCCTCAGCTCTGGCTAAACAAACTACAGATTAGCCTGATGGTCTGCACAAACACACACATGCGCTCACAAGAAGGTACACACACACAGTCATGCATGTACAGTACTTGCTCACTCACAACGACGTCAGCTTGTACATTTCCATTGGCTTCAACAGGAATTTGTATGCAACATCATCATCATTTTGATGATGTTTGATTATTGTATCAGTGTTGTAAAAATATAAGAGAACTGCACTTAAGTTTCTAACAGCTACTTTGCATATGTGATTTTTAGGTTGTGGACAAACTAACTGTATGTATATATTTTTAATCAAGCACACTTTTACTTAGATTTGTAATGGAGCGGTAACTTGTTCTGTTAACAACTGGGTTTCTAATGGTATCTCATGTTAAGCGTTTTTTCTAAAGTCAGATAAATGCCACTAAATGTAGGGCTAGATCAAACCACGAACTGACCATAATTACTATATAAAATAGACAATTTACATACTGTGGATTCCAGCTGTTGTAAATTATTATTTGTGTTGGTATCTGTCAATGTAAGGATTGCCTTAAACTGAACTTTATAGTATATCCCTACTTGGGATATCTCAATCAAAACATTAACAAAAGTGTTTGCGGTATTGGGAAGTAGTGTGGGACCATGGGTTTATTCTCTTACAAATATTGCCTTCGGTGTTCAGAAGGTTTATTCCTGCCTGTGATTACACCCGGTAAACATGTTGAGTAAAGCAGTTTCATGTCAAAAATCAGTGTTTCCCCAGCTCTGCTCTGCAGGAAAGAACGTCCCAGGGGTCTGAGAGCTGAGTTGACACTAATGTTTGCTCAGCTCGTTTCTCTGAGAACTTAAGATCCAGACATCCAATGACTAAGATCCTTCATCCGGTTAATACATATTGTAGGGAACAACTAAGTGCATTGCAGAAAGGTGTTACATTTATGATAGCTTCTAGCAGACAACCACAAGATTTACAGATAGATATAACTATTGTCAGTCGTCCAAACAAGACATACTGTTAGCTTGAAAAAGACTACAGATTTTTCAATGTTTAAAATGGTTTGAAACTCTCAGAGTTTGAAAGTTCTAAACCTCAACAGCAAATGATCACAATCTCTGCAACCTTTGGTAGCCTTTAGCCTCTTTAAGCTTAATGTTGGTCTCATGGCCCATGCACTGTACTTTACCTGCTCAACACCAAACACAGTTAGAGACTAGCTGGTTAAAAAAAAGTGATTTATTAAACTGCTAAACAGCCGCATACTTTGATCAGAAGTTGATGGAGACCAAATCAGAGCCAAAAGGAAGATGGTTAAGATTGACGAGGTGGACACAAACTCAGTATATACTGTGAATGCTGATGTTGCTCCATTCAAAATATGTTGTTAAGATGTGACAACTTTATTATGTGAAAAATAGTATGGCTGTTTATCCGCTAGCTTAATTGTAGCTTAAGTGGTTAAAAATACTTTAATGTTCAACATATTTGCAATCATTGGTTTCAAAGAACTTCAAAGCTTCATTGAAATCTTTCTGAATCATCCCATACATGTTTTAATGCTTCACTCAACAATGCAGTCTCCTGTACAGTATATACATATATCTCCCCTGACCACCCATTCAGGTTTAAAGTTTCAGATGTAAGCCATCTGCGTGCTCCGATTCCTTTACAGTCCTCATTGTGTTTACTGTAACGGTGAGAGACACAGTGTCCGTTCCTCTGAGGGTCCCTGCGTCAGTCTCTCATGTCGCCCCTCCGTCGTCCCACACTGAGTTCTGAGAGTCCGTACGCAGATGTAGATGCAAACGGTTTCTTTGAAGATGTCTCCTGCTGCCTGACAATAGCAGAGGGGGGTGTGAGAGAGCGTGTAGTGACGGCGACCTTACACTGGTTAAGACAATGGGGGGGGGTCAGAATAAACAGTTAGGACGGTAATATGATGCTAAGATGTGAGAGCAGGCTTTGATTAAAGTTTAATGGAGCTGCAGAATCTACTGAGCTGTCAGGGAGCAGATGAAATTATAATAGGGTAAATATTATGTTTAAATATGCGAACAAGGAATACTCTAATATGTGTTAATTAGCATACATTTCCAGAACAAAAATCAGAAAATGTTCATTAATAAAGTTTAATGGAAGAATATTAGTGGATACTTAAAAGTAGGGTAGGTAGTTCACTTCAGAAATACTTAATTTAACATCCCGATAGCAATGAATAAATATATTCAAATATTTAATCTGTGGAAACCGTGGCGCTGTAAAAAGCTAGACCAATTATCTGCCCTGACCCGCAGCTGATAATTGGAATGCCTACCTGACTGTCAGCCTTCCATCTGTGCACAAATTTATCTCGTGCCCTCATTGGTCATGTGCACGTTCATGTGTGTTGGAGGAGGGGCTCTATAAGGAAGTGGCAGATTTCTTTCGGTTGTGTACTTTCAAATTCTAGCGCACTCGAGCTGGTTTCTCCATTCTTACAATGATTCTTACCTACCCTGCCTTTAACAAACCCCCTAAAAATCTTCAAATGATAGATACAACTTGAACGTTTGATATATGTTAGTGCTACTAGAGTGAACATGATTTGCCCCATTTGAGAAAAAAAAATATTCTAGGAAAATTCCATACATTTTGCACCTGAATTTATCACCATTACACTTCCCTACTTGATTACCTACATTTCTTACAACTATTTTTTAATTTGTCATGTAAAAGAAGGCAAATGAGGAATGACCTAACTTTGGTTTATGCTAACTTTGGCTAATTCAAATTTTGGCTAATGCTAACAGCGAATACAGATGAAATCTTCAGACAACAAAAGAGAAACTTGCTCAAATAAACCCCTCATTTTAATTATTTATGTTTTTCTTTCCCCTATTCTCAAAGAGAACCTGTTATGAAAGCAAAACATCCCTTGCCTGTGGCGTCTTTCCGTAAAGAGCAGGTGACCACCTCACACGTCCCCTGTCTGCTTGCCACCTGTCCTTTGTGCCTGTTCAAACAACTGCCTCTGTCCCCTGACTGTTTCTATTCAGCCTGCCTGATGCTCAGCAGGTGTCAGGAGGCATAACACGACAAGACAGAGCACCACAGAGAGTGACAAGTGTACTATCAGATGCAACGTCTATATATAGAAAAACGCACACTTTATGTAATTGAAACTAAAACATTTATCGGATGTTGCTTTTTCCAGAAAATGAAAAACACAAGTCGTGGCTCAAACATGCATATTTCATGTTTTTTTGGGTTTACTCTACATTAGCAGATTACACAGTCATCTTTACTTATGTACATTTACAGAATGATCGATTTGATCATATTCATCTATCAAAGGAGATTCTGGCTTAAGCTAATTCTTTCAAATGTAATTTCTAGCTGCAACACTCTGTATTCCGAAAAGTATTTTTGTTTAATGTTCTTGGATGTTCAATGTTAAAGTCCAAAAAGGAGTTTGTCCCAATTAAAAGTACTTTTGTCTAAATATAGTGACTAAATCTGTAAAAACAGAGCCTGAGTGATGAGATTTCTGAGCAGGTTTGATAAAAATAACTACTCCATGAGATGAGGTTTGATAACTGCCATTGAAATGAACAATATTTTGTCAGTATGTGAATGCAACTGTTCTGAACATTTCATGTGAATAATGTCTGACCCCTCCAAAAAAATGAAAGCACTGCTGTTTGTTTAAGTTTAAAGTTTAGCTTTTAAAATGGAACATCTGTTTTGCTGATGTACAGTCAGAAAAGCATCCTTTGTCTCTGCTTCAGTGATAAAGGTTAAAAGTCTTGTTCTCCCGCATGTTGCTGCTTCATGTGCATTGTTTACATTATTTCTTTTGGCACACATGTAACCGTAATGTAGAATGATCCTGTCTGTAAGCACTGAGAAGAGTTTTATATGGAGGGGGGGGAATAAATGTTTAACATGGGATTGGTCCAGTTTATTTTATACTCGCCCAGACAGATTGTACATCAGGTGAGTCTGTTATCCTGTGTAGATTTTAAAATATGAAAAAGGCAAAAATGTAAACAAGCAAATTCACAGCCGAGAGTGGACGTAAATCAGTCATCCTAAAGCACATTTATGTAGAGATATAACTCTACAACATTTCTATTTTTTATTTTTATTTGCACACACATTGCATAAAAATATAGATAAAAAGAAGAAGAAAATAAGAAAAGATGTGTCAGAAGAGATCAATGCACCTTATTTAAAGGACCACCCCTTTATTCATTAAAGAAGGAACACATAACAAAAATCTCGGGGAGGCTTGGAAAGTGTGACGAAAAAACTAAAGCAATGAGGAAGAAAAGCACACCAAATCTGTAGATTCTCCCATACATTTAAGGAAAAACTAATAATAACAAAATTGGACAGGGGGGGACTATACTTAGAAAAACCCAAAATACTAATCAGTTGACAAAATGCATTAAAAAACGATTCAGGGAAATAGAACAAAAAAAAGAATATAAATACAGCTTAAAATGTATTAAAGATCCTTAATTACAGTCAAGGTGCTGGCCACCTTGAAGATGATCATCTGTATACTGAGCGAATTTGGGAACTAGCCATACAAGTTGCTTAATGAGGATTGGAGAAAAAGCTAATAACCTTTATGTAAGTGAATACAAATGAACAGATAATGAGAAGGCCTGAGATGAATGATTTAGCCCTTGCAGAGTTACAGAATGAAGGACTGCCTGCCTCTCTAATGTGTCTCTTGGGTTTTGGTTCAAGGAGACGGTGAATCGGTCAATACGAAATCTACCTTAAAGACCTTAGGATGGGTTTAAGGATGAGATGTGGTGGAGGTGCTGGAGGTCAGACTTGGACACTGCAGTGACAGCAGACACTGATCTATATCTGGAAACAGACAACTCAAATCTGACCACAACAAGGAGCCTGATGAATAAAAACGTGTTGTTGGAGGACTTAATTACAAAGAATGGAGAGCTAAATGCCCTGTGCCATATGGAGGAGCTGAAGAGAGAGAATGAATGTCCAAACAAGAAGCGGTCCACTCTGCAGAGGTCAGCCAGAGGCCTCGCTGGGGGAAATGAAGCAGGAATAATCAGCTCTTGAGCAACACGTGTGAGTGAGAGCAAACTGGAGGAGTATATAAAGAGCAGGAGGAGCTTCACTGTGGGTGGACTGCTCTTTTAATCATTAACTAAAAACCCATATGATATGCACCAAAATATTCACTTCTACTGTCAGCACTCAAAGCTCAATTTCAGGAAAATAATACCTTATAATCCAGACTTTATGGTGGAAACGAGTCAGAATCCATAATTAGCTTTAAGGTTAAAAAACGTGTCTTATTTCACACCCTTTGACAGTATCACTTATGGTATGCGTATATTCAAAGTCATGTGGGAGTGAAACATTCAAACCTATGTCTCCCCATGGTTTCAATAGCTTTACTATGTCCATTAAATGGACATATTCTATTTCAGGGGTACCCAAAATGGGGTTTTACTGTCGACCATAAGGTTTGATTTAGCAAACCAACTATTTTCTATCAAACAAAGGTAAAATATAATAGACACTATAAATCACTATTTATGCTTTTATTTTTTTTGTGAGGCAAAATTAATAAAAAAAATGGATTATCCCTAATTAATATATTTCTATTATAATCTGAGCACAGTCTATAAAATATAATTCGAATGGCTGAAAAGTGGATAAATAAGAAGCTTGAACCTATGAATCCTGGAAAATAGAGCTGCTGTAAATGGTTCGTAAAGTGCCACATGGCGGTGCTATTATTTGTTCCTCTATGACCTGGCTAACTTTTGCTTAACATATTGTCGAAAAGCTAAAATATAAAGATAATAATGATGGTAGTGACGGCATGAATCATTATATTGTGAACCGATCAGTGCTTACAGTTAAAGACAATGTGAGAGGAACCATCACCTGATAAATCTTAGTACTTCAGGACTTAAGACTGTCTTTCTTGTACTTTTGTGGAAATAATGAAAAAAATATAGGTGAGCTAGGATGAATAGCAACAATTCTGTTGATTCGTCCTCCTCAAATCCACCAACAAAGGCTGTGATACAGCTTGTCTTTCAAAAGTCTGAACCATTGTCCATGAATAAAATAAGAAACTGATCTAAAGGAAGAACAAACTAAACATGATTATTTTATAGAAACAGAGAAAGTAGAAGAACATTGGAGACAGAGACAGCTTGTTTTTGTGTGTCAGTTTGTTGCAATCATGTTTAATGTGAGACTCTTTGATCGAATACTTTCTTTTTTGATGCACTGGTCAATTTTACTGCTATAACATGTCTTCTCTCTGACAAGTGGAAATTAAAACATGAGGAAAACAATTTTTAGGCTAACCAAGAAGAACAAAATACATATGTTCCACCCTCTAATGATTGCCTCCTCCATGATCCTATAAATATATTAGGAACATTTGCTTCTATATTAATTTATCTGCACTTATATGTCAATGCAGAATAATAGGTTTTCATTTATTGTTGTATTTCTTAATTGGTAAACCACTTAAACTCTATAAAACAGATACAATGGAATACGGAATACAAATGTATAATAGCAACATTGATAGTGAAACTAATGTATGTCCTCTATTTCATTTAGTGTTGTGATTTTTACAAAAAATGAAATGAAGCAATACCTGGAGCGGAGCAAAGTGTATTTATAGCATGTAGGATTTAGATTCAATCAATCAATCAATAAATCAATCAATCAATCAATCAATCAATCAATCAATCAATCAATGTTTATTTGTATAGCCCAATATCACAAATGTTACATTTGTCTCGGGCCCTGGCCACACGAGGACGCATACGGCTAAACGCATACGATTAACGCAAACGCAATCGCAAAAAAGCTCCCGTCCACACGCAATGTTCACCGGATAGTAGGCTTGTTTGAGACGCGTTGCGGCTCGCCTCGAAAGTAGACGAGAATAGCCGATCGCAGGGGGGGGGGGGGTGCTAGTGGAGCGGAGCAGTCGCGGAGCAGTCGCGGAGCAGCCGCGGAGCAGCCGCGGAGCAGCCGCGGAGCAGCCGCGGAGCAGCCGCGGAGCAGCCGCGGAGCAGCCGCGGATCCTCGCGGCTTAACTGCGCGGCTTAACTGCGCGGAAAACGTGGAGAGCTGAGGCCCTCTGGGCGGGGCCCATGCAGCCTGCGTGATTGGCCTGTAGGGAGGGGCGGCCCTGCCGACACCTCCGGAGTCGAATTGACTCGGTTTGCATTTATAAAGAATGCACACGTGTTTAATCGTTAATGTCAGATATGTACTAAGTAAATGCATTTCTTCCTGCTCAAGATTAGATTCAACTTTATTGTTATTGCACATATTACAGGTACTGAGACAATGAAATGCAGTTTAGATTCTAACCAGGAGTGCAACAAGCAGTAAAGTGAAAAGTAATGTACACAATCTACAGAATAAAATATAGAATGAATCGAATGATGAATAAACAGTGAGGGGTATATACACAGCAGCCTGTGAGCAGTATGAACAGTGTGTATGAATATGCTAAGATATATAAAGTATGAAAACGGTAAGCAGTGCAAGTATAGTATAAAATATATGGATATTAATTTCATGATGATAAACATTGTGGAACAATGATGAAAAATGTTAATGGAAGGGGCGACGTAAAACTGACACAAAACAACAACAAACTTTTGCCGAGCCAATTGGAGAGTTTCATCACCAGCACGTGGTAAAAAACACCAATGAGCGCTCAGCTCGAGATACCAGCGAGTCGTTTCCGATCAAGCATTTCGCTTCCGCAGCCCGTGGAAAGGAACTGCGCTGCCTCGCCGCGCCTCACTCTCAAGGCTGCGGGAGTCTTTGTCCCGCGAAATTTCAACGTCTCATCTAGGCAAGCCTCCAGAGCAAGTCGGACAAAATGACTAACCATCATGCAACGCACTAGCAAGACGTTGATCGAAATTGCGCAGGTCTGCGCAGGTCTCACTTGTCTCAAACAAGCCTAGTGTCTGTCCCACGAGACAGCTCCGTTTAGCTCCAACCGCTGGAGAAGCTGCAGTACATGTGCAGGAGCCTGTACGTGGCGCTGTAACTTCCTCCACAAAAGCAGCGAAGAAGCATGGTTGTCATGCAAACCACAGTTAGCCATGGAGTGCCACAGGGCTCAGTGCTTGGACCTATTTTGTTCACACTATATATGCTTCCGTTAGGCAATATAATAAGGAATCATTCTGTAAACTTTCATTGTTATGCGGATGATACTCAACTATATTTATCAATCAAGCCTGATGAAATTAATCATCTAAATAAAATTCAAGACTGCCTCAAGGACTTAAAAACGTGGATGATCTTACATTTTTTGATGTTAGACACGACCAAAACTGAAGTTATTGTACTTGGCCCGAAGAATCTACAAAACAAATTATCTAAAGATATACTAACTATGGATGGCATTAATTTGGCCTCCAGTGAGACTGTAACGAATCTTGGTGTTATATTTGATCAGGATTTATCCTTTAACACCCACATAAAATCAATTTCAAGGACCGCCTACTTCCATCTACGTAACATTGCAAAAATCAGGCATATCTTGCCTCAAAACGATGCAGAGAAACTAGTCCATGTATTTGTTACTTCAAGGCTGGATTATTGTTACTCCTTATTATCAGGGTGTACCAAGAAGTCAGTCAAGTCGCTTCAGCTGATTCAAAATGCTGCAGCTCGTGTACTAACCAGAGTTAGGAAAAGGGACCACATTACTCCTGTTCTGGCCGCCTTACACTGGCTCCCTATAGAACACAGGATAGAATTTAAAATTCTTCTTCTCGCCTACAAAACCCTTAATGGGCAGGCGCCATCTTACCTTAAAGAACTCATTATACCCTACTGTCCTACTCGGGCATTGCGTTCCAAGAATGCAGGGTTGTTGGTTGTTCCTCGAGTCTCTAAAAGTACAATGGGAGCCAGAGCCTTTTCTTATCAAGCTCCACTTGTGTGGAATCAGCTTCCAGTTTGTGTTCGGTCAGCTGACACCCTATCCGAGTGCGCTTAAGACCTTCCTTTTTGATAAAGCTTATAGTTAGGGCTGATTAGATTCAGCCCCTAGTTTTTCTGATATAGGCTTAGTTTGTCGGGGGACATCTTACTTCTTCCTTCTCTCTGTCTATACCTGTGTACTCTCATGTTCCGATTAACCCAGCTTCCCCAAATGTCTTTCTTTTTGGTGTCTATATACGCCGGGATCCGGAGTCATGGATGATCCTGCGGTCCTGTGTCATGGATCGCGAGTCCTGGATCTTGAGTCGTGGCTGTGGTCCTGGATCATAAGTCCTGGATGGATATCCTCGTGGATTCATCTTCCTATTATACACACATGCATTTCCAAACATTTGGACTACCTATGTTGCAAATGTATTATCTTTTCAATTTACACACGGCATCTATTGCACGTCTGTCCGTCCTGGGAGAGGGATCCCTCCTCTGTTGCTCTCCCTGAGGTTTCTCCCATTTTCCCCTTTAAACTGTGGGTTTTCTCTGGAAGTTTTTCCTTGTACGATGTGAGGGTCTAAGGACAGAGGGTGTCGTATTGTCATACTGATATTCTGTACAAACTGTGAAGTCCCCTTAGACAAATGTAACATTTGTGATATTGGGCTGTATAAATAAACATTGATTGATTGATTGATTGATTGATTGATTGATTGATTGATTGATTGATTGATTGATTGATTGATTGATGGTTGCCCTTCTGTTTATTCTCCGCGGTGGGGGCCGAGGGAACCGGGCAGAGTTTTTCGCCAGTCAACGTGTGTTAAAGTTTAAATCTTCCGGACAAAATTATAAAAGTGCCGGTCAAAGGTCTTCTTTGTTATTTATTGAGCTTTAAAACAAATGAATAACGAATCTATATAATATAATAATATAATACATGGAGCCTCTCTTTTTCCTCCCTCTCTTCGGACAGCGTCAATGTCTGTCTCAAGCAGCAGCTGATCCAGTAATGAGTGACCCGGCCGACAGTAAAAATAAACATATTTATAACTAGTTTAGGTAGTTTGAGAGGTAATTAAAATAGCTAAGGGTGATGATCTGACTTGAAGTGTGTCCGTTCACCGCTGCATCACAGCGGGAGGAGCTGCAGGTGAGCAGAGCTGCGTGTCTCCGTCCTGTCAGATTAGACTTCACTCGCGTTTATGTCCATATCGAGAGAAAGATAAATCATCTGAATTCAGTGTGCAGTTTACTTTGACGCGGGGGTGAGCAGCAGAGGTGGGGAGAGGCGGGGCTATTGCGCCATCATTATCAGAAAATGATCGTATAGGGCGTACACACGGAGCCGTCGGACCCCCCAGAGCGTTGCATATGCCGTTCTATCCACCTTGGGACCCGTTATCGTTTCCGCAGTTGTTTACTGTCATATTCGGTCGTCCTCGTGTGGCCGAACGGTCTATATGACACTAAACAGTAACGCAAACGACCGTTTTGGCCTCGTGTGGCCGGGGCCTCAGTGGACTTCACAGTTTGTACAGAATATCAGTATGACAATACGACACCCTCTGTCCTTAGACCCTCACATCGTACAAGGAAAAACTTCCGGAGAAAACCCACAGTTTAAAGGGAAAAATGGGAGAAACCTCAGATTCTACATTTACACTATTTGCTTCCACCTTCCTGTGGCTAAACCTCCCTAAACTGCTGCTGAGTATATGGGGCATTCTACCGAATAGTACAAAGAAAACAAGAAAAACTATTTAACAAAACAATTAAGTATTCAGACATAGATATTTACTAAGAATATGTTGTGGTCTATTTAAACAAAAGGCATTAAATTAGATAGTGATAAGCTTAATATATACATAACATCATTTATACTTTCTATTGGGAAGTAGCTGTCCCCAACCCTGACATCTAAATTTCAATTTCTGTAATTAACACTTAAAACATTTTTTTTTTATTGTTTTCAATGGTGTGTTCAGAAGATCTTTATGATTACATTCAAACAGAAGTTGGAATATTTAGTTTTATTGTGGGTATAATTTTTTTATAAAAACACTATACTAAAAAAATCATGTCCCCAGTTTTCATGTCACTACCGAAATACAAGGGGTTTTAGTGGCTGAGCCTGGTTTTTAGCCACACCCCTGCATTTTTGACAAGGCAGTGACACTGCATCCCTGTCCCTAATGGCTGAACAGAGAACCGCAGTGACGCGTCGTAAAACCCGGAAGTAAGTTAGCATTTTTAGCAATTCCGGTTCCTTCCTCAAAAAGCAACGCATTTTTTCCATAGGGTTTGGAAAATAGCTCGAAATAAGGTCTGTGGTTGACACAAATTTAAGAGATAAATCACGTTTTGTTCTACGACATTAAATACATCAGCAGTGACCCCACTGGGGATCTTTGAAGAGTTTACGTGTCTGAAAAACGATGGTTGTTACCGAGTGGCTGAATAGGACTACAGAAATTGTCGAGGCTGTTGTACGTCATTACGCCGAACACGTAAACAATCCCGCTAAGTTTGTTTTCCCCTGTGTTCTGCTTGAAAGCAAGTACCTTCCTATCTTTAGTATCTGTATATCTATATCTGACCATTAGAATCTGTATTTTTGAAATTGTCGTTTTTAACACCGTAAATGTACAAATTATAGAATCATTAATTACCAGTTGTAACTGCCTTTGTGTCAGTCAGTGCAGTATTTCTGAGTTATTTATTTTGGTAGGAACCAAAGTTCTCTAAGGCGGAACCTTTGTTTTTATATCGCCTGTTTCCGTCAGGACATACTTTAGCGTAACACTCATCCGAAAAGTCCGCTGATTTAGTACATGTTTTTCAGTGCTGATGCATCTGCAAAATAGCTCTTAGCATCAAGATAAACAATCGTACAGAGTAATACCAAGCTACACAATTTTCCTCATGCAATGCAGCTACTAAGGTATATTTTGCTGACGTTTTTTGTGTGTGTTTTCTGTTCTTGTTTGTATTAAATTGTTTTTATACAGCTAAGGGCTAACACATGTTGGGCTTAGTTAGATTGGTCTTTGTGTTTTGTTGAATTATATGTAACCAAAGTGTATTGTGTATACAGTAGCCTAATTGAAAGTGACGACATTACCAGGACAATGTTGGGATATTACTGTATGTTTTGTTATTATTTTGACTAGTGATTATTGTATTTGTGTATTATGTTTTTTGATTACAGTTTTCACGGTCTGGATGAACCAAATAAATCCTGCCAGTAAATTAAAAACTCGTTGCTGTCGTCTGTACTGAGGGAATTACAGTGAAAACTTAACTGCTCACGAAGACAGCACCAAAGAGCAGTGAATGACAACAGTAAGGCAAGTAAGATGTCCCGAAATGGCGAAGAGCACACAATTGCAGATGTACATTTCCCAGACATGGAGTCACACGCACCTGACAAGACAGAGTGTGTGTACGAGCACAGCTCAACCGTGCAGCCATAAGCGACTGAAGGCATCATAGTGGACAACCCCGCTTCCTCAGAAGAGCCACCATTAGGCCAAAGAGTCCGCAGAATGACGGAAAAGGGTCAAGAACAGCATGATGAGCAAGTAATAAAGGTTGCACATCGGTTCAGTGTGTGCTATGAGAAGTGGAAGGATGCCACTAAAGAAGCCAACCAAGCGCTGAGTGGAAAGTGCTCAGACGACCTGCTAGATGGACAAATTACTAAAGTACGCAATACCTCTAGGAGTCTAAATGACGTTTATGACGATTGGAAACGCCTTGAGGTTCCTGACCTTAACACACGTCGCAAAATCGACACCTGTGAAACAGTAACAAAGAAGATGGTTAAGGATGCAATGGACCTTATAGATGCAAGGGAGGAAGCTACAGCCCATAGGCATACTACAAGTCAAAGACATGAAGAACATCGAGTCATTGAAGAGGTAATGTCTGTAGCCTCAGGAAGGACAGGCATTAGCTCTCGCCACACTAAGTGCTCCTCTGCAAGCAGGAAGAGTGCAGCTGCTGAGGTTGCTGCCAACAAAGCCACCTTAGAAGTACAGCTGGAGCAAGAGCATTATATTAAAGAGCTTCAGAGACTGGAAGTTGAAGCCGCTCAGATAAAAGCCAAACAAGAGGCTGAAAATGCAGAGAGACAAAGAGTGCTAGAAGCCAAGCGCAGAGAACTAGATCGATTGGAGACTATTAAGAAGCTAAAGGCTGCCGAGGCACGACAGCAAGTACATGACCAGAGTATACATTCATGTCCGGCAACTAAGGGCGACGGCTCAGATGAAGAAATAAATTATCTTCTCCATCGTGGCTCTGTGAAGAAAGAAGAGGAAGTCAAGCCTCAAACTATAAATGATCTTCTCCATCGTGTCTCTGTGAAGAAAGAAGAAGAAGTCAAGCCTCAAACTAGCCCCCTGCGGCACCATTTTACACCACCAGCTGTAGCACAAGCAAGGCAAGAAAACAAATATGAAGATGGCACAACAGCTCTCGTCAAAGCGCTCGCAGAAGCCATCAGTGCGAGTCGCATTCCTCTACCTGAACCTACAGTGTTCAGTGGTGACCCACTCCGATTCAACGACTGGAAAGTGTCCTTTCAGACGCTCGTTGACAGGAAGAACATACCAGCTGAAGAGAAGATATATTATCTACGCAAGTATGTGGGTGGATCTGCTAAAAGGGCCATAGAGAGCTACTTTTTACTTGGCACAGAGCCAGCGTATTATGCAGCATGGGACATCCTAGAAGAGCGATACGGCAATCCATTCCTCATCGCCAAGGCCTTCAGAGAGAAGCTCGACGCGTGGCCCAAGATAAGCTCCAAAGGCAGTATGGAACTTCAAGAACTCGCCGACTTCCTGCGCTGCTGTTAGGCAGCCATGTCTCAGATCAGAGGTCTTGAAATACTTAATGATTGCAACGAGAACCAGAAAATTCTCTCTAAACTCCCAGACTGGTTGACTTCAAGGTGGAATAGGAAAGTCAGAGAAGCAGAAGAAGACACTCACATGTTCCCGAGCTTCAGCCAGTTTGTCAAGTTTCTCACACGTGAAGCTAAAATCGCTTGCAGCCCAATAACATCTCTTCATGCTCTTAAGCCAAGTGAAAGGATTCCAGACAAGAGTGTAAAGAGCGGAGGTCCTGGAGCAAAGGTGTTAGCAACCACCTCAGATGAGAAAGTCGTCGTCACAAGCTGTGTCTTCTGTGAGAAGGCAGGACACAGTCTACAAAGGTGTTACAAGTTTATGCAAGGGACAATCTTGGAGCGAATCAAGTTTGTTCAAGAAAATAAATTGTGTTTTGGCTGTCTCAATTTTGGCCACCGATCTAAAGATTGTAGAGAAAGAGACAGCTGCGACACCTGTGAGAGAAGACACCCAACTTGTCTTCATGACGATCGCACCAAGGAAGTAAGGATGTCTACAAGATCTGACAGAGCAAGGTACAGTGACAAAGACAAAGAAGAGTACAAAGAAAGGAAGAATGAACAGTCACAAGACCAGTCAGAGAGACCATCACGTGAGGCGACGGCACTTAGAGTCATCCAGAATGTTGGAGACACTCATACCTCCACAATAATTCCAGTGTGGGTGTCATCTACAAGTGTGCCAAGTCGTGAAGTTCTGGTGTACGCACTCCTTGATACACAAAGTGACACAACCTTTATCCTCGACGAGACAGCGAAGGCTCTCAATGCTAAGAGTGAACCAGTTCAGCTAAACCTCTCCACGTTGGCTTCAAGAAACACAATCGTGTCCTGTCGGAAGCTAGGTGGTCTACAAGTTAGAGGTTTTTATTCAGACAAGATAATCACTCTTCCAGTGACTTACTCAAGAGAGTTTATCCCTGCAAACAGAGACCATATTCCCACACCAGATACGGCGAAAGCATGGCCTCATCTTGAACACATTGCAGATGAGATCGCTCCTCAGCAAAGCTGTGATGTCGGCGTGTTAATTGGCTACAACTGTGCCCAAGCCCTCTTTCCAAGACAAGTGGTGCCTGGTGAGGAACACCAGCCGTTTGCACAGAAGACAGACTTGGGCTGGAGTGTAGTGGGATATGGCAACCCGTGTCTCAACTATGGAGATGCAATTGGAATAAGTCACCAAGTCATGGTGAAGCAAGTGATGCCAGGTCTACCGTCCTCTTCAGACCTCACAAAGGAAGTGCACTATGTCTGTAGGACACAGATCAAAGAAGTTCTCTTACCTGCAGATGTCATCAAGATGCTGGAGTCTGACTTCGTTGAAAGAGCGTCGGAGACCAGCCCCATCTCTCAAGAAGATCTAAGGTTCCTGTCAAAAATGGAAAAGAGCATCAAGTTAAAGAGCGACGGTCATTACGAAATGCCGCTGCCATTCAAGAAAGAAAGACCTAACTTACCTGATAATAAGATCTGTGCTATCCATCGTCTCAGGTGCCTAGAAAGAAAGCTGAGAAAAAACGACCAGTACTACAAAGACTACAAGACCTTCATGGATGAGACCATAAGACGCGGAGATGCAGAAAAGGTCCCGGAGGAAGACATCCACAAAGCTCCAGCTTGGTACATTCCGCATCATGGGGTGTATCATCCACAAAAGCCTGGGAAGATACGCGTTGTCTTCGATTGCTCCGCCAAGTACCAAGGAACGTCCTTGAACGACCACCTCCTGACGGGTCCTGAGTTGACAAACACCTTGGTGGGAGTTCTGTATCGCTTCCGAAGAGGTCCTGTGGCAATCATGTGTGACATCGAATGCATGTTTCACCAGTTCCATGTTAAGGCAGAAGACCAAGATTACCTGCGGTTCCTTTGGTGGGACAATGGAGATCTCGAAAGCCAACCTTCCATCTATCGGATGAAGGTCCACTTGTTTGGTGCAGCATCGTCACCTGGCTGTGCCAACTATGGGCTGAAGCATGTCGCTGCTGAAGGACAAGGAAACTTTAGTGACGACACCATAAAGTTCATTCAACGGAACTTCTACGTTGATGATGGATTGTCAAGTGTAGCATCTGAAGACCAAGCGATCCAACTGGTGAAAGAAGCAAGAGAGCTTTGCAGCACAGGCAAACTCCGGCTGCATAAGTTTATCTCTAACAGCAAGAAGGTCCTAGACACAATCCCAAAAGAAGAATGTGCTGCAGCTGCCAAAGACAAGGACATGGCACTGGGTGAACTGCACATGGAAAGAGCACTCGGTGTGCAGTGGTGCGTGGCTTCTGATTCATCCAGTTCAGAGCCCCTGACACCAAACCACATTTTGACCATGAAGTCCACGATACTCGCTCCACCTCCTGGGAAGTTCGTCAAAGAGAATCCACCTACGCAAGAGATGGCGTCGAGTTCAATTCTTATCCAACCACTTCTGGACAAGATGGAAGAAGGAGTACCTCCTGAGCCTCCAACAGAGACAGAAGTGGACCAAAGATCGCAGGAATGCAAAGGTCGGCAATGTTGTACTCCTGCAAGATGATACTACACCACGTAACCAGTGGAGGATGGCAAAGGTTATCGAAGTGTACCCAGGAAAGGATGGGAAGGTGCGAAGACTCAAGTTGCTCATCAGCGACTCAACCCTTGATGAGAAAGGAAAGCGTATCTCCAAACCTGTCCACCTGGAAAGGCCCATCCATAAGACGGTGACGCTGATGGAAGCAGACTGAAGACTCCGGCCTCTCTCTTTCTTTTCCTCCCCTCTCTCTCTCTATCTGTCTCACTACAGGTGCAGTCATGGTGATCGTTCTCTGGGAAGCCAAGGACTGAAGTTTAGTTTTTTTTTGTTTATCTTTTCTACGCAGTATGTTGTCTCTCAATAGTTGAAGAAATCATATACATGTGATATGTTTTGGTGGGAGTGTAACTGCCTCTGTGTCAGTCAGCGCAGTATTTCTGAGTTATTTATTTTGGTAGGAACCAAAGTTCTCTAAGGCGGAACCTTTGTTTTTATATCGCCTGTTTCCGTCAGGACATACTTTAGCGTAACACTCATCCGAAAAGTCCGCTGATTTAGTACATGTTTTTAAGTGCTGATGCATCTGCAAAATAGCTCTTAGCATCAAGATAAACAATCGTACAGAGTAATACCAAGCTACACAATTTTCCTCATGCAATGCAGCTACTAAGGTATATTTTGCTGACGTTTTTTGTGTGTGTTTTCTGTTCTTGTTTGTATTAAATTGTTTTTATACACCTAAGGGCTAACACATGTTGGGCTTAGTTAGATTGGTCTTTGTGTTTTGTTGAATTATATGTAACCAAAGTGTATTGTGTATACAGTAGCCTAATTGAAAGTGACGACATTACCAGGACAATGTTGGGATATTACTGTATGTTTTGTTATTATTTTTGACTAGTGATTATTGTATTTGTGTATTATGTTTTTTGATTACAGTTTTCACGGTCTGGATGAACCAAATAAATCCTGCCAGTAAATAAAAAACTCGTTGCTGTCGTCTGTACTGAGGGAATTACACCAGTGTTTTCCAATTTTACTCGGCAGTTCGTTTCGTTAGCTAACATTAGCTAAAGCATTAGCGCTACTAGTTAGCTACGCAATGGTTTGTTGCTTTGCTCCGGGTTGCAGCCACAGGTCTTCGCATGAAACGTGCTTGTTCTATTGTTTCCCGGCCAATGTTTTCCAAAGGAGAGTCTGGATTCGTGCCATGAGGTAAGCTGACGTTACATTTTTGTCCATGTCATGGTGAAATGTAAATGATGGGTAGTGACTGTATCGCCGTTTTAGAGATGGCGCTGCTGAAAAGACCGCAACATAAGTAAAGATAATGAATACATCCGATTAAAACCTGTGTGGCTTATATGATAAGTCTAATTAGTACAAGCAGCATAACGTTTCACCATGTAACTAAAGATTGTAGTCAGGGAAATCAGTTTGACATATTGAACTAATAACAAATCACCTCTGGCTGGCAGAGAACTCTCGGCTCCATAGCTTCTCTTGGACGTAAAATCACATGTACATTTTACATTTATATTCAATTTAATATTCCATCCCTCACATACTTTTGTATATATAATAACTTATATTTAGTTTTTCTTGTTATGCTGCTGCAACACAAACATTTCCCCAATTGGGATCAATACAGTAATATCTTAATTAATTAAGAAATATAACTATTATAATTAGTGTAGCAGCTGACACCTATTTTCAATATGGATTAATCTACCATTTATTTCTTTAGTTCAATTTTCATCTATAAAAATTTCAAAATAGTGAAAATGTTCACGAGACTTATCAAAGTGCAAGGTTATATCTTTAGATGTTTTGTTTTAGCCTATGTACTGTATGTCTTAATGCTCTTACAATATATGTGACGGTGTGACTTCCATGAAACTAATATTTTATATCTTCCCAACAGACGAGCTGACAGGAAACCTAACACTCTAACAACCACAACATTGCAAAGGCGAGTAAATGTAAATTAAAAACAATTCACAATTTTTTTATTTCTTCTTCCTTGCAGTGAGGTGAAGCTGACCTTGCACTTGGTGCCAGTAAAGATGTTCCTCACGCAGGCTGAATGTTTCTCCTTCCTTACTGACACAGAAGCCCTTGATTTGCAATGCTTCACTAATTGTCATTTCCCTGGCTCCGTAGGGACACTTTACCTCCAGCACAGCGGAAGACCCTACCAGACCATCTGGAGATGCCCCCAACAATCCTGATAGGGAGAGCCACAAATCTGACTCATGGACCTGCATCTGGGTTGCAGTGGTGAATGCCCTGACGCCCTCACATTCATTCATAGTCCCCCACTGTACAGACAAAACACCATCAAGGAACTGTTGTTGCCCTAGCACCCTGGCAATAAAGGAAGCAGTCACACGCTTTGACCTCAGGACAGCTCCAAAGTTGCTGGCAGTCAACCTTCCTTTCCTGAACAAATGCCAGTTTGGGTCGGTTCGCTGACCAGTGGTAGCCACCTGAATTGCTCTCCGTTGCTCTTCAGACAATGCCATGCTTGCCACAATTGCCTCAGGTCCCTGATGCCCAACAGATTTGATAATTTCAGGAACATTAAGTGTTTCCAAGCTGTAGTGTTCCTCTTCTGGCTCTGGGGAGAGAAGCCAAGAAATTCCTGAAAACATGCCCCCGAGTCTGTCCCTCAGCGAGTCACGATCTTCGGAGGTGGGCTCTCTTGTCAGCGGGTTAAATTAGTTATTGGTTCAACAGTCACATTAAAACAGTTACTAAATCAGCTTACTATCACCTAAAGAACATATCTAGGATTAAAATGCTAATGTCACAGCAGGATTTGGAAAAACGTGTCCATGCTTTTATCTTCAGTTGACTGGACTACTGCAATGGTGTCTTCACGGGTCTCACTAAAAGATCTATTAGAAAGCTGCAGCTGATTCAGAACACCGCTGCTCGAGTCCTTACCAACACTAAGAAAGTGGATCACATCGCTCCAGTTCTGAAGTCTTTACACTGGCTTCCTGTGTGTCAAAGAATAGATTTAAAAATACTGTTGCTGTTTATAAAGCACTGAATGGTTTAGGACCAAAATGCATTTCTGACCTGCTAAATGATGAACCATCCAGATCTCTCAGGTCTTCAGGGACTGGTCAGCTTTCTGTCCCCAGAGTCAGAACCAAACATGGTAAAGCAGCGTTCAGTTATTATGCTCCAAATATCTGGAACAAACTCCCAGAAACCTGCAGGTCCGCTGCAACTCTTACTACTTTTAAATCCAGGCTGAAGACTTTTCTTTTTGTCGCTGCTTTTAATTGAACTATTCATATCTTAGACTGCACTGTAACTTTTATCCATGTTTTTTTCTTTTAATGTTTAGTTTATTAGCTTTTCTTTTTAATGACTGATTTTAAATGCCATTTTCTTAATGTCTTTCATTTTTTGTAAAGCACTTTGAATTGCCTTGTGTTGAAAAGTGCTATATAAATGAACTTGCCTTGCCTTGCCTAATAAAAATTTCATGTGACACATACAATTGATTTGTTGATGGGAATTAATGTGAATAAATTAACTCTAGGTTAGCGGTACTCTTGCTATCACTACTCACCGACACTATAAACCTTGTCCCTCATGCTAGCCCTGACAACACCGGTAAGCACACCTTCATCTAGGCTGTACTGTTACGTGTCCTGACTTGTAGTGGTTCTCTCCTCTATCTACACTCTTCTTGTCATCTTTGTAAAACGATATCAGACTGGTAATTGACACAGCCATGACTTCTATTTAAATTCAGTGTGGCTAAAATGAAAAGCTTTGTTAAAATATGCAAGCACGCGAAAGTCAAATTCAGCTTTATTGTCAAAAATTCTGTATGTGTTATACATCCAGAAATATCGTTTCCCACAGTGTGACATGTATACATAAAACAAAACAAAAAGGGCCTAGATAAACGTGGTATACATTAAACAAAACGAAATGGGCCTAGATAACCGGGGTATACAGTTTAAAATGTTAATATATTTAAAGTGTTCAAAGTGCAGTTTCAGTGCAAGTCAGTTGAAACGATCTTAAGTTGGCGTGACGTTGAAGTCGTGCGACCCTGCTGCTGTACTGGCTTGTAGTTCGTTTATAGCATAACGTTAGCATTTCGCTTTTGGCGACTAGATTTATGATTCAAAAATTATAGAAGTAGGGTTGGCATGTGGAGATTATCCGGCTGAACAAAACGTGATCCCTCTCTTAAATGTGTGTCAACCACAGACCTTATTTCGAGCTATTTTCCAAAATCCTATGGAGAATTTTCATTGGTTTTTCACGAAGGAACCAGAAGAAGTTTACTTCCGGGTTTTACGACGCGTCACTGCGTTCAGCTACATCCCATACTTTTGATATAAATCTGTTCCAAAATCGGAAAATCGGCGTATAACCTTAAGAATTGTCACTACCGAACTCATATTATCTTCAATTAAGTAAACCTTTTCGGGGTTTTATGCAAATTATTAGGTTTTTATTAGTGTAAACCTCTTCAAAAACGTGTATGCTAGCCATGTAGGCTACTTGCTAGAATTCTTCAATTTAGCTAGAATCGTCACTGCCGAAACAGTCACTACCGAATGTTTCGGTAATTGACATGATCGTTTCGGTAGTGACAAGCAGGTAAGCAGGTAGATCCCATCATTTTGAAATAAATGTTTTAAAGTCTGAAAATCAGTGTGTTACTTTAAAGGTCTCCTATTATGCTATTGTTAGGCATATATTATAGGTCTCAGATATATAAAAAAAAACATGTCTATGAAGTGTTTTGCTAAAAATACCAAACAGATCATGCATTCTAGCCTCATTCCCCTCTATTTCAGCCTGTTACTAAAGTGCTGATTCTGGGTCAGTAGCTTCAAACATTCACACTTCAACACAAGGCATGTTATGAGTTAAGATTAAGCAATAAGGTTGAGGGAATATGATACAACCTCAGTGTTTCCGCTACCATTGTCTTGGAGGGACAACGGAGCCCCGCGCCCCCCCTGAAATTCAAGGTGTTTAAAAAATATATATATTTTTGTTATTTTTTATTAATATAGCACCAAATTGCAACTAATCTATATCTACTGTCACTTTTCCCATTTTGGCAGTAGATCCCAATGCCCCCCCCCCCCCCCCCCCCCCCCCCCCCCCACTCAGGCAGCACCCCCCCACAGCAGTAAACCTAGGGGTTTCACTGAACCTTGAGAACAAAATACTGTGGTCACTACCGAAACAGTGGATGTTTTGTTAAAAAATGAAGTATATTGAGTAATCAACTAAAATGATATGACACTGATTGGTTTAATTTATGTTCAATTTCAACAATCATCAACTCTGGAATCAATATGATCAGTATTGTGTATTTTACAAAGAAAGTTTGCATTTTGATTTTTATGAATTGTATAGATTGAACTTTGAAATTTGATTAAAAATGCGCTTTTATTCATTTAATTGTGAAAACCCTCAATAAATATTTCTTAAAATACTATTTAGAGAAGGGAAGGTAAAACAATCTTAACAGGTTAATATAATACTTTTTTACTACAGTGTATGTACTATGTTTCGATAGTGACCATTTTTGGTAGAGGAAGAACATTCCAATACAGTCTGAAAATACGATATACAAATGTACGGTTATTTTACTAGATAGGCCTATGTGTAATTTAGATATGGTACAAAATATATATGGACAAAGTTTTGGGAAAAAAACATACAACATTTCCAACCTGACTTTGGTCCAATTCAGTAGAATGGCCCATATAAATGTCACCACTAGATGTCCCTACACACCATCTAAACACCACGCACATGTTGGATGTTTAATGTTTGCTGTAATAAAATCACTTTATCTTGCATAAAGAAAACATGTAAAGTTAATTTGCTACAACAAGAAAAACTGAAAGATTTTTAAAGAAATAAAACATTAAAAAAAAAGTGTATTAGATCTTGAGTGATGGCAGTACAGTCATGCATTGAAGTGAGATCGTGCGTGTGTGCACGTGCGCTAGAGAGGGGGAGAGAGAGTGAGTGTGTGAGAGACCATCACAGCAGTTAGTTCGCTGGAAAACGCTCGTGGAGGATTCTTTAACTTTTATTCTCATTTATTTTAGTATGAAGTGAGCTTTACAGGGACCAGTCTCGTGAGGAGTTCCAGGAGATTTACCGAAGACTGCAAACTTTTTAGTTGAAGACTTGTCTTTTTTTTTTTACTCTCGATGATTTACGGTCAACTGAGCGGTGGCAGCCGGAGGAGCAGGTGAAGAAGAGATTCAAAAAGCGGGATCAACAACCACCAACTCAGCGGGGAAGTCTTCACAAAGGTACTTACACATACATATACATCAGACCCATCTTGTTAAAATAAGGCGAATTGTCTCGTTTAGAGTTGTACGATTGTGATATGTTTACATATATCTGGTTAGATATATTTGTATATTATTTGTACACGAGGTTAATGTCATTGGTCTTGTCCCTGTGAACAACCGAAAATGTGTGAAACTGATTTTTAATAGTTTAAATGGACAAACACGTCATATTCATATTGATATAAGAACATAGCTGCATATAAGCTAAATAGTAACGAGCTATTAACAGAGGTATTAATTATAACACGACTGAAAATAAAAGGTGGTTTTCCTTTTATTTATTTTAGTGAGAACTCGATACACGTTACGAAAACTGAGCTTAATAGGTTACTTACAATTTAAAATATCATAGACGAGGTACACATATTGACAATGACAACAAACCCAGTGAGTCCTTCCAGGGCTTGACAAAACTTTTAGAAAACCCTGGGTAAAGATTTTGCTGTGAACTCCCCCACCCTCCTTTGTCTTCTAAGTTGTGCATTTTATATTTATCATGTTGCGTTTAAATTCTAACATTTAAGGCAAGCAAACAATGAAAGCAAGAGTTTGACACCAGAAATTACACTTTGAATATTTTTGTTTCAGTGGTTCACATTGCTAAATATCACATGGTAAACGTTAGAACCTTGGGGAGCATTTTGTTGATGTCTTTTGTTGCCATCTCACACATTTAGGCCCCGTCTACGTGGAGATGAAAACGAACCGAGGTCGATATCAAAAAAGTATTCCGTCCACACGGAATCGGCACCAGAAACGTGTCCGCAAGACCGCTCGACCCGCTGGAGACGCTGTATTACATATGCCGGGCCTGTAAGTGGCGCTGTACTTCCACCACAAAATTCACCAAAAGCAGCGAATAACACCCCCCGAGCATGGTTGCCCGGTTGCCCTTCTGTTTATTCCCCACGGTGGATTTAGCAAAATGTAGTTCATGTAGTTCTCTGTGTCCACTTGTTGCTGATGGTTGTGGTAGAGGAGCTGTACATGTTGCACTAACATCTGTAGCACAGCGTCTGGAGCACGAAAGCAACCCTGTGATCCGCCATTGTTGTTGGCGAAACACATCAGCAATGACGCGGGGGGTGAGCAGCAGAGGTGGGGAAGGGCGGGGATATGGCGTCATCGTTATCAGGAAATGATCGTATAGGGCGTGCACATGGAGCCGTTTGGCCCCCCAGAGCGTTTTGTCCGCAGATCTACCCACCTTGGGAGCCGTTATCGTTATCCGTGTTTCCGTGTCGGCCTCGTGTGGACAAATCGTCTATACGATAGAGAACTGTAGCGGATACAACCCGTTTTGTCTCTGTGTGGACGGGGCCTTAGGCTGTTGATGGGAAAACATTCTCACCTGAAGGTCCATTTAGTAAATGTTGATGAGCTTACAATCACATCACATGATCTTCATCAGCAGGGAGTTTGCCTAGTGATCATGGAATTGTAGATTTTCATTGAATGTGGCTTTGATCAGCAATTTAACAAAGCCATGATAATTGGACAAATTCTTCCTGCTGATAAAGACCATGTGATATGATTGAAAGCTCCGGAAATGCTATGGACCTTGTAGTGAGTTTGTTTTCTTTCAGAGATTATGAAAGAACTTGAGATAGTAGAGATAAATACATCAATGATAGATAAAATAGTTGCGATTCATTGATTGATTTCTTAACTGTTCTGTTTGGAGCTTGATAGAGCTTTTAAGGAATCAGGGGTTTCCCTATCCTTGATTTATCTGTGTCCAAAGTTTGTATGGAAAGACAAAACAAAAAAAGTTGTACCAGCTGGTAGTCTTTGGTCTTTGTTTCTTACTGGAATGAAATTATGCCTTGTGTTCTTACCTTGAACATTCAGAAATTGCAAACATGCCATAAAACGGTTGGTCCTTGAGCTTTCCATGGTAACAGAGGTAAAAATACAATTGACGTGTTAATATAGTGTAATCACAGGTCTCTGTTATTCAGTTGGTAAAAAATGGCTTCAATTCTGTGTGTGATTAGAGGTCACACCCTAAACTGAAAAAAACCATATAAGTGATTTATTACAAAATAACTGCCAGACCTCTTCAAGCCACCCAAAACTAAGGGACTAACCAAATCATTCAAACCAGAAAAGGTTAAAACGTTGTTCCAGAAAGATCCTTGTCGTGATAGAGTCACAGAAATTCGAAAGACTGAACTTCCTCCACTAGAAATCTATCGATCTGGCTCAGAGTCCTCAGTTCAGAGTAATTTAATCTGACGGGGACAAAAAGAGCCCACCAGACACAGCGAAAAGCAAAAACAGGCGCTGTGGAGATGTTTATCACAAAGCAGACACTGTTCCACTCTGATTTTATGTTGTTTAAAATAAATAATCATAAAAAGTACCAATGATTTTGATTTGTGCATTGTTAAAACTAAAAGGTCCACCCATAGCACTTAATGCACTTTCACCTATTGATTCAGGTGTAATCGCAATGCATAGAAACAATATTTGTTCACAGATCCCTCTAATAATTAACGTCAAAGTTAGGGAAAAGTCCATGGTTGGACATTCAGCGTAATGTAATTCTTTCTAGCTCTGAAAGACTGTCAAATTACTTTCTATTTAAACATCATGACAAAGCTTTTGAATCACATGTGGGGAAGTGTGTAAACTGACTCATGTAAGTGTAATATTTGCTTAATTGGGTGTAGACAACAGTATCCTATTCCAGTATTTGTGACGTATTTGAGTCTTTGTTAATAGTCAACAGTCCAAGACATTTTTCAGACTCTCCCTGTTTGTCCTTCTGAACAGGTGCTGGCAGGATCGCAGAGCAACTTGTCCAAACTAAATTCTGGTCTTTACAAGTAGCCATGGCTGCCAACAACACCCCTCACGGCTGTGGCCCCAATGTGGACTCCCTCTATTACAACTTGTGTGACCTTGATGCTGTGTGGGGCATCGTGCTGGAGGCCTTGGCGTCGGCTGGAATCGTCTCCTCCATTGTGCTTTTCATGGCGCTTCTGGCCAGCATACCCTTTACGCAAGACAAGAACCGCAAGAGCTCGGTGGGCCTCCACGCCTGGTTCCTGTTCTTCACGATGGGTCTCTTCTGCCTGACGTTCGCCTTCATTGTCGGAAAGGATTTCTCCACCTGTGCCTCCCGGAGGTTCCTATTCGGGGTGTTGTTTAGCGGCTGCTTCGCCTGCCTCCTAATACAGTGTGTGAGGCTGAACATCCTCGCCAGGCGGAACAGTGGCCCCCGGGCATGGGCCTTGGGTCTGGGGGCAGTGGCGCTGTGGCTGGTGGAGGTGGTCATCAACACAGAGTGGCTCATCATCACCATAGTGCGCCACCCACAGGGGCCACTCAACGCCACAGCTGAAACTAGCACAGCCACGGCTACTTCTTGCAACATCGCCAACGAGGACTTCGTCATGGCGCTGATCTACGTGATGACCCTGATCCTGGCTGTGGTGGTGGCAAGCCTGGCCATCATGGCGGGTAAACACAATAAGTGGAAGAAAGACGGTGCCTTTATCCTTTTAACCAGCTTGGTCTCTGTAGGGATTTGGGTGGCGTGGATCGCCATGTACGTCTACGGGAATGAGAGGAGAGGGGGGCCCACATGGGATGACCCCACCTTGGCCATCGCCTTGGTAGCCAATGGATGGGCGTTCCTCATCCTCTACTCCATTCCTGACATGTGCAGTTTGAGCGGTGACGATGACAGTCAGCAAAGCTTCGGGGACGATCTGTACCCCAACAGAGGAGTCGGCTACGAGACCATTCTGAAGGAGCAGAGCTCCCAGAACATGTTCATGGAAAATAAGGCTTTCTCTATGGATGAGCCCAACCAAGGTGTGTAGCCTGCTAAAATGACAAGTCTCCTCTGAGACACAAATGTTGTTTATTTCCTCTTTATAGTTAGTGTTAACCATCTTTAGGCTTAAAATTAGGCTTGGAAAGGTTTTTTGTCCATTTCCTATTGAAACATACAAGCTGGTTTGGGTTTGGATTATTGCTTTTTGTTGATATATCATTACACTACTACTATTACTCTAAAATATTAAAACTCTAATACAGAAATACGACTATATTACCTGTACTTTTAAAAAAGGAAAACCTTTCTTAATGGTTTATATCAAATCCATAATGATGAATTCTAGATCTGGGCACACCAAGTTATAGAAACAATATGTCCTGTTTTCCTTCTTTTTTTTGGCTATAGCATCAATATTGCCTCATCAAAGCTCAACTTTTCAATTTAACAGGTATTGTCTTGGTTTGTTTGAATGGTTATAACAAGAAGGGTTCGAAGCACACATACATAAACTTTGCATGTGACATATTAGTCACACAGCTTCCTCCCTGAATAAATATCAATCATATCGGAAGCTCAACAAAATGCCTGCATGGATTTGTAGGTTCTGTCCTTTGACTGAATGACCTCAAAAAATGTATAGCCCTCATAAACATCAGGATGGGCTGATTACCTTCCTAACTGTCCTCAAAAAGGTTGTTTTGCATCTACGTGATGGCCCCACACAATTTGATATGCTGCAGTTTAAGTCCTGAGCCGAGCAGGATGATGATGCAGTAAAAAAACGCCACAAAGATCAGAACATAAGTCTGCAGCTCTCAGGCAGAGAGAGCTGGTCATCAGGGCTGGAGTCAGTGGATAATCATAGAGGGTGAGGTAGACGCTGTAATGTGGCTGTTAATGTCACTAGTCTGTCAGCTTGTGTCACTTTGGTCTAGAGGTGGAAAGCCACCAGCAAAACTAGTTGTTGCCGTGTCATCTTGTGTGATAAACACAAAAGAGGAGGGATGTATCCAGTTAGTCAGTTATAAAATGCCCTATACATTTAAATATCTTTTTGTTTAAATTATTGTTGATTATTGTGTTACAGGGTTTCCGCGGGGTCTTAAAAAGTATTAAAAGTTGATAAATCAATTTAGCGAAAATTAAGGCTATTAAAAAGTATTAAACAGCATTTTCCAAGGTATTAAGGTCCACAGCAACGACAACATGAAACACCCTTTAATTTACTGAAACGACATGTCGGGAAACCCCCCAAGGCGGCCCCATGCATAGCAAGCCGTAAAATGCTGCTTCTTATTTTAAGTTTCGTTGCCTTGCTCCGCTCTGTGTGGGGGGATGGGGACTAAACGACTATGGTAACGGGGTCCCAAGGTGGGTAGACCGGCATACGCAACGCTCTGGGGGTCCAACGGCTCCGTTTGTAAGCCCTATATGATCATTTTTTGATAACGATGAAATAGCCCGCCTCGTCTCCTGCTGCTGCTGGGCTGTCAGAAGAGGGGGAGGAAAAGAGAGGCAGGCACCGTTTATTAAATATTATTATATTATTATACAGAGAACAGAGTCGTTATCAATTTGTTTTAAAGCTCAATAAATAACAAAGAAGACCTCTGACCGGCACTTTTCTAATTTTGTACGGAAGATTTAAACTTTAACGGACATTTTGACCGGCGGAATTTTTTTTTGACGGAAACTGCCGCACGGTCCCCTCGTTCCTAGAAAGAGGTGGAGAGGTGGGTATTTTTCATCTGCTGGTGGACTACCTGAGAGATACAGCAGGAGAACACGCCGTCCACCGCGGAGAATAAACAGAAAGGCAACCATGGCAACCATGCTCCGGGGTCTTCTTCGCTGCTTTTGGTGTATTTCGGGCGGCAGCAGCGCCACTTACAGGCCTGGCATATGTACTACAGCGTTTCCAGCATTTCCAGCGGTCTAGTGTGAACGGACAAGTTAATGAATCGAATGCGGGTGAACGGAAAACTTTTTTGCGTTTGCGTATGCGTTTTACCGTATGCGTCCTCGTGGGGCCGGGGTCCAAGCCAAACTATATCCGGTCACAGAGATCTGCTATTTTAAAGTAAAGTCAACACATATAGACCCTAAATATAGTCTATATTAAGAACGAGAAAAGTCAAAACATATATATCATTTTTTGTAAACATATGACAAATGTGTGAGGGTGATGACGTCAGAGCATCGTCCTATGTGCCAGGGCTTAGCCCCGGGAAGTCCCAGCCCAATGTAACGCCTGGGTATTTGTGAGGGAGCTCCTATATGGCATTACCCCGCTGAAGCTCCCCAAGGTTTAATATATTTCATAGTTTAAAGTTTTGTCAATTGTTTTGTTTATTGGTCAAATACTGGTTTCTAATGGTTTCTGAGGAGTTTTACTGGAATGAAAGAGCGCAGAGTACAGAAGCAACAAAGCAGCATACTGCATTAAACCTGACCTTCACAGAGAGGTTGAAGTTCATGTGGAAAGGAGGCTTCAGTCGTCTGTCTGCACTCTGTTTAGTTTTGCTATCTTACAATCAATACAGTAAATGTGAGGTAAAGTGTGTTGCCAATGTAACCGGTTAGAACTCAAAGTTGCGATGAGGTCTTAAAATGTATGGAAAGGGTCTTAAAAAAGGTCTTAAAAGGTATTAAATTTGACTTCAGGATTCCTGCATATACCCTGTGTTAGCTCAAAGTTCAATTTGTTCCATATAAGTATGTTGCAAATAATGGGTTAGGGTTAGGGGGGTCTAACCCGTTTAATTAAACAACCAGTTTGTTGTTTTTTAGCTGCATTTTTGTAAGTGACTATATATATATTTAACCCCTTATAATGCTGCCATTGTATATTGGCATTTATGTTTGATTAAGCTTATGGACTTTTTCTCTGCAGCGTTTTAGGGTGAAACCCTCACTTTTACCCCACATTTACTATATTTTTATGTTTTTCATTACAACAGTTAGTGTGCGTTTATAGATTCAGCTTTTACATTAAACACTAGACACAAAATGGCTGTTGTGCTTCCGTTTTTAGGAATTCTATAATACCGCCTTGCTGCCGGATAACAACATTATTTTGAGACATTATCTGATCCTTTCAGCCTTACTCCACTGCCTTATTTAATCTACAAACACATTTCCTTTTTTATACCTTAATGGAACCAAAGATTATTTTATTTTCAAATATTGATAAAAGATGACTCTTGTATGCACAGCTGTTGTGTGATAAGGCTAATCATATCTGGTTCATGACACAGAGCAGCATCATTTGAGTTAAACGTTTATCCTTAACTTCCCAGTTTACTCCCTATACAGTAGATAACTTTGTTCAATGTATTGGGAGACATGATGATTAAAAATCCTTAATAGTCATCAGGTGCGGGAATGGAAACTGTGACCAACCATATGTACACATGTTGTTCCCAGAGTTGCAGTCAGGTATTCAGAGTGTCTGAATCATTCCTGTTAATGAGTGTCTAGTATCTAACTGCATCCCGAACCACTGTGTCCCATGCAAACACTCCCTCTGATTCCCACCAGAACATCACTCCTTGTGTTTGCATAGTCTCCATGGCAACTGAGGTGTGGCAACAGTTTCATCCTGAGGAAAACGTTTGATTTTAACAAAGTCATCTCTCTTATCATTCTAAGGATGCAAGCACGAATGAGATTAAGGACAGATGCATCATGGTCTGCTGATTAAGTGCTTTGTACCTTAAGTGGTTGTAATATAAAGATATAAGGGATGTTTGCTAGGGAAAGATAGCAATTAGGAGGCAGAGAGATATCACTCACAGGGCTTGATATGTGACAAGATTGTAACGTTTGTTGTCTCTTTGCATTACAGGGTCCAAGCCTGTGTCTCCGTACAGCGGCTACACAGGGCAGGTGAGGGGTTCAGTGTACCAGCCCACTGAGCTGGCCATTATCAGCAAAGGAGGGGGGATTGTAAGTACAAAACAATTGGTGGTTTTCTTTCAGAGAAACTAATTTGAATGCTGCATTTGAGGCTGTAAAGTAGCTGGTTTACTTCCACTGTATGTCCTGTGGTAGGCAAATTTAAACTGAAATGAACACCACAAGTAACACTTTCCCAAAACCCCGGAAATGAGTTAGCATTCTACCTGTTTGCGCCACAGATCTTATCTGACAAACAGGTTTTCACCACAGCAGTCTATTACTTATTCTTTATTTATAAGGCTACATGCCATGTTTGATGACATTTAGGGATGATCATTTCCAAGAAGTGTCATGAAAGATGCACTGGTCAAATTGTGGTCTTAACGATAAATATTTCCAAATTGCATAACAGGGTAAATTACAGTTTTAATGAAATTATTTTTTTGCAAATGTATTGTTCTGAGGTATGTCAGTATACATGAGGGTAACACATGCGTCACTTCCGGGCAAAAATGACGGCTCCGCCCACTTTTGGGGGCAGACAAAGCTGTCATTTGAATGGCGGTCAATACAAATTCTGAAGTTTTTGCCAATCCGATCAGAAATTTGAGAAAACCGTGGATTTTTGGATCTTCAAAGAGCCCGATTACAATGGTCAGACAGGAGAACAATTACATTAAATCATTCGAAATCGACAATCGGGCTCGATATATGGTTAAATATAGCAGTAGGCGATCGATGTCCATAGATGAGAGTAACATCTACGTCACTTTACGGCCCCGCCCACTTTTGGGGGAAACCAACGCTGTCATTTGAATGGCGATCGAGCCTGAAGCCACAGAGCTCTTCTTTTACTGTCCTTTCTTCTTAGAGGAAGTACAGAAGCACGTAACTCTGGATTTGTTTTAATGTTTGAGGTGCAATAAACGACAGAGCAGCTTTTTGGCATGATAACACAATTATTTTCCACCTCGCTCATGAGAGTAACAGCTGGAGAAATTACAGCCTTGCCTACTGATTTTAATTTAACCATATATCGAGCCCAATCGTCAATTTCCAATGATTTAATGTAATTGTTGTTATGAACTGTGACACAGGACCCAAAAGCAGGACTCGGAGACAGTTGTCCAAAAGTAGAATGTTGTTTAATAACAAAAACGTAAAGTTTCAGGAGTCAAAAGGCCCAGGCTCTCACGACATGAAAAATAACAAACTGACAAGGGAACAAAGAAACACAAGAGCTATTTATAGGTGAGGAGGATGGGCACAGGTGAAAACTGTGATTTTCACCTACTAGTTTAATCGATTTGTTTTTATATCACATCCTACGGGAGGAAATTCAGCAGCTCTCACTACCGATCTTTACCACTATCATTTATGTTTATGTTCGCCGAATTGACAAGAAAGCACTGACAAATATGAATATACTGTAGTCAACTTCATTAAAACGTTATTAACGTGCCTAAACTCAGTAATTCACCATTTCTACGCATGACAAAACACTTTGGCCGTGTTTGGCTCTCTCGCCGCACAGTGAAGCGTTCCCGCATTGATGTCACTTCCGGCTTCCCCCAAAACTTCAAAATGAGTCGAAGGAATTTCCCCGCGATGTTCGAAACTATTGATATTTATCGGAACGGTATCGCATCTTCTTTTTTAAACTGACGGTTCGAGATGACTAGTAGCCCAATATTTCATTGCACAACAGTTGTTGGGATGCTGTCACAGGCTCTTTTAGTTAAAAAAATTACCCTATTCACTTGGGGTGTCTCGCCTTAAATGTCTGCCACAACATAAGTAACCGGATCAAAGTAAAATTAAGTACAGTCCGAGGCATATCACATCATAATGTATCATATATTTCCTTATCTGAGTCAGCTGAGCCGTATCTGGCCGTGCAACACTCACAGTGTCACATACTGTATGCAGAAGTATTATTTTAAGCAACACATGAAGTTGACAAAACACTCAACTCAAATGTAATTAAAGTCAGATCCACTCCTGTCTTAGACTGGGCAGTGATATCATAAACCTGTTAATGTACGCATTCAAACACTTTTTCTTTTACCAGCTGTATTCACCTTGCAGGTGCAACTATGTGGCTTTTATCCTGGATAAAGTGTTTAAGTCATGGATGTTTAAAGTTGAACTTATATATAGTTGACTTTTCGTTCAGGAAGTATGACGCTGCGCTGTCAGTACGCTTCTCCATGTTTGTGATTGGTTGAATGCTCCAAATACCACCCCTTTCATGTGAACACGCACCTAACTAGATAGGGCACGGCTGGCTTGAGCGATCCACTTGATAACCAGCGTCGTAGTACAGTTTAGCGAGAGCGCGTATGATTTGGATTAGGCCAACCGGCTAACTCAAACATATCCAGGTTAGGTTGAACCAGCTTCATAGTACAGGCCTCTGCTGTCAGACGATCAGCTGTGCGGCGTCATCACAAACGGACGTCGCTTCACGTGACGCTCCGGAGGAAACGACGTCCCATTGCTCTTAAAACTAATTTCCCTGCTACACGTGCTTTCCTTGCGTCTCTCCATGCTTCCCTAGTGGGAGGGACTAGTCGCAAGGAAATGACGCAAGTGAGGGATGCAAGGAATCCATTTAACCGAAGTGAGAAGGGCCCAGCGAAATAGTGCCCACTGCCCACCAGCCATGCCCCGATACATGGGGTCACGCCGGCCAATCACAAAGCTTTGATGCATTCAAGTGCAGTATTCCGGCATAGGAGGATTATGTTATAGGACATTAACGATAAAACACAATATTGTTGTTCTATTTTTAGACACATCTCGCGATCGACTGGGAATCTCCAGGCGATCGACTGGTTGGGCACCCCTGTCTTAGAGAGTTTAATTGTGAGAATGTATAGGTATGTACATATGCAAAAATGTGATCAAGATTTAAAACATGTTATCCAAGAGTTTGGAGGGTTTTAGCTTTTTTGCTTGAAGGGACAGCTTGGGGATAGGCAATGCATTATCCAGCACAACATAGACAGGAAGGGAGAGGTATTTCAAACGATTTGAAGTTGGGCTATTTGAGATACTTATCCACAGTGGGTATATTAACTACAGAACATGGTTGTCAGCACGCCCCCATTTTGGAGAAACATGCAGGAATACCAACACTGAAGCTAAGCAACAGCTTAACAGCAAGTTTTGTGGGAGGGGTCAGCAGCAATATGCATTTTGGACACGTTAAACAATCAATATCATAGCAAAACACTATTTAGATTCTTTGGCTTTATCTTGTCGTCAGTTAACTGAAGGGGTTATCTATGCTCTGTTTAAAGTCAGACTCTTTGAACAAAGTAGAACAGTAATAGACAGTGTTGGGCAAGTTACTAGTAATAGTTATAGTTAATGCTCTCAAAAAACTTTATTAGTTACTAAATTATAAAAGTAACTAGTAACGAGTTGCTTTGCTTTAAAAATAATAACAATAAAAATACAAGTTGTTGTGTTGTTCTGTGGCACAGTAAGAGAAAAGACAACTCCCGATCATTGTAGCAATTATGAAATGTAGTGGAACAATAAAACACAAAAGATATGTGTTACGTCCCAACTAGGGGAAGAGGAATGCAACACACACCAGTATGGAATTGGTATTAATTATAAGTGTTTATTTAAAACAGCTGTGAACAAAATGGCAGGCAAGCAGCCTGAAACAAACAAAAGGGCCAAAAGGGCACAGGTTGACAAATAACCAACTAAAGGAGGACTCTAAAAAGGGAGTCTAAAGACATACAGGGAAAATAAATACTATACTAAATAAAGAACAGAACAAAACCTCACTCTAAAAGTGGTACAACTAACACAGAGAATCTATACAACACCACAACTAAACTACAGGCAACCGTCACCGAATCCTAAACTATTCTAAACACTAACTATGCTACTCTACACTCTAACTAACCACACAAGTTTAACCCCAGAACAGAGAGCAAGTAGCGAGAGGCATCTGTCCACATACAGAGCCTCCAGAATGAGGGTTGTCCCCAAGCTTTGTAGTCATCTCCAGCAGGTGTGCGCCGGCTGTGCGCCGGCTGTGCGCTGCGATTGGAGTGCGTCGGGCCCGGCGTGCTCCAATCGCAATCTTCAGGAGGCGGACCAGGAGATGGGAGCCAATACCGGGAGGGCAACCGCACAGCTCATTTACATAGAACACACAGCTGAAAACACTCAGACGATCAGGAAGGCAGCACCCGTAACACTCCCCCCCTTAAGACACAAACCCACAGGTTTTGTGAACCTAAGCACTCTAACGAAATTCCTAATAACACACATTCATCACAAACTCAACCTGACACACTAACATCACAAACTCAACCTGGACACACTAACATCACAAACTCAACCTGGACACACTAACATCTCAAACTCAACCTGGACACACTAACATCTCAAACTCAACCTGGACACACTAACATCTCAAACTCAACCTGGACAAGCATTGGCCAACACATTCTCTGAACCCTTTAATGACGGGTGTCTACTGCTGTAGTCCCGCACAATCAGAGCCCATTGCATGAGCCGCTGGTTGTGCTTGGACACGCTGGGGCAGAATATGAATGGATCGTAACAGGTACACATCACAATTGGCCAAAGGCTGGGTCCAACATCAATCTTAGCATGTTGTAGAGCCAACACTAACACCCGATACACGAGCTGACGCTCTCGGGTTACCGGGAGTGTCGAGAAGTCTAGAGGCTTGTCTGAGCCGGCGTGTTGCGCCAGTCTCGCGTCATCCTCACGAGGAGGAGGGGGAGCCACAATTTCTGGCTTCTCCTCGGACACAGCTTCATCTGAAGGCACAATCACAGGATCAGATAATGAAACAGAAGTGTCACATTTACTTGCCTGTGCGGGTGCGTGTGTAGCCAGGCCAATGCCTTTCGGCGGGGATACATTCTGCCGCAGTTCCTTACGTTTCAGAGCTGCACAGTTGGCAATGACATGTCCAGGTTTATGACAGTAAAAACACTCTCTTTTCTCTGCTTACATTATACACATTTGCTGGCTGAGTAAATGGTGCGGCTGACACACGGCGGGATCTCTCCGTAGAGACAGGGGAAAACACAGTTTTATGCATCAGCACATACTCATCAGCTAACACAGCGGCAGCAGAGAGAGAGTTTACCCTTTGTTTGTTCACGTACTCTGCAATGCGATCAGGCAAACACTTCTTAAACTCCTCCAACATGATCAATTCTCTCAGAGAAGAATAATCGGTAGCATTACATGTAGCAATCCACTTAGCAAAACACATTCCCTTTTTCCTAGCGAACTCTACGTGCGTTTGATCAGGACTCTTCCTATAGTGTCTAAACTTTTGCCGGTAAGCTTCAGGAACTAATTCGTACACTCTGAGGATGGCACCTTTTACTGAGTCATACTGCAGGCTGTCCTCTAACGTGAGAGCCACAACTGCTTCCCGAGCTTTTCCCATGTAATTTGCACGTTACCATCAGAGCCCAAACTTCAACCGGCCAGCGCAATGCTGTAGCAATGCTCTCGAATGCGCTAAAATAGGCATCCACCTCAGTCTCACAGAATGTTGGCACTAGCGAAATGTTGTTACTCACTTCAAAGGCAGGTGGAGGAGGTGGAGATGGCAAGTTTCTTCCGGCAGAGTCAAAAGCACCGGATGCGCGCAGTTGGGAGTCTAGCTCCATCTGCCGTATCCGGACTTCCTTATCTGCTTCGATTTTTTTTATTTCCAACTGAAACTGCCTGTCTTGCTCCCTGTCTTTTGCCTCTAACTCAAGTTGCCTGTCTTTTGCTTCCAACTGAAGTCGGGCGAGGCGGACTCTAAGTTTCTTCCCTTCCCGGGAATCAGGACTACCAGGAGACGGTGGACTATAGCGAGGCGGCGCAGACGGTGCTTTACACTGCTCGCTCCCCTCGCTGTCACTACCCTCTCCTTTAGCATGGACATTTGGCACAGTGAGCTCAGCTTGTGCAGGCAGCACCAGAAAACCCCTTTCCACCAACTCATCCACCACCAGAGCCTTTAACTCTTTTTTTGATAATTGTTTTGCCACTGGGAGACCGAACTGTTGCGCTATCTCATATACGTCGTCTCTACGACACTGAACTAACTGCTCATGAGAAGGACAGACCAAAAACGACTCTAAATCAAAAGTTGCCATACTCAGCTAAAACTGCACACAACCTTACCAAATTGTTTTTAGCTATACAAACCACTAATAACCCCAGGAATTAGTTATTTACCCCGGACGAGCCCCCATGTATGTTACGTCCCAACTAGGGGAAGAGGAATGCAACACACACCAGTATGGAATTGGTATTAATTATAAGTGTTTATTTAAAACAGCTGTGAACAAAATGGCAGGCAAGCAGCCTGAAACAAACAAAAGGGCCAAAAGGGCACAGGTTGACAAATAACCAACTAAAGGAGGACTCTAAAAAGGGAGTCTAAAGACATACAGGGAAAATAAATACTATACTAAATAAAGAACAGAACAAAACCTCACTCTAAAAGTGGTACAACTAACACAGAGAATCTATACAACACCACAACTAAACTACAGGCAACCGTCACCGAATCCTAAACTATTCTAAACACTAACTAAGCTACTCTACACTCTAACTAACCACACAAGTTTAACCCCAGAACAGAGAGCAAGTAGCGAGAGGCATCTGTCCACATACAGAGCCTCCAGAATGAGGGTTGTCCCCAAGCTTTGTAGTCATCTCCAGCAGGTGTGCGCCGGCTGTGCGCTGCGATTGGAGTGCGTCGGGCCCGGCGTGCTCCAATCGCAATCTTCAGGAGGCGGACCAGGAGATGGGAGCCAATACCGGGAGGGCAACCGCACAGCTCATTTACATAGAACACACAGCTGGAAACACTCAGACGATCAGGAAGGCAGCAGCCGTAACAATATGTTTAGACATCTTTATTGTAGCCTCAACAATCAAGTGGACAATGCTTTCTGTCCTGCACACAGTTTACATTTGACCGTAATATTTTTTGCGTCCTTTATCCCCACAAATTGAAAATAGTGGTTATATCTCCAAGTTGTAAATGCACTGCTGCTCTCGCTGATACTTGCATCTGCCATTGTGTGTGTGTGTGCTGGTGGTGGGCGTTGCCGTGTATGTGTGTGTGTTAGCAAGTGTTTGTGTGTCTGTGTATTTTCCCCATAAGGCAAGACCCGCCCAACTCTGTCTCTGATTGGCTTACCCTGAAATGTTACCCCGCGTTAACCAATCATCACTCCTCTCTGGTCACTTTCGCTTTTCCATGGTGCTGTGAGAGGACATCGCTGTATTCGCCTGTAAGTTACATCCGCAGGGAGATTCGGTTCAGTTCCATCACATAATGTAACGCAGTAACGCACCCATTTAAATCACAGTAACTATAACGGCGTTACTTAATGGGAATAGGTAACTAGTAACGTTATTAGTTACCGCAAAAGGTAGTTGCGTTACAGTAACGCGTTAGTTTGTAACGCGTTAGTCCCAACACTGGTAATAGACAACAGTTATCTTTGCAGAACATGGACGTTGGGGTCTTACGCTGACTCAATCGATAGTATTGTTTGTTTTTTTGTATGATTTTGGTCAGTTCGGATTCACCAAAGCAACCAAACAATCTAACGTATTGAGGCAGTGGTAGACTGGCCGCTCCTTTGCTCTGCATGGTTAAATGATCCCTTACATTCAACGGACCCTGGTGGCAATGGCGAGAGTAAAGATGGATGAAACAACTTCAGTTTGACTGTCTATCATCACGGTAAAGCAGTCAAATGTTATAAATATAGCCTGCACGTCATCATTTGTGTCGCTTGTGCCTATGTCAAAAGCTGTGCATCACTTTGCTTCTGTCTGATTTCTAAACTGGGGGCGTGTCAACCTTCATCTACTGTAGTTAATACATTGAATATGAATACATTTTCTCATACAACCAAACATCCAAACTGACTCAGTACACTATTTTCGTGGAGGTCTTTCCAAAAAATGCTCTTTCCCATCCTGGTCTCTGAATGTTTGTGTACTGGCCCTTGTTGTGCAGCACCCTCCGGATGTGTCCTATGACATGATCATCCCCAGAGCCTCAGCCAGCTCAGCAGCCAACAGCGGGAGCAGCACCCCCTCGACCCGCACTGACAGCAGCAGCACCGCACACACAAACGGACACAGCGTACGTGGTACCCTGAACCCCCCCACGCCTCTCTTTGTTTCTCCTTATCAACTCGCTTACCTCCAGATGCTTTCTGTTCCCTTGCTTCTGTGCATGTCCACCTCTCAGTATCCATAGCAACTTCTCCTACAGGTTCACTATGAATCACCTCTTTGTCTGGGGTTTCTTTTTTCTTACCTTGTGGAGCTCACTATTTTAAGGCCTCTTCTCTTTTACCTTATCTGCTCAATATGCTACTTGGACTCCATGTACTTTTCCATCTGTTTTCTGACTGCAATGCAAGAACAATGTTGGTGAAAAGGATTGCATTTGTAGGTCATATTGCAGTGTTTGTATCTCTCTGTTCAGACCATTTCCTTTTTTAAGTCTGTTATTTGTTTTTTAACCTGAAAAGTTACATTTTGAGTTTTAAACCCTCAACTTCATGCTTAAAAGGTGGCTCTGAAGAGTATGGTTTTCTTATTTCCGGAGGACAGAAGCTGTAGTCAATTTTAAGCAGATTTCAATGTGAGCCAGATTTATTACAATTACAGTGACAGACATATTTAGCCAAATCTTTCCTTAAGAATTAGTCAAATGGATTTTTCTTTTTCACCAAACTCATTCTGTGTCTTAATAACCCAATCACCATTCCATGTATACTATATTTGTATTTACTCTATATATTTTTTTAAATGTATAATTTTAAGGGGATTTTTTAGATCACAAAATGTGCCCATTTATCAAAATTAGGTTACTATCCACAAAATATACTTAAACAAAAAGGCATTTTATAACAAAAGTCTGTTGGATTGCACTGTGTTTAGGCAGAAAGAATACATTCCTTTAATTATTTCAAAATACAAGTGTTTGTTGTTTTCACTTTGAATCAATGATATCGGATCACTGATCTTTGAATAAATACATGTATTCAGAACAATGGATTGTTTGACAGCTAGTGTTGATACAATGGAAACTAAATGTTTTGCTAAATAAGGTGATTATTTGTGTGCAAATTATTTAGAAACCCAAAAAAGTCACACTTTGATTTCAGACACATCATTGGTCACAACTGTTTGACTCCAAGCTGCTGTACTCAAGCTTTTCAGAGCCAACCATATAACACTGTACACTGGTTTTCAGTGGCGCTGTCATCTGCATCCAATAATGTGCTGTTTGATTAACAACCGTTCTCTCTTCTTCATCTGCAGGGAAATGGTCTGCAGAGGACGTCCCAGTGGTGAAGATCCCCAATACCCCTTCAAAATAACTTAAGTTCATGTCTTTTAATTTGCACCTGTTGGCTGTATTTATGCTGTTCTCCATGGTTCCCTAAGCTGTTTCTAAGAGGAACCTTCAACCCAGACATGTGGCGAACGCTGCCTCATTCCCACTGATGGAAAACAGCTTCCGTTGACCGTTCTTTCCCATGAGCCACTGGGTGTCAGAAGTTTAGAGCTTCATTTGGAAGTCAAAGCGAGGGGATAAAGCAGAACAAAGACTTTTTGCAATGGCGGCCTTTCACTGGGAATGCTCTCTGCTGGAGCCAATCACAGCTGCAGAGTGACGGGCTGACGGTGCAAATATCATCTCCACGTGTTCACACACAAACTCCATGAATGTCACTGCAGCGGCACGAATGAAACCATCTTTACTTATATTTAACATATTCTGCACATGTGAGTTTAATTATAGGATCTATTCTTGTTTTTCTATTTGTGAATATTGTTGACAACCACACATACAATTGAACTTCTGGTGTTGGATTATTGTAAATATGTTATTAATGTGTCAATAGTTCTACACTGCATGAAAGCATTTTATGAATATGTGTATTTAATACTATTTATAGCACCGTTGTGTGCTATTCAATTATTATAGCTCACTTTTAATAATCAAATAATCATTTGAATAGAGCCATAAACACGCCTGGGATTAGCTTGTTTCACTTGCTTATAATGCTTAACGTATTTTCATAATACCATGATATTTTTAAGTCCATAAATAAATATCAATCTAATTCATTACATCACCTACACTTTGAGAACCTTGTCAATCTCACAGAGATATTAGGTAAGCCTTTAATAAACATATTGTTAGGTCTTAGCTACAGAAGTATCAAAGCTTCATGGGATTTGTAGTTTTTCAATGTTAAATATCCAAAAGCTGTATCCATACTCATTTCCGGTTCACTATATGTAGTCCACAGAATGGTGAGATTTGTTATACCCATATGGGACTCAAGTGATCCTACAATGCACCATAAGGGGTAGTGTACAATCTATGGTCCCTAAAGTTCAATAGCTTAATGCAGTGGTGTCAAACTCAATGTCATCACGGGCCACGTAGGAATTATGGTTGCACTCAAAGGGCCGGTTGTAACTTTAAGACTATATCAAAATACATATATATATATGTAATATATATAAAATAATGCATTATATTACATGATTGCCTCTGCATTGGATTATTATCGGATATGGGCAATAACTTCATAATTAACTACGTCTGAAAGCAGAAGTCTAGGGCAAGTAATTGCAAATCTCTTCAGTGAGAATTTCACAAAATGATTTTAAAAGAAAAGCCAAATTCTGGAGTGTGTGCAAAATCGCAGAAAATGCTGTTTTCAGCCTCTCAAATATTGAGATTGGCTGCTTTCCTCTGTTTTATATCAGATTTAAGTGACTATTTTTGGACTGACAAAACCAGACATTTAAAAACCTTACCTTGGAGTTTAGTCTTTACAATCGTTGGCTTATCTCTGCTGTGCATTTTTGTTGGTTCCTCCTTCACCCTTTGTAAAAAGATACAGATGTTGTTGCTGGGAATGATATCACACTGGTGATGGACCTTCAGATTTCTAATCATTTTTGATTTGATCCTAATGTTCTGTTTTTGTACCAAAGCCACCATGTTAAATCTCTTCAATATACACCAAATAAATGGTCACTTGTCAAGTTATGAACAGTATGTTTACTCATCAAAATGTGTCTCATGAGATGGTGAGGGCAGTCAGAGTGAAAAATACATTCCTGAACACGACAATGAGAAAAGAAAAAGAAAAAATTGAAACACGAGCCGAACTAATGAGGGGATAAGTGCAGGTGTACAGGAGAGCAGGTTCATTGCAGGGCTAACAATGAACAGGTGGAACCAATAAGGAAATACAATGGGTGGGAAAACACACAGACAGGAAGTAAAAACAGGCGCAAAAACTTTTCAAAATAAAACAACAAATAAACTCAGAGGTGGACCAAAAAGAAAGCTCAGGACTAACCATCCCCGCAAGAAGTTGAATAAAAGAATGAAATAAGCAATAAATACATGTCCTGCTGCAGACAAACAAGAGTTTTCCAGACTTTTGATAACCTCTACATTTATTTTGCTTGGAATTGGACTAATTCCTTAATTCATTTTCACTATTTTTGTATGTATTTGAATAAAAATCCACCCTTTGTCACCAACCTCTGGGCCAGAGAGTTATGATCGTATTATTTAATCCACGTACATCATGTCTTTAGTTTGGATAGCAGGGGGAGGTCCGGTTTCCTGAGAGGATTAACAGCAGGCAAACAAATTCAATAACGTTCATCAACTAGTGCAAACACATGTATCGATCCAACCTCATTGATATCAGATGGCTGAATTCATCGAGGTCATCAGAGGAGGCAGAGATAATTGATCATGGTTTCAGTGATCTGTTTTTCTACAATGCCAAACTATCTTCAGTAGAGAGAAAGACACTGCAGCGTGCTTTATTGTAACCCCTAACATCCTCTAACTCCAACACTGAAGGGGGAGACCACAGTGCAGCGACTCCACTTAGGGTGGACTTAGCACGAATATAATATTTTGACAAAGAGTATCCAGTTTCTCATCATCCAACTGCCTCTCAATGTGTTAACAGTGTTTGAGTACATGTAGCTTTTAAAATGTCCGATGCCAGCTCCTCATTACATACAGCCTCTCAAAGGTGGACAACGAGCCGCACATACAATAGATTTTTGACAAAAGGAAGATAGAAGGTTAATTCTTAGCGTAGATGATGATACAATGTTTAATAAAGCTGAAACTCTTGAAATGTAAGAGGAATATTTCATAAATGGGTGTAAAATGTACCAGAAAACCTAAATATATTGCTTTAACTCATGATAAACTAACATCTTAATTTCAATGATTTATCAGGAGTTCTAAGGTAAACACTTTGAGATAAAAAAATTGCTGTACCAGTATACAGTATATCTGGGGGCTTAGTTAGCACAGAGCAGTATGAAGGACCTGGATAGCGTAACTTGGTATAAAGAATGAGAGCAGGGGAAAACAGCTAGCACGGGTCAGGATAAGTAAAAGAGAGGGCTGACATGCATAATGGGGTCTGCTATACTGAGAAGACACATTTAACAGACGTACAATTACAATATTGAGAAACAGAGCAGCACTATTAACCCTCCTATTGCCTTTGTTTCCCCCCCTTACTTTGGTGTTCGTGGTCAGATTTGACCGGTCCTGTTTTAACTGCTATTACATCAACACAAAAACCATTAATCATCACCAAATTTCATTTAACACCCTTTCAAACTGTAAATATTGTATCAGACTTCTGGTATACATGAAAAACTGCAGTAAATATACAAAGAATAGACACTGAACATGTACTGCGTGTCCCAGGTGTGATCCGTGTGTGTGTGTGTGTGTGTGTGTGTGTGTGTGTGTGTGTGTGTGTGTGTGTGTGTGTGTGTGTGTGTGTGTGTGTGTGTGTGTGTGTGTGTGTGTGTGTGTGTGTGTGTGTGTATGTGTGTGTGTGTGTGTGTGGGTGGGTGGGTGGGTGGGTGTGTGTGTGTTTTATCTGATCCGGATGGTTACTAATTCCTTTTCTTTATGGCGGTCAGTTTTGACCGGGAACACCATTGGTGTTACAAAGTTGACTAAATTATCCAAAATTCTATGAAAGTGCACTGTAAAATGTTTGGCTGTAAAATTACAGTAAATTACTGGCTACTAGTTGCATGGATTTCACAGTAATTTACTGTAAATATTTCACAGTAATTTACTGTATATATTTTACAGTAAATTAGAATAAAAAAGTAAATACTGTGACTTTACAGTTGCCATGCCCATGGATTTACTGTGATATAGCAGTACAGAGCTGTGGTATTATGGTACCTTGCTGCACATAAATTACAGTAATTACCTGTATGTTCACACTATTACTGTAGAAGTAATGCAACACAGTAGCCAGTCATTTACTGTAAATATACAAATCATAACTACACAATTCAATCAGCTCAATCAACAAAGAAAAACAAAGAAAATGCCCATTTTAACTTTGTGTTACTCCATTGAAGTGCAAAGTACATTTCACAGTGTCTTGGAAATGTTGTTACGGCCCCAACCTCTAGCCTACTCCGCGGTAGTTGCTCGTGCTGAGACCCGCAACATGAAAGAATACACACAATAACCGGTACTTGGTAACGAGCATTTATTGATAATCAGCCGTTTGCTCACACAAGCGAAATGGGAAAGAGGTCTGGAGGACGGCCAAAAGGAACAAATAGAAAGAGGGAACCCGAGCCAGCCACACCACAGACCATAGGACCCAGAGCTCCTCCCAACCAGAAATCAAATATAAACCCTATGGGGGAAAAAAATAAAGCCGCGAAAACTGGACTACCAGGTCCTCCAGGCTAAATATAAACACATCTGCAAAAATATGACCTACAGCTCAAAATGGCAAAGAGGTATTCTAAGGACAGTGTCTCCGTGTTAGGATAGGCGAGACATCCTTCTCCTCCAGCTTCTCTTTATATATACACACGGCTGAGTGGAATTTGGAACACCTGGGCAGAGGCGGAGCCAGGGGCAGACCAGGGTTGCGTTGCGATAATCCAAAAATCAGCTCCTAAATTATAACCCTATCTCCTATTCCTTGACCTCTGAGTGAAACGTCACGGGGTTAAGGGATAGTGGATAGGAGAATTCAAAAGGATTTAGGAGAAGAGACTGCGGTACTTTAGAGAATCCGAATGCACTTTCACTATCTGATGTGTTTATGATGCGCCAGCGGACGTCATTGTGTGCGTCTGCTGATGTGGGGAAACTATGGAAACTACAGCTGCACTGTGCTCTGATGCTGTTGTTTTATGCTTTATGAACGTGGACAACAGAGAAACATATTCTTTATGACCAAAGTTGTAATTGAAATAAAAAAGGAAAGTTAAATTTATGCTCGTCACCCTCTCCCTCCGGTCCACATTAATACATCCATCCATCCATCTTCTCCCGCTTATCCGTGGTCGGGTTGCGGAGGTAGCAGTTCCAGCAGAGAGCCCCAAACTTTCTTTTCCCTGGCCACATCAACCAGCTCTGACTGGGGGATCCCAAGGCGCTCCCAGGCCAGAGAAGAGATATAATCCCTCCATCTGGTCCTAGGTCTACCCCTATTTAGGGGCAATGGATGTCCACTCGCGGGAGACGACAGACAGTGGTGCGGTTAGCCAAAGTGATAGACCTAATGTTAGACCTATTTACAGGCAATGGACGTCCACTCTCGGGAGAGAGACCTCCAGCATGTGTCCCTGAAATGGAGACTCTGTTTATTTCACTCATCCAGGACAGAGACCGGGGAAATCTCCTCTCTGTGGCCCCTCCAAGACCCCCAAAGGACGGACCACAGACCTCCAGCATGTGTCCCTGACATGGGCACCTCCATAACCTTGCACACCGTGAGTCCCCGGACTTAAGCACTCCCCCACGGACTAAACCCAGATGTTCACACCCTACAGAACTTCATGCCCCTGGTTACCCTAAAGGGGGTGGATTTTGCGGTGCTTTACCGTCCGCACATCGGTATCCATATTCGGCCTTATTCACGGCACCACCACCCCTTCTGTGGAGGATATTCTCATGCTCCTGGTAACCCTTTAAATAGTCTGATACTGTCAGGGCTCATCACCGCACTTTACAAGCCAGAAATAATGTTTAAATGGTCGGGAAAAGTGTTTTTAAACGTCTGGAAGAGAGTTGTAGCCTGTCATTTTGCAGGATATAATTTAACATGTAACCTCTCCTGGAAATGCACAGAATATGTCCATTTCCAGGAGAGATTCCATGTTAAATGATATCCTGCAAAATGACAGGCTATAACCCAGGAACAAGTGTTTGAAAGGCGGGGGAAAGTTGTTTAAAATAGTCGGAAAAGTGTTTTTAAACGTATGGAAGAGAGTTGTAGCCTGTCATTTTGCAGGATATAATTTAACATGTAACCTCTCCTGGAAATGCACAGAATATGTCCATTTCCAGGAGAGATTCCATGTTAAATGATATCCTGCAAAATGACAGGCTATAACCCAGGAACAAGTGTTTGAAAGGCGGGGAAAAGTTGTTTAAAATAGTCTGATACTTCCAGGGCGCATCACCGCATTTTACAAGCCAGGGAAGGTGTCTGAATCCTGGGTAAACATTGTTTAAATAGTCTGACACCTGGCACTGTATTTGCCCCTGGGAACCTTCAAGGTTATATTCATGTTTTACTATTTATTTAATAATCACATGATTTTTACAAAAACAGTATACACAGTATACATATATACAATAATAATAATAATAATATAACAATATACATAATAAAAACATGAAAAGTGGTGAAAATGAGAAAATGTATCCGAAAATAGTGCCTCATAATGCGGGCATGTGGACAGTAGCCAGAGACTCACAGGCACACACACATGCAGAGATCCAGGGGGCGGAGCACATGGCTTTTTTTACCCAGAAATAAGTCTCTGAGAGGCGGGGAGACTCAGAGGACAGGACGCGTCACCTCACTTTGTAACCCAGGAAAAGAGCAGGAATTCTGGCTGCGTGAGTGTTAAAAGTGCATTCATCTGTGTTAATCCGACAGCCGCAGAGGTGCTGACAGAAAGCAGGCGGAACAAATTGATTATTTTAACCAGGAATACATGTTTGCAAGGCGGGGAAAGTGTTCCTGCAGCCCCTCCATAACGGTAATAATGATTAGAAATGATTTCCAGGGCAGAAAGCGGTTTTTAAATGTGGAAAAAAATATGTTAAACTGTTTAAAAAGCACAAAGTGATTTGAGTGCAGTTCTCATGTGTCCCCACAGGAGGGCGCGTCGTCCCAGGGAGCACAGTGCATTAATAGTAAAAAATACAACAAAAACAGGGCAAATCAATGGATTTAAAGTGCAGGGAAGCTCCGCACAACACACAGGTACATTCCTAAATCCCCACCATGGTGACCACGGTGATTTAAACTAGTTTCTGCGGGGGAAAGAGTGCTGAAAATCGGATTAAACCCTGCTCACAGTGTGGTAAAAGTCAGATTGTTTCAGAGACCCATAGTAATGCAGGGTCAGGCCGTGTCAGTGCTTGGATGAGAGACCGCCTGGGAATACCCGGTGCTGTAAGCTTTTTTTAAATGCAGCTACATGCATGGTGACAAGGTACGATTTATACCCTAAAATAGCATACTAAGCGTGGGTGGATTAGTTTCAAAGCATGCACACTCTGCTCATGTCAGTCTTCCATTAAAATAGACCGGGAAAAACACCTATTTTTAGCCCCTCACAGAGCCCCAAAGGACGGACTAAGCAGCTCCAGCACGGCTCCCTCACATGCACACTCTGCTCATGTCAGACTTACATTAAAATAGACCGGGAAAAACACCTCTTTTTAGCCCCTCACAGAGCCCCAAAGGACGGACAAAGCAGCTCCAGCACGGCTCCCTCACATGCACACTCTGCTCATGTCAGACTTACATTAAAATAGACCGGGAAAAACACCTCTTTTTAGCCCCTCACAGAGCCCCAAAGGACGGACTAAGCAGCTCCAGCACGGCTCCCTCACATGCACACTCTGCTCATGTCAGACTTACATTAAAATAGACCGGGAAAAACACCTCTTTTTAGCCCCTCACAGAGCCCCAAAGGACGGACTAAGCAGCTCCAGCACGGCTCCCTCACATGCACACTCTGCTCATTTCAGACTTACATTAAAATAGACCGGGAAAAACACCTCTTTTTAGCCCCTCACAGAGCCCCAAAAGACGGACTAAGCAGCTCCAGCACGGCTCCCTCACATGCACACTCTGCTCATTTCAGACTTACATTAAAATAGACCGGGAAAAACACCTCTTTTTAGCCCCTCACAGAGCCCTAAAGGACGGACTAAGCAGCTCCAGCACGGCTCCCTCACATGCACACTCTGCTCATGTCAGACTTACATTAAAATAGACCGGGAAAAACACCTCTTTTTAGCCCCTCACAGAGCCCCAAAGGACGGACTAAGCAGCTCCAGCACGGCTCCCTCACATGCACACTCTGCTCATGTCAGACTTACATTAAAATAGACCGGGAAAAACACCTCTTTTTAGCCCCTCACAGAGCCCCAAAGGACGGACTAAGCAGCTCCAGCACGGCTCCCTCACATGCACACTCTGCTCATGTCAGACTTACATTAAAATAGACCGGGAAAAACACCTCTTTTTAGCCCCTCACAGAGCCCCAAAGGACGGACTAAGCAGCTCCAGCACGGCTCCCTCACATGAAAACTCTGCTCATTTCAGACTTACATTAAAATAGACCGGGAAAAACACCTCTTTTTAGCCCCTCACAGAGCCCTAAAGGACGGACTAAGCAGCTCCAGCACGGCTCCCTCACATGCACACTCTGCTCATGTCAGACTTAAATTAAAATAGACCAGGAAAAACACCTCTTTTTAGCCCCTCACAGAGCCCCAAAGGACGGACTAAGCAGCTCCAGCACGGCTCCCTCACATGGAGCTCAGGTTATTTCATACCTCCAGGAGAGGGACCGGGAAAACCACCTCTCTGTAGCCCCTGACAGAGCCCCAAAGGACGGACTGAGGACCTCCGGCAACAGTGGTACTTCCATAACCTCGTGCACCGTGAGACCCCGGGCCCCCGGACTTAAGCACTCCCCCACGGACTAAACCCAGATGTTCACACCCTACAGAACTTCATGCCCCTGGTTACCCTAAAGGGGGTGGATTTTGCGGTGCTTTACCGTCCGCACATCGGCATACATATTCAGCCTTATTCATGACACTACCACCCCTTCTTTGGAGGATATTCTCATGCTCCTGGTAACCCTTTAAATCAGGGGTTGCCAACACGTCGATCGCGAGCTACCAGTAGCTCGCGGAGGTTTTCCGAGTAGCTCACCAGAGGGCGCTAAAGTGCAGTTGACATGTTGAGACATATTTATTTATGTAGTATATTTTGAGAGTAAGAAAGATAGATAAAAAGAGATGTAAGATGCAGTCATGACAACTGAAGAAGGTCCGTCAAAGAAGAAATCTAAAATATACTACTCTCATGACGAGTGGGAACATGAATTTTTATTTACGAGCATCAAAGACAAGTGTGTGTGTTTAATTTGTGGCTCGAGTGTTGCGGTGGGGAAGAAGGGAAATGTCGAGCGGCACTTCACAAAACTTCACGAAAACTTTTCAAAGGAGTATCCCGCCGGCAGTTGCCTTCGCGTTGAGAAGGTACAACAATTAAAAGCTACGCTACAAAGGCAGCATTCATTGTTCACGAAGCCGGCCAAGAAAGCTAGCCTAGCTACAGAAGCATCGTTCCGAGTCGCTCAGTATTTGGCAAAGAACAAAAAAGCTTTCACTGATGGCGGTGTTCTTAAGGGAGCGATGTCTGTTATGGCAGAGACTTTGTTCAGAGACCACAAGAGCAAGTCGGAGATAATGTCTGCCATTGACGATGTGCAACTGGGAAACAACACTGTGGCGAGGAGAGTGTCGGCGCTGTCAGTGGATGCCATGGGACAGTTGGAGCGGGACATGGTCAGGTGCAAGTGGTTCTCCATACAGTGCGACGAGTCGGTGGATGCGAGCGACACAGCTCAGCTGTCTGTGTTCATCCGGATGGTGTTTGAGGATTTTACGGCGAAAGAGGAATTTCTGACACTGCTTCCACTCAAAACAACAACAAGAGGTGTGGACGTGTATAATTCTATTAAGAATTATTTCATAAATAAAGGCGTGCAAATGGAGAAGCTTGTATCCATAACAACTGATGGAGCCCCGGCTATGAGAGGTCGCCACAACGGTTTTATCGCAAATTGTAAGTCAGATCCATATTTCCCACGTTTCCTGAGTTACCATTGCATCATTCACCAAGAAGCACTTTGTGCCAAAGTTATGGACTTCAATCACGTCATGAAACCTGTGATACAAATAATAAACTCTATCCGAGCGAAGGCAAAGCAACACAGGAGCTTCAAAGTTTTTCTTGAGGAACTGTCAGCTGAATATGGAGATCTCCTTCTCCATGCTGAGGTGAGGTGGTTGAGTAGAGGGAAAATCCTACAGCGCTTCCTCTCCTTGCTGAATGAGGTAAAGCTCTTCATGGAAGAGAGGGGGGAGGACACCTCCATCTTATCTGATGCTGGTTGGGTACTTGACCTGGCCTTTTTGACTGATCTGACAGGAAAATTAAACCAGCTTAACCTCCAGCTACAAGGCAATGGCAAAACAGTATGTGACATGATTAGTGCTGTAAAGGCCTTTAAAGCAAATCTGTGTCTATATCTCCAGCAAGTAAAGGGAAATAAATTGCATCAATTCCCCTCTGTTCAAAAAGTAGGCTACTGCAGGAGAATAAAGATGCTGCTGGCTTTCTTGACTTATCAAAGTACTGTGACTGCTTAACTAAGCTTGGGCAGGAATTTGAGGACAGGTTTCTTGACTTTAAACAGCTTGAGCCCTGTGCAAGTTTCCTTGCTAACCCATTCAACATCGTGGATGTTACTGACATGTCTGAGCAACTGGCCAGCCTTTTCAGTCTCAGTGCTTCAGAGTTGGAGCTGGAGATAATCAATCTCCAGAATGACATTCAGCTGAAAGCACATCAGATGGACAAAGATTTCTGGAAGCTATTGGACCCAGAGAAATTCAAAAACATTCAAACTGCTGCACTGAAACTGTCCTGCTTATTTGGGTCAACATATCGCTGTGAATCAGCATTCTCTGATATGAACTTTATCAAATCCAAATTCAGGACAAGACTTACTGATGAACACCTCAATGACTCAATCAGAGTGAATTTGTCAGGATACACACCCCAGTACAGTGCTCTGGTGGATGCTATGCAGTGCCAGGTGTCACATTAGCTGAGTCAGGAGAAAGACAACAATGCAGTGACAGACTGAATGTTTGAAGACATATGTTTGCTTGATGCAAGTTGAGAAAAGCACAAGCCATATTCCCCTTTTACATGTGAAACAAATTTGTGAAATGCTTGAAATAATTTAAATTATAGAGCTAGAAATGTTATTATTACAATTAGGAACTTTGCACTCTTATCTGTAAAACTGTTTACTGTAGTTATTGATGTTAAAGCAGAACTCAGTATTGCATGGTGATTATTTGTCTTTTTTTCTCTTCATGAGAAAGTCAAGTTTATTCATGTTAATGTTAATGTTTCTGCTCTTGAGTCACGAATGTGATATGTGCACTGAAATCTATATAAAATAACATGAGTAGCTCTTGGCCACTTTCTTTTTTCAAAAGTAGCTCCCGGTTAGAGAAAGGTTGGAGACCCCTGCTTTAAATAGTCTGATACTGTCAGGGCTCATCACCGCACTTTACAAGCTAGAAATAATGTTTAAATGGTCGGGAAAAGTGTTTTTAAACACATGGAAGAGAGTTGTAGCCTGTCATTTTGCAGGATATCATTTAACATTGAACATCTCCTGGAAATGCACAGAATATGTCCATTTCCAGGAGAGATTCCATGTTAAATGATATCCTGCAAAATGACAGGCTATAACCCAGGAACAAGTGTTTGAAAGGCGGGGAAAAGTTGTTTAAAATAGTCGGAAAAGTGTTTTTAAACGTATGGAAGAGAGTTGTAGCCTGTCATTTTGCAGGATATAATTTAACATGTAACCTCTCCTGGAAATGCACAGAATATGTCCATTTCCAGGAGAGGTTACATGTTAAATTATATCCTGCAAAATGACAGGCTAAAACACCCAGGGATACGTGTTTGAAAGGCAGGGAAAAGTTGTTTAAAATAGTCTGATACGTCCAGGGCGCATCACCGCATTTTACAAGCCAGGGAAGGTGTCTTAATCATTGGTACACATTGTTTAAATAGTCTGATACCTGGCACTGTATTTGCCCCTGGGAACCTTCAAGGTTATACTAATGTTTTTTTATTTTATTTATTTAATTATCACACCATTTTTACAAAAACAGTATACAAAATAAACATAATAACAACATGATTACAACATGATTAACAGGGGCCTGGGGGCCATATTAGCCGTCTAACTTGTACAGTGCACCGGGGAAAAAAGGTTGAGTCCACGGCCCCTTTCCCCTCATCAGGAGTATCAATCGGTCCTGAATCAATCAATCAATCAATCAATGTTTATTTATATAGCCCAATATCACAAATGTTACATTTGTCTCAGTGGACTTCACAGTTTGTACAGAATATCAGTATGACAATACGACACCCTCTGTCCTTAGACCCTCACATCGTACAAGGAAAAACTTCCAGAGAAAACCCAGTTTAAAGGGAAAATGGGAGAAACCTCAGGGAGAGCAACAGAGGAGGGATCCCTCTCCCAGGACGGACAGACGTGCAATAGATGCCGTGTGTAAATTGAAAAGATAATACATTTGCAACATAGGTAGTCCAAATGTTTGGAAATGCATGTGTGTATAATAGGAAGATGAATCCATGAGTATATCCATCCAGGACTTATGATCCAGGACCACAGCCACGACTCAAGATCCAGGACTCGCAATCCATGACACAGGACCGCAGGATCATCCATGACTCCGGATCCCGGCGTATATAGACACCAAAAAGAAAGACATTTGGGGAAGCTGGGTTAATCGGAACATGAGAGTACACAGGTATAGACAGAGAGAAGGAAGAAGTAAGATGTCCCCCGACAAACTAAGCCTATATCAGCAAAACTAGGGGCTGAATCTAATCAGCCCTAACTATAAGCTTTATCAAAAAGGAAGGTCTTAGGTGCACTCTTAAAAACGGATAGGGTGTCTGCCGTCCGAACACAAACTGGAAGCTGATTCCACAAAAGTGGAGCTTGATAAGAAAAGGCTCTGGCTTCCATTGTACTTTTAGAGACTTTAGGAACAACCAACAACCCTGCATTCTTGGAACGCAATGCCCTAGTAGGACAATAGGGTATAATGAGTTCTTTAAGGTAAGATGGCGCCTGCCCATTAAGGGCTTTGTAGGCGAGAAGAAGAATTTTAAATTCTATCCTGTGTTCTATAGGGAGCCAGTGTAAGGCAGCCAGAACAGGAGTAATGTGGTCCCTTTTCCTAACTCTGGTTAGTACACGAGCTGCAGCATTTTGAATCAGCTGAAGCGACTTGACTGACTTCTTGGTACACCCTGATAATAAGGAGTTACAATAATCTAGCCTTAAAGTAACAAATGCATGGACTAGTTTCTCTGCATCGTTTTGAGGCAAGATATGCCTGATTTTTGCAATGTTACGTAGATGGAAGTAGGCGGTCCTTGAAATTGATTTTATGTGGGCGTTAAAGGATAAATCCTGATCAAATATAACACCAAGATTCCTTACAGTCTCACTGGAGGCCAAATGAATGCCATCCATAGTTAATATATCTTTAGATAATTTGTTTCGTAGATTCTTCGGGCCAAGTACAATAACTTCAGTTTTGGTTGTGTTTAACATCAAAAAATGTAAGGTCATCCACGTTTTTAAGTCCTTGACGCAGTCTTGAATTTTATTTAGATGATTAATTTCATCAGGCTTGATTGATAAATATAGTTGAGTATCATCCGCATAACAATGAAATTTTACAGAATGATTCCTTATAATATTGCCTAACGGAAGCATATATAGGGTGAACAAAATAGGTCCAAGCACTGAGCCCTGTGGCACTCCATGGCTAACTTTGGTTTGCATGGAGAAGAGGTATCGCTGCTCTCCGCCCCTGAGTCCTCTTCGGAGGTAGCTGACGGTGGTAGACCTCCTTCTGATGATGATGATGATGCTGCTGCAGCTGCTGCTGCCGCCCTGAACATGGAGCGGATCTTCAATGCCTCCTTTATTCCAGGCGTATTCGCGTAGAACCGGTCTGCAGTGCTTACGTCGTGGCACATAAACCTAGCCAGAATCGACCTGCTTTCTGGATCTTGGTGATGCTTGATATTGTCAGCCAGGGCAGTGCGCAAGATGGTGAAGGTGACGGCTGTTTCTAGCCCAGCATCAGCCCAAGCCCTCTTCAAGTGAGCGTTCAGGTTCTTGGAAGCCTGCTTCCCCGATGTGAAAAGGAAGAATTCACTCTGAGGACCCGACAAGCCCTCTTTTATCCCCATCCACCGCATGACCCAGCTAAACTCCTTTATTGTAAGCACCAGCTGTGCTTCACCAAATGTCTTGGCAGTCTTGTGATCCTGCACGTGGATGATGTAGCCCTCAGCAGTGCCCCTTCTGTCCGCCTCAAAGACCTCCGTGTTGGTCATGTTTGCATACACACCCGGACGGTGGCCATACAGGAGGCTCCAATGGAGGGTTAGATAGCCATATAGCAGGGACTGGGTGATTGAGGTCGGATTGCTAGCCATCAGGTCAAGGAGATCAGGGATGCGTTTCTCAGCGGCCGCCATGGCGGCGAGAAGCTCCGCCTGGCTCGGCAGACGATCCAGCTTGTCCCTCTTCACCTTAAACTGGTGGAGAGTGACAGACTTTTTCAAATCGTTAATGTTGGCTTTCACCTCTCTGATGATGTGGGTCATATCAGACTGGGTGAGCCTGCACCCCCGGAGCTTTGATGCAGACAAGTACCTCAGGAAATGGTTCACAGTCTTCAGGAACAACAGCGATGTTGTGACTGTCCGGCCAGACTCTGAAATATACTTGCTCCAGCCACGGACCCTCTTTGTGTCTTTTAGAAACAGCCAGTCTGACAGCCGGTCAACACCATGGGCCATGAATACTATGAAGTTCTTTATCCGGCTGACATTGGACATACAATTCTCTTTCCGTTTTACTGTCGATGCGAGACCCTCACAATGACCTCTGTATGTCTGAATGTACGTCTCCATGCTTTTAGGCAACGTGATTTCACGCATGGTATTCCGCAGTCCCTTCCCAGTGGACCATTGATTTTGGGGAGAGGGCCAGTCCTTAGCCAGATTAGCTTTCAGCTTATTGGAGACAGACGCACGGGTCTTCTGGCATACAGGGGTCTCACTACAGGAGGCTTCTACGGACCGCATGACAGTCTTCATCGGGGTCTTGCTTCCGGAGGCTTCTGGGGACCGCATCACAGACTTGAGAGGGGTCTCACTCGCAGAGGCTTCTATGGACCGCATGACAGTCTTCACCGGGGTCTCACTACCGGAGGCTTCTGGGGACCACATGACAGTCTTCACCGGGGTCTTGCTTCCGGAGGCTTCTGGGGACCGCATCACAGACTTGAGAGGGGTCTCACTCGCAGAGGCTTCTATGGGCCGCATGACAGTCTTCACCGGGGTCTTGCTTCCGGAGGCTTCTGGGGACCGCATGACAGTCTTCACCGGGGTCTTGCTTCCGGAGGCTTCTGGGGACCGCATGACAGTCTTCACCGGGGTCTTGCTTCCGGAGGCTTCTGGGGACCGCATGACAGTCTTCACCGGGGTCTTGCTTCCGGAGGCTTCTGGGGACCGCATGACAGTCTTCACCCGGGTCTTGCTTCCGGAGGCTTCTGGGGACCGCATGACAGTCTTCACCGGGGTCTTGCTTCCGGAGGCTTCTGGGGACCGCATGACAGTCTTCACCGGGGTCTTGCTTCCGGAGGCTTCTGGGGACCGCATGACAGTCTTCACCGGGGTCTTGCTTCCGGAGGCTTCTGGGGACCGCATGACAGTCTTCACCGGGGTCTCACTACCGGAGGCTTTGTCGGACCGCATGACAGTCTTCACCGAGGTCTTGCTTCCGGAGGCTTCTGGGGACCGCATCACAGACTTGAGAGGGGTCTCACTCGCAGAGGCTTCTATGGACCGCATGACAGTCTTCACCGGGGTCTTGAGAGGGGTATTGCTGCCGGAGGCTACTGAGTTCATGTCGGGGGTACTTGGGATTGCTACGCCCTTAAATCGTATACATTCTTCGTCTTCCTCAAGCAGAGCAACAGTGGCATTCTGCTTCCTGGGTTTTAGACCCTGTTTTAGCCTGGAGCGCAGGGTCTTCACCTCATCAATGAGGGCATCCTTCTGAGCCCTCAATGCCACATTGTCCAGCCTCACCTGCATGCAGTCCTCTTCGTCACACTCGGTATGTGGGGAGAAGGGTGGAGGGTGCACCGGGTATTCCTCCTCAATGTCTATATCCAATAATGTAGCCATTCCAATGATGGGATTAGTCTCTCTGAGGTCATGGAGCAACTGCATGGCCACACTATGCTTCAGCCTTGCCATGACCTGATTTGCCTCATCTCGGGAGAACTCAGGGTGGTCACGAGTTACATGACGGTGTAGTTTCTTCCCAGCATACGAACACCCTGTGATGGGACAGGGTTTGGTCCGAACATTTATTCTACCACTGGCCATTTTAAGAATGATGCCTCTTTCCTCCAGGTTCCGCACTGCATGTTTGTGCTTAAGGTGCTTATTCAAAGCCAGATAGCGGAGACTGCACACCGGGCATTCGGTCAACATCCTTCCAAAAACACACACAATGAATTCTATTTAAATGGTTTTCTGTTTCTCCGTTTATATGCGTTAGCCAACTGGTGATTGCAACCATGGGTCCGATGCTTCAATGCAGGGAACACGGACCAAGGGGAGGACTTGGGTTACCACCTGGTTAAAATGGTCCCACCTTCGCACCAACGCGGGGCTGGTGATGGGTCCGATACATTGATTGTTTTTTGTTTCATGGTTCTGCCACGAGCTCAAAAGACAGTTTTGGGTACAAAAACGTGGGGATAACAGTACCTCCGGGCGCTCCGTCCCGCTCCGGCTTTCGCCGCAGCGGGGGGAGGAGGCATTGAACCCCTCGCACCTGCCCCCGGAGGAGTCAGGTACCCGGAGGAGTCAGGTACCCGGAGGCGCACGGTGGACGGCCAGGGCGAGACCGCCACACCGCACTGGAGTCAGAGTTCCGAGTTTTTCGAGCCAGGTCCCGGTGAAACGCAGTACGGAGCACCCGGCAGGAACCTCCAGCAGACCCCCCCCGCGCGGTTCCCTCGTCCCTCGGAAGAGGCGGAGAGGTGGGTGTTTTTCATCTGCTGGCGGACTGCCGGGGAGAACGTGCTGCTCGGGAGCCAGGCTCAGGGTTAGTGGCAGTGAGAGCCCGTGCACCTGCCTTTTACAGCAGGCACGCGCTGGTATTGGGGTGGGGAGAGAAGGTAGATGCAGAGGCTGCAGAAACAGCCAGAGCCTTCCCCTCTAACACACCCCTCATTTGGTTCATGAGCACTGGGCAGAGTCCCCTGTCAACTCTCCTTATATTCCTCCGGAGACCAGTTGGGACATGGCAGCATCCCACTTCGCCTGGTAGACCATATCGTTAAATGAGCTCAGTAATGTACTGCACAACATCACATGGGTAAAATGATCTATATAATGCACTGCAAAATCCCATTTGGTTTATTTCCAAAAAGCCTGGAAAAAACACATATCCGTCATGTCCTGTAAAATATCATTCTTTGTTTATTTCCATCCTTCAGGCAAATACACATATCTTTGTCCGCTCCAGGATTACCCGCCGTTTGGATGAACCGACCGCCAAGCACCGGAAGCTGGACCCGGGGAGGAGGCCCTCCGATGACGGGTCAAATTTGCTGATACCGCAGCTGGCTGGACACTAGCCGTAGAAGAACACCTGGGCGGGACCAGGCATGTCCCTCTTTGCAGACAAGCATATATGCGCTCCCAGGAGCAGAGTCAAACCCGCAGTTTGGATGAACCGACCGCCAAGCACCGGAAGCTGGACCCGGGGAGGAGGCCCTCCGATGGCGGGTCAAATTTGATGATACCGCAGCTGGCTGGACACTAGCCGTAGAAGAACACCTGGGCGGGACCAGGCATGTCCCTCTTTGCAGACAAGCATATATGCGCTCCCAGGAGCAGAGTCAAACCCGTAGTTTGGATGAACCGACCGCCAGAGCACCGGCACGAGGCCGGGCCGGCGGAGGCCTTCCGATGGCGGGTCACGTTTGCCATTCGATCAATGTCTTTGCAGACAAGCATATATGTGGTTGTTACGCAGGATCAAACAGGTAGTTTGATGAAGTAGGGTCCTGTGCCCGGAGCAAGGCCAATTGCTGAATGCCGCAGCCGACTAAGGCCGCTATGCCACAGTGGAGGATGAGAGAAACAGGTGTTTGTCTTGCATTCCACGGCGAAGTGGGGAAGTGGAACTTCCACCCCGCTCCGGAACCCGTGGTGGGACCCCTGAGTCAGACGGTTTGTCTTGGAAACACTTCATATCGGTCGGCCTGGGAGGTAAGAGACACGCAGGGTAACGGACATGCAGGGTTACCCCCACGCAGCCCACGCAACACGGAGGAGGCAGGGGAGTCTGGTACCCGGAGGCGCATGGCCGCAACACCGCACTGGAGTCAGGGTTTCGAGTTTTTCGAGCCAGGTCCCAGTGATTGCAAGACTCCAGCAGGAGCCTCCAGCAGACCCCCCCGACGTTTCCCTCGTCCCTCCCGGCCATCAGAGTCGAACCCGCAGTTCGGAGGAACCGACCGCCAGAGAACCGGCACGAGGCCGGGCCGGCGGAGGCCCTCCGATGGCGGGTCGCGTTTGCCATTCAATCAGTGAAAAATCAGAAGAGGAAGGGAAAAAAAAGACTAACTTGTCTTTTTGGAGTTCCATAAAAAATGGGTGAAAATGAAAAAATGAATACGAGAATAGTGCCCCATAAGGCGGATTGAGTCCCCTGTCAACTCCCCTCGCATTCCTCCACACTCTGAAAAAGTCAGAGTTATTTTTTGGAGAACCATCAAAAATGGCTAAAAGTGTTGAAATGTATCCGAGAATAGTGCCCCATCAGGCGGGTAAAGTCCCCTGTCAACTCCCCTTGCATTCCTCCACACTCTGAAAAAGTCAGAGTTATTTTTTGGAGAACCATCAAAAATGGCTAAAAGTGTTGAAATGTATCCGAGAATAGTGCCCCATAAGGCGGGTAAAGTCCCCTGTCAACTCCCCTCGCATTCCTCCACACTCTGAAAAAGTCAGAGTTATTTTTTGGAGAACCATCAAAAATGGCTAAAAGTGTTGAAATGTATCCGAGAATAGTGCCCCATAAGGCGGGTAAAGTCCCCTGTCAACTCCCCTTGCATTCCTCCACACTCTGAAAAAGTCAGAGTTATTTTTTGGAGAACCATCAAAAATGGGTGAAAGTGTTGAAATGTATCCGAGAATAGTGCCCCATAAGGCGGGTAAAGTCCCCTGTCAACTCCCCTCGCATTCCTCCACACTCTGAAAAAGTCAGTTATTTTTTGGAGAACCATCAAAAATGGCTAAAAGTGTTGAAATGTATCCGAGAATAGTGCCTCATGAGGCGGATTGAGTCCCCTGTCAACTCCCCTTGCATTCCTCCACACTCTGAAAAAGTCAGTTATTTTTTGTATGTATCCGAGCCAGAGTGCACATACAGCGGATGAATTCCTCCATGAAGTTACACAGCCGTTTTTTTTCTGAGTCCTCTCAAAAACCGGGTTTCCGATTTCGTGCAGACAGTGGCTTGGAAAACATGAACGGTTTTTTACAACGGAGGAGGGGAAGTCTGGATTCCCCTCTCCGTTGTACATTGCAACGGGGGAGGGGAAAAGTGTTCGGGGCTTCGTCCCGAAGCGCCGAACACTTGAGCCCCTTCGCCCCTTCTCTGAGCCCCTTCTCTGTTGTAATTTTAAAAGTTCATTTTTTGATTATTTTAACATATAATTGACCGTTTTCTTTCATTTGTTTTTCTTTCCACGGGTGGGGGCCTATGGCAGGCCGCCTATGAGCTCCCAAATTTGGCCCGGATCCTCCGGGATTTGTGGGATAAGCTCCATAAACTGACAAAGTCATCCAAATATGTCGCTTTTATAGCCCAAAGATATATAATGTAAATACATTAAAATAGTAAAAGGTACGATTGTGCTCTGCATTAACCGGAATTTGATTTATATAGCCCCCAAAAAATGATTAAAAATCATTTTCGTGGGGAAAAGTGTTAAAACGCCTGATTAAAGCATATGCGGGACCCCAGCGAGCTCCAGACTATGTGCATTGTGTCGGGGACCCTGGTGAATGATAAGACCCATCATTTAAATGCAAAAACCACCATTAAAAGTCACTTTTAGGGGGAAAAAACTGCCTCTGTCCACTTCGTTAACAAACTGATAGGCAAATGGACAAAAGTGTGATTAAAGAATATGCGGGACCCCAGCGAGCTCCAGACTATGTGCATTGTGTCGGGGACCCTGGTGAATGATAAGACCCATCATTTAAATAAAAAAAACACCATTAAAAGTCACTTTTAGGGGGAAAAAAACGCCTCTGTCCACTTCGTTAACAAACTGATAGGCAAATGGACAAAAGTGTGATTAAAGCATATGCGGGACCCCAGCGAGCTCCAGACTATGTGCATTGTGTCGGGGACCCTGGTGAATGATAAGACCCATCATTTAAATTAAAAAAACACCATTAAAAGTCACTTTTAGGGGGAAAAAAACGCCTCTGTCCACTTCGTTAACAAACTGATAGGCAAATGGACAAAAGTGTGATTAAAGCATATGCGGGACCCCAGCGAGCTCCAGACTATGTGCATTGTGTCGGGGACCCTGGTGAATGATAAGAGCCATCATTTAAATGCAAAAGCCACCATTAAAAGTCACTTTTAGGGGGAAAAAACAGCCTCTGTCCACTTCGTTAACAAACTGATAGGCAAATGGACAAAAGTGTGATTAAAGCATATGCGGGACCCCAGCGAGCTCCAGACTATGTGCATTGTGTCGGGGACCCTGGTGAATGATAAGACCCATCATTTAAATTAAAAAAACACCATTAAAAGTCACTTTTAGGGGGAAAAAACAGCCTCTGTCCACTTCGTTAACAAACTGATAGGCAAATAAACAAAAGTGTGATTAAAGCATATGCGGGACCCCAGCGAGCTCCAGACTATGTGCATTGTGTCGGGGACCCTGGTGAATGATAAGACCCATCATTTAAATGCAAAAACCACCATTAAAAGTCACTTTTAGGGGGAAAAAACAGCCTCTGTCCACTTCGTTAACAAACTGATAGGCAAATGGACAAAAGTGTGATTAAAGCATATGCGGGACCCCAGCGAGCTCCAGACTATGTGCATTGTGTCGGGGACCCTGGTGAATGATAAGAGCCATCATTTAAATGCAAAAGCCACCATTAAAAGTCACTTTTAGGGGGAAAAAACAGCCTCTGTCCACTTCGTTAACAAACTGATAGGCAAATGGACAAAAGTGTGATTAAAGCATATGCGGGACCCCAGCGAGCTCCAGACTATGTGCATTGTGTCGGGGACCCTGGAGAATGATAAGACCCATCATTTAAATGCAAAAACCACCATTAAAAGTCACTTTTAGGGGGGAAAAACAGCCTCTGTCCACTTCGTTAACAAACTGATAGGCAAATGGACAAAAGTGTGATTAAAGCATATGCGGGACCCCAGCGAGCTCCAGACTATGTGCATTGTGTCGGGGACCCTGGTGAATGATAAGACCCATCATTTAAATGCAAAAACCATAATTAAAAGTCACTTTTAGGGGGGGGAAACAGCCTCTGTCCATTTCGTTAACAAACTGATAGGCAAATGGACAAAAGTGTGATTAAAGCATATGCGGGACCCCAGCGAGCTCCAGACTATGTGCATTGTGTCGGGGACCCTGGTGAATGATAAGAGCCATCATTTAAATGCAAAAGCCACCATTAAAAGTCACTTTTAGGGGGAAAAAACAGCCTCTGTCCACTTCGTTAACAAACTGATAGGCAAATGGACAAAAGTGTGATTAAAGCATATGCGGGACCCCAGTGAGCTCCAGATTATGTGCATTGTGTCGGGGACCCTTGTGAATGATAAGACCCATCATTTAAACGCAAGGGCCACCATTTAAAGTCACTTTTAGGGGCAAAAAACAGCCTCTGTCCACTTCGTTAACAAACTGATAGGCAAATGGACAAAAGGGGGAACACGGCCCAGCCGCTGCTCCACTGCTCCAGGCTGTGTGCATTGTGTCGGGGACCCTTGTGAATGATAAGACCCATCATTTAAACGCAAGGGCCACCATTTAAAGTCACTTTTAGGGGCAAAAAACAGCCTCTGTCCACTTCGTTAACAAACTGATAGGCAAATGGACAAAAGTGTGATTAAAGCATATGCGGGACCCCAGCGAGCTCCAGACTATGTGCATTGTGTCAGGGAGCCAGGTCAAACCCCTCCATGCACACCGCCAGAACCTCACGCCCCTGGTGTCCTTAAAGGTGTTTGTCTTTGTTTGTTTTTGTATTCCACATAGACAGGCTGGGGTTCAGCACCACGGCCAGAGCCTGCCCGCTACCTCCAGGGCGCATCACCACATTTTACAAGCCAGGAAAGGTGCATGGATCCTGGGTAAACATTGATTAAGTGTTTTTAAATGTGTGGAACAGTGTTTTGTCACTTTCAAAACTCTCCTGTCATTGACCGGAGAATTTGGGTCGATGTTGTATTCAATCTTGCCATTAATATTCCAGTGAGACGAAGTACGTACATTGACCGGAGTGATCCCATGTTAATTTTGTCCAAATACCGGAACATTCCCTACCCCTATGTCTCTTCCCAGCTGGACGTGCCTGGAACACCTCCCTAGGGAGGCGCCCAGGTGGCATCCTAACTAGGTGCCCGAACCACCTCAACTGGCTCCTTTCGACGCGAAGGATTAGCGGTTCAACTCTCACCTTATCCCTAAGCAGTGGCGGTTCTACGGGGTGGCATGGGGTGGCAGCTGCCACCTCAGAAAAATGCCTTGCCACCCCAGCTGCCACCCCAGTTGGCAGCTTTGTTTTGAAAGAAAAGTTGTGGCTCATCGGACATTTATGAGAGAAAATCTCTAATGTCCGAGTGCAAGTGAATGCAGCACAAGACGCGAGCCTTGTAACCCCTCCCACCCCCCCCCCCCCTGGCGCGAGCTTGGAAATATGATTGGCGGCGATTTCATTTGAACGGGAGGACAGCGCAAAACGAGAAGCATTTCGGATCCAAGTAGACAGAAGGAATGAGGTATTTGCGGTCAGGGTCAGGGTATGGCTGGGGTAGGCCACCATGAACAATGATGTTAAAGTAAGCAAAATAAAGTCCGCCAACTCGCGCGGAGTAAATTGCACAGACAGCAGTTAGTAAGATTGATTTCAGTAGCCACTTGTCCGGAAATACCGAAGACTAGAAACGGTTTTGAAAACTTTTGTCACGTAGTGAATGTCTTCTCAATAGAACATCTTTGATAATGTCTTCTGGCCAATCAGAATCACGATAACGGCGCGGTGTTGTTAAAGGAAGTCCCGATGGAGAATACTTTTGCTGTAGTACATCTCTATATACATCGATACAACATTACGTGTTGATAGAAATCAACACGTAATGAAGAAAAACCCCACGGTTTGATGATTGATAGGTGTGTGGGCTGTCTTTCATTTTGACACACAGAACAATTGGGGCTATCCACCCTTATCCACAAAGTAAAGTCATTCACACAGCCTCTTCCCTCTTCTCTCTGTGAGGAGCAGCAGGTTCAGCTTTCAGAACAAAGTAACAAAAAACTAAAATGGCATTCATTTTTTTGAATATGTCGTGTAGTAATAGATTTATTTATTTTTCTTCTCCAGAGAGTACCAGAATGTGTATTTTATGTTAGTATTTCAAGAAATCTCCTCGGGGAGAATCCCCCCAGAACCCCCTGCAGGGGTTGGCTTTTCAGCATGTCAACTCTTTCACTTGTGGGTAAATTGCAGGATTGTCTCCAGGTCGCCCTTTTTATTTACTACAAGACAAATGTGCCTTTTTATTTCATACAGTTCAATTTGGATTGAGAAATAATCTAAACCTCATGCGTGGCGTTTCACTGTCAAGGGGGGCAATATAGCGTGTATGTAATTACATTGCAAATACTGACTTGAGCCACACCACTGTATGGGTTAGCCCTACCATAGATTACCCAACAAAAATACTCCCAATAACCACTTTGATTTAACTAGGCCAGTAGGTAAGGACTTTCCACTGGATAATAACTGCAGCGATGTATATGTTTTAGCTGAATACACAGTTTTTTAACCCTAATTGATGCAGTTAGTCACTTCTTTAATGTTTGTTCTTTCTGATGTAAAGTCAAGGTTGTAAGTGTATGCAATGAAGTTGTGGGGCGCTGAACTGTTCTTTTATAATAGTAATTATTTGTCTTTCAAATTTGAAAGAGGGTGAGCAAGCATCTTGAGGAACATTCATCATTAACTCCTCCAAAAAATATAATTTATTAAATAATAACACTGAATATGTGAATCATAACAGTGATTGACAGCTGATAGGAATAATATGATTGTTGATATTATCATATTCATACAGACACACATCGATGAGACAGTTAATTCATGTACTTATTGCAGCAGTCTGCATAGATGTGGTACCCCCGCTGGTCTAAGAGTGAAACCAACTCATTCAGTTAAAATTCATTAAATTATGTCTGCCACCTTATATATTTATATTTATGGCTTTACTGATGGGCCACAATAATGTCACCTAATGATATTAAGTTAAAATATCAATATTGTGGCTTTCCAAGTTAACATTGATTGATATGACTGCGATTAAATCAGCATATACTTCTGCCAGGGGATGCCACCCCTGAAATTCTCCTGCCACCCTCTTGCCACCCCATGAATATTTTTCTAGATCCGCCCCTGTCCCTAAGGGAGACACCAGCCACCCTGCGGAGAAAACCCATCTCGGCTGCTTGTACCCGCGATCTCGTTCTTTCGGTCATGACCCATCCTTCATGACCATAGGTGAGGGTAGGAACGAAAATGGCACAGCGTCGGCTCTGGAACCTTACTTCTGGATAGGGGTTGGACTCTATTCTTCTCCGGAGTTGCTCAAGGTGTGAGGCGCCGGGCGGGTGTGGGGATACTCACAAGTCCCCGGTTGGGTGCTTCGTTGTTGGAGTCTACCTCAGTGGACGAGAGGGTTGCCTCCCTACGCCTGTGGGTTATGGGGGGGGGAAACTCTGACTGTTGTGTCTGCTTATGCACCCAACAGCAGCTCAGAGTATACGGCCTTCTTGGAGACCCTGGAAAGAAGGGGACTCTTTAATCTTGCTGGGAGACTTCAACGCACATGTGGGCAATGATGGAGACACTTGGAGGGGAGTGATTGGGAGGAACGGCCCCCCTGATCTGAACCGGAGTGGTGGTTTGTTACTGGACTTCTGTGCTAGTCATGGATTGGCCATAACAAACACCATGTTCGAACATAAGGATGCTCATAAGTGTACGTGGTACCAGAGCACCCTAGGCAGAAGGTCCATGATCGATTTCGTTATCGTATCATCGGACCTGAGGCCGTATGTTTTGGACACTCGGGTAAAGAGAGGGGCGGAGTTGTCAACTGATCACCATCTGGTGGTGAGTTGGGTCGAGCGGTGGGGGAAGCCTCTGAATAGACCTGGTAAGCCCAAACGTGTAGTTCGGGATAACTGGGAACGTCTGGAGGAGGCCCAAGTTCAGGAGGCCTTCAACTCACACCTCCGGCGGAGCTTTTCGGGCATTCCTGTGGAGGTTGGGGACATTGAACCAGAGTGGTCGGTGTTCAAAGCCTCTATTACCGAAGCCGCGGCGGGGAACTGTGGTCTCAAGGTCCTAGGTGCCTCAAGGGGCGGTAACCCTCGAACCTCCTGGTGGACACCGGTGGTCAGGGAAGCCGTCCGACTGAAGAAGGAGGCCTTCAGGGATTTGTTATCCCGGGGGACTCCCGAGGCAGTTGCAAGGTACCGACAGGCCCGAAGGGAAGCAGCCTCAGCCGTGGCCGAGGCAAAGCAGCGGGTGTGGGAGAAGTTCGGAGAAGACATGGAAAAGGACTTTCGGGCGGCACCAAAGTTGTTCTGGAAAACTGTCCGACACCTCAGGAGGGGGAAGCAGGGAACTATCCAAGCTGTGTACAGTAAGGATGGGACGTTGTTGACCTCAACTGATGGAGTGTTAGGGCGTTGGAAGGAGCACTTTGAGGAACTCCTGAACCCGACAACTCCGCCCTCTATGTTAGAGGCAGAGCTGGAGTATGACGGGGGATCGACACCAATCTCCCGGGGGGAGGTCACTGAGGTCGTCAAACAACTTCACAGTGGCAAAGCCCCGGGGGGTGGATGAGATCTGCCCAGAAATGCTGAAGGCTCTGGGTGTTGAGGGACTGTCATGGTTGACACGTCTCATCAACGTTGCGTGGAAGTCGGAAACAGTACCGAAGGAGTGGCAGACCGGGGTGGTGGTTCCCCTTTTTAAAAAGGGGGATCAGAGGGTTCGTGCCAATTACAGAGGCATCACACTACTCAGCCTCCCCGGGAAAGTTTACTCTAAGGTACTCGAAAGGAGGGTCAGGCCGATTGTCGAACCTCAGATTGAGGAGGAACAATTCGGATTCCGTCCTGGTCGTGGACCGACGGATCAGCTTTTTACTCTCGCAAGGATCCTGGAGGGGGCCTGGGAGTACGCTTATCCAGTCTACATGTGTTTTGTAGACTTGGAGAAGGCGTATGACCGGGTTCCCAGGGAGTCACTGTGGGAGGTGCTGCGGGAGTATGGGGTGAGGGGGTCTCTACTCAGGGCCATCCAATCTCTGTACTCCCAAAGCGAGAGCTGTGTCTGGGTCCTCGGCAGTAAGTCGGACCCATTTCAGGTGAGGGTTGGCCTCCGCCAGGGCTGCACTTTGTCACCAATCCTGTTTGTAATATACATGGATCGGATTTCGAGGCGTAGTCGTGGGGAAGGGGGTCTGCAGTTCGGTGGACTAAGGATTGCACCACTGCTTTTTGCAGATGATGTGGTTCTGATGGCTTCATCGGTCTGCGACCTTCAGCACTCACTGGATCGGTTCGTAACCGAGTGTGAAGCGGCTGGGATGAGGATCTGCACCTCCAAATCTGAGGCCATGGTTCTCAGCAGGAAACCGATGGACTCTCCACTCCAAGTAGGGAATGAGTCCTTACCCCAAGTGAAGGAGTTCACTTAATACAAATGATCCCAATACGTATGATTGTATGAAAATATCTTAAAATCAATACAAATGTATTTATTATAAACGTTAGTCCTTAACACCTATCACTGTGTACATCACCATTCAAACATCTTTTAAAAGTTGAACAAACCCCACACAGCTCAGTGAAATGTTGACTTTATTTGATCATTTCAGTAAAAACTAACGTTCATATTTCTCTTTTTGGTTATAATACTGATGAACGTTCAAAACAAAGCACTTTGGCAACTTACCACATACGTTTTAAAATGCTTAATAAGGACCGTAACTTTCATGATATAATTTCTCCGTCATAGTCGTTTGTTTCAGTGAACGGCCGACTGTTGTGTGACGCAAATGCTGCGGCTGCAAGGCATTGTGGGGCAGCATTTTCTCATCTCCTTTCGGTAAGGGAGGTCCAGTGGTTCCTAAGCTAAAGGACGTTATAAAGGAAGTTTGAAACCTCCTTTCCTTTCATTTGGAGAATTGGAACGAAACTTAACATGGCTGCCACTGACGTACTTCCGGGTCATTTAACTTGGTTAGGAAGGTTCCTAAGCTAAATGGACTATTGGAACGCAACCCCGGTGCACCTGGGCAGAGGCGGAGCCAGGGAGACAGAAGAGAAAACAAGGAGGGGAGCACTTAACACATGTCTACACAGACATCCACTCAAAGTCAACAGTTTTTCTGAAGAATGTGCTGACAAGGGGGTTTAAATTGACATTCCTCTTTTTGGCTTTCGAGCCCATCTCAGGATTAATGCCCGGGAAGCACCTGAAAATACTAAGCCAAGACAACAATTTTACATAGATTTATATGTTGCATCGTTTATTTTAAGGCATGCAGCAGTGCCCCTTTCAATTTAAGTAAAACCTGCATCAAAGAAAGAAATTAGTATTTAAAGCCAAGCAAGAGCGATGAAAGCAAAAAAATCACTTAATTTGTTGTGTTATCACAGAGGATGGTCTGAATACAGTATTTTACTATGAAATAATACAGTAACATGTTGTGAAATCCTGGTAATCATTTATCCTGTACATTCACATTAATTAACTGTGCCTGTATTGATTTCACTGTGAAATTCTAAATTACAGTGTTATATTGTGAACATTACAGGTAAAGACTGTAAAGTGGTAAAACAGTAATTTATTGTAAAATATTACAGCTAAATATTGTGAAATCATGGTAATATTTTACAGTGTGGTGATCAGCAATTTCACATGTTCAAACGTCTACTGTGAAGGTCATATCATAAAGCCTTAATGCAATCAAATGTAAAACAAAAAAGTTATGACAACAGGAGGGTTAAGTAAATACAAAGTTAAGAATAATATAGCTTGTTAAAAAGTGTAAATACATACTAATTACCTACAGTTTTAAAACATTAATAATAAAAATGCATTTTATTTATAGAGCGCTTTTCTTGAAACTCAAATACACTTTACAGAGTAAAAATTCAGAAAAACATAAAACAACAAACTTAAAATATATAAAACACAACATTAATTACAGATTAAAAGCAGTTCTAAAAGGGCGAGTTTTGATTTGAAATTTGATTACATTTAGTTTAGGTTCATTAGCATTCATGCTCACAGTTGACAATTTAATGCAACCTACATTAACGTTGAGAATAAAAAAGAGAGTAGAAAGAAAACTAATTGTGAGTAATTGATTGTCCATCATAAAGAAATAGATAATCTGGACATTTACTGTATCTTTAACTATGCACACATGCACGCCTGAATGTATACTCATACGTACATAAATACATTTGTACGAATGAAACCAAACACAGAAAAAAGGGTATTTGACTCAGGAGGTCGATGGTGGTCTTACAATTTCAAGGTCTGTGGTTTGATTCCCAGGCCCTGATGTCAAAATGTAGAAGCGTCCTTGGGCAGGATAATGAACTAAAAACTGCTCCTGATGACAAGGCCAACAGTGTGTGAATGTGTGTGAATGGTAGCTTCCCTTGAGCAGGGCATACCTCTCTGAATGTGTGAAAATGGTTAAATGCTGACCTTCATCTGAAAAAACGCTTTGAAGGGTTACAAATACTGGAAACTATATAAAGCTATATAAATGCAGTACATTTATCATGTATTAATAACAGTCCATTTATCATGTATTAATAACAGTCCATTTAGAAGAAAAAAAAACTAAAAAGGGGAAATAAAATTAAGTTATGTGTATTTTGTTACATTCCTGATTAACTGCTACAAGGCCTTTTGTGTCTTTTGACATGGATCCTTCTGATACAAACCCATACAAATACACACACACACACACACACACACACACACACACACACACACACACACACACACACACACACACACACACACACACACACACACACACACACACACACACACACACACACACACACACACACACACACACACACTCAGATCTGACCTCCACTTCCCCTTGCTCATATTTCATGTGTCTTTATTGACCCGGCTCGGCTGCTTGCTGCTGTGTTCAAGGGGGTCGTTCTGTGATTTATAAGCGCTCCAACTGCTGTGGCCTGATAACCTCCAACTCTCCTGAGGAGGTGACACGAGGCCACATCGAGGTCTATTTCACGCTCAGCAGACCCTGCTATCACATGTGTTTGGTCAGTGATTCTGTATTTAACATGATGGCCGAAGCAGAAGAAAACTACTCCTGAGTGTGTGTGTGTGAGTGTGTGAGTGTGTGAGTGAGGAGGTTCATCTTAGCAGATCGGCTGCCTCCTAATGCCTGATTGGTCCACCTGAAGGCACCAGGCTATTTGAGCTGCAGCAAGGCAGTCCTTCGACCCTCTCTTCCTCTCCTGCTCCCAACAGTCAGCATACTGTGTGTTTTCAGACCCCTGTAAATATGTAGGCCTGTGAGGCAAAGTTGATCATTGTAGTAAGCAGTAACCTTTGTACCGTTGTAAGTATTCAGATTGGTGACATGCTTTTGAGTTTAAAGTAGGAGTGAGAAGCCCTTTTGTTTGAATCCTGTTTTCTCCTGTTTTTTGGTAGGAGTAAGGTGAGATACCTGTAATTTATTTTATTTGTTTTGTTAGGTAAGTTTAAGGTCCTTTTGTACAGACGTTTTGTTTGTTATGTTGGCTTTGTCTAACGTCAGAAGCATTCATTAAACTACTAAAGGTGATTTTCGGTGTCACTGAGTATTTCTTGGGAGTGAGAAGGGTGGGGAATTCACATTTTTATGTTGTGTCCTGGTTCCCATAGACTGGGGAATAACATAAGTTTGCAGGGTGAAAAGAAGACATGAAGTTCTTTATTTTAGACGTTATTGTTATACTAGCTTCTGTACTGTTTGATGGAGCTGCAGAAAATGCATGATGACTGTCTTCTTGGTTTACAGTACCTGAAGTGAAAATATTTAAAGAAGATGAAGGAGTCAGCTGAACATATTTCTAATTAAGAATTAGATCTGATTACACACTTTACTATGTTTTAATGCCATCATTTGCCACTTGGTCTTTAGCACACAATCGACTAAAGAAGATCCGAACATTTGCACCCCTATGTACTGAATATTAATCATTTGTGATAATATTGTAAGATATCAAAACTTAAAATCCAAACCAATCTGAAACCTGTGAAATCCTTGTCCCTGTATGAGCCTATAACTCCCAGCAGGCAGTAGAGCAGTGGGAGGGTGAGGCTGAGGGTCCGGGGGGGACGGCAGCTCCCGCAGAGTCTCACTGTGAGCTAATTGCTGCTAGAAGCCAGCGCCTGCATCCTGCTGATAGTGCATGTATCCCAGCAGCCAGTGCTTTGTCCAATTAGTCAGTGACACGCACACAAACAGTGTGCAGTCGCACTCGGGAATAACCTGCAGAGAGCTGTCTGAAGGGAATGAGCAGAGAAGAAGCTGTTATGGAGCCTTTGATATGTGTTAATGGCACTCAGGTTCTCTCAACACAGAGGGCCTGATGTAGTGGCAGACTGTTTACAGTGGAAGGAAAGGAAAGGCATGTTTATTTATAAAGCACCTTTTAACACAAGGCAATTCAAAGTGCTTTACAAAAATGAAAGACATTAAGAGCATTAAGAAATAGAGCAGCAGAAACATATTATAAAATGGCATTTTAAAACACAAAGATAATAAAACATGAATAACACAGGTACATATAAAAGCCAGTGTCATCTGGTGAGACAAAACAGTCCCCACACAGTGCAATAAAAAAGCAGATAACTAATGCACACAGCCTCCCCAGTCTTAATTTTTGTGTGTGTACAGTGTAAAGTGTTCATATATGTTGCTTATCTTTATATTGCTGTTGCTGCACTGAAATTAAAATATTCCATTGCCTGTCCTGCATTCAAGATTTGCTTTAGTAAAAGAACACATGAACATACATGAAGCTCAAAACACTACGGAAACGGGGACACTAAAAGGTGATGCACACAACTGACATGCAGCTTACATGGATCTGGTCCCCTGATGCATGTAAGTCAACTATACTTTTACCTCATTCAAACCAACGGTGTTTCAGGGCCGGTTCGGAGCTGGAGCTTGAAAAGCACCGGGTTTTCCTCTTCACACCGCAGCGGAGCAGCCTCTTAGCTCCTGAATCCAGTTCGTTTCAAGCACCAAAATTTTTTCCGGCTAGAGCAAAAGCACCGCATACGTCACGCTTACGTCGAGGCGGGGCAGGGGCGGAATCAACTCCTGAACAACAACAAAAAGCCCGCGTTTTATCCAGTTTGTACACAACAATGGAGAAACTTAACAAGCAGCAGTGGTCCACTGAAGAGACCAGCTACCTACTGGGAATCTCGTCTCCCGAAGAGGTACAGAGGAAGCTGGAGCACAATCACTAACAGCCATTGTTGTTGTTGTCGGTGTCAGCTCTGAGGGGTTTGCGCGGTTTGGCTTTATGAAGCAGGCACGCAAACGGTTACGTCATGATGCAAACGATGACGCAATTACGCAGCACCAGTCGGATTCTGGGCAGTGTGAAAAGAGCCGGAGCTAAACCGAAGAACCGGTTCTGAACCTGAAAAGCTCTAGCACGGAGCTTGAACCGGAGTTGCGTTGGTGTGAATGAGGCATTATTCAGCTACCTTATACTGTACTCTGTTTTGGTCTCCACCAATCTTTGCTTGTATTACTTTGCTGGACCGTAAACATATTCATCACCAGACAGGTAATGGAATATTGCATTCAAAAAATGAGTAAAAGTATAAAAGTATTAGAAGTACAATTATTAAACTATGCATAGCTATTGTAAATATGAATGGTTCTTTAACGTGATCAGCATTTCAACGTTATAGCAACAATGCATCATATTTTCTGTTACTACATTTTGCTTTGCCTTGTGTTAACACGTAGTAGGGCACTGACACTGATAACCTCAGCATAAAAACAGCAAAGTTGGCGGGCAGACCGGAGCCCAGAATTCTGGCACTTCACAGCCACATCTCTATCCAAAATAACACCCACCGACTCCCATGCAAAACACTACAGGCCTCCCTCCCACAGCTCAGCACACTGTAGCCATCGATGAGTTGACATGAGTTGTTTTTTTGTAATAATAACTTCACAGAAAAGAAAGAGGAATAACAACATTTTTAATTCCATGAACCCAATATACTCAAACATAGAATTTTTTTTTAATTAAATAAAAAAATGTAAACCTCAATCTTAACGTATTATTATTATCATTATTATAATTATAATTATTATTATAATTATTATTATTAGATATTTAGGTTACAAAAAGGGGAGCAATAAACTAAAACATGTTTAGGTTATATCTTACAGTATATTTTGGGGGTTCTTTGTGTATTTTAGTTTTTGTTATGCTTTCTAACATAACATAACAGTATATAGACTCCTAATCCTGTAATTCATCCCCACTATTGTTGTTGTCTCTTTGCCCATCCTATGATGCACGTTTTATGATTCTCAGAGAGTAAACTGACCTGTTGTTCATTAACAGCTTTACATCCTGCTGCTACCTTACAGAGCTGCTTCTCTCTCACAGTGTAGGTGTTAACTGAGTGAGGTGTTTATATCCAGGGCCGCTGATTGGCCAGTGCACCTTTACTTCTCATGGCAGAAACACTTTATGCATTCAAGCCCCTTCATTTAGAGTCAGTCAGCCATCGCAGACCTTCATGTGACCTCGCAAACTGAGGAATGATTTACCAGCAGCTTGACCTGGACTGTACTCAGAGTAAACACTGAATCCACCAATACGTTTGGCTAGAAGATTCAGTTTCATGCCATGCGAAATACAGCAATGGCGATTTGCAAACATGTTATTGGAGAGGTGCCACGGCCCACAGGTTGAAGCCACTCATATACTCTGTAGATTTACATGGAACCCTTCCCTGCTCATTTTTTCTTAATTGGACTCTTCCTCTGTTGCCCTTTTACTGGAACATCCTCTGAGGGAGAAGCCTTTGCTGTGTTGTGGATGTCATTAGAATGATCATTTTCTAAAACTGAGGAATGAAAAAAAAAACACTGAAAGGGTTAAAGTTGGCATATTAGCGAATAGCGACCAGTCAATTAAAAGTTAGCTAGGCCATAAAGCATGCTCGGGTTTATCGTCTATCTAGTTTATAAATTGAACCATACTTTACAAAATAACCATCGTGCTGCATTGAACAAGACCTGAAACTAGCCATAGAGACAATGAACTCATCGGGAGAATACCAATAATCTGAATTATTTTTGCAACCTTGCTGGCCATTTTAAAGTTTGCATTGGTTTAACAACTGATAACTGGAGTTTGCCTCTAGTAAACATTTATATATTTGTATGTGGTATGAATGGAAAACCAATTGGCAAGTTATTATTAAAGAAATTATAATTTTATATCAGCAGTGCAACATTTACAAAAGTACATTTCCATATATATGTTTACACATATACATCTGTTTTTCAATTGATTACCATATGTATATATATATATATATGTATGTAAATATAGCAGTAGGACACAAAAAAAGACCAGGTGTTCCTCATGATGTTAACGATGGCTTTTTGATTACTGCGACAGGGATCCAGCTGAAACAGAAGCAGGTAAATAGAGCCTTCATTTAATTTATCATCCACTCCTGTGCTTCTCCTAAAATGTCGAACCTGTCCTCTTAAGCCCCAAGCCTCTTTTTCAGGTTTCAGGCTAGAAAATGACATTCCCAGAACAAATGACTATATCTTCCCTTCTAAAAGGGTTAAATTAATAATCTTTTTTCTCAAAGTAATGATAAACCTGGGGGTTGGATGTAGAAAAGTCAGAATCAATATAAATGTTTTTTATTTTAAAGAAAATTCAGATTGAACATGTTAAAAAACTGTCAATTATTGTGTCCGTCCAAAATATATTTTATACTTATAGTGAAAACTAACCTTGGATGATGGGTTAGTAGACTAAACGCTTTAGGAATCCAAAGTACAACATATAATAAGTACCCTGTATAAAGATTGATGCAAAACAAGTGACATTTGACCTTTTTAGACAGATTTAGCACAAAAAAACCTCTTCTGGGGCCATTTGGGTGGATTTTCCTTATCTCTGGCCCCCCTTCTTCGATTTTGAAATATAACATCTCTTTCTGACCGTTAGAGCCAATAGAATCGAAGGGAAATCGTCCCGCACACACTCATGTTAAAAAAAAAAGGTTCCGTCTTCGCGAATTCAATCTTACTACAGAGCGTAAGAATGGCCTGCTCTACTATTTTAAAACGGAATTGCAGTTTGATTGCTTGTAGATTATCAGAACATTTCAAAGGGGACACAGCCACATTGGATATTAACCTATGGATTAACTACATCATCATTGTTATCGTTTTAATGCCATTGAAGACCAGTTTTGAACAGACAAAACCAAGGTAAGCCCTCCTAGTTGTAGGCTACCTAGCGCCACATGTTTTGATGTACGTTTTTGTTGATAACGTCGCGAGTTTGTATCTTTCAGTGTTGAGGTGGGAACCGTTAGATTCTGTGTCTTTACGATCATAACCGATGTGTTGGATGTGCAGCTAGGATAAGTAATAAGGGAGCTAGGAGTGATTTTCGGTGCAGTAATAGGTTAGCATTTTTCGCTCAGGGCTAATTCAGAGGCTCACTGTTAGCATTGTGTGTTTTTTTTGAACAAAAATATGAAAAAGATCAGTTAAATTAGTTTTTTCCCGTTATGTGGATATAAAATACTCATAGTTTATTAAATATTAAGGTTCCTTAGACGTTGTTTCCTGCAAATGACACGATTTCGGCTCCGGAACCGGGTCCGTGGGGCTTAAGAGGTTTTAAAACAAAGGTTTATTTGAATTCCTAATGTAATATTTCAATTGGAAACTGACTTTTAATTGCTTTCTTACTAAACTATCTCATGAGTCAGCCTCCTGGCAGATACATAAACATGTTTCTGTTATTTCTGGCATGTTCTCATTTGAGGTGTGTCATTGACATGTCATTTTTGGTCAGTGGCGCGGCTGCCGTCCACTCTGGGAAAAGGAACAGTGCTGTCTTTGTGCGCTCGGGACAAAGCTGGTGCTGTGAGGCAGCCAGGAGGACCTTGAGGAAGGACACCTGAGCACCAAAACACCTCCTTTCTTCCTTTTCACCGCAGGCTGGCTGTCACAGTGTGAACTCATCCTACTACCAGATACCACAAATGGAAAATAAATGTGGTTATCAGAGGCGCCATTGATGGTGAATTTCAGCATATAAAGGGAGCACAGTCAAACAGAAAAAGCTTTTTGCTCCTTTACCCTGTTTTGAGGGGCGCAGTTTGCCCACTCTATTGACACAGCTGCAAATAGAAACACTGTTTTTTGAACTGTTGGCACCACTAATGTATCAGATGTACAGTACATTAAAGGAAGCCAGATAACCCAAACTCTGCACAACCCAAACCTTCCAAAGGTCAGACAAGAGACCTTTTAATGCCTTTGTATCTTTAGCTGATGCTGACTACTGACGGAGGCTGTGAAGTGCAAACGTGCTTCAACGGCCCAAAACATTTCCATTAGGAGAAATATATGGGCTCAGAACAGTCTCATAATACACACATGTACACAGAAGGATTCACACTTGTATTTCATGATCCGCGAAAGGATTCACACTTCAGTGTTTCCCCTATATAGAAATAGTGGCGGCGCAGCGCCGCTGCTGAAATATGAGCGCCGCTGCTAGGGGGCGCCAGCCAGGTACAAACAAAATATATATATATATATTTATTTTTTTAACTTTTTTTTTCTTTTCTTAAAATAATAGTAAGTGGTGACCCTTTTTCATTTTTGATTGTTTGTGATGTGGATTTGTAGTATTTGTGTTACTGTATGTTCAATAAAGTTGTATTTTTGCTAAATGTTGAGACATTGCCACTGTATGTACTAGGCAGGGCCCATTTCTGGCCTAGGGCGCCAGATCTGGGGGGCGGTGCGCTGGTAGCTCTGGGAGGGCAAAAAAATGTTTGACCGTTGGCGCTCTTCCAAATGTTCGGCCTTGATGTGACAACATTCATAATTAAGTAAATGTAACACCCTTTTCACCCCGGTTACACGTTTAATTTGTCCTGTATGGTGGGCGCTGTAAGTGTAAGTGATGAAAGTGGGGGATGTTGGCTTATCAGGCGCCCGCAGCTCACAGCCAAAGTGCGAGCGTGGTAGCGAGAGAGCGAGCAAGGGAGAGGGCGCACCGGTACCGGTGCTGTTGTTATTAGAATCTGGTGCTAGCTGCGCTAACGGATATAAGAAGTAAATGTTTCTACAACCAGGGTGGAGGAGAGCTCTCCTATCAGACTGAGAGGCTCAGTGAGGTGAAGGACTCTCTGAGTGTTTAGATAGTTAATTTTAGTCTAAGTTATCTCAGTGGGTCTCAAACGTTTTGACCACAAATTATGTAAACACATATTTCAAAGGCACTCCTTTATAATTATTAGGATAAATAAAAACAGGTTTGAAATCAGTCCAATGTATACTATAGGACAGTAAACCAAAAATATCGTTTAAAGTTGGAGAGATACAAAAATATGCATAAATAAATAAATGTTAACTGGGAAAATAAGATATGAATGAACAACAAAAATAAAATAAGCTACATTTATTTGTTATTGGCTATGGTAGTTATTGGTTATGTTCATATACTTATTGTCACGATTCTCATGTTATGTCACGTTTATAGTTTTGTAGGTTTGGGTGTTTTTGCTGTTTTCCATGTCATGTTTTCCTTTGGGTTATTGTCTGGTCCTTTTCCCTGTGTTTTCCTCTTGTCATTAGTTTCCCTGGTTTGTCTAATTGTCTGATTATGTTCACCTGGGCCCCTGTGTTTTCTCCTCCCTCCTCACCTGTGTCTTGTTGTGTGATTGAGTCTTGTGTGTATTTAAGTTCTGGGTTGTCTGTCTGTCTTGGTCGGTTCGTCTTGTTCCCTGACTAGTTCTGCGGTGAGTGTTCTGTTTGTCATTGTACATATATCTCATAGCCTTGAAATAAAGGAAGTTTCAGTTTATATCTGCATTTGGGTCCTGCTTGTTTCACAAACCGTGACAGTACGAACCGACCTTAAAATGGACCCAGCAGACCTTTTGAAGCTACAGGCGGAACGTCTTGGATATTCTCTGGAGTATATTTTTTATACGTGGAAAGGCGCCTCATCTAGACGGGGTAGAGAGGCTGCGTTGAAGGACGCACGTCAGGGGGTTGCTCGCAAGCCCTGGCTCTAGAGCTTGTTGCCCGAGTGGCTTAGGATGTTTTCACGTAGCCCTGAGAGCCAGTCCCCATTTTCTGACCCTTTCTTGGGGTCTGGTCTGGAGTTTGGGGGTCCACGAAGCCTCCAAAATACTCCTAAGAGACGCAAGGCCAGGGTTCCGCGCCCAACAGCCATGGTTCCGGCTCCAGCGCCGGATCCAGCAGCCGTGGCTCCGTGCTCCAGTGCGGGCCCACGCAGCTTTGCTTCCATACTCCATTACCTGGCTTACACAGCCAGGGTCCAGGCTTCCGCTCCGCGCCCAGCAGCCAGGGTTCCGGCTCCAGAACCGGACCTTACAGCCATGTTTCCGGGTCCAGTGCCGGCCCACACAGCCATGTTTCCGGCTCCAGAACCGGACCTTACAGCCATGTTTCCGGCTCCAGAACCGGACCTTACAGCCATGTTTCCGGCTCCAGAACCGGACCTTACAGCCATGGTCCCGGCTTCAGTGCCGGCTCCAGTAACCATGGTCCCGACTCCGGCTCCTCGTCACCTGCTGACTCATCGGCCGACGCCAGCTCCTCGAGTCCTGTCGGCGTACCGGCCGACTCCAGCACCTCGTCTCCGGTTGGCTGTCCGTCCGACGCCAGCTCCCCGAGTCCTGTCGGCGTACCGGCCGACTCCAGCACCTCGTCTCCGGTTAGCTGTCCGTCCGACGCCAGCTCCCCGTGACCTGTTGGCTGTCCGTCCGACGCCAGCTCCCCGTGTTCTGTTGGCGAACCAACCCACTGAAGTGTCGTTGGAGGTCCCGCAGACTACTCTTCTGCCGGGGGTCCTGCCAACTCCATGTCTTGTCACGTTGGAGGTCCCGCAGACTGCTCTTCTGCCGAGGGTCCTTCCTACCCCATGTCCTGTGCCGTTGGAGGTCCCGCAGACTACTCTTCTGCCGGGGGTCCTGCCAACTCCATGTCTTGTCAAGTTGGAGGTCCCGCAGACTGCTCTTCTGCCGAGGGTCCTGCCAACCCCATGTCCTGTGCCGTTGGAGGTCCCGCAGACTACTCTTCTGCCGGGGGTCCTGCCAACTCAATGTCTGGTCCCGTTGGAGGTCCCGCAGACTACTCTTCTGCCGGGGGTCCTGCCAACCCCATGTCCTGAGCCGTTGGAGGTCCCGCACGCTGCTCTTCTGCCGGGGGTCCTGCCAACCCCATGTCCTGTGCCGTTGGAGGTCCCGCAGACTACTCTTCTGCCGGGGGTCCTGCCAACCCCATGTCCTGAGCTGTTGGAGGTCCCGCAGACTGCTTCTCTGTCGGGGGTACTGCCAACCCCATGTCCTGAGCCGTTGGAGGTCCCGCAGACTGCTCTTCTGCCGAGGGTCCTGCCAACCCCATGTCCTGTGCCGTTGGAGGTCCCGCAGACTACTCTTCTGCCGGGGGTCCTGCCAACTCCATGTCTTGTCACGTTGGAGGTCCCGCAGACTGCTCTTCTGCCGAGGGTCCTGCCAACCCCATGTCCTGTGCCGTTGGAGGTCCCGCAGACTACTCTTCTGCCGGGGGTCCTGCCAACTCCATGTCTTGTCACGTTGGAGGTCCCGCAGACTGCTCTTCTGCCGAGGGTCCTGCCAACCCCATGTCCTGAGCCGTTGGAGGTCCCGCTGACTGCTCTTCTGCCGGGGGTCCTGCCAACCCCATGTCCTGTGCCGTTGGAGGTCCCGCAGACTACTCTTCTGCCGGGGGTCCTGCCAACTCCATGTCTGGTCCCGTTGGAAGTCCCGCAGACTACTCTTCTGCCGGGGGTCCTGCCAACCCCATGTCCTGAGCCGTTGGAGGTCCCGCAGACTGCTCTTCTGCCGGGGGTCCTGCCAACCCCATGTCCTGAGCCGTTGGAGGTCCCGCAGACTGCTCTTCTGCCGGGGGTCCTGCCAACCCCATGTCCTGTGCCGTTGGAGGTCCCGCCGACTGCTCTCCTGCCGGGGGTCCTGCCGGTCCTGTGTCCTCTTCCATGGGGGATCTTGCCGACACCGGCTCCTGACCGGCCTCCGGAGCTCTCTGGTCTTCACCCCTCCTCGGACTCTGCCTTGCCCCCGGGCCGTCCGCCCGAGATTCCCTCCATGGACTCTGCCTTGCCCCCGGGCCGTCCGCCCGAATTCCCCTTTTTGAACTCTGCCTTGCCCCCGGGCCGTCCGCCCGAATTCCCCTTTTTTGAACTCTGCCTGCCCCCGGGCCGTCCGCCCGAGACCCTTCCTCCAGACCCCCTCCACCCACCCTGCTGGATTTTTGTTTTTTTGGGACGTCTGGAATCCGTCCCTTGAGGGGGGGGTTATGTCACGATTCTCATGTTATGTCACGTTTATAGTTTTGTAGGTTTGGTTGTTTTTGCTGTTTTCCATGTCATGTTTTCCTTTGGGTTATTGTCTGGTCCTTTTCCCTGTGTTTTCCTCTTGTCATTAGTTTCCCTGGTGTGTCTAATTGTCTGATTATGTTCACCTGGGCCCCTGTGTTTTCTCCTCCCTCCTCACCTGTGTCTTGTTGTGTGATTGAGTCTTGTGTGTATTTAAGTTCTGGGTTGTCTGTCTGTCTTGGTCGGTTCGTCTTGTTCCCTGACTAGTTCTGCGGTGAGTGTTCTGTTTGTCATTGTACATATATCTCATAGCCTTGAAATAAAGGAAGTTTCAGTTTATACCTGCATTTGGGTCCTGCTTGTTTCACAAACCGTGACACTTATTTGATTATTAAAATGTAAACCGATCTTTTTCATATGGGCGTTTTAGAGTTGTACACCCTAGATCAGGTCTCTAGTAATTGTTTGTTCAAAGTGCACCAGATTGAAGCATTTTACTGTAAAATGTTCAAAAAAGAATCTTCCCGTGGGGGCATACCCCCAGACCCCCCTAGAAGATGTGACGTCCACCCCCCAATTCCAACTAGTTCATACAATACTGAATACATTTGAAGCCATTTTGACGTCTATTACCTATGTCAATAAGTTTCTGTTTTTGCAGTGTATTTGTCTTTTGTAGAGATTTGTCATTTATTCTTTACAAATAAAATTTCGCCTAAAATCTCACCTAGGGCAGCAAATTGTCTAGAACCGGCCCTGGTACTAGGCCTCAAGAGCCTTTCTTGTGCTGACACATAGAAACAAATTGGCGGGGCGCACTTCGCACGCGCACACACTAAAAAATTCCACGCGCTCCGCACTCACATTATGCTGGGCCCACGTGCCTTAGCACCGCTGCTATGACTCCATCCTAGGAGAAACACTGCACTTGTATTTCCGGATCCACACTTGTGTTTTTCAATGCACACACAAATGTGTTCCGTAAATAAAATCCAAACACAGAAAAAAGTTTTAAATGTGTATTTTTGATCCACACATATTTGTTTTCCGTTTAAAACCTCGGCCTGCAAACACAAACCGCTTTCTGTGCATGGATCGCTGTGCATTCGTGTGTGGGGTTTTTGAGATTCCCCTGACGCTCACCCGATTCGTACTTGTAATTTCTCTCATAGCCAATCAGATGTCTCCTCCAGTCTAAGCCAATCACATGAGCGCGCCCCCACGAAGGTAGGATTTCTTGCGTTCATGACACTTCATGTACGCATTTTGCGCTGTCCGGTCTGCTCGCTAAACAGAGGGCGGAGCTTCAGGTGATCATGTAGAGCTGTGTTTCTCCGTCAGACTCAACAGCTGATCTGATCTCTCTCTCGCGTCCGGTTACACTTCACTCGCGTTTATATCCATATCGATCAGATCCAGCTCTCCTGATCGGCCTTTATAGAGAGCACCGATCAAACTATTAAGAGTGAATAACGGTTTCAGCTGGATTCGTTTTTAAATGTACTCACCCAAATAGTAAACGACATGAAAGAAAAGTAAACCTATTTAATTTGTGTATTTAAATATACGGGCAATTGGAGATGTCTTCTTTATATTACATACATAAAATAATATGAAGTGAAAATATTTCTAAACCCTGTTTGGGTTTCATATTGTTGGGATTTATTATAAAGCTAATTTATTTATTTAACTGCTTTTGTTATACAAATCTTACTGCAACAATTTTGTTTTGATAGGGAGCAAGGAGCAGACTGCGCAATTTATCCAGATGCACGGGGAGAGTGAAGCCCTCTTCACGGGGGCCTGTTGCGACCTCGGGAAAATAATTTAAACATAACACCAAAATAAGTACAGCAAGATCTGACTCCATATTGAACAGTTTTGAAAACAGTTTTGAAAACAGTTTGAAAACAGTTTGAAAATATTTTGCCTAGTGTCAGAAATTATTACCGGCACTTGTGACTGCAGCTGGTTGCTAGGTGACGGGGGCGGCAAAATGTAGGGGTAACTGCCGGTGTCGGTACCAGATGTGTTCGGGGTACCATATGTGTTCGGGGTCCGTCTCTTACCAGTGACGTCACAACGTCACGACGTAATGACGTCACGCATTGTGATTGGCTCTACGGTAATTTACCCACGCTGTCTAGAGTATAGAGGGGTTTTTTGATCATTACATTACATTGTATTTAGCTGACGCTTAAGTGCATTCGACCAACAAGATAAAAACTTGAAGAAATACAATAAAACTTGAAGAAAAACAAAGACGAATGAGGAGAAGAACAAGAGAAATCGAAGGTAAGAAGTATAAAACGTAATATGGTAGGTAATATGTAATATGTTCAGTGCCGTTGGTACGTTAGTTCAAACAGTAACAACGGACTATTTTTCTTAGCGTATGCATGTCAATTTAAATCAATACATACAACTATTTCACATGTACAATATTTTCTTAGCCCTAATACTTAATACTACTTATTTCGTTTTGATTGTTATATTTAATTATATTATATATTATCAATAAATTATATATTATATATCAATATGATATACTTTTCTATATAATAGATTATCAAAAAAAGTATTTATTAAGTAAGGGATAATGTGCAGCAATCACAATCAAGTCCACAATCGAATCCATAAAGACAAAGTAAATCTGTTTACAGTTGTTTCATATGTATGTTGAGAGGTATCCATATATCTCTTCATTTTGCTCTCAAAGTGCACCAGATTGATGCATTTAACTTCAATATTTAAAAAAGATCACTCCAAAGGGAGTGCTTGTTCTTCCTTCTGTCTGTCTGTATCTGTGTATTCTCATGTTCCGATTAACCCAGACAAATTTTTCTTCTTTTGTGTCTTGATGTGATCTTGAGTCGAGGCTGATCCTCTTGCTGTGGTCCCGCATCCTGGATCCTCTATCCTGAGTTCTGGATTAAGTCGTGGACTTCGGGTCGTGGCTGAACCTGTCTCTGCGGTCCTGCCTGGGTCTCGTCGTGCTGCCTCCCTGAAGGCTCCCACAGGATTGTTGACATCTTCGTGGATTCATCCTATTATTATAGACGCATGCATTTCCTAACACTCGGTCTACCTATGTTGCAAATGTATTATCTCCTCGATTTACACACGGCATCTATTGCACGTCTGTCCGTCCTGGGAGAGGGATCCCTCTTCTGTTGCTCTCCCCGAGGTTTCTCCCATTTTTCCCTTTAAACTGTGGGTTTTCTCTTGAAGTTTTTCCTTGTACGATGTGAGGGTCTAAGGACAAAGGGTGTCGTTTTCTTCTCATTCTGATATTCTGAACAAACTGTTGTTGTATTAGCTGTAAAATGTCTTTACTGTAGGGTATTTTTTATTATTTGTACAGCACTTTGGCTCGACCAAAAATCGTTTATAAATGTGTTATATAAATAAAACTTGATTTGATGGATTTGATTTGAAAGGGTGTGCGCCAAGGTTCCATATTAGGACCAATAATTTCACCATATACTGTATGTAAATAATCTCGAATAATCTTTCAAATGCTGCTTTCCATTTTTATGCAGATGATACTGTTATTTATTGTTCATCCTCTTCTATAGAGCAAGTCTTGATTTCCTCCAGTCTGCCTTTGATGTTATTCCATCCCATTTATCTCAACTCAAGTTAGTATTAAATGCAGACAACTCCAAACTCATGATATTCTCAAATCGCAAAAAGTTAACTTATTTTCTCCCCAACATTTGTACTGTTCAAGGGACTGACATTGACATTAGATTGACATCTACTGCCGCTCTCGTGTGAGCCGGCAGTAGAGATTGCCTACAGGATTGGCCAGGGGACTGATTTGAGACCCAGACCTATGATCGTCATAATGCAGAGACATCAAGCAAAGGAAGCTATCTTGAAGTTGGCAAGAAGCAAGGGAGAGATCATGTTCCGAGACATGCGACTGAAGATATCTCCTGATATCACTGCGGATATTGCCAGGAGGAGAGCCCTATTCAATGAACTCAGGATGAAGCTGCGTAAGGCTGAGGTGAGGCATGGACTACTGTTCCCCGCAACACTTATTGTAACCTTCAATGGACAGACAAAACTGTATCGGGACTGTAGTGAAGCTGAACATTTCTATAAAACAGTGATAAGCCCGAGTTCAACTAAGATCTGAAATGAAGGTGGGAAAGGACTGATGGACATGACGTATCAGATGGTATGGTTATGCATATTAGGAGATGAAATTAATTATATTATGCAAAGGGAATTGCTGCAGTTGTGGTGAATTGTGTATTTGATTGTTTTCTTTTAGGCCAATATCCACTGGCCTATGAGTGATCTACTTTTTATTTAAAATTATTTACTTATCAACTGTGATTATGAGTTTATTGTGATTATTATAGCCCATTAGGAGATGAAATTAATTATATTATACAAAGGGAATTGCTGCAGGTTTGATGAATTGTGTTTTTGATTGTTCTCTTAGACCAATATCCATTGGTCTATGAGTGATCTACTTTTTATTTAAAATGATTTACTTCATCGACTGTGATTATGAGTTTATTGTGATTATTATAGCCCATTAGGAGTTGAAATTAATTATATTATACAAAGGGAATTGCTGCAGGTTTGTTGAATTGTGTTTTTGATTGTTCTCTTAGACCAATATCCTCTGGTCTATGAGTTATCTACTATTTTATTTTAAATTAGTTATTTCATCAACTGCGATTATGAGTTTATTGCTATTATTGGGCTATATAAGGTGTTTGTTTTTTTGTTTAAAGATGTTGAATAGAGACCAATTCTTACTGGTCTCTGGGGTTGTTCATTCCTCCTAAAATGTCATTTTGATTTATTCATTTTTTTGATTTATTGATTCATAAATAAGATCGTGTGTAATAGACATTACCATGAATGTATCTAACACATTGACAACGATCTAAAATGTTTGGGAGCTACATGCTGCTCGTATAGGTGATTGAGTGAGTGAGTATGCACAGGGATAGTAATCCTTTATGTGCAGTTAGGTGGTGGGTTGTATGTGTGGTTTTAGTTGTGTTACATGTGTGTTTTGGTTCAGCTCTCAATTTAAAAAGTAGTGAAAGAGAAACACATTTTAAATTGCCATCTTAATGTCAAATAAGTTACCAAAGAAAGGGTTTAAATTGGCTCATATCAATATTTGTAGTTTAAGGAATAAAGTTACTGAGATAGAGGAAATACTATCATCGGGTATTCATTGTTTAGCTATATCAGAAACTCACTTAGATGACACATTTAATGACGCAGCAGTTGACATTCAGGGATATAGTATATTTAGAAAAGACAGGAATGCACATGGAGGTGGGGTGGCAGTGTATATTCAAAAGCAAATACCAGCTAAAGTGAGATACGATTTAATGTCTCCTGATATTGAAGTACTTTGGTTGCAAATTCATTTACCACACTTAAGACCTTTGTTGGTGGGATGCTGTTACAGACCTCCTAATGCTAACCTTGCTTATTTAGAAACAGTATGTCAAATGTTAGATAAAGTTTGTGATCTTGATAGAGAGATTTATTTTACAGGTGATTTAAACATAGACTGGAATATGTCGCACTGTGCCCTAAAAAATAAGTTGCTGACAATTACTAACACATGTAACTTAGTACAAATGGTGACTAAACCTACTAGGATAATTAGAAAGAAAGATGGATCAAATAGTGCAACTTGTATTGATCATATATTTACTAATTTCAGCCATTTATGTTCACAAGCAATTTCAATCCCGGTAGGGTGCACTGATCATAATCTAATCATCATTGTGAGAAAGACAAAGGTGCCAAAACCAGGACCAAAAGTAATAGTTAGAAGATCAATGAAATATTTTTGTGAAGAGTCATTTATAAAGGATGTTCAAAAGATATGTTGGAAACAAGTTCTTGAGAAACTAAACCCAGATGATGCTCTTGATGGCTTTAATTTCTTATTCAAGCAAGTGATTGATAAACATGCACCACTTAGAAAGCAGACTGTAAGGAACCTTAGAACGCCCTGGTTAGATGATGAGCTAAGAGAACTAATGAAACAAAGAGATGATGCAAAACTTGTAGCTATCTCATCAAGTTATGAGTCAGACGGGCACATTTATAGAAAATTGAGGAATTATGTTACAGCATTAAATAAAAAGAAAAAACGAGTGTATTATGGAAATAAAATTGAAGCTATTAATGATGATAAGAAGAAGATGTGGGATTTAGTCAATGGCATGATGGGCCGTAAGCCCAAATCCACCTCAACATATCTTGAAGTGGAAGGGAAATTTTTGACTAAACCGGTACAAATTGCTAATTATTTAAATGATTATTTTCTTGATAAAGTGGATACTTTGAGGAGAGATATGAAGCAACCTATTAACAGGAACTCCACTTTTCTAATAAATGATTTAATCATGGAAAATAAGAATTGTAAATTTAAAATAGAGAAAGTGTCAATTGCAGATGTTGAATGTCTACTAGGTAAATGTAATGATAAACCACCGGGTGTTGATAATCTAGATGGTAAATTTCTTAGATATGTTGCTAATTTGGTTGCGGAGCCTATCTGCCATATCATCAATGTAAGTATTGAAAAGTGTATTTGCCCACAGGCATGGAAAATAGCAAAAATTATTCCACTTGCAAAAAATCCAGCTGGATCATTTTCTGGAACAAATAGTCGCCCGATAAGTTTATTACCAGCGTTAGGAAAGATAATGGAGAGAATAATGTTTAATCAAATACAGAAATACTTTGAAGGTAACAATCTTAATACTGCTTATCAACATGCCTACAGACCGGGCCATTCCACATGCACTGCTTTAACACAAATGACCGATGACTGGAAGGTGGAGGTAGATAATAGGAAGTTAGTGGGAACGGTACTACTTGATTTTAGTTCTGCCTTTGATGTCATCGATCATCCATTGTTGTTGAACAAGCTAGAGCAATATGGTTTTCATCTGAATGCACTGAGGTGGATAGAAAGTTATTTGACCAATCGATGTCAAACTGTTTTTTTCAATGGAAGTCTGTCAACTATTAAGAAAGTCAGTTGTGGAGTTCCTCAGGGGAGTTGTTTGGGACCACTTTTATTTTCTATTTTCACAAATGATCTACCATTGGTCTTACAGGAATCCAAAATTGTTATGTATGCAGATGACTCGACAATATATGGAGCAGGTTCATCTACAAGGGAGCTGAGTCACTGTATAAATAAGGATCTACAAATGATTTCAGAGTGGGTAATAAATAATAAGTTGGTACTTAATGCAGGAAAAACTAAATCTTTAATAATTGGGTCAAATCATCAGTTAAAATGTGAACCTAAATTGCAGTTACATTTAAACCATATTGACATTAAACAAGTCAAGGAAACTAAGTTGTTAGGGATAACTCTAGATCAAACACTGTCTTGGTCTAAACAAATTGATAATGTTGTGTGTAAAATGGGAAGGGGTGTGTCACTCGTTAAAAGAATTGTAAAACATTTGCCAATAGATGTCAGGAGACAAGTCTTGGATGCTTTGGTGCTATCACAGCTTGATTACTGTTTTGTTGTTTGGTCTAGTGCTTCAGAAAACGATTTAAATAAACTACAAGTAGCACAGAATAAGGCAGCACGATGTGTTCTGCAGTGCTCCTACAGAACCAGAGTGACTGAAATGCTGGAGACACTGAAATGGATGAGTGTTAGACAGAGGTCCATTTATTCTCTGTTAAATTTTGTAAAGAATATTACAGTGACACACTTACCACATATATTGTCACAAAAGTTCATAGCACAGTACTCTACACATAACTATCAAACCAGACATGCAATAGAAAAAAGGTTCATTTTACCCAAATCAAGATCAAATATTAGACAGAAAACAGTACTATACAGAGCAATGGTCAGCTGGAATTCGTTACCGGTCCATATCATTCAAGACAACTCAAACATACATTTCAAACATTTGCTAAAACAATATCTGAGAACTACAAATTAAATTTGAACTGTACTTGTGGGTCAATTAGTAATTAGTAATTAGTATTATCATGTAAATTATATTGTTGGTAAAATTTTGTTTAGGTTTTGACTTGATGATGGCTAAAATGTGATGACTATTTTTTTCTGTTTTGTTTTTGCTTTCACTTCCTTACCATGCACTTTTCATGAAATGATGAGTTGTTCCGTTCTGGTTTGTATTATGTATGTTTTGTGTGGGTGAGGACCCCAGGAAGAATAGCCAATGCTCATGCTAGTGCTAATGGGGATCCTAATAAAAACTAAAACTAAACTAAACATTGAAAGGGTCACTACATACACATATCTAGGTTTTATTATTGATCAGAACTTATCTTTCAAGTCACACACTGAAAATGTTGTTTTAAAATTAGGTTTCTCCTTTCAGACAAGGAAACATTTGATCTCTGCAACGTTTTTACCAGTATTGGATTCTGGTGATCTGCTTTACATGAATGCCTCTGACCAGTGCCTAAAGAGTTTGGATACTGTGTATCATTGTGCATTATGTTTTATTACATATACATATATATATATATATATATTGTGAGTTTGGAATAAATATGCACTTCATGAAAATTATTAGTTGGTTACTGTTAGTAAAAAAAACGGAAGGTTAATACTGGATGTTTGTTACACTTGGATATGTTTTCTGTAACACTTGTAACATAATTATTCTCCAGTTTATGCATTTGAGTGACTTGCAGTTAATGCTCGACATTCAATTCAAAACCTTTATTTATCCAGGTAAAATCCTATTGAGATCAATGATCTATTTTTCAAGGGAGACCTGCAGCAGTAGGTTCCACATGAAGACATAAAAACATAAACAACAGAACAACAAAAGGACATCATACAGCAAAAAATACAGGGATTACAATTTACATATCTATCCACATGTACAGGTACCAACAGCATCTGACTGTGGAGCATCCAACCGAGCTTTAAAAACATGTAGTGGTACCAGCTTGGTAATTTTACATTCTTTTTGCAGACTGTTCAAAGTTAGTGGAGCTGCACATCTAAAAGCTTTCTTCCCTAAGACAGTCCTAGCACCTGGCACATTTAATAAAACCACAGCATGAGATCTCAGGCAATAAGTACTTTCAATTTGCCGAGAGATCAGGGAGCAGATATAAGATGGTACTTTATCCAACATGGCTTTTCTAAATGAAAATGTACCAGTGACTGAGCCTCAGTACAGTAAGTGATGGCAAAACCGCCTTGGTTTACAGTGTACAGTGATGCGTAAGTGCTTTACAGTTTGTCACAAATCTCAGTGCACTGTGATAGTAAAACCTTATTGTGGTGTAATTATATATCCAAAGCAGTCAGAAGTCAGAAAATCTTTAGTGATGTTTAACCACTCAGAAGACAGCCCATCAAAATGAACACATTGGGACCTTTCAGAGAGGTAGTTAATCTTCTACATATAATAACGGACAAAGTAAAGAATGAAGTGTAGGCTATGTTTAAATGTTCGGAATTTGACCGTGTATGATGGTCCTCTTGAGTTGCCGTACAGCCAATGGCGTACAGCCATTGCTCCGTTTTCATGTTTTTTTAACATGTTTTTCACAAACATTTTCACACGCTAGGAGCATAGGAATAATTCAATTCGGTTCGTCATGATCTGTAGATGTGATTTGCCCTCGAGCACCCCTGGGTAAATTACCGTACAGCCAATCACAATGCGTACAATGCGCGACGTCATTGGTAAGAGACGGCCCCCGAACACATATGGTACCCCGAACACATCTGGTACCGACACCGGTGACGTACAAGGATATGCTCCGTAGACCGTCTCCAGCCCAAGCTGGGCCGGAGGACCCAGCTTGAGGACCCAGCTCCTCGGTTATGGCTAGAAAGGATCCGTCTAGTGTAAATATGACGTCACGTTCTCATTGTAACTCTCGTTGTAATCGGAGCGGCTCGGAAACACATCTACAGCAGTAACATGATGCAACATACACATTAATGCAGCAGCAATATTAATAGAGAAACATCAGACATAATAGTAAAACACTGCAAGGGAACAATTTATTGCACCAGGAGCTATCTTGGGACTTTTACTGCGACAACGTTGACTTGCCTGTGAATACAAAATAAACCATAGTGTTGGTGATCTACAGTGTTGTCATTCTTCTTTGAACACCAGCAAGACCGCTTTTCAACAATCACACTCCCTGTCATTGGCATAATTAATAGATAGTTTAGCTTCTCACCATCATTTGCTGTGGCCAACTGATGTTAACGATCCTAACTGAAAGGCTGCCTGCCAAACGTAAACATTCAGCTACGTGACATTCAGCCGAACTCTCGCGAGAGTTTTACACAAGACGGATCCTTTCTAGCCATAACCCAGCTCCTCCGCGGACTGCGAGGCTGGGTCCTCAGGAGGCTGGGTCCTCAGGAGGACCCAGCCTCTGAATTGGGACACAGCTTGAATATAAATGGATGTAGGGTCCGTGACGTCACCCATAGGATTCTGCAGAGTTGCCGAGAAGCCGGCGGAGTCGGCCACTAACGGCTCGACAGTGACGTCAGAGCTCAACTCCCGCCTGGTCCAGCCTGCTCCAAATAAGGAAAAAGAGGCGGAGCCGAGGCGGGACCTGCTGCCACCGAGCTGAAAGTTCCAGAGCTAGCTGAAGCTACGAAGCTAAGCTAACATGCTCCCCATCTGCACACTGCCGTGGCATTTTACGTTTCTAAGGTAAGCGAACATGAAACTATTCAGCAAAACTATAAATAATAATCTAAGTTATCGAGTTTTTAGCATAATACTTCAGAATCTTAAAACCCTTAACATTTGTATGCAATTGTCTTAAATTCAGCACTGGAATCAAGCAAATATTAATATGTTTGCATGACATTAGTTATTTATATTTTGATATCACTTAACTATACGTTTAATACATTTAAATCAAGCTAAGTTTTTGTTTGGTTCCCAGAATGTTCTTCTGAAAGGTAGGATAACGCTCTCTAAAAACATTCTTAAAATGTTTGGTGATAACTTTCTTAAAATGTTTTTGAAAACATTGCTAGAACATTATGCCCTACTATTCTTAAAACGTTTTCAGCAGAAGCTTTTATTTTGGTTCCCAGAATGTTCTTCTGAAAGGTAGGATAACGTTCTCTAAAAACATTCTTAAAATGTTTTTGATAACATTGTTAGAACATTATGCCCTACTGTTCTTAAAACGTTTTCGCCAGAAGCTTTTATTTTGGTTCCCAGAATGTTCTTCTGAAAGGTAGGATAACGTTCTCTAAAAACATTCTTAAAATGTTTTTTATAACATTGTTAGAAAATTATGCCCTACTGTTCTTAAAACCTTTTCGCCAGAAGCTTTTATTTTGGTTCCCAGAATGTTCTTCTGAAAGGTAGGATAACGTTCTCTCAAAACATTCTTAAAATGTTTTTGATAACATTGTTAGAACATTATGCCCTACTGTTCTTAAAACATTTTCAGCTGCAAGTTAGATTTTTTATGTTGCCAGAATGTTATTATTTTAGAGAAGGATAACATGGTTTATGTTAAAGAAATTATGCAAATGTTCTATGTTAACAATTTACTAAAATATGTTTACATATTTTAAACAAAGACATAATATTCCTGCAATTGTTCAACTCAAAATTCCTGGGTAAGTGGACTGACCACTGTGGTCATTAGGATGATTATGATAGTTTACTTAACTATTGGAATTTGACTATTAACACATGTAAAAGGATGACTCGGAATCAGCTGGTGAAAGTAACATTTGTTTATTAGAAAAGGGGAGCTGGGAGTTGAGGTTGGTTATGGCGGCAGTGGGAAAAAGTTCTTCCAGGGTGATAAGGAGGCCTGGCTGGTCTTGGGAGTGTGGAAGGCCTTGGATTCCTCCTGGGAGAGACACAAAAATCAGTGTGAGGCAAAAGCAGGCAAAGTTGTCAAAGAATATGCTGGTAAAAAGCTAGAGCGGCACGCTACAAACCGTTCACGGCAACAATCCGACAGGGAATGAGTGCAGGCTGCAGGTTTTCATAGTGTGGCTGATGAGCAGGTTGCAGGTTTGGTTGATTGGAGATTGCTCCCAGCCGTGTAGAGCAGACCAGCAGAGAGAGAGACACACAGTAGAAACAAACACATACAAACACTAACAGGGGTTTCAGGGACGGGCAGTGATAGTCGGTCCGTTCTTCTATATGTCTGTCTTTGGTTTTCTAAGTGTTATTCGATCCATATGACAATAGAGATATGTGCATAAACAACAAAAACACTTGGGGTATAATGTTCGAACAATGTTATCACCAAACATTTTAAGAATTTTTTTAGAGAACGTTATCCTACCTTTCAGAAGTACATTCTAGGAACCAAAATAAAACTTCTCGATGAAACCATTCCTAGAACAATGAATGGTAACATTCTCAAAATGTTTTTAGAACCAACAATGTCTAGCTGGGAACTCAGACATGCCTACGCAAACATGCAATATCATGAATTACGTGCTTGTTTTTTTCTAAAAAGGAAAATGTGGTGATATCAGATTTATTTTAAACATCCTTTTCAAACAAATGCAACAACTTTGTTTTTTAAAGCGAACTAGAAATAAATCTGACGTTGACCATGACCCTGTTAATATTCCGCATCATAGGAACATTTTATAAAAACATAATAACCTCCTGAAAACATTATCCAAATGTTGCTTTCAAAATGTTCTTCTTTGGTTATCATGTAACATTGAGGGAATGTTCTATAAAAGAACATCTTTAATGTGTCCAAAACACGTCCTTAGAATGTTGCAGGCAAAACGTTCCACCTTTGTTAACATATCACAATAAAGGAACATTTTATAAAACACTTTCTCTCATCTCAGGCCTCAATAACATCCTGAAAACATTTTCAGAATGTTTCTTGGAGAATTTTCTTCATTTGTTATCATGTAACATTGAGGGAACATTTTATAAAACACTTTCTGTCATCTCAGGCCTCAATAACATCCTGAAAACATTTTCAGAATGTTGCTTTGAAAATGTTGTTCATTTGTTATCATGTAACATTGAGGGAACGTTTTATAAAGAACATCTTTAATGTGTTACCTAACATATCACATTAAAGGAACGTTTTATAAAAAAACTTTCTGTCATCTCAGGCCCTAATAACATCCTCAAAACATCCTCTGAATGTTGCAGTTAAAACGTTATGTCTTAGTTAACCTTAAACCTTATAGGAACATTATCTGAACAAATAAACATCCTAAAAAGGTTCTTTGAACATCAGATTAAAACGTTTCTTTAAAACCTTGTTAGAACCAATAGGTAACGTTAGCCAAAGTTGTGAGAACGTTCCCCGCTAGCTGGGTAGTGCTCTTACCTGTGAGGCCTCCTCCACACAGCATAATAACCTGACTTTAGACAAACAATTCAAAAGACAACATGTATTTAAAGACCAATCTTTATTTGAATGTGCCTCTTAACCTGATATATTAATTATACAGTAATAGTATTGACAATCTAAAAAAATTGAGCAACTCAACAGTCAACTTTATGTTTCTTATTGTCTAAAGCAGGGGTGTCAAACTCAATTTCATCACGGGCCACATCAGTATTATGGTTGCACTCAAAGGGCCGGTTGTAACTTTAAGACTATATAAATATACATATTTAAATATTCAATATATATATAAAATAATGTATCCTATTACATGATTGCCTCTGCATTGGATTATTATCGGATAGGGTAATAACTTCATAATTAACTACGTCTGAAAGCAGAAGTCTAGGGCAAACAATTGCAAGTCTCTTTCAGTGCGCATGTCACAAAATGATTTAAAAAGAGAAGCCAAATTCTGGAAAAACTAAAAAAAACAAGTGACATTTTGAGAAAAAAAAGTAAAATTCCGAGTCTAATATGAGATGCATTGTGGGACATGTAGTTTATGGACATCATGCTTCTGTAGATCGGCATGTAATCGTATAATAAACATATTATATTCTTTGCAAGCTCTTGTGGGGCCACAGAAATGAAGTCGCGGGCCGGATTTGGCCCCCGGGCCTTGAGTTTGACACCCTTGGTCTAAAGCATTTGTTATTTTAATTTTCCCCCTCTCATATTCAGTGTGGACGGATTGAGACAGCGTGGTGTCCAGAAAACTGCAGACTTCAGGGAGAAACCTCTGTGTGATGGACATCCTGTCTGTTGGTTTGGAGAGGACTGAGGGTCTTTCCTCTGCGAGGAGGAACAGGCCTGATGGAGGAGCCCATGCTGGGCAAAGCTGATACCAACTGCACAGGCCTAGTCTGTCACTTTATTTGACTAAATGTGTTTACTTATACATTTAATAGTTTTACACCTTCTGTCCATATGTGCTTTTTATTTAAAACATGTTTGATTAAGTTTTGGTTCACATTTCAATAAATTGTATTTGCACTCCTTTTGTCCATTATTCTTACTGAAAATGTTAGATTACACATTCACATCTGACTGAAGATTGGCCCTATTTATTTGTGACGTTGCAAACTCTGCGGTACAAGTCACAAGTGATGTGAAGCTCATAAAGCGAGGCAAATAGAAATAATCAGCTGATGGAGTGTAGATGTGGAAATAGGTGTATTTGATCAGCTGACTGTTTTTACAATAAAATTAGTGGCTTAGTGTACTGGTCTTAAAATCTCATAGCATCCGCTTTTAATGTTCCTCTTGGATGTTCTTCTTGACCCTCAGAGAAGGAGAACATGTCGTGTCTTTCAGGCATGTCCTTTCCTAACAAAAATTACAGGAAACATAAAACATATTATTGCAGAACAAGTGTTATTTATGAAAGCGGTGTGTTTAGGGGCTGTAGATATAATTATTTTGTAATTGTAATGTTTTTTTTTTTATTTCAACAGTGAGCTACAAAGACAATCAGATTATGAATGAAAAGTATGAAGTTCCTCAACATTGAAATATATTTTATTATCAAAATAATATTTAACTGTTATCAAAACGTAGTGCAACTGTAGAAGCTTGCCCTGTTGTCTCACTGAAAGAATAACTTTTACCACCTTTTTTGAACAATATTCAGAGATAAATAGTAGCAGTTCTCACTATGTGTTTGTTGAAATGTTGTGAACAATTCATCTCTTGAATGCTCTTATGCTGACGTCATATCTGTCAATCTGTCAATCACACAGCTGGTTCTAATAAAGGGATCATTGCTGGCTCACTCGTCGGAGGGGATTCAGTCAGTGTCATGTGAACTACAATGCAAGTGTGTGGCGTCTTTTATTCCTCCGTAGTATTAGTCCAAGGCTATCTAGACCTTTGCTGGTAATGGCTGCTGCGCCAACAGTGTTAAATATCTTTGCCTTTAATACATTAAATTAGAAAGCTGACAAAATCATATTGCTTGTTAACATCTAAATGTAACTTTTTGCACAGAAAAAACCCTCAACTTCACTGATGTGTAGGTGATCTAGTATTGTTTAATGGAATGTATATCAGTGTATTAAAGTCAATACTTCATTCATTTAAACAAATATCTTTCTTGATTCTTTGTACAGCATGAAAAAAAGAGTCTTGTACATGAGCTGAAGTTCACTGCTGTGAGGAGTCCAGTTATGTCTCTCACTCTCTTGTCCAGCCTGTCTGCATCACCTGGACACCTTAAACAAACAGATATATGTAAAGTACCATGTGTACAAACAATATAACTGATTCTCTTCTGTTGAACATGTTGGATTGTGTATTGTCCGGGTCAGGGTCCTTTTTATTATACTGTAACTTTGGAAGTTGTGTTACCAATGCTTACTGTTTATTTTATACCCATTTGGTAATGCAATTAATTAAAAAAACAAGGTTTGGGTTCGTTCTTCAGATGACTGTGATGTTAACGTGTAAGCACAATAATGAACTCCAGCTCAACAAACCATATTGTAATATCTAAGTAATCATCTTGAAATATGACATTAATAATTGTAATATACACACATCTTATTGTGAGGTTGATTTCACATACACTACTACTTCGACATTAGCTTGTCTACATACTTGAGCATAGCCAATTTAAATTAACCTTAGCGATGCATACAGTTCCTACCTACATAATAAAATATCTCTCTAAGTTACAAGGATGACCTTATTTTATCAACCTCAAACAGAAGCTGTTTGTTCAACAGTATTATCCCACTTTACGCTTAACACTTCTCTATTTTGTTTCAACCTTTAAATATACAGTCTATGATTTTAACTTGGAGGCTACGATTAGCATCATTAGCACCGATGTAGCTACCACTCGCAACCCAAGCCCATTCATTACGTAGATTAAAATCATTAGCACATAAATAAGTACTCGAATTTCACTTAACGCAAAACCGCATTCATGCACCGTCTGTTTTAACCGCAGAGCGAGTCACAATAGTCCGATATATAAGCATGAAGAACAAATAACCACGGCCGGCTTCAAGTTGTGTTTCCTGGATGAACTGACCAGGCAGAGTCCCTGTAGCTAGCTTCACGGAGCAGCTAGCAGAGAGACAAGAAGCTAGCAGCAGCAGTTACTTGACAGAGCCGTCACTCAATGTGACCACGCCCTAATTTATGCAAAAACGTTAAGACCTAACATAAATAAAAGGGTCGTGTTAGAAAACAATTCACTCACAGATCCATAATCATGAAGGTGGAATCTAACTATATCAACAATAAAATGTATGGAGCCTGTTAGTCAGTCAGGGTCAAAAGGTCATTTGGTCTCAGTCTTTTTTGGCCATGTCGTGCTCTGCAGAGACTTTAATATTCTACTAGCTGGAGTTGTACTAGTGACATCATTTTGTTGATGTCAACCAATGCAACAAAGTTTTTCTCGTGTTCGCAGCACCATTTTCTTCAGATGTTTAACAAACAAATTATCAATCCACTTTATTAATATACCGCCCCTAGGAAACACAATACCTGACAAATGTTCATGCAAGGCATTCTTAAGTGAACCTGCAGAAAACGGCCTTTTGAATTAATATTCCAAATTAATCAATAATAATAACAATAATAAATTTTATCAATTTGTTTACCCTTAGAAGTGAACATACCTCATAATGTTACATCAGGATGTTAAACTAAGCTTTGGCCAAATCAATCATTATTACTGTTTCAGATCTAACTGGAGGTTGAACAAACAAAACCTTTTTTGTTTACATCATGCAAACCACTACCACATTTTCAATTTCAGCATCAGCCTTGTTACTCTAAAATTACGTCTTAAATAGGAATATCAGAAATGAAACAAATATTTAATCTTCAGAAATGTTCTTAACAAATGGAGAGTAATGCCATCTCTCTATCTAGTGAATAGCCAACATATTTTAAAAATGTCAGATATACAAAAATAAGCCTAAATACTCTATTACTATCAAAGTCTAAAGCTAGACCTAAGCTGAACAGTTTTTTAATGGACAATTTAATCTAGAAACAAAACAAAACTGGACTTGTGTTCTTGTTATGTGTTCTTCAAAATACATTAGTAAATACCTTGTGAAGTATTCACAATATAACTAATCCTCTCTAGGATATGAAATCCATTCATCTTTAACCAGATACTATTTATTTTTAGTTCATGATAATAATGGTATAACATCCACACGTTTACCCATAGCTAGTCACTATGTCAAGATTATCATGTGTGACATAATAATCAGATGTCTTGTTTGCCAAACAAGGATATTAAACTTTAATCTTTTCAGTATTCCAGACCATCATTAAACAATCAGCCTCCCTTCCTAAACACTAAGCATATCGTTCTACACCACCTTCTGGTAAACTCTTGCACAGTTATGCTGTAAAATCATTGCATGATTTCTTCAGAGTCTGAACAGACTGAGACCAGCCTGTCTCTTGATCTTGTCATATTGAGAACAGTCAATGATTCATTGTCCTCTTCAGCTGTAGTCAGTGGCAGGGTCCCCAAAAAGCTAGAACCGGCCCTGGTCAGTGGGCTTCAAGGAAACTCTCTCTGGCATTGGGATGTCCTGAGGGGGAAGGGACCTCTGGATCAATGTGATACAATCAGCAGACACACGTTGTCCTCTGTACAGCAGAAATCCCCAAAAACTGCAGTACCTCTTCACACCACTGTTGCCTTGACAACGAGGCACAAGCAACCTGTCAAAACCTCCTCAGAGATGCGTTCTTTGCACAGTTCTTCTGTTTCTGTAATGAGCAACTTTTCACCAACACACTGATTCAGAGTACAACCCAAAGGTGGCGCACAACTATCCAATGCTGCTGTAATCACAGCAAATCAGCTACTAGAGAGAAACTCAATGTAAATCTCTCCCCCAGCGGGTGACAAAACAAAACAGCTGAGTGTCTATATGGTCAGGAATGCTGAAACATGTGAATGTTAAACCCATTAATGGTAACAGTCTTCCTATTCTTCATTACTTCAGTTCTAAGTTAATAGGCAAAACAAAGACACCTTAACCACTATAGATTCATCTTTAATCTACTTGCTTATTCTATTATTTTTCAAATTGTTTATCTAAGTTGTGTTACAAGCATGGTTAGATTTGTAACAGAATACAAAACTAACTGTATTCAGCGCTATATATTTAAAATAAGTAATCTGATTACAGTTAATGAATATATTTTTGGAACACTTAAAGGAATTATTACAAAATGTAATCTTCATTATTACTAAAGCTGAAACCTAAATAAATCATCACGGAACATTTTCTGTCCTTATTACTTAATTGTTTCAATAAAAACTAAAAAGCATTGTCATGTCTCGCAAATTATGTTAGTTAGTTTTTGTCTTGGTCTAGGGATTTTCCCCTTTATTTTTGAATAGTAACCTTCCCTCTCGTTTCAGATACTCTGACCTCCCTTCCTTGTGTGTCTCCCACTCCTGTGATTGTCGCCCCCGCCCCTGATTGTTTCCACCTGTTCTCCATTACCTGGTGTATTTATTGTCCTCGTCTCCCTTTGTCCTGTGCCAGTTCGTTTCGTTCCTTGTGACTACCACCAGCATTAGCAATCCAGGATTAACCCCAAGCAGAGCTTTGAGCCACGTCTTGTTTAAGTATTTTTGTTGTTCATGCTCCTAGTGTTTTTCCTCTTTAAGAGTGATTTTGTTTTTGTACCACTATCGTTGAGCTTTGGTTTGAATAAAACCTTTTTTTTGTTAAATTCTGTGAGTTGTGCATTTGAGTTCATACCCGTTTAATCAGTCGTAACAAGCATTGTGAAAACTCCCATTTTTGAGAACATCTCAACACTTTGATTCCATCTAAGCACGAATGTTTATGACAAACTCGTCCTATTAATCCCAAACGGTCTTTAATGGTATCAATTGTGAACTTTCTTAATATTAATTATAAATGCAACGTATGTTCTCTTTCGAACAAAGATAGGATAGTTGCATCTGAAACTGGTTAGTTGCAATTTTCTGTTAAACTAGATAAGCCTGTTGTTGTCATATCTAGTAAATATTCTTGTTTTATGTTACTCATAAAACAATATGACCTTTTCCAGAATATTGGTTAACTTTATTTAACATTTATTATCTCTCTACTCTTTCAAACCATCTGACTTTTCTCCTGTCTCTCTCTACTTTCCAAAACGTCTCATTTCTCCTGTCTTTCTGTCTCACTGCACCCTGCAGCTGCCTCCGCTCCAGCCCCTCACAAATCACCCCTTTGTGTAACTGTGTGAGATGGCTGGAGTAAAACCTCCTGCAGGACCTCTGTCATGTTTAAACATTAACAGATTCCCTCTGACAAACTTACAAAAACCTTCTTTTTACTTTCTACTCTTTCTTCATAAACTTAAAAACACCATTCTAGTGGATCGTTTACGTTTTCAGTTTCCTATCTACTTTAAACAACCATCAACTGAGAGTAACTGTATATGATAAATACAACTCCTAAATAACATTACAATATATATTTCCTCCAGTGAGTTCGTTATTTCATGTCTAACAAATTCTCCTCTTTCCATGTCTTATTCTAGGTGGAAAAATCCACCTATTGTATTTAATTTGAATAAAGCCTTAACTTTAATGTACTTCATATACTCAGTAAATCTCTTTTTACTTTCCCCAAGGTTACTGTATATAATATAATTGTCCTTGAAGTATAATTAAGTACAATCCTTAGTTAATGACAAATACCATGAAATTCACAATGCAATGCAAAGGTATCAATCAGTTCTCAAAGACTATGTTTAAATAGCAGCAAATCATTCTTTCTTATTTATTTCAATATATCTACCACTTCAAATCACACATTGATCTGTTAATTTTCAATGTATTTCCTTCCAACTTCAGGCATTAGAGAAAAAAGCAAGCAGACACACTCCGGGCTGCTGCTGCTCTCGAGAGGAAAAAAGGGGGGGCTCTCACAGACAAATACTGACACCCCCCTCTCTCTCCCCCGCTGCAGCTCTCAGCCTTTTTAGGAGAAGGGGGGCTTCTTTCAACAATTAACACTGCTATCCTTTTATTCAATTTTTCTGCTTGAACCCACTGTTCTCGCAAGCTCTTAACTCACGCTCCTCTCGTTCAAATTCTCCCTCTATTATGACTTTGTATCTATTTATCTGACTAAGGCTGTTTCATGTTCAATAATATATTCTATTTATTCACCTGGTACATAAATATATCCTCCTCACTGTCTGTGCAGCTTTTAAGATGCGATATTTCTTTCAACAGAATGGGAGTTTAGAGATAGCGAGATCTGTTAGTTTCAAATGGCTTTTCAAAGTTTTGCGTTTTCTCCTCTTGGATTTTTACATATAACTCAACTTTGATTCCTATGAACCTAAGAATTGTTATTCTGATTTGTTCCGGATGGCGTCTGAAAACAGCAACTGAACATCCCCCAACGAGTCTTCAGCCGTCTCCTTTTGCAAAAAGTACGGGGCCTTTCACCTTCGTCTTACATACCTCGTTGATTCACTTTTATGTTATCTAACTTTCCTACCTATCTAAAATATGTATTTGTATATTCCACCGCAACAACAATGACACCGGAATATGTCTCTGACAACTCCAAAATTTAGTTTAGCCAATTACAGACCTTCGATACAAACAGGCTCGTCTGCTCACCTTTCAATTGTAGGATCCTCGTTTTAGTTGTCAGAGATTATTCTAGGCCTCTTCTCCGGACCATTCGTCCGCTGGCTGCTGATTTTCCTTTAAAAAACCCTACTCATGACGTCACCACGTCATGACGTCATCACGTCGGGGAAACACCATTTGTTGGGGCAGAATCTCTGCTCCGCGCCGTTCCTATATGAGCGGGTTCTCAAAAGAAGGAAAAATTCAAAGCAGCCAGGATAAGGGTTAAACAATAATCTGCTTTAATGGTAAAAACATACAAATACATCACCGAATCACAAAGCACTCTGCAGAGTACTCCGGGCTCAGGTTCTACCACCGTGTGAGACACGTCTCAGGAACGGCAAGTCAAAAACAAGAGCGCCGAGCAACAAAATGATCACAACATTTATACACAGGTGGGGAGGAGTTTTATCGCTTGCTCTTCCCTAGCTATTTGTTATTGGCGAGTTCACTTCTGAGCGAACTAGCAAGTGAGTTTGCAGTGTTCCATTCGTCGGTTTCCCTTCTGGGCGGGACCCCAGGTAGTAAGTCAGCAGTTTGTTGATTCCATCTGTTGCTTCTGTGCACGTGTGTGTGTGTGTGTTTGTCCCTCTGCCCTTAGGCAGATCCCCCAATCAATGATTTGGAGTCATGACAGAGGACTCTTTGACAGGACACATACTCATTCCCCCTAAACATCTTCAACACACATCCTATCATGGATCTTATCACACAACAGTCACCTGTTTTTCTCTATGAAAGCCATATTTGTAAATATCTAAACGCCATCGTCCCATGACAGTCACCGCATCAGTCAACCAACATAAGTTAATTGTTCTTTTGGCTTAATGGCTTCCCTGAACTTCCCTTCACCCCAAAGTCAGCTTACTAGGAATGAATACATTTTATTGATAAGCTCAAAAGGACGTTTATCTCGTTTACTGCTGGGTGACCCAAGTCTCAAGGCCTGCAGGATGTGTAGGAGATAAATCATTAATTCTACAAGACTTTAACTACATTATCTGAAAATGTATCCGGGAATTCCCCTGTTAATTGCAAGGACTATTGATAATTAACAGAGAGACCCTAGGGGCCTCTTCTTGGTATCTGCTAGGCAGAAGTCACTCAATGCAGAAATCACAAGTTTAACACACATTCTATGTAAGGTGACATTAAAATGAATATACCAGATTGAACTTTCCTGCCATAACACGTTACTTTAATCCTTCAAATAATTCAAATAATACTTCAAGCCAGGGTTAGAAACATGTTTTTTTCTGCTGTAAAATTGGGCATTTTAACATGGGGGTCTATGGAAATTACTCCTTTCTGCAGCCATCGCCTATCGGCCAATATATGAACTGCAGTGTGTGCCACTTCTGTATTGGCGTCCCGGCTCTTCCCCAGAGTTTGCCGCATGGTTCACACCGGACGTAATGCGAATATTCGCTTCGCTTTTATCGCATCGCTCTAAACGCTTTTTTTCACCATGGCTGTCAGATGTGTTTACTCGCATCATTCAAACAAGACACGCTGACTCGGGGGCTACAACTACAACAAAATGAACATATTTTACCGTTATTAAATTATAATACAAGTTTCTAAATGATGCCGAAATAACAACATACTGATACAGGTTATTCAAAACCATGAATTAATGCTTTGGCAAGTCTGCAGACAGACGGCAGGCAAAAACCCTTTTAAAATGCTTGTTTTCTGAATGAAGATCGGATTGACCAGGCTAAGCTAACGTTGTATATGCTCCGTCCACACTCACAACAACGACCTACAGACATAAATAAACCAGCGACTGTATTCGCCATTACACAGACAGTCTGTGTTTTGTACTTGTTTAACTTTTGTCCAGTTTCTGAACAGATATGAGGAGCTGTGAGCTCTGTCTGCTAACTGCTAACAGCTAACGGCTGATGTTTTCTGGTTGAAAGTCAGTGACGGCAGGCTGAGATCCTCACTGCTGATTGGCTACCGCGAGATCGCGTCATGGGAATTTGACACTCGAGTTGAAAAAATGTAACTCGAGCGTTTTTCGCGGCCCCCTTCAATTGCCTCAATCGCGCCGCGGAATTCGCATCAACCGCTTCATGCTCGCCATCGGAGCGAATTCGCTTCTATCCGCGTCTCTGCATTGACTTTACATGTAATCGCGCCGCCCCCAAACATCGCATCGCGTCCGGTGTGAACGCAGCATTACAGAGCCCCTCCTCCAACACACACGAACGCGCACATGAGGGCACGAGATAAATTTGGGCACGAGATGGAAGGCTGACAGGCAGGTAAACCATCCAGTTATTTTAGCCGGGCCGACTAAAATGATTGGTCGTGCTTTTTACAGCGCTACGGCTTCCACAGATGACCTTTTTTTAAATGTATTTATTGTCAAAGCATTTAATATATTCATTGCTATCGGGATGTTAAGAATGGAATATAACAAAAAGTGTTTTGTCAGTGTGCATCTTGACCGGGTGACGACACTACCTATTGATTCAGCAATCACTATAAGTTATATTCTTGTTTAAATAGACTTCTCTGTTTCATTTATTGTACTCTGTATAATTGTTCTGTAATTATTGTAGCTGAAACGGTGCTTTTGAGAGATTTTAAATCTCAGATCTGCTCAACTGAACCTGTTACACAGGTCTCAGTGGATCAAGCGTCTCAACCCTGCATTACAATAGGCAGGAAGACTCTTCTGATTGCGTGAAGTACAAACAGCGTGACTTAGTAATCCCTCAGCTAAAATTCACTCAAATACCGCATTTAAAATTTGAAGAACTCAGTGTGCATCTTGACCGGGTGACGACACTATTGACTCAGCAATCACTGAACCTGTTACACAGGTCTCAGTGGGTCACATGTCTCAACCCTGCATTACAATAGGCAGGAAGACTCTGCTGTCGCCCATCAGCTGAAGAGAGTTAACTAATTACAGGGGCGTGGTCCCACAGCTGTGAGAACTCAGCAATCAGGTGTCCATTTTAGGTAGCTCTTTCCTGGAGCGTTAGCTTCAGCGTCAGACATTGGAGTCCTGCGGGATTAAGACTGACAAAGACATCGGAGTCCTGCGGGAGTCACGAGGGTGGCAAAGAGGAGGCAAATCCTACTTTGATTGTGCTAGGTATCTCTAGTATTTTATTTTTATTTTATTTTTTAGCCCCTCATGCTATAATCATGTGTATTTTCTCCATTCCTGTTTATGTGTCTTCCCGCAATCATCACTGGCCCCATGTATCTCCTAATCCCCTCTCACACATCCCTGAAACTGGCCCTCCCGCTGTACTTCTCGGAGACTTCAACCTCCAGACAGGGAAGAAAGATGAACTAACATCTCTGTTAACCACCTTTGCCTTCTCACTGTCTCCATCCCCACCAACTCATAAAGCTGGCAATGTCCTTGATCTCATATTCTCAAGGAACTGCACTACTTCTAACCTCTCTGTAAACCCGCTTCACACATCCGATCACTTTTTCATTTCATTCTCTTTACCCCTTTCCAAACATAACAAACAAATCTCTTCTCATCCTGAACCTGTCCGCCGTAACCTCCGTTCCCTCTCCCCCTCTACCTTTGCCTCATCGGTGCTCTCAGCCCTCCCTTCCTCTGACTCGTTCCAACTCCTGCCTCCAAACTCTGCTGCATAAACTCTCCTCTCTACTCTCTGTCATCTCACATCTCGGCAGGCTCGTCAGTCCCCTCCTGCTCCCTGGCTAAATGACGCACTGCGTGCTAATAGAACCATCCTTCGGGCGGAAACGGTGGAAATCCAAACACCATGACGACCTCCTAACCTATCCTCTTGCTCTGCTTCGCTCTCTCAGGCAAAAAGCACTTTCTTTCAAGATAAGATCCAATCTTCCTATTCCAATCCCAAAAAACTATTTTCCATCTTCTCCACCCTCTTGGACCCTCCCAAAGCCCCTTCCCCCTCCTCCCTTCTGTCAAGCCACTTTGTTAACTACTTTGAAAAAAAGGTTGATGATATTCGCTCTTCTTTTTCTGACTCACCTTTACTCACCGCTGGGTCACCTGACCCACCGTTCACCCACAGACTAACCTCCTTCTCCCCTCTCTCTCCAAGGGAGGTTATTACCCTCATTACCTCTGCCTGCCCTACCACCTGTCCTCTGGACCCTATCCCCTCAAACCTCATTCAGACAATCGCTCCTGATATTCTACCGTTTCTGACCCATTTCATCAACACTTCTCTAACTTCTGGTCACTTTCCAAACAGTCTTAAGGAGGCAAGAGTAAACCCTCTCCTAAAGAAACCCACTCTCAACCCATCTGATGTTATAAACTACAGGCCTGTCTTTCTCCTCCCGTTCCTGTCTAAAACACTTGAACGCGCTGTCTTTAAACAACTCCTGTTATCTCCATCAGAAAAACCTTCTGGATCCGTACCAGTCTGGTTTCAAGGTAGGTCACTCAACAGAACCTGGTCTCCTTGCTGTCTCTGAGGAACTGCACACTGCTAAAGCAGTCTCCCTCTCCTCTGCCATCATCCTTCTGGACCTGTCTGCTGACACGGTGAATCATCAGATCCTCCTTCGCACTCTCCAAAAACTTGGAGTTTCAGGCACTGCACTTTCCCTTCTCACCTCATACCTCAAAGACCGCACCTACAGGGTAACTTGGAGAGGGTCCGAGTCCGACCCTTGTCAATTAACTACAGGGGTCTCTCAGGGCTCTGTTCTTGGTCCCCTCCTCTTCTCCTTGTACACAAACTCGCTCGGATCAGTCATTAGCCCGCATGGTTTTTCATACCACTGCTACGCTGACGACACCCAATTAATTCTGTCCTTTCCCCGCTCAGAGACCCAGGTCGTCGCACGCATCTCTGCTTGTCTAGCTGACATCTCTCAGTGGATGTCTGCTCATCACCTCAAGTTCAACCTTGACAAGACTGAACTGCTTTTCCTTCCGGGAAACAATCAACATCGGCACCTCTGTTGTTTCCCTGACTCAGACTGCAAGGAATCTGGGTGTGATCCTAGATAACAAACTGTCCTTCACTGCAAACATCGCTGCTACAACCCGCTGCTGCAGATACACACTTTACAACATCAGGAGGATACGTCCCCAGCTGTCCCAGAAAGCAACGCAGGTTCTGGTCCAGGCTCTCGTCATCTCAAGCCTAGACTACTGCAACTCCCTCCTGGCTGGTCTACCTGCATGTGCCATCCGACCTCTGCAGCTCATCCAGAATGCAGCGGCTCGTCTGGTCTTCAACCTTCCTAAATTCTCCCACACCACGCCGCTCCTCCGCTCCCTTCACTGGCTTCCAGTAACTGCTACAATCCACTTCAAGACAATGGTACTTGCGTACCATGCTGCGAATGGATCTGGCCCTTCCTACATTCAGGACCAGTGTTGGGTGTAACGCGTTACAAGAGTAACGAAGTTACAGTAATATATTACTTTTTGCTGTAACGAAGTAATGTAACGCATTACTAATGAAATGTGGGTAATATATTACCCGTTACAATGCTCAGTAACGCAGGTACAACACATTTTAACCCGAAATTAAATGGTGTTTTGTTTTTTAAGAATGTACTAACATAGCTAGACATTCCGACACCGGACAAATTCTGCGGGTAGATTAGTAAACCTGGTGTTTACCGTTCAGGCTTCGCGTCGAGATCTTCGGGGAAGTTGAACGTTATGCAACCATTCAAAAAAGAGAACGTATCGAAAAATACAAACAACAAATTGTGTCAGGTGCGCGTGACCTGCTCCGCTGCGCGTGCATCATTTCAAAAGTGCTTCCACAGCAGTCACACACATCTGATCTGTGGATAATCATTTATACAAAAATGGTTAAAGCAACCATCACTAAACGCCAGCAACACTGCTACTGCAGACAGTAGCAACAGGTCAGATGCGGACATCACGTTACCCTCCGTTGTGGACACTAGCTTACTCCCGTCTGACTCGCCAGCCCCGGAGCAGCAGTCTTTGTCGCCCGAAACTACGCCGCCCCTCTGCGGCCCGCAGGTGCCAGGTATATCTTATCAACTACCCGCCTGTACAGTGGGGCAAGGCGGTCATTTTGCAGCTTGTGGTATAAAAATAGACGATGATTAGAATATTCATGTGAAAATAGTACCATATTCTGACATGCCTGTAGAAATGTTGGTTCAGAAATAATGCATACAATAGAACAGATGCCTTCACCACGAATGGCTACAAAAATATCTCATATCCCAAGCTTATTATCAACGAGCTGATGTTGCAGCTGAAATGTTCTCCAGGTCACAAAGTCAACCTCACATGATGATGTGATACCAGTTTTCAAGCACAGTAAATATTCTCTTCCCAGCGTATATGATGGGACCAAGGTGATGATGTAGTAGGCTACATGGTTTTAATAATACTTTTGCCTTTCAATGTTTGCCATTTCAAACCATGAGCATGGTTTAAATAATATTTGCCTTGATTTACAATATGTTAACCTTCATTATAGTCATTGACAGCGGTCTGTACTGCTGTATTAACAACGTGTCACATGTTAAGAATTTACAATCAGAATCGAGTATTCAACTAAGCCCTGTAATACAAGTTGTTAGTAGCCTTAAGGGCCTACACAGTTGTTATGCTATACCACATTGCCCTTCACTGGATGCATAATGAGCTGCACTAAACTACATTTTAGCATTTAAAATACCTAGCTATTCTTTTGCGGTTATTTTGGTGAAAGTAACTAAAAAGTAACTAAAGTAGTGTAACTCATTACATTTCAGAGACAGTAATATTGTAATGTAACTTATTACTTTCAAAAGAGAGTAATAAGTCATATGTAATATATTACATTTTGGAAGTAACTTGCCCAACACTGTTCAGGACATGGTTAAACTGTACACCCCAGCGCGTGCACTTTGCTCTGCAGCAGCCAAACGGCTCGCTGCACCCGCACTGTGAGGGGGACCCAAGTTCCCATCAGCAAAAAAACGTGGGTTTGCTATCCTGGCTCCAAAATGGTGGAATTAGCTCCCCATTGAAATCAGGACAGCAGATAGCTTGCACATCTTCCGGCGCAGACTGAAAACTCCTCTCTTTCAACTCCACTTCGAGCGATAGAATTACTAACAAAGAACTGCTAACAGAGCACTTATATACTAATAAAGGACTGGCTTATCTATAGCCAGTTGAGTAGCACTTGAAATGTTTGGCTCTATGAAACCTGATGTACTTATATGATTCTGTTTTCTTCAAGGTTATATCTTCCTGGTCGAATGTACTTATTGTAAGTCGCTTTGGATAAAAGCGTCAGCCAAATGTAATGTAATGTAATGTGTTTCTGAAGTGAATTACCTACCCCACCTTTAATCTTCCAGCCATTTACAGTTACGCGTTTGTACTGTACTATTTTTCAAAAACTCAACCTCTCTTTGTTAAATAAATTAAACTATTTCAGGGTCATAAAGTACAGATAATCTTTTCCCAGGTTGCTTTCCTGGGAAATATTTGCCATATACAAATAGTTGGAAATACTGCCAGGCCTTTTGTGCACATAGGGGTTTAAACGGATTATATAACTAATCCCTCTCATGCAGAATGCATGCAGCTTGAAAAAAGTTGTGTGTTGTTTATGTCAGACTGTTTTTTTTTTACATATCAAGTATCCCTCTGTGAGCGGTTGGATTTTCAGGAAAAGAATCGACCACGAGAGGAGGTAGAATTGGTAACCATGGTGACTTTATTTAGCAAACACCACCAAAGAACAGACAGCCAGCATGTTGTGGTGTTCACCACTTTCCCTCCGACTGAACAATTACAGGCCCATATCAAACCTGCCATTTCTCGGTAAAATCATTGAAAAAGTTGTTTTTCAACAGTTGAGTAACTTCTTGCATTTAAATAACTGTTTCGATGTGTTCCAGTCAGGCTTTCGTCAAAACCACAGCACTGAGACTGCTCTTGTAAAGGTCTTCAATGACATCCACTTAAACACAGACAGTGGCAGAACTTCAGTGTTAGTATTATTAGATCTCAGTGCTGCGTTTGACACTGTTGACCACAACATATTACTAGACCGACTAGAAAACTGGGTGGGACTTTCGGAAACAGTTCTACATTGGTTTGAATCCTACTTAAAGGACAGAAACAACTTTGTTTCTATAGGTACCTACACATCTGAGTTGACAAATATGACATGTGGGGTACCTCAAGGCTCCATCTTGGGGCCTCTTCTCTTTAACGTCTACATGCTACCCCTGGCTCAGATAATGAAGAACAACAAAAGAAGTTACCATAGCTATGCAGATGACACACAAATGTACGTAACAATTTCACCAGGAGACTATGCTCCAATTCAAACACTGAGTAAGTGCATTGAACAAATCAATGACTGGATGTGTCAGAACTTTCTCCAATTAAACAAAGATAAAACTGAGGTAATGGTTTTTGGAGCCAAGGCAGAACGTATAAAAGTTAGCGCTGAGCTTCAGTCTGCAATGTTCAAAACAACAGATAAAGCCAGAAATCTAGGTGTAGTCATGGACTCTGATCTGAGTTTCAACAGTCACATTAAAACGGTTACTAAATCAGCTTACTATCACCTAAAGAACATATCTAGGATTAAAAGACTAATGTCACAGCAGGATTTAGAAAAACTTGTCCATGCTTTTATCTTCAGTAGACTGGACTACTGCAATGGTGTCTTCACAGGTCTCACTAAAAAATATATGAGAAAGCTGCAGCTGATTCAGAACGCCGCTGCTCGAGTCCTCACTAACACTAAGAAAGTGGATCACATCACTCCTGTTCTGAAGTCTTTACACTGGCTTCCTGTGTGTCAAAGTATAGATTTCAAAATACTGCTGCTGGTTTATAAAGCACTGAATGGTTTAGGCCCAAAATACATTTCTGACCTACTGCTAAATTATGAACCATCCAGATCTCTCAGGTCTTCAGGGACGGGTCAGCTTTCTGTCCCCAGAGTCAGAACTAAACATGGTAAAGCAGCGTTCAGTTATTATGCTCCAAATATCTGGAACAAACTCCCAGAAACCTGCAGGTCCGCTGCAACTCTTACTACTTTTAAATCCAGGCTGAAGACTTTTCTTTTTGTCGCTAATTTTAACTGAACTATTCATATCTTCGACTGCACTGTAACTTTTATCCATGTATTTTTTCTTTTAATGTTTATTTTATTAATTTTTCTTTTTAATAACTGATTTTAAATGTCATTTTCTTAATGTCTTTCATTTTTTGTAAAGCACTTTGAATTGCCTTGTGTTAAAAAGTGCTATATAAATAAACTTGCCTTGCATTGCCTTGAAGACTGGCTAATCTTATTGGGAGAAACCTTTCACAGGTAATTTATAATAAATACAAAAGTCATCATAATGGTTATAACGAATATCTATAATATTATGTGCATGCATGATTAGTGGTTTACAGCTATTTGTTAATATAACCCAAAACCCACATTATAACTGACCATAATAAATATAAATACATTCCCAACTAAAAAAAACCCTACGCCTATCTCGCCACTTGGTTCGTCCCGGAACCTTCTCTGGTCAGTGTTTGTTTCCCCCGAGGACCTTTAGGCAGAACACACTGGACCGGATACAGGACGAAACAGCATGGATAAGCGATGGACGTAAACTTTACACAGTTTTCACTTATATAATTAATGCAGCTTAACGTCATGATATATACTCGCTCAAACATATTATTTGCACACAATGATTAATCTCAACCGCTGTCATTCTTACACAATCATAAACACTTTCGGGTGGAGTCGAGGGTTAGCATGTATGGTTAGCAGCATGCTAAAAATGTGCCACTTGGCACAAAAAAGTGCATTGAGGCTGATGGCAATTTTTGTATAACTTTTTGCATAAACCAAGATATCTTTGTAAAACAAACTTTGACCTGGATGGTGGTACAGAAATCATCCTCTGTGTATACAGTGTTTTATGGCTTATCTGTTTGAGGTACATATTCAGAAACCTAAAGATGGACTGTAATAGATTGCTAATGCTTAGAATCACGCAAATATTCCGGTAAATTATCCCCCACACTTTACTCGTTTACATTTTCAAATAAACTATTTTGCACTTTAAGAAAAGGCACTGCTGAGATTCGAACTCAGGATCTCCTGTTTACTAGACAGGCGCTTTAACCAACTAAGCCACAGCACCGTAGTGGGCACCCGTGGTAGTTGTTATTATATACATTGAAATGTAATCCCCACTCCGATGCTTAATAAATAACCACATGATCAACCAAATACGAAAAAAAGCCATGTTTACAAATACAAAATTATCTTTTTGCCAAGTACTACTAATAAAATAAAGTATGTGTTGACGTATCTTTACGAGTCCTCAGGGAATTCCCTGAAAACCCATGGGAGTCCACAGGCTGCACTTTGGGAGACAACTGGGTCGTGTGAAACGTTAACTGTATCAAAAATAGTCCCCCCCCCCTTGAGTTTATTGTCTTTAAGTATGAGTCATGTGCCAGATTTAATCTTTATTTCCTTCAATCTGCAAGCCTTTAGGAAACGGCAGCCGGAGCTAGAGCAGGGCTCCAGGATTTCCAAGGGAAACAGCGTTGAGAGAAACCTAATCCAGCAGCAGGGGTGGTCATGGTGGGGGTGGGCTGTTTGTGAGGAAAGCCGTGGTGGTCTTGCAGAAAACGGACCCCCTCAGCCTGCTCACTGCTCACATACCTGACATACTTAAAAGTTTCGGTGAGCTGACCTACACAATCTGATACCAAGCTCTGCGAGATCTTAACTGTGACCTATATCAAGTCATATATGTTACCTGAATGGAAAGCCTTTTTCATACAATGTGATTTTTTTATTTTTGTGGCCTGTCATCGTGTTATGTTCAATCCTTGTACATAGATTAAATGCAAATCAGTATTAGACAAAGTGTTTTTTTGTTTTTACGAAAGGAGTATTACTACAGTGTAAAGATACATTACAATTAATCGTGAATACATTTTATTTGGAAAAAGGCGAAAGGGAACAGGAAGGCATGGACGATCAGGAGTTGAGTTTATAACAAAAAACTGGTTTCAGATATGAAGCCCTCAGAGATGTAGAAGGACCACAGTAAACATTTTAACAAAAAAAAAGACATCTTATGAGACACTAGATTCAAACACTTAAGTATATATAGTAACAATATTTATTATGATTTAGCTTGTATATTTATTATGAAGATGTGCTTCTCTACTCCGAGTAGTATTGTGGTAGTATGAAAAGTAATTGTATCTTCCTATTCAGTTTACAGGCTTGTTTTCTTATTTATAATAATGACTTGCTCTTCCCCAATGGTATATGCATTCAAATGTGAAAATAGGGCTTTAAATTAATGTATTGTGTCAACAGGTTTCCATGTCATTATACAAACTTTCAGTTTGATCCACCTTGTATTTGAAATGCTTTGTGTTTTAAATAAAAACGTTTTAAATAAAATATATAATTGTTGTTACTTAAAGCGGCACTAAATATTATGTTGCGTTTATATTAAAGGGATCAAATGACTGTAATGTTAAAGGTGTCTCTTAAAGTGACAAACATAAAGAATTCATTTCTGTAGTTTTTAGTGTCTAAGCATTTTTCAGCCTATTGTTTTTGTATACCCTTTATCTGTGAAATTGCGATCCCTTAAAGCAGGCACTTCTCAGAAAAGAAAGGAATAGAAAATAGCTTCTGTTAACCCAAATCAGAATTATTCATTGTTTGCTAGTTGATTCACTTTTTCACAATCTGTTAATTGATGTCACTGTAAACACTACACATCATCAGCTGGGTATCTTACAATGGATTTATACACCTATACAGTTGTATTATATCCACAGTATGATGTCACCCTATGAGTAGACTAACATCTATTCTGTCCTTCAGAGTAAAGTATGAACCAACAGGCACGCCTCATGATAACAAAACCCTCTGTGGAATGGAATCTATTATGATAGAGATAAAGCCATTATCATAACACTAATCCTGTATCCTTGCAGCTATTAAAACGAATGTCTTTGTTCATTCTGCCCTTCATTCACTCAGCTACCGTGCAGGGCTTGCTTTTATTGTGTTTGCTTTTATTTGTTTGCATAAATATGAGTTTCTATGAAGCGTAAATGTGAGGCAGAAGCTCCCCTTGGGATAAAGTGACATTGTGGGCCTCTGGTGAGATAACATGCCCCACCACACACCTGGTATCTCATGCCAGGACGAGCAGCTGCCATGTTTCCACTGCACGTTACCATGGACGTAGCTAGCAAACATTGAAGTCTGTGGGGACTCTCAATCCTTCTCTTTCATATACTAAACACACACACAAGCGACACACCTCCTCATGCATCAGCGAATGGGTCAAATAGTTAAGAAATGGCCAGGGTATGAGACAGAATCACTGCACACACAAAGAAAGACGACATCAAAGAGGGTTTACCCTGGTTTATGAGCATAAAGGAGCCGTTTCACAGAGAACGTCTGATTTACTATGGTTCTAATGCTCTTTACAGATGGCTTCTGATTACATTGTGTACCCAAAATATGATCCCAGCTTGCTAATCACCTGGAGTAGGACACATATCAGTAGAGTTGAAATAAGTATTCAGTTCCTTTTATAAAAGTGGCCTTATTATTTCCCTTTCCTGTAGTGTGTTTTATGTGTTTGTGCAAAGGCTCAAATCCCTGTGTTCCCTCCAGAGGAAACATTGCTGAAACGCCTCCATTGGACTCCTTTGTTTACTTCCCTGACAAAGTGACATCACTACGTAACACTCACGCTTCTATTGGCTAGCGCTCCAACACACCGTACGTGATAGGCTAAGGGACGGGACATCTCTAAGCGGTTGACCAATCACAGCACTGGTTGCCTCTACTTGAAGTGGGACCAAGTCATTGTTTGTAAATCAAAAGAAAGCCTTGTTTCTATATTCCTGAGCATTGACAACATCATTTTGATTGTCCTTATGCACTCGGAGTAACAGTTATGAGTTATTTTAACAAATAAGAAATGCTTTTGATGTGATTGTATGTTACAGGTAAATAACAACTGAATTAGCTGTCACGTTTTTTTACGACATTATTATTGTATTATTTAGGAACTGAGTGGATGTTAACTAAATATAATTAAACATACAAAATAGTTTATGACATGTTGTTGTGTTAGAGTCAAGTCTAAGTTGCAAATCTAAATGAATCAGATTCATGACTTGGCAAAACATTGCAAATGAGAAGTGACATTACATCTCTTCCCTTTGTTAGTAATTGAATAAAAGAACAGATCATTGTGACGAGGAAATACAATAGGCCCTTTGACACAGAACAAAAACATATTTAAAAGTAAATGTTAACACATTGCAGATAGTCCGACATCATGTAGTAGATCTGGGTTTCTCTGTCGAAGCAACTGATGACATCTCTCAGCTACAAAAGGCTTTGTTCAGTGCAATTAAGGTGTGCTTGGCAACAATATAAAAATAGACATGAACCTAAGTTAGAGAGACTTCAAACCACAAACAAAACCTCACTTACAGATAATAACGTTATTATGTAATAAGCATAAATATATACATACATGTGTTTTTATTGTCTTTTAATTTGTGTGGGGTTTCTCTCTTCCCTATTATTTACGGTTTATGGGCTTTTTTGTAAGATTACCACTTCTCTTTTGGATCTTTACATGGGACATACTGATGAAACAATGACACCTGCTGGACAGAGATTGGAAATGCAGATAGTCTTCTGGGAACCGCCCAGAAACTACTTCTCGTTTTCCATTGGTTTAAATCTTGAGAAGCGTGCTATCTGATTGGTCATATTATTTTCAGTTGGCCAATCAACGATTTTGTTTACAACCACACACATGAGGTCATGGTTCATCCACATTTGAAGTGACGCAACTCGCTTGCCAGGCAGCTAATGCTCTGGATAACACACTCAGGAGGGAGCAAATTTCAATATACCACAAATACCACAGCTCAGAGAAAATGAAGTATACCCACATGTAACCAAGCGTCGTATTTTCTGCGACAATGCTGTGTTTGCGTTTAAATGCCGCGAGGTCATTGGAGTCTTTGAGAAAGGTTGGTAGCTAAGCTAATGGTAAAGAAGCTAACGGTATTTCTATTTCTAGCAGATATGACAGGCTGACTTTAACCTAACCTTTCCTTTTTTACACCACTTTGTATTTATATGCATAAAATACACCATATTATTTCTACCGTTTAATAATAGGTGGTGCCTTTAATTACGTTTAAATGTGTTCCAAGCTCTGCAGTTATTCACTACCATTCAATGTTTACACCTTGTGCTTTCATTATTACATTACTCAAATTAAATCATCAGTGCATGATATTAAGGACAGAGAACACACAGTAAAGGGGAACATATTAGATGAATATATTCACATTGCTAAGTTTCATATATTTAACATAGATGTTGTTTTTATTGGTAGCAGTATGCATTACATTTAAGTGTACCTGGGCCAGAGACATTCTCTAAACAGCTGTGATTTTTCCAGTTTTGACATGGAAACCTAAACTGAACAATAAGAGACACTTTCACAATGCCGCTGTCACTTGAGAGTCTTCCCCCCGGTTCTCTTAAACATAAAGTAAGAAATCCAACCGAAGATATCACAGCTGTGCCTTTTATCAAACTGCCTCTTTCCTTGTTATCTCAGTGTCATTCCATTTGCACATAGATATTTACACATCATAGACAAAGAGTTCCTTTATTCTTTTCCCTATTTCATGTCTTCTTATAAATAGAATACATTAACTTTAGATTTGAGGTTTTTGACAATAAAATGTTAAGAAAAAATTGTGAAAATTGTCCATTCCAGTTCTTCAAAATCCAAGAAGATGTCTCTAATTGTCTTGTTTCCTCACTCCAAAACCCAAAGGAATTGACTTTAATATGATACAATTTTTTTTCTACATTTGATAAGCTAAAACAGCATGTTCTGCTCTTTTTAAAAAATATATAAAAACAACTTTAATGTTTAATTAAGGTTTATCAAAATCTCTGGCAATTTCCTTTCTGCCAGTCAACTAATTGATAACTCAACTAACCTCTCAGCTTTTCAGGAGATGTTGCACAATAATAAGATTGCCTTCCTTTCTTATGTCATCATTAAAAGAAAATAGTTTGGAATAGAAAAATACTGACAGAGAGAAGAAATAATTGCATGGAATATCTTTTCAAAATGTGACTATAACTAATCACATGTTACTCTACTGTGTTTCAGTTGTGCTTCCTCTCCCTGACGCACATGAGACATCCGCCCTGTCAGTGCCCTTTGCAGCGGTGGAGGATACAACACAGTGGTGCCGCTCGCTGCCTCTCTACCGGACCACCTGCTCCCCCCACACTGACTGACCCCTCCTCTGAGTGCACTGAAGCAAAGCCCAGCAACAGCACACCTGCCTGGACCCCTGACCAGGGCCCCCCGCCGGCCCCCGCCCACTGCTGCATGAGCGGCTGCCATAACTGTGTGTGGATCGAACACGCCGAGCAGCTGCTGGCGTATTACCACGACGGAGGAGACCTGGCACTCGCAGCCATTGAGGAAAACGTCCTCGATGAAAACCTTAAAACCTACCTGAAGATGGAGATAAGGCTTTTGAAAAAGACGTGAAGGATTTGATCACAGTGTCGACACGAATGAGCGTTGTGAGACTCATACAAAGAATCTTGTAAACTTTACGCACACTCATCAAATCTACCGGGTTCAAAGGTAGAAGCTGTGGACTTCAGGAATCCACCTGTCCTTCCCGACAAAAATCAGTGTGTCTCCTCTAAACATGCTTGCCTATCTTTGGGGAGTTGTTTCCGAACCTGTTCGTTATTTGATCTTTTTTTTTTTCAGTGAGTACAAAGCAATTACTACTACTAGGAATGCCACTAGTCAAATCACAATTGTTGCTTAATGTTGTTTTAACAACGTAACTAACGAGCCAGGAAGGATTGTCCTCACATTATTCTGTACAGAGCTTGAAGTGGTGGGTTTTTGAAATTGTGTGTTAAAAGATCATCGGAATGTTTCTGGCCTCATTCAAAGATGTATTTGGTTTAATATTACCTTTCATTTTTCATTTGTACAGCTTGATTCAGTCAACTTTATAGTGAATGTATTCATTGTTCCTTTCATCATAAAGCACATATGCACATTCTTTATTATTAGTTTGAACTGGAGTGTTTACATTATAATTGTATTGTATTGATCATTTGCTTCATTATATTTAAGAGTTTATTTTGATTTTGAAATGTATTTTTAACAATTGTTTGTTAAATAAATGTATGTTTTTGTGAGCTGACATGAAGATTGTTTCGTTTTCTTTTGAATGCTTTAGTCACTGACTGACCGTAGTACACACACTGTCATTGCAATTCATTTGATCAGGTTTTATAGTTTTTTCTTTAAAAGTTACTCAAACCAATTACTTGATTTTCAAAATAGCAATTGAAACAATTAATCAATTATTTGTGGCTCTATGTACCCAATAATGATGTTTTCATACATACATGACTTGGAATGAGCTGAATAAAGGAGGCTTCTTGAAGAGCACAATGAATACCCTGATGGACCACATGGGAAAAGAAACGCTCAGATGGAGTGACGTGTTTCTGTGAGCCGCGGTGGAAACACCCGCTGTCTGCAGCTGTCAGTCTCTGGGTGTGTGAGGGGATGCTGACCCTGATCTGCATGACCTAGTCAGCAGGAGTCTGGTAATGGCCCTCTGTAAGTCCTTATTACACAGGAGGAGAAGCACAGCACACACATCTGATCATGTACAGAACACTGCCCAATGGCTGGGGACTGAGCTGTCTTCAGTGACAGAGCTTCTCTTGGTTGGGAATCCATCTTCAGCATTTCTTGGAGCTGAATTATCCACAGAGGTGCCCTGCTCTCTTAGAGAAATGGACCTGGTATTTAAAATGAGGTAAAGCACTAATTAAAACAGGGTCATGTTTGAAAATGTTTGTTTCTCTGAACTTTTTCTGCTGCTGCTGCTGCTGCTAATGTTAGCTGTGCATCAGCCAATCGGCTCACTGCAAGTTGGACCCAGATACTTCTCCACAAAAACACACCTGTTTGCAATCTTGGCTCCTAATCGGTAGCACGAGGTCTCCATTGATATCAGGACAGCAGAAAGGCCAGACACCTTCTGTCGCAAACTGAAACCCACCTGTTTGGCTTGTACCGAGGCCATTCAATCAAATTAAATATCATTCAATTAAAATAAAAATAGCGCCTAAAGAGTTTGGCCATTTGAAGGTAATTCACTATAGTTAGGGTTATTTGTAAAGAACATATCTGCACTTTTCTTTTTGTTCTGAGTATCTTTACGGCTTGTTGCACTTATTGTAAGTCACTTTGGTCAAACATCAGCTAAATCAAATGTAATCAGACTTTTAATGACAAAAATCTCTTTCTGAAAAACATACTAACCTCAGATGTTGATCCCATGGCCATTGCAGAATGAAATGACATGTTAATGAAATATATAGAGCTCCGGCTCTTAATACTATTTTCCATCAGATTGAACCATTTTTTATGCAATGCAAAATGAAGGATCTTTTCTTCTAAATAACACTTTTGTGCATACAAAATAATTAGTTTTGACATATGTACATCCTCACCGTCACCTGATTTCACCCAAAGCCCAAACATGTGAAGTGTTGACATCAAGCAGGGATTCAGGGCATTCATAATCTTCTGCGGGCTCAGCATATAAGAGGGGCCCTAAGCTCCCACTGGCCCTCACAGCAAGCCCAGCATAGAGTTCCTTAACACAGTGCTGTGCTCAGAACACCTCTCCCATCAGCCGGTGAGTAAACACACTATTTCCTCCCCATCAAAAACACAAATATATTGGAATGTATAGAGATTGTAGAAGCTGGGGGAGTTAAAGAGTAATGATTGATGTTGTTATTCTTGTTTGTCAATGGTTATTGTTGATATTGCAATCTTTGTTTTACCTGAAATGATCTCACTGTAACTGAAAAGATGGAAATGTGACATAATCATAATATATTGAGGAAATAGATTCTTGTTTACTTTGTTTATCAAGCTTTTTGTACAGAAGATGTATCAGTCAGGGGTGCTGTAGGGAGGGTATTACTGTAGCTTGCCAAATTATAAGAGCCAAGTCATGTTTGAAACCTTTTGATACTGACGTACATATGAGGATACATTTTCTTTCTTACTTTGAGAAAGATACTTTTAACAATCACACATTTTTTTCCTTCAACGGAAGACAATATTCTGTAATGTCAAATAGTGTCTAAACAAGCAGCTGTACCAAAACACGGGATGGATATCAGTTTCTGAGAAAAGTCATACACATTTGAGACTAAATCCAATGCCTGCGATCGTACTTGACAGTTGCTTTGATACTGCTGCAGTCATAGTACTGAGGGTTCCTGTCAAAGTATTTTCAACATACAGTACAATATGCCTGAAAGATGTTGTACATTTTTCCAATTGGTCACAGCATTGGTTACAGTCTTCAAACTGATGCAAAGCATTGATTCAAAGATTCAAAGATTACACAACTACGGTGTAGTTATGTAATGAATAAAAAACTTGGGTCACAGGTTCCTCAACAATGCAATTAAGGATTGTTAAGCATTGGACATCAAAATAATGTTTTATCTTCCAAACTAACCACATAAAATCTTTAGACTACACATGCAGTCACTATGTTTTGATCTAAAACTACTGCACACTAAGATCCAGCCTTGTTGGAGAGGGTCAGTGTCATTGAGCAGATCACTGAGACCCTCAGAGCATGCTCAGCATGTCTGCTGTGTTGTCCTTGCTCTAACGAGATTACATTTGGAAACAGAGAAGGGGGAGTACTTATTAACTTGAGCCAGGGATTATGGGAGATTGGATCATCCTCAGAGAACATGCTGCAAGGTGTATTCCATCTCACACATTCAATCAGTGGGAAACATGAGTAGACATCCTGCTTGCTGATCAGTAAGACAATTAATGTTGTCAGACTGAAGTGAGAGGCTACATGCTCATTCTAACAAGATTTTAATGATTAACTAATTGTATATATTGTAATATCAATGTAATATATTGTAGTACAATAAAGTAGTTTTACTTGGCATTATGACTCTATCAATATTTGTACACTTTATTATTTTAATTTTATCCTCAACAGAACATTTTACTTTAACGTCATACATGAATATTTTATTTGGAATTTTATTAGACATTTTACTCTAACTTCTTATTTTAAAATATATCATACATTTATTTTATTGTATTGTATCTTTTGTTGCATATTCTTACTTTCACTTTTTATATTTATACAATCATTTGTATTGCACCCGGGTGTTTGTAGTCAACAATGATCTACATAATAAATAGCTTATTTTTGTTTCCTTCTCAAATAAAGGAACTTAATTTACCCCTATAGATAATTCAAGTATTCAGATTCTAATATCATATTTCGTTGTTTGAACCTTTTTCTTTCTCCTTTCCAAAACAAAAAGATATCACTGTGACTACCATACTTCAGAAAGGTGTCTCTAAAGCCTGCACAGAGGTATCCTAACTTCTCAAAATGAATCTTGAGGTGCCCAAAGCTGAGATAAAGTCTGCCACTCGCGTCACCGGCGGCCCCTCCACCCCACGGAAAGGACCCCCCAAGTTCAAACAGAGGCAGACCCGTCAGTTCAAGAGCAAGCCTCCGAAGAAGGGAATCCAAGGGTAAGGATGCAGGTTGTTTCGTCAGAGGCTTAGATATAATGGCCAGTTATGGTGTGTAACTTATTTGTTCTTTGTAGATTTGGTGATGATATCCCTGGAATGGAGGGCTTAGGAACCGGTGAGATCACTTTGAAATGCATTTTGTATGAGCTGTTATTCTATGAAGAGGCTTACCGGTAAATAACCATATCTTTTTTCTATCCTGCAGATATTACCGTCATTTGTCCCTGGGAGGCCTTCAATCACCTGGAGCTCAATGAGCTGGCCAAGTACGGTATCATCTGAGCCCCCACTGAGGATTACAGGATGCATCGATACACTTCGTACTGCCGCTTCAGTCTTCATCTTCTAACTTCAAATGGAACTATTTCAAACAAACTAAAATAACGAACTGTAACAAACACAAACAACTACAAAAAAGAACTGTCCTCACGAGCATACATTGCTCAAGTTTAGCATCCATTACATTAAATGTCACTTGTTAGACGCTTTTATCCAAAGCAACTTACTGTGGGAGATCCCCACAGGAGCACTTTGGGGTGAAGTATCTTGCCCAGGGACACAACAACATGCTGACTGCAGTGGGGTTTGAACCTGTGCTCCCCTGATCCCAACACCAACGCACTAGCACCACACACATCCCTTTCTCTTCTCTTGCTTCTTGTCTCTTTTCTCCTCTCTTTCTCCTCTCCTCTTATCTTTTTCTCACAGATAAAACATTTACGAAAAAAAGGCAACCTGAAATGTAGTGACAACGAAGAGGTTGGATTCCCACTTCATATGATTTCTACGCCTCCTTCGCCATCTCAGAGGCTTGTCCATCAATGTCGAGAATGTAAGATACAAAACCTGAATTATATAAAGACTGAACCAGCTTGACATTTCTGATCGTAACCTTTTAAATGGGATAATTTGAATCAATTCTATCCTTTTGTCTCCTTGGTTTGACCGTCACAAAAACTTAAAATACCATTTTGTTTTCTTCCATCAAAATATGTGTAAGTCTGACTCTGGTGCATTTAGAGAAGCTTTCTCATAAAAGAAAAAAACACACAGCAGCTTTTATGATTGTGTTACTGTTTACGTATATTGTATATCCCCTCTTATTTGTATGTCATTCGTGTATAATATGAATGTATATGAACATTTGTGTTTTATGTTCTTGTCATACTTCCACACAACACTGTTGTGTCCTGTGTGTTATATTTTTGTTTTTAATATATATAGCAATGTCTTCTTTCATCCATAATTTATCTATTTTTCTTTTCATTATAATTGAATCTCCATCACTGATCCTTCATTCTGTTCATGTTTAGACTCTGGAATATTACCAATCTGTTGTACATAAGATCAATGCATGCACACCTTGAGTTTCATTTCTTTTTTTTCTCTTTTACATTGTTTTTCAAATAAAGATAAGATATAAGGTAAGAAATACTTTCATGATCCCAAATTGGGAATTATTTTCCATTACAGCAGCATGTCAAAACAAAGGCATTGCACATAATTTGAAATGTGAAGAGTATACAATAAACAAACGTAAAATAAGGAAGATATTAACAAATAGGTTGCTAGCTGGTAAAGGAAGATTTTATGTTTTTTTTCTTAAATAACTTGTGTTCAATGATTGTTCTGTAGTGGTAATGGATGGCATAGGGATTCAAAGGATGGATGTTTCAGTAAATGTTCAGATCTGAATAGATGTATATAAAGCTTTGTAATTTTTACAGCATGAAGAAAAATTAAACAAGTAAAATTAAAATGGAGATTTATCTTTTCTCACCAAATTATTTATCAGATTATATTGTTTTTATCAGCCTTACCGTAACATACAATTAAAGTAGTGTTTTAACAAATACAACAATGTGCACAACTCATTTAAAAAATGCAAAATATTTTAAAGGAAAGGGGTATTTAGACTTTGATAATATGCATATCATCTCTCTATGCAATTGATGAAACTTTGTTTATTAGAGATAATAAAGCAGTGTAATACGTTGAGCATTTCATACAGTGCACACTACACTATCAGTTGCTTTATTAAAATCCCAGGGGCAATGCAGTACTGTGCTAGAAGACTGTTGTGAATCTTGGTTTGTGGTAATGATTCAACCTGATTCTATTGACACATATTCGAATCAGGGTCCATCAACAAGCGTTAGCCACACATTTGCAATTAATACAATGATGTGCAACTAATTGAAATGCAGGTGGGACTTTGTTGGTATGGTCCCCTGCAGTTGGTAACCAAACCGTTAGCTGGGAATGCCTTGCATATATTTATAATATTTGACATGCTATTGGAGTTCTAATCTGCTTTGTTGCACAGCATCCTCTAAATTGTAGTTGAAGAACAATAAACAATTTGAAATAAAAAAAGTGGAACGTTCCTTCTCAGTTTGAAAAAAAACGTGTTTCCTCCGTGGTCTCTTCGGTGTAGGACCGGTGGGAAACTGTCGGTCGCTAATGTCTGCAACACCCAGTGTTTGAGTTGTGGGATGGAGTTTCGTTGACAGACAGTAACAATACGTGACATTTGTATTTAGTGTCTCTGTCTTCATACACAGCGACATCGGGAGGACTCCCCAGTGCAACATGGCGGATACTATTGTAAGCATAACGGCATTTTTTATTAACGACTGTGAAGGGTAGACTTGGCTAACGTTAGCTAGCTTGTTAGCCGAAGTCCGGAGTGATGAGGCAGCAGAATTAGCTTGGTAGCTAACGTTCGCTGGCTATCATTAGCAATGGGTGAGTGGGGCCTGTTTAGCTAACCGGCTAATATTAGCTCATAGGCTCTCTGACGACATTTGAATAATAAAAGGCGTCATTGGATAAAAGGAAAGCTACATTTAGGAATACAACTGTATGGCATCCTATTTGCCAAACATTGGCCAGCATATAATTGGTGTATATAATGGAAGCCAAGATGTTGTCGATTCATTAAAAGTTGACTGCGAAAGACCCCTCCACACCGTGACAGCTTTAGTTAACGTTGTCTTGTTCATATTCGACATGTTTTTGTCGTTATACCAAAGCTATTTTATGAAAACTAGAGACTCCTAGGCTAACGTTAACATTACTTTTTTGCACTGTCATCGCTGTCATAGTATCCTGACACTGTCACCACTATAAAGAAGGGGTAGAGGAGGGGGATTATGGCCATTGTTTGTCTGACAAGGGATTGGAAATCATATTGAAAATGTAATTAACAATGGAGTGTCCTATCCCAATTGCATAAAATGGTACAGCGTATGTCTTTGTCTCTTTTTAGATCGTCAGGGTACAATCCCCAGATGGCATGAAGAAAATTGCTTCTAACAAGAGGGACACTGCTACTGCTTTTTTAAAGAAGGTACTGTATGCAAAACACAACCGTTTTCAAGTAATAATGGGTTGAACTGTCAAATCACACAATCCACTTTGCTTTCTTTTTGAAGCCACCAGTGTGTGCGAGGGTACAACAACACACCATACATTCCACCTGTTTTCATCCTTTTTCTACAGTAATGCAGTCACCAACATGGGAATTGATATCACAAAGTAAACATGTGTTTCCCTGGGTTGTGCTTCTGCCTGCTCATTGTTCATTTATGTAAGAAGCTGTACAGAAAGTACCAGAGTAGGTCAGCCCTGCACTGCCTCTTTGTTCTAAGCTGGCTCCTAGAGCTGCATGATATGACGGAAATATCTGATTACTTACATTTTGCAAGAACATTATTTATTGCAGCTCTGCCTTTCTACCTTTTTCATTGCACTGCTTCAAAACAACGTATTACTTATACAATTATAAATTACTTTCAAAATGTTTTCATTCACCATATTTAACATTTAATTAAAAACAAAAGGCACCAATGAAACAATGAATGATAGTTACATTTTAAAGTGTATTTTTCTAATGGAACTCTCTTTAAACAAATTTAAAAGATCCCTGTGTGCAATATCACTGCTATTCACGATGTGTTCATTGTGAAAGTATCCCTATATAGCTATATTGTGCAACTCTACTGGTTTGCGCTATTAACACATGCCTTGCCAAGGAGATTTGTGTACAATTCAGCCGACTATCATGTTGTGATTACAACCCAGACACTTCAGAGAATAAAAAAACGTATTCAAAAGATAATTTGGCCCTGTAATGTGATGTAACAACTATCCCCTTCTTCATTTGGCTCCTCTGAGTTCTGTTCACACATAAGCGCTTACAAATAATTACTGCTTTAAATGCATTTGAGTTAATGGACTTAAAGAACCTAAAATAGAACAATTTTCCAACAGCAGACCATTCACAGTGAAGCATTGCAGCAGCACCTCATTAAAAATGTATGTCTCCATGTTGAGGCAGGATGGTGTAGCCTGCAGATCAATGTGGGGAGATGGGCTCATTCCCTGCGGATGTGCAGCCTTTGATAGTTTGAATAGAAAACCATGGATAAGAGGTAGACAGTGCAGAGACCTGCAGGTTAGTATCTGGAGAGGAAATTAAAGGAGATCAAAGTGATGTTGTTTCTTATAGATTCTGACAGTATACAGTAATATCTGTTCTTTTGTTGTGGCTTGAAAGAAATCATGACTGCTGCTGTGACATGGACAACCCATTTATAATCGAGTTGTTGTTAAAACCCTTCCCTGTTTCCATTGGCCAATATCCCATTTTCTGAAACACAAATAGGCAAGCTTAAAGAGGATGTATTATGCTCATTTAGTGGGTGTGGGAGACAAACTCCCTCTGGAGAGAACTTTGGGATTTTAGCCTTTGCAGACCATTTACATGCACTAAATCTATATAACACACTACAGGAGAGAGAAAACCTAAAAAGCATAATAGTTTCTCTCCAGTTAATCCAAAGGAAACCAGAATATTGTTTCATGGAAGCACCTTAGCCCAGTTATCGAGCACCGTTTACTTTCCGCACCAGCACAGCTTCAGCCAGGTGACGTTACAGAAATACAAACGTGTGTGTGTGTGTGTGTGTGTGTGTGTGTGTGTGTGTGTGTGTGTGTGTGTGTGTGTGTGTGTGTGTGTGTGTGTGTGTGTGTGTGTGTGTGTGTGTGTGTGTGTGTGTGTGTGTGTGTGTGTGTGTGTGTGTGTGTGTGTGTGTGTGTGTGTGTGTGTGTGTGTGTGTGTGTGTGTCAAACAGCTGATGGCGTGCTAAAGCGGTTACAACAACAATGAGATGTTATTATAAGCTCTCAGGGCTAACAGAGCGGTAAATACATTATCAATGAAGTGGACGTAAGTGTATAGCGTAGTGTTTAATATTTCATAGCGCTCTCTGGTCTGGCTTGTTTTTGTCAACAATAGAGCGCCTGTGCAAATAGAATGCAGTTATCAGTAACCTGGTTACTAAACTTTTCTTTGAGGAATGAATAACCTAATTTATTTATGCACATATAAACATTATTATTCTTAATATAGGACCATAACCAGAATGATTGCTCATGTCCAATGCAGTCCATGGCTTTATCCTCAAAGATGTGGACTGTGTCTGCTTAGTTGTAGCATACCGACTTTGAAGATTAAAAAAAAATCTCTGTTAGATGGTTTGTGATGGTCTATTGGTTTAATTGTCTAGAGGTCAATCCAGCCGTCTGAAATATTCTTCTATAAGTGTCATCCTGATTTTTTTGTTCAAAGAGAGACACCTTCCTTTGCACCTATTCTTTGAACTCTTTCTAAGAGTGGATTTTAAGGATACTTTTGATACTCATCATCTGAGACTGATTGAGAACATTGTGTATTTTTGATCTTCTTAAATGCTTTTCATTTGATTCTATGAAATACATGTGATCCATTCTAATCAGCAAATGTATCTCTCTCTCAGGTGGCCAAAGAGTTTGGGTTAAATTCCGAGTTTTCTGTTTACCTGAACCGCAACAAGACCGAAGAGCTCCTTTCCCAGAATAAAACGCTGAGCCTGCTTAAGATCAAGTAAGTAAACGTGTACAGTGTTACGGTACGTCTACACTACAGGCATCAAAAAATGCTTTCAACGCTTCGCCCATTCACTTGAATGGGCTGACGTAGAAAATGTTGAATCTTCGCCGAACTGCATTGTGGGGAGCATGGCATGGCTTTGCAAGCATCACGAGCATCTATCGGCATCAAAAGTTGAACAATGTTCAACTTTTGAGGCTCGATGCTTGGCATCAGCCAATGAAATCCCGTTTATGCAAATCCCGCCAGTGCAAGCGCAGCCAATCAAACCGCGTGCAAGCTGGGAGAGCCAGACCGCAGTTCATTTCCTCATATTCCAAACGAGATATTACGGTAGCAAATCACCCGGTTCTTTACGACCGGAACTATTTACTGGGATACAAACCGGAGGAACCAGGCATGGAGGGAGGTGGCAGAGACAGTGGGTGAAACTGATAGTTTTTTCGCCTGTTTGGAGAGTTTATATCCAGTTTACTTCGTTTTAACATTGCTATTGCTTTGTATGTCGGGGGCGGGGAGGTTCATGTGATTGGTTGCTCGCAAAAAATCGCCAAGCTTCAGACACGCCCAGCTCCAAGATTCTTTCATGCCTGTAGTGTAGACGGGCCGTTAGGCATCAGTAAAGTCTAGATCCTTCCTTAATCACATTGAGTTCTGCGAGTTTTTGAAAAGACACAATGTAACTTTTAAAAGTATCATCCATGTGGCTGTATCTGCTAAAAGAAATTAGAAAAACAATTGTACAGTATAATGTAGTAGTATTAGATTAAGAAAATACTTATTTTAATAATTATCTAAAAGTTACATGGGTCACACGCTTTGTCTTCTCTTCACTGTAGGCATGGCGACATGCTGTATCTGGTCCCTTCAGGATCCCCTTCCACCTCGGGGGAGGTGATGGACACGGCCACCCCACACACATCTTCATCCCTACCATCCGTCTCAACTGCCTCATCCTCCTCTTCGTCCTCCATGATCCCCCGGTCCTTCTCAACGCCCCAGGTCCAGGAGGACGAGATCGATCAGTATCTGTCCAAACAAGACGGCAAGATCTACAGGAACAAAGATCCACAGCTGTAAGAAAAACAACCAACTGCTGCAAACTAAATCCACATTCAAAACAAATGTCAGGGACCTCATGATTCTTTCCTTGTTACAGATGTCACCACGGTTCCCTTGGAAAATGTGTGCACTGTGTACCATTAGAGGTAAGAGACTTTCACTTCAACTATCCAGACTATAATGCAAAGATAGAGTTGTTTGATTTATTTTACCTTTTTTTTTGTCAGCCTTTCGATGAAGACTACCTGAATCACCTCGACCCGCCAGTGAAGCACATGTCATTCCATGCATATCTCCGGAAATTGACCGGTGGAGCTGATAAGTAAGTAGTTGTGTTAAAAATGAATTAAATATGACCTTTTTTCTTAAATGTGTTGTTAATTTTTGACACTTTTTTTTTTCCATTCCTTCCAGAGGGAAGTTTGCAGCTCTGGAGAATCTCAGCTGTAAGATCAAGTCGGGCTGTGAGGGCCACCCTCCCTGGCCCGAGGGGATCTGCACCAAGTGCCAGCCCAGCGCCCTCACCCTCAACAGACAGGTACGGGAACGAGCCTTTGTGTCTGAAAATGAAGCTTTCAGTGAGTGCAACAACCGAGGGGATGACTAATAAAGGAAAAAGAAAGAAGCTTTTGTTTTGTTCCCGTTGGTGTTTTGTCATTTGTCTTACTTTGTAAATTCTCTTTTCTTTCTTGTCTTCACCTGTCCTGTAATCACTTAATCATTCAATTAAAAAAACTAAGAAGCCTCAGGATCAGTCTTGACATTTGGATATTATTATTATTATAATAGAGTTTGTGATTCAGTCAAAAATCTTTAGGACGTAGTATTTGAAGAGTCCCATTACAGGGTTTATGTAAAGTCTATTATTCATTGGGTAGCTCTATACATTAATTTGACTATTGACTTATTATTATTGATATATTCTTGTTTCACTGTAATATCCGACCCGGGCCCTTTGCTGAATGTCGTTTGTCTTTTTGTTCCCTGCCTTTTTTTCTTTGCCAAAAGTGCCAAAAGTATATATTTAAATGAATGAAAGAGAGAAGATTACACAGACGCTGGCCCTGCTATGTAATGAATATGTTGTTGTATTATTGTTGTATTGTTTTAAGTTTCAGACCCAAGGAAGAGTAGCTTTTGTCAAGAGCGAAAGCTACTGGGGATCCTTAATAAACATAAACATCAGGCGACAATAACCCACATTCTGTCCAGCATTGAACACACTGCAAGACAATTGTGTTGCATGTTTTGCATCACAGCTAATGCTGGTCGACTTGTATGTCCTGTCAAATACCTTTCCTTGATATCCACATACATTTTTTAAGATATTTAATTACTGGTAGTAATGGATTGAGTATAAAATCATAATAATTGAATTTAAAGCGTTGACCACGAGCAACATCTGCTATGCATCTACACTTTGACATTTGGACAGGTGGAGCTGGTGTTGGCGTGGCATTGAAACAAACAATAATCTGCTCTTGTGTTTGGGCCCTGTGGCCAAAATGAACCCCAAATACTGTAGCATAAATGTGTCTTTCTCTGTTCTTCTCCCAGAAATACAGACACGTGGACAACATCATGTTTGAGAACCACACCATCGCTGACCGCTTCCTGGACTTCTGGAGGAAGACGGGCAGTCAGAGGATGGGATACTTGTACGGCAGGTTCACTGAGAAAAAAGACATCCCTCTGGGCATCAGAGCCGAGGTGGCCGCCATCTACGAGCCGCCACAGGTGAGCAAATTACTCGAATGTATCACAGTTCATTTCAGTGTCCTTGTTTCGTATACTTCAGTCTGGCCTACCATCAACAAAGAAACTCCTCATTCATTATTTGAGTTGTCATGTGATGGTAACACTTGTCCCTGCTGTGTTTCAGAACGCCAGTCAGAACAGCCTGGAGCTGGTGGACGATCCTAAAGCTGCAGCTGTGGATGAAATCGCCGCCAAACTGGGCCTGACCAAGGTTGGCCTTCTTTCGCTTGCTCTGTTTAGCACTGCTTTGTTATTACATTTTAGACAAAGGTTTTCCTTTGTACCTTACCTTTCATTTGAAGCATGAAGGTTCTGCAGCATTGAGATCAACTTCAAATTCAAGACGGATTAGTTCTTCTCTGTCAAAGTGTTCCAGCTCTAGGCCTTTGGCACAGAAATGGATTTACAATTAACATTGTTACAGCAAAGGGAACAGTGCAGATGAAAGGCAAATCAATTGAGTTGACTAACATATTGCATTAGAAGTCACATGTTAATACAATTAAGTGTATATCAGATTAGCAGGTTTAAAAATAAAAAAATAAAGGGGACATGCAGGATGGTGGTGCTGTGTGTGTGAACGCCATTAACTCTTCCTGTTCTTTTTGCATTCTTTTTGGACGCCCTTTCCTTTGTGGACGTATGAATTAAGATTATTTTACCCTTATTTTGTCGGCTTCACCCAAAAGTGAATTCCAATATTGATTAATCTGCTGATTTTTGTACAATTTATTATTTGGACAATAAAATGTCAATACATATTAAAATATAGATGTCCATATATATATTTACTATCTTTATAAGACTAAAAAAACAAATAATATCCACATTTCCGAAGCAGAAATTATGAATAGGTTTTTTTGCTTTAAAAAATACTAACATTAATAATTTGTACAGATTGTTAACTAATTATTTTGACTAATTTGATCAATGTATTCCTGTTCCAGGTGGGCTGGATATTCTCTGACCTGCTCTCTGAGGACACGAGGATAGGAACCGTCCGCTACACGAGAAACAATGTGAGGATGCAGCTCACTAAGAGAAAACCTCTTCACGACACGAATGTGCTGCTCTCCCCTGTTGTTATTTAACATGCTGCTTTCTGCTGTCAGGACTCACACTACCTGAGCGCAGAGGAGTGCATCACCGCCGGATACTTCCAGAATCTACATTCAAACCCCTGCAGACTCTCCAGAGACGGACATTTTGGCTCCAAATTTGTGACCGTGGTGGCAACAGGTAGGTTTATATTCACTGAGGCTGAAGTGATGCGGTCATTCTTGCCTAAACCATTGTATTTGGTATGATGCGTTTGTATAAGCTTATATCATCTGGTCCTAAAGACTTTCCAGTCCAGTTTCTTCTTTACTAGTATGAACTGTCACATATAGCAGGAGAGGTTTGACAATTACAATGTCACTCCAAAACCCCCAAATATTTAGCTTTATAGGATTTATGACGGAGCGAAACACGAAATCTCAACATTTGAAAAGCTGAACAAAGATCTGTTTCTGCATTAAGAATGACTTTACTTTATAAATCAATGATCAAAATAGCTAGATGATTGTCTGTGGACTGACTGCAAAGGTCTTATAATCGTTAAAACTCAATACAACCAATCATTACAACATGTGAATTGTCTTAACTGGTACACCATGGGTGGATTTGAAGAGATATTAATTTTTTTTTTACAAAAGCTCACATATCCAGACAATTTATAAGGTATATCTTTATCTTTAGCTTAGCAGGATCACGTTTGGATAACAAAAGCAAATAACACAAAGATATCCAGGGTCTTTTAAACTGGCTTTGTAGTACAGGCCACAGGTAGAGCCTCTGCATGTGCTAAAGGAGTCCTTACTCTAGCACTCGGGGTTCTATTACTGCCTGCAGCAGTATTTTTGTCCCCGTTTCCTTTCTATTGAGGCAAAACAAAACTTGATGGTCATATGAAATTGCAAACAATGCGGCTGAAAATCTTAAAATGAACATTCCTGTTATTGTGTCTTAGCCAGCCGACTCACAAGTATTAACTGACAGTAAAAACAGCATCAACATAAGCGTTGTGAGGGCCGATCGTTAAAGAGTCTTACTTCCTTTCAGGTATTGCATACGTAGTAATGTTGAGTCCAATGGAGCAGCTTAACTCAGGCCAGATGCTCTCAGGTCCATAGGATCAAGGACACATGTTTTCACTTTCCCTCCTTTACAACTGTGCCGATGATTGGTTCCAGAAAAGTACACATGTAACAGTGAGCTCATCACTTTCCTTTGCATTAATGAGACGCTGACAGCCAAATCTGACGTCATGGCTTCACATCTGAAGCAGAAATGGAAAGTCCATCTGTTTTTATTTTCCTTTGTGTTAAGACGTAGTTCGTTTGCTAATCACTTTCATGTGTTAAGAGCTATTAGATGAGATACAAAGCACACTGAAAGAAAAACACTTTAAAAACGTTAGCAGTGTGCCAAACTTCTTAGTTGGTATTTTAATTGGTTCTACACATCAGGCGGGACTTGTTTGTATTTTTGTTTATAGCTGTTGTTTCCCGTTTTGTGAAAAACTCGATGCTGAGACAAACAAAATAATATTAGTTGATGAATGACCTTTTTGATAACTATTTAAACATTGTGGTTGTTTATCAAAGGCAAGTTGTCTACATTAACTGCTTATAGCTTCTCAAAAGAGAAAAGGCTGCTAATAGAGTGCTACATATAATTATAATAATAATAATCTTAAGGTGTTACCTACTCTGTCATGGGCATTTGAAATGTTTAACATGTTAAAGAGAACATTAGTGCTAGGTAAATGACAGTTGTTCGTATTTCTTCATGACAACTTGTGTCACGAGCTTTAGAAGTTGGACAAATAGCAATGTTATCAAAGTTAGGAAATGATATTAAAACGACACCGATGAGGTTCAATTGCAAGAGAGGGCCAAAGAAGTAAAGGAGAAATAAAGTGATTAATACAAATTAAGCAAGATAAAAAGATTAATAAATAACACATACATATATTCAATTTTCACTTATTGATCATGATAATTGCACCTATAATGTGTCGAATTGTACGCTTGAAGAAAAGAATATATATATATATATATATATATATATTTAATGGATACAGAACATTGCACTACATTGATGACACCTATAGTATAGCATTGGACTAGAACAAAATAACAAAGTATATAATGAGACAGGATCACAGACGATGATGTCATTTTGTTAATCTAACCAATAACAATTTTAGCAAAAGCTTTAACTTTGAAATGAGGGAACCTGAAGTGGTGTTATTCGAACTCACTCCCGGGTCTTTGGACTCATTCCTGCACCAGTCTATTCAGTCAACAATACAAAAACTGTGATAGTGATTATTCTTCAACCAACTAATGAATAAACGTGTGTTTCTGTGTGCAGGGGGTCCAGATAACCAGGTGCACTTTGAAGGATATCAGGTGTCCAATCAGTGCATGGCTCTGGTCAGAGACGAGTGCCTGCTGCCCTGCAAAGACGCTCCGGAGCTGGGCTACGCTAAAGAGTCCAGCTCCGAACAGTACGTACCAGACGTCTTCTTCAAGGTGAGGTTTCCTGAGTGTACAAACAACATATCTTCACTATCCATATTCCAGGGTTCTTACGGTCATTAAAAAACTGGAAAAGTCATGGAAATTCAAAATGCTAATTCCAGGCCCTGGAAAAGTTATGGAAAACAATATTTTTCCCAAAGTTTTGGAAAAGTCATGGAAATGTAACTAAAGTTGCATCAAATATAATTTATATTTTATCTAATCGCCGAAATGATAATACTATAATGATAATAAATACTGTATCGTATAGTAGTGAAACATAAAATGGCATTTAACCTGTTAAGCCCCAAAGACCCCTTCGGCGAGTCTTTTTATTTTTATTTTACCGAAACAAAACACAAGTCCCGCAAGAAGGGTTTAAATGATCCCTGAGCGAAAACATGCAAACGCACTTAGCACAGAACTCTAGCTATACCGATCCATATATTTATTGGATACGCACAAACAAGTTTAGCTAACATCCTGAGATTCCACAGATTATAGAAATATAAGTATCATCACTGAGCGATCAGAACTCGCGACAGGGTAAGCAAATACAGACAGCACACAACGTATAGCTTTAGGTAGAAAACACGGAGATATGCTCACCTTTAGCTGTTATTCTGATCAAAAGTCGTGTTCAATGGCATTAAAACGAGAAAAACGCTGCTGAAGGTTAATCCATAGGTTAATCCAATGTCTGTCACTTTGAAAAAATAATTGATCATCCATTTTTATCATGGTGTCCGCGGGGTCTTAAAAAGTATTAAAAGTTGATAAATCAATTTAGCGAAAATTAAGGCTATAAAAAGTATTAAACGGCATTTTCCAAGGTATTAAGAAGTTCCACAGCAACGACAACATGAAACACCCTTTAATTTACTGAAACGACATGTCGGGAAACCCCCTCAAGGCGGCCCCATGCATAGCGCGCCGTAAAATGCTGCTTCTTATTTTAAGTTTCGTTGCCTTGCTCCGCTCTGTGGGGGGGGGGGGGATAGCGGAAATGAAATAGCCCGCCTCCCTCTCCCCACGTCTCCTGCTGCTGCTGGGCTGTCAGAAGAGGGGGAGGAAAAGAGAGGCAGTCAACGTTTATTAAATATTATTATATTATTATACAGAGAACAGAGTCGTTATCAATTTGTTTTAAAGCTCAATAAATAACAAAGAAGACCTCTGACCGGCACTTTTCTAATTTTGTACGGAAGATTTAAACTTTAACGGACATGTTGACCGGCGGAACATTTTTTTTACGGAAACTCTGCCGCACGGTTCCCTCGTCCCTTGGAAGAGGCGGAGAGGTGGGTGTTTTTCATCTGCTGGTGGACTACCTGAGAGATATACAGCAGGAGAACATGCCGTCCACCCCGGAGAATAAACAGAAGGGCAACCATGCTCCGGGGTCTTCTTCGCTGCTTTTGATGTATTTCGGGCGGCAGCAGCGCCACTTACAGGCCTGGCATATGTACTACAGCGTTTCCAGCATTTCCAGCGGTCTAGTGTGAACGGACAAGTTAATGAATCGAATGCGTGTGAACGGAATACTTTTTTGCGCTTGCGTATGCGTTTTACCGTATGCGTCCTCGTGGGGCCGGGGTCCAAGCCAAACTATATCCGGTCACAGAGATCTGCTATTTTAAAGTCGAATCAACACATATCGACCCTAAATATAGTCTATATTAAGAACGAGAAAAGTCTTAACATATATATCCTTTTTTGTAAACATATGACAAATGTGTGAGGGTGATGACGTCAGAGCATCGTCCTATGTGCCAGGGCTTAGCCCCGGACAGCCCCAGCCCAATTTAACCCCTGGGTATTTGTGAGGGAGCTCCTATATGGCATTACCCCGCTGAAGCTCACCAAAGTTTAATATATTTCATAGTTCAAAGTTTTGTCAATTGTTTTGTTTATTGGTCAAATACTGGTTTCTAATGGTTTCTGAGGATTTTTACTGGAATGAAAGAGCGCAGAGTACAGAAGCAACAAAGCAGCATACTGCATTAAACGTGACCTTCACAGAGAGGTTGAAGTTCATGTGGAAAGGAGGCTTCAGTAGTCTGTCTGCACTCTGTTTAGTTTTGCTATCTTACAATCAATATAGTAAATGTGAGGTAAAGTGTGTCGCCAATGTATCCGGTTAGAACTCGAAGTGTATGGAAAGGGTCTTAAAAAAGGTCTTAAAAGGTATTAAATTTGACTTCAGGATTCCTGCATATACCCTGTTTATGTAAAAATCGGAGAATAAATATTAGCTGCTAATGGTAGCCACCAGAGGTTAGCGCAGCTTCCGGTTTTTGCTACGCGTCACTCTCACTCCTTATTTGGTAACGTGTATGTGGAACTTTCCCTCGATTCCATTGGCTCTAGGGGTTAAAAAGAGATGTCAATCATCAAAATCGACCGATGGGGGCCAGAGATAGGTCAAATCCACCCAAATGACCTCAGAAGTGGGTTTCTTTCTTTCCAAACCTCTCTAAAAATATCAAATTTCACTTGTTTTGCATCAATTTTTTTGGACGGACACAATAATTTACATTTTTTTACTATGTTCAATCTGAATTTACTTTAAAATAAAAAATATCTATATTGATTCTGACTCTTCTACATCCAACTCACAGGTTTATCATTGCTTTGAGAAAAAAGATTATTAATTTCCCCCTTTTTAGAAGTGTAGTTATGGTCATTTTCGAGCCTGAGACCTGGAAAACAGGCTTGGGGCTTAACTGACGAGGTATTTTGCTGGTGAGATTTTAGTTGCTTTAGCCTGTAGGAGCTAGTAAGCCTACTATTTGATTTGTTTTAGATAGGCACAACATGTTTCATATGCAGACTATTGAGACTATTTGTTTGTGATCATTTATTTGTCCTCCTACCATTCTACAGGACAAAGACAAGTTTGGAAATGATGTCACGTTTCTAGCTCGGCCTCTGCCTGTGGAGTATCTCATCATAGATGTGAGTATGACTGTTTCTACGCTCAGCAGCTATACATGCAGCTTTTTTCTTTTCTTTTATTACAATTTAATTTACTGACTTTATTTGTTTATTTTTTCAGATTACTACCACTTTTCCAAAGGACCCGCAGTACACCTTCTCTTCTACACAACGCTTCCCCATTGAGAACCGGGACATCATGGGAGAGACACAAGTGAGTCATTTCTGCATCAACTAAACCCAATACAGGTGGCTGGCAAAACTAGTTTCTACATTTTCTTGTTAAATACATTTTATTTTGTAATTTATTTAAAGTCTTACATTTGGGAAATATACCTTAAGGCTGAACATTTTTTGAAAAAGCTCATAAATGTGTTATACAAATATCAAACGGATCCAAAATGTGTGAATAAACCCTAGACTTGTTTGTGTTTCTGTAATGATGAATCCCAGTTGCTATTATTCCAAGTGTTTAAGTCTTGTAGTTTTTATTTGTTTTGAAGGGCCATAATGCTTTGTAAAATACTGAAAACAATTGTAAAAGCATATTCAAAATAATAGGAATATTTTTGCAAATGAAATCCTATATATTTTTTCAACTATAGAATTGAAATAAATGTATTAACCAATTCTTCCTGAACATGTATGCAGTAAATGTGAGATCTTGGGTATGTGTATATTCTGTCCATCCCAAGCATTGTTTAACGGAAATGTTTGTAAAAAAATCTGCTTTACATATGAATCCTCCTCTCCTCATAATAGAGCTTGCACACGGCTACAGTTTGGTGTTTGAGAAAATGAGGGTAACTGAGCTTTTGAATTCCATAACCTCCAGAGGTCAGAGGAAGTTATACATCTTGTTTTTTGTTTTTGTGTGTCTGCAGAATTTCCACAGTTTAGCAACATACCTGTCCCAGAGCACCTCCACGTCGTTCCTGGACATCGTGTCGGACTTCCATCTGCTCCTCTTCCTCGTCACCAATGAGGTCATGCCTCTGAGAGTAAGTCCATACTCCCTTTGTTTTCCTTTTTGTTTAGCAGCAAACGGGTTATCATAAGCCCACATTCTTCTCCTGTCTGGAAACGGTTACTGTTGTGAGGATGTTTTCACTCATGCTGACAGATTTTGAAACTGGCCCCAGGCCCACCATGACGATCAAAGGGTGATAACAAATTGTTGGATGCTTGATCAATTTGGACTTTTTCTATAAAAAACAGACTTTGCAAAAACAACCAGCTGGTGTATTTTATCCCTGAATTGTCTAGCGGATAGATGAGAGTTTGTGTTTGTTTGTGCAGGACAGCATTGGGTTGCTACTTGATGCAGTGAGGACTTCTGATGAGGATCTGGCCCAGACCTGGAAGAAGTCGGAGCAGTGGGCCACCATCGAGCAGCTGTGCAGTAAGTCTCTGCCCATCATACTCATACCCGTACAGATCTCAGTTTAGTTTGTGAACTAGTGCGGAATATTCAACTGACACATCTGGTGACAAAAATCTTTAATACCTTTTGGTTTTGTAGTTCAAAAATAGGCAAAACTGTGACACATTTTGAAACATGACACTGTGTTGTGTTTTCCTTTTTAATTTGTCCCCTTTCTGTACAATAACATCTCATTTAATTCGATGACAAGCATATACTAGTATTCTATCTTTGCTCTATTTATAGGTGTATTTAGGTGTGGGAAAAGCTTAATATGTACTTTTGAATATTTGAAAAGTGCTTGACTTTGACTTTGTAAAAGAGAAACCTTATTGTCAGACTAAAACATGCAGTACACTCGCCTTAAGTAGAAAGCTAACGTTAGGCTATAAACTAAATTACAGTAACATGACTGCACTAAGCTAAAGGGTGGTTAATGTTTGTCTTGATTACATTTAGTAGTCTCATTTAGTTACTAGTCTGCAACCGCAGTCAGTTTTGTGACACATAGAAACTTTCACCAGTGCGGTATTTAGTGACGCATTTGATGTTGTGGAACGAAGCATGAAAATCTATTTAGCTTGTGTTAACCACTGACCTTTTTCAGGCAGCTAACCAAAAACACGACGAGGGAACCGGAAAACGGGTTATCAAAAAGTAGCTAATGCTGTGTCCTCCCTCTCCTCAGGTACAGTGGGTGGGCAGCCCTCCAGCTCTCAGGGTTACGGGGCCATGGGCGGCCCCTCGGCCCCCGCCTCCTCCTCGGCCATGTGGTCCTGCCTCCACTGCACCTTTATGAACCAGCCCGGCACAGAGCACTGTGAAATGTGCAGCCTGCCCCACAGTTAAAAAAATCCATCCTGCCCCCCTCCCCCTATGTCCCGCCATAATCTCATCCCCCCCAGCCAATCTCATCGCTGCACCAGGACGAGCTGCGAGATTTGGATTCCCTTTTTTGGTTTTTCTTTCGCCTCGCTCTGAAGCCTTCCCATCTCACAGGCTGCTGATGAAGGGGATGCACTCGTTTACACCAAATTCAATGAGTAAATAAAATAAAACCAGACTGTGTTTATTCTGTATCCCTCCTCACAGCGGCTCTCGTGAGTCTCGTTAAGGTAAAGCACTTTTTTTTTGGCTGAGGCCCCTTTCCCTCAATCCCCCCCGCCCTGAATAATCAGCCCATCAAATGAGACTGGAGTGTTTGGATGTTCTCACATCAGTGCCCCTCTCACTCTCACAACGTCTTCTGGAATAATGCTGTGTATGAAACACATTTGAGGAATGATACTGTTATTTAATTCTTTATTTTTTGTATCTGATTGTAGCGATACCTTCATGTTTTGAATCTGTGGACTCTACTCATGCAGGTCTCTTTGACAAGCCCCTTAAAGTACAATCATCAGTCAAAGCTCAGACCTGAAAACTCTTAAATAGCTCTACGTAAGTAGAGAGTTTATATTTTCAGTATTAATTTACTTTAAGAATAAGTCCCAGAGTTGAAAATGCATCAACAAAGAGCGTTTTACCCCTTACTCAACCTTAACAGTGGTTTGAACCTGAGCAAAAATAATATGTAGCTTATTTTATCAGCTGTCTCTGATGAAACCCAACTAAATGGCCAACATTATTGCTGACTTGCACTATATTAGCCGCGAGGTGCTTCTAGAAACAACTGGTGCTTGCCAATATCCTCTCCGTCGCTCCCTACCTGGGATTCTCCTTTGGTTTTCTCGCTGGCGCTGCTGATGGGGCCCTGCTGGGTAACCATGACTCATCCTTGAAGACTCCAAGTGTGAGGGGTCACTGGTCACTACGAGGAGAGAAAAGATGCATATTGATTTCACTTGTCTCAAGCAGGATGATGATGATCCGTGTTGGAACTAAACCTTGAAGTTGGCATGGTCTGATTTATGTTCTACAAATAATTGTAATCTTACAAGCATAAACCAAGAGCCTCTTCCAGCAGGAGACGTCAGATTGATGTTTTTTGTCGGTGTTTTGGAAGGGGCTAAGGCTTAAACCAATTTGAAAGCACTTAGCTCTCCTCAATGGCACTAAAAAGGGTCAGTTCATCAAAACTGCAAAAAAGATTTCCATAGGTATACGATATTCGATAGCCATACACACAGTTTATGCGTCTCTTTGTCTGCCTTGACCACTGTTGATGCAGATGTTTGTGCTAAGAGCATTGCAATGTGGCAGGAAGTTATCCATATAAGGAGGCAGACAACTCAGAGACAACAAAACAATCTCCATTTTATACTGCTGTGAGTGGGGACATTTTTTGTTTTCCATTTCAACTAAGTAACCTTTAACATATCACAGTCAGCAGTATGCATATGAGGATAGTTGGTTAAAACTGGTTCTTTTTTATAACAGTTTTTTCCCCTTTTCTTCTTTCATGAGACACATTTGTCGACCAAAACTTGTGATATCATTTGAAACTTCCACATCTGGCAACAAAATGTTGAATTAAACTACCCCGCCTAGATTCTCGTAGCATTTCTTACATTGGTTCAGCAAAATGGACCACATTGATATTGTCCATGCAATGTTAAGTGGGAGTCTTGGTAAGCTAATGTGTTGCCATAATGATGTTTTTAGTACTATCAACAATATTCTAAAGGAACATATGTCTACATATATTAAATGAAAAGCCAGTGTAGTTTTTAAAATCATATTTAATGTCTGTCACCAAACTCATCTGGTTTGACTTGAATGCCTTTGCTCATACAATAGATTTGTAGATCCACGTCCTCCATATGTTTGCTGCTGACAGAAAACATTCACATCGCTACTTTCTTCTTCCTCAAACCTTTGTGCACTTCTCCATGAAATAGTTCCATGTCATTACTTTGCTAAAAGGATCTGGCAGGAGTGAATCACTAAATACTGTGGCGTTTCATCGGGGTGTTGCCGGGGAAACGGGCTTCTTAGTTGGGACAAGAGACGCTGGTTTGCTATTTATGAATTAATGAGACGTGTGCTTTGTAAGAGCTTGACAGTGATTCCATGACATATATATTTTAGTTGTAGGTTAATTTGAAAGAAGCTTGTGTTTTTTTTTGGTTTCTTTCTTTGCCCAGTTGATATCATTATTGCCTGCCCCCACCCTCCCGTGTGAGTTTTTAAGAGCGATTTCTCTGATGTCATGCTAACGGACGGCGGTGACCTTTTCCTTTTGTATTGATCCGGGCCGTTTGCTGAGCGAGCATGCTCTGGTCTTACAGCCGGTCCTGACCGAGGACACAGAAAGTTATATGCTGTTGACCTGGATTTGAAACAAAATGATAATAAAAAAACAACAACAAATTCGTATTGCTGGTAATGTCTTTGATTTGTTAATGTCAATCGGAAAAGTAAAAAAATAAGGCATCATTTAAATGAAGACTTTTTTTTATGATTTATGGACAAATAACTTTGTTCTATTAAAGGGAAGTCTTAATGCTGCAGCATACAGGCATGCCTTGGAACATGTAAGTTTGATTGAATGACAACAAGAAGCACATTTAATAAGTAGAAAATAACCAATCAGTGAACGACAGTCAAATCAAAAGACATAAAATAAATACTTGAAAAAGGATGACATTTGGTCACAATTCTTAGAAAAATAAGAATTGTGACCAAAATAAACATTTGTACAAATCAGTGATCTCAGATGGACATAAAAATGTTTTTAAATTACCTTAAAACGAGTTGGCATTTTTATACCACCATTTTAAATGAGTGTTATGTTGTGCTTCTACGATCTACAAACATCTAACATTTTGTTAAATTATTTTCTCAATTCTTATTTTGGCCTATAACATGTCAATGGCAATCAGTCCAAGTTAACGGCTTCAAATGTCTTGTTTTGTTCACAAGTAATCACATTTATGAAGACGGAATCAGACAATTTAACTTGTTTTTTTCTTTATTTAAGTTGACAAATTGTAATGGTTCACAATAATCTCTATCAGTTTAGTTGAATAATTTTGAATCCGTAAAAAGAATGAACAAAGCGTTCTTTTATCAGTCAAACAAGGGGAAATCACTTTGAACACATTACAGGCTACTGCAGCCCGTGAAGTGCACATATGGCCGTTTTATCACAACCGCAATACTCTGTAAATGTTTGATCGTTTCCAGAGTACATGAAGAGTTCCCTGTAAGTGAATCTGCCATAACAGATGTTTTACTAGTGATCAGGTGGAGTCCAGTGGAGGTGATCCTGGACATCACACACAGGGCTGCAGATGGACAACAGATGAAGGACAGGAATGTGTAAGTTAGACATGACCGTAAAACTTCCAGCACCTCTGCAGATCATATTGCAGCTTTCTACACTGTAGATACATTTTCCTGTCTTTTATCTGGACATGTTCTGCATTGTCTCACTCGACTAGAGGCAAATTGACTATGACAAGATGCAAAATGATCACAAAGAGACATCAAATACCCTCAGTCTTATAAAGTGTTGACAAATGATGAATGTTGCTGAAACTAGGAGTGAAGGAGAGTTCTGATAGGAAACAGACTGAAGGAACAGGTTTGAGGCAGACTTTGAAGTGGATCCTGATATATGATGCCCAGTCTGATGGGGAGACTGAAGAAGACCCTCCCCCTCTGCAGAGAATATACCCTCCATCCTCTTGTACTTCATTACTTCGCTTTGGACTGCCACTGCAGGTAGGTTCTCCTCATCATTTTTACTTTGAGCTCTGGAGTTGTGGATGTTTAATATTATTATGCAGTTTTTTTTCATAGTTAAATAAACGTGTGTGTGTTTAAGGATGAAGACTGCTGGAGTTCTGCTCGTCTTATCGGTGGCTCTATGTGCCGCTCAGATAAAGAAAATAAGTGGGAGACCGGAGTGGGATTTCAGAAACGAAGGTGAGGAATAAAGTACATTTACTATCACATATTGTTTTAGAGATTTCAGTTTTTTATCATTTTAATTTAACATATTTTATTCCTTAATCTCTCGTGGTAAAAACATTTCTTAAACTTGACACAAAGTGCTTTAAACTCATGTTTATGTTACTATGTTTTAACAGTATTGCATTGACTATTTTAATGCGTGGCCGGTACTAAATGGACATTTTAAAGATATTTAAGGTAACGCTGTCCGGTTACAGGGTGTCCGCGGGGTCTTAAAAAGTATTAAAAGTTGATAAATCAATTTAGCAAAAATTAAGGCTATTAAAAAGTATTAAACGGCATTTTCCAAGGTATTAAGAAGTCCCACAGCAACGACAACATGAAACACCCTTTAATTTACTGAAACGACATGTCGGGAAACCCCCTCAAGACATGCATAGCGCGCCGTAAAATGCTGCTTCTTATTTTAAGTTTCGTTGCCTTGCTCCGCTCTGTGGGGGGTCCCAAGGTGGGTAGACCGGCATACGCAACGCTCTAGGGGTCCAACGGCTCCGTGTGTAAGCCCTATATGATCATTTTCTGATAACGATGAAATAGCCCGCCTCCCTCTCCCCACGTCTCCTGCTGCTGCTGGGCTGTCAGAAGAGGGGGAGGAAAAGAGAGGCAGGCACCGTTTATTAAATATTATTATACAGAGAACAGAGTCGTTATCAATTTGTTTTAAAGCTCAATAAATAACAAAGAAGACCTCTGATCGGCACTTTTCTAATTTTGTACGGAAGATTTAAACTTTAACAGACATGTTGACCGGCGGAACATTTTTTTTAACGGAAACTCTGCCGCACGGTTCCCTCGTCCCTTGGAAGAGGCGGAGAGGTGGGTGTTTTTCATCTGCTGGTGGACTACCTGAGAGATATACAGCAGGAGAACACGTCGTCCACCGCGGAGAATAAACAAAAGGGCAACCATGCTCCGGGGTCTTCTTCGCTGCTTTTGGTGTATTTTGTGGCGGCAGCAGCGCCACTTACAGGCCTGGCATATGTACTACAGCGTTTCCAGCATTTCCAGCGGCCTAGTGTTAACGGACACATTAATGAATCGAATGCGTGTGAACGGAAGACTTTTTTGCGTTTGCGTATGCGTTTTACCGTATGCGTCCTCGTGGGGCCGGGGTCTAAGCCAAACTATCTCCGGTCACAGAGATCTGCTATTTTAAAGTAAAGTCAACACATATCGACCCTAATATAGTCTATATTAAGAACGAGAAAAGTCTTAACCTATATATCGTTTTTTGTAAACATATGACAAATGTGTGAGGGTGATGACGTCAGAGCATCGTCCTATGTGCCAGGGCTTAGCCCCGGACAGCCCCAGCCCAATTTAACCCCTGGGTATTTGTGAGGGAGCTCCTATATGGCATTACCCCGCTGAAGCTCACCAAAGTTTAATATATTTCATAGTTCAAAGTTTTGTGAATTGTTTTGTTTATTGGTCAAATACTGGTTTCTAATGGTTTCTGAGGAGTTTTACTGGAATGAAAGAGCACAGAGTACAGAAGCAACAAAGCAGCATACTGCATTAAACCTGACCTTCACAGAGAGGTTGAAGTTCATGTGGAGAGGAGGCTTCAGTAGTCTGTCTACACTCTGTTTAGTTTTGCTATCTTACAATCAATAAAGTAAATGTGAGGTAAAGTGTGTTGCCAATGTAACCGGCTAGAACTCAAAGTTGCGATGAGGTCTTAAAATGTATGGAAAGGGTCTTAAAAAAGGTCTTAAAAGGTATTATATTTGACCTCAGGATTCCTGCATATACCCTGGGTTAGATTCAAGACTCAAAGATGTTATTGTCATGACATGCTACGGTGTAGTTATGTCATGTATTAAAAACTGAGATCGCAAGTTCCTCAACAGTGCAATTACAAACCATACAAAAAATAAATATTAAAAACAATAATAGAAATAGAGCAAGCTCAGGTGTTTGATTGTCTTATGGCCTGTGGGAAGAAACTGAGTCTGGTGGTTTTTGTCATTTTTAGTTATTAATATTATGTTATATTATATATCATCCTTTTGGACCTGGTGAATGCATTCGACACGGTGAATGAATTGGAGTTTCAGGGTCTGCACTTTCCCTCCTCACCTCATACCTCAAAGACCCTACAGGGTAACTTGGAGAGGGTCCGAGTCCGACCCTTGTCAATTAACTACAGGGTCCCTCAGGGCTCTGTTCTTGGTCCCCTCCTCTTCTCCTTGTACACAAACTCGCTTGGATCAGTCATTAGCCCGCATGGTTTTTCATACCACTGCTACGCTGACGACACCCAATTAATTCTGTCCTTTCCCCGCTCTGAGACCCAGGTCGTCGCACGCATCTCTGCTTGCCTAGCAGACATCTCTCAGTGGATGTCTGCTCACCACCTCAAGCTCAACCTTGACAAGACTGAACTGCTTTTCTTTCCGGGAAAAGATTGTCCCACTCTTGACCTAACAATCAATATTGGCACCTCGATTGTTTCCCCGACTCAGACTGCAAGGAATCTAGGTGTGACCCTACAGTAGATAACAAACTGTCCTTCACTGCAAATATAGCTGCTACAACCCGCTGCTGCAGATACACGCTTTACAACATCAGGAGAATACGTCCCCAGCTGACTCAGAAAGCGACGCAGGTTCCAGGCTCTCGTCATCTCTTGCCTAGATTACTGCAACTCCCTCCTGGCTGGTCTACCTGCATGTGCCATCCGACCTCTGCAGCTCATCCAGAATGCAGCGACTCGTTTGGTCTTCAACCTTCCTAAATTCTCCCACACCACGCCGCTCCTCCGCTCCCTTCACTGGCTTCCGGTAACTGCTAGAATCCACTTCAAGACAATGGTACTTGCGTACCATGCTTCCTACATCCAGGACATGGTTAAACCGTACACCCCAGCGCGTGCACTCCGCTCTGCATCAGCCAAACAGCTCGCTGCACCCGCACTGCGAGGGGGACCCAAGTTCCCATCAGCAAAAACACGTGGGTTTGCTATCCTGGCTCCAAAATGGTGGAATGAGCTCCCCATTGAAATCAGGACAGCAGAAAGCTTACACATCTTCCGGCGCAGACTGAAAACTCATCTCTTTCGACTCCACTTCGAGCGATAGAATTACTAACAAAGCACTTATATACTAATAAAGGACTGGCAGTTGAGTAGCACTTGCTAGCTCTATGAAACCTGATGTACTTATATGATTCTGTTTTCTTCAAGTTTGTACTTTGTTGGTCGAACGCACTTATTGTAAGTCGCTTTTGATAAAAGCGTCAGCTAAATGCAATGTAATGTAATTATATAGGACTCTAATTCTGACGCAACCTAAGACATATTTATAACAATGCTTTCTCCTAAAAATAAAGTTTCCTAGATATTCATATTTTCTTTTTATATTGAAATGCATCCTATGTTATGGTATTCACCCGTGATTAATTGTTTCTAATTATTGCCTTTTATGTTAAGCAGTTTGTATTGCATTCTATGCGGGAATGTTGACCACTATTTTATTATCGTTAATATTATTATTTTAATGTTGTTTTTTAAATATAATACAGATGTCTTTTTAACATCCCAACTGAAAATCACCCTTTCAATTCAACCCTTTAAAGCCAGATGTATTTTACCTGCAAATCACTGAATCTGATATCCAGAGTTACAGATGCAGATGATTCATTAGATTTTACACATAACAATTTATACTTCTATCTTATGTTATGTTTTTTCCCTTCTATGATATATTTTCTTTTAATGTTCCTTATTTCTTTTCTTTGTGTTTTTCTTTCTATTGTTCTACTTTCAATAACTGGATACAGAGCTTTTACCCATAATGCATTGGGTAACTTTTTATAATTAGATATTTGATTCAGGTGCTTTTTCCACTACGGAGGATTATTTGAATAATTACTTTTGAATAATTTCACAAGCAAACATATTCAAAAAGCACGTTATTTAATGATCATAATTTGTGTTGGTTTGTGTTTCACTGTGGTTCTTTGTGTGTGCAGCGGAGAAAGTGAACACCAAAGCATGTTCCAACCTCACGCTGGTGTTAGACAACTGGAAATACGCCATCATGACGCAGGTCAAAGATCTGCTGCTGCACGACCACAGCACCGTGCTGCCCGACTATGGACGGTGAGGACCAATCTGTTTTCATTTAACCAGGATGCATAGGTGGGTTAATGAAGGGGCCCACCGAGCACAGGGGCCCAAAGGGGACTGCTGGCCTTCACCTGCAAAATGTCCCTCAAAGTGACAACCAAGAATAGATAAAAATGACCCTAAAGAGACATAAAATACCTACAAATGGACACAAGAACACCACATAATGACTCAAAGGATAACCACAATGACAAGAAAGAAACACAAGAAAACCACATAGATGACACACAATGATGACAAAAGACTCAAAAAAGACAGGCAATGTACTCAAAGACATAAATTCACTCATAAAAACAATTGACCACAACAAATAGATACAAGACAATAGATACAAATGACCAGATTGAGATGCAAAACGACTGAAAAGAGACATAAAATGAACACAAAAAGGCACAACAATTATCAAAAGAGACACAGAATTACCAATATATATTTATATATATATATATACACAAAACCAGAGAGATACTGTATGTTACAACTACAAACAGACACAAAAGAACAATAAAAAGATGACAGAAAATCCACTACAAAATATTGTGTCTTGCTACAATGTTGGAAAGATGTTGGGAACTCTTGCATGTCTGTGAAAGCGGCCCATTTTGTTATAATAATGTGATTGTATTCTATGTATATGTTCCTCTCACGTCCTTATTGCGGGTGAAAATAGCTTTTATTGTAAGTAATAAAAGTGAATTCCCCTCCCTCAGGATCCAGCCGCTGTCAGACGCTCTGGGAGATCTGTACGGGGAGTTCAACGCCCTGAAGGAGCGCCTCTCTGAGCTCACCGTCAAGTTTGAGGGAGTGGAGGGCTTTGTGGACGACGTGCGCTCAGGAAGGAAGCCTTCACAGCCCCGAGGTGAAGCCAGACCCCAGGGGTGGCAGCCAGGGGAGGGGGGGGCTGCAGGCTTCAATGCTGGGGGTCAAGGCAGGAGGAGGAGGGTGGTCGTTCGGAGAATCAAGAAACCTGCAGCTTGAGAGTTCGAATTAAGGATGATGACGCTTTGAGACACAGCCTCATGCCTGGTGGGGAGCAATGTTATGTTTGATGCAGGATATTGCTCTTAGCCTCCAAACCAGTTCAATTAGCTCTTTCTGCTAAAGTCAGGGAATTTAGGAAACTGACGGATACATTTTTTATCTACAGGTGAGGTTATTTCCATCTCATTTTAGGCCTAACACTCGAATGTTTGGAAACTATTTTTCATTGCTGCAATTACATCACATGTTTAAATTGTAACACAGGAAATAAATCCTGATACAAAACCCTAAAGAGATCAAGTGAAACTGTTAGATTTACAGTTTACACACTGCCTATAACACGTTTTTATTTTCGTGTTGAACTTTCTAGTATTTTGGGGGGGGGGGGGGGGGGAGCGGAAACCAATATGACTTTTTAATGTATTTATTCCTATTGCTCATCTTTTCTCATTGGACTGTCTCTGATAAACTTCCTGCATAAAGAGGTGTTTTTGTATTTATATACTGTTGTATATATATTTTTTTATACCACAAGATGGCTCTGCAAACTGTTAACTGAATCAACCATTTGAAATGATACAGTTACTCTTCAGCCTTTTCACTACTGTGATCTTATATATTTACATATTATTTCACCTGTCATCATCCAGCAAATGTATCTGGTTATAGAAAACAACTTTTCAAAAGTATTTTCCTCATGTCAACAACCAGTGTTCCATTAACACAACAACCCTCCAGTTATCATGTTTGATATACTCATTATTTTAATGTTTGTTCTTCATCTTACTAGTAGCCTGGTTTCTAGCTAAATAACTTGTTTTGGACATGCTTTGTATTTTATCTGTTTCTATCGAATAAGCATTTTTTAAGTCGATTTTTAAATAGTCCAAATTTCACTAAACCTTACATTGAAGAAAAAGTCTGGACTAATGCAAATTTTAAAAGTTATCCATAACAACGGATTTACTTACAATTTTAGCAAAGACCATCATAAATTAGCAAGTAGCCTATTAAAAGTACACATTTTGCAAAAAATTACCCATTTATAAATCGTTGGGCAATTATTACTGTTGCATTCATCTGTGAAATAGTGTATAACTGTGTTGGTAGGTGTAAGAATGTGACATGAGAGTGGTGGATTTTACACAATCTATTTATGTGCAATCTGGTTACAGGAAATTGCAGAAAATAATTGGCAGTTATAATTGAGGAAAACGGACAATTGTTTAAAAACACAACAGCTTCCAAGTAGTAGTACAAACTTGCTGTATGGTTGGGCCAACAATAGGCATTAAATACAAATAGAAATAAAAACAAGTGCTGCAAAAATAAAACAATAACATGATTATAACATGAACAATATACCTACTAGAAGCAATATATTGTAAAGTAGTATTCAATGGACTTTCTAATGTAAATAGCTGCACATTTACCTCAAGTGTGTACTGTAATGCAATACTTAAGTATTGTATTTACATTCAACCTCTGGTATTATAAAATATATGCGTTTAGATTTTACTTTAAAAAGCACATAAAACCTAAAGCATTGAAACCTGAAAAATCATAGGTTTCTAAACTGCCCATATCCTGAAGTGAAAGACACTACCGAGTAAATGAACGCAGCATAAGTTTCTTGTTTGATGAGATTCAGAGAGAAATGAAACTGAAACCCAGGCTTCTGCATTAGGGACTGTCGAGAAATTGTTAGTAAATCACGAATGAATACAGTGTTTTAATTGGCGATTTTTTCACCATAAGTGTTTTAAAAATGATTAATATGTTGAAATAGGTTTTGCGAATTAGCACGTTAGCTTAGATAGAGTTTACGTCAAAGGGAAACCGCAAACTTTAAAGTAGTCGAGTAATTTCGCGATCCTCCCTTGAAGTGAAAACTAGGGAGGTTGCAGCAGATATAAAAAAAACATTTCCTCAACAGTTCTTCACAAGTTGTTTTCCAAGATATCATCTGACAGGCCGTACCAACCTCTTACTGAAAAGGTAACTAAACATAGCATAAATATATGACATGTCATTAGCCTTATATCAACTGCTTCACTTGTGCAATATAGCTACATTTTGTGCAGTTTTCACAGGTAATCCAAATATGTACCTGACATAGGCAGAGGTGTAACTCAGTTACAGGTTAAGGTCCTGTATTCCAAATTGTAGCTAAGTAAAAGTAAAAAAACATTAGCATTATACTTTAAGTATCAAACGTACTCCTGCAGAATGGCGCATTTAAAGGTGGGGTATGCATGGCCGTATCCACCATTGAGGTCACCGAGGTCCATACCTCGGTAATATTTTTCGAGCTGTGTAAACAACTTGTGAAATAATTGCACTAAACGGGGTTCTTTGCAGTACTTTCATTTACTAGTAGCTAGTAACTAAAAAATGTTGTCAGTAAAAAGAATTAAGTAGCTTGTGTGTACTTGAGTGTACTTAGTTACATTCCTTCACTGGATATAGGTTATGCCCTATAAACAGGGATTTAATGTATTGAATTGAATTATGATTTAATAACCCTTTTTGTATCTTAATGAATCGTCAACGGCCTAAAATTAGCTCAGAGAAATACAAATCAGTCAGTCAGCTGACATTTATGTTTTTATTGATTTATAATGTATTCATTGTATTGATAACATACTTGGTATTTATAGCCCTTGTGGTGTTATATAACAGACTAGGTGACATATTTGTTTATTTTAGTTGTATAAATGATTAATTCTAACGAAGGGGTGCATTTTTAATCTTCAGTGTCAGCATTTCTCTTCTTGCCACTCCCTAACTGACAGTTATCTAACTGACTCAACTTGAATAGTAAGTGTCCCAGAGAGACATGGAGGATGTAACTGAGATGTTTATATTCATAGACAGACATCAGGGGAACAGGGACTCCCTTCAGAAAGTCCCTACAGATGGAGGGGGGAGCAGGAAACGTCCCCAGCACCTCTGGATCCCAGCGAGGGGAGGATGATGCAACCAAAAAACGCAAGAAAAGAAATAAGGTATGCTGTTTTCCATTTTCACATTTTTCACACAAAGACAGGTATGCAGCTCTTAGCTATTACCTACCACCAATCTAAAAGCACAACATTCAATTGACCACAGTAACAACAACAACTACATTTCCCTATTATATTTTTAGGGTGATAACATCTTATAATATGAGGAAAGACATTTGAAGCTTTATATGTAAACCTCAATAAAAGCTTGGAATGTAAAAATAAATAGATACCATAATCCCTAGTAACTAGGTATTTGTACATGCATAATGTGCTCAGTGCATCACATGTAATGATTGTTACAGGCCCCATGTACCCTCACAGGTGTTTTCACCTTTTGTTCTGATTAGTGGAGTTGCGTGAAGCTCTGCTGCGTTCAGCATCTATTTACACAATTAGAAAGATGTAAATTGCCCAAAACAGGATATTCCTAAAACAATATTTTCCTCACATCAATGAAATAAGGTAGGAATGCAGTCATAGAAAGAAATCCCACACATTATTTGAGTGACCGTTTGATAAAATAAAAGCAAATCTTTATGTTGATGTGTATTCCAGGAACAAAGGCCAGGATACCACAACAAGAAGGTCAAAGACAAAGAGAGGAGGAAAAAGAAGAATCAGAAAACACAAAAGAGCACCTCCAGTGTAAAGAAAGATGCAGATTCTGAAAATGAAGACACAGATAAAGGTGAGATGGAGGTTGTAGGAACAAGCAACCAAACTGAGGAGACTCGGCCCGTAGAAACGCAACATGTGGATCCACAAGCGGAAGACAAAGTTCAGACTGTGGAAGAACAAAGCCACGGGGATGCTAAGATGGTGCAAGCTCACACTCAAACTCCCATTGTTTGTCAGAACGACCAGGAAACACAGACCGACTTCTCTGAGGCAAAACAAGACGATGAGAAGACTCAACCTGAGACGGAGACGAAGAAGCCAAAAGATACAACTAAATACACACAAACTCCTGTTGTTTGTCACAGCGACCAGGAAACACAGACCGACTTCTCTGAGGCAAAACAAGACGATGAGAAGACTCAACCTGAGACGGAGACGAAGAACCCAAAAGATACAACTAAATACACACAAACTCCTGTTGTTTGTCACAGCGACCAGGAAACACAGACCGACTTCTCTGAGACAAAACAAGACGATGAGAAGACTCAACCTGAGACGGAGGAGAAGAAACAAGACACGCCAGAAGCCAAAATGCAAAACACTGTTCAGACTCAGTTAAAGCAAAATGCAAACAAAGGCAATGACAAAGCAGCATCAGAGTCAACCGAGAAGCAAAACCCTGAGAAGGAGTCAAAGTCTAAAGAGGAGAATCCCTCTGCCAAACCCAAGTCATGGGCCAAAGTAGTGTCTGGAGAGGGTGGGAGTCAGAAACAGTCCAATGTGGAAGCCTCCAAAGCAGCGGATAAAAACACAAAAACACCCCAAAGCACACGGTAAGACAGGCACAAGCAGCAACATCTGATACTGTGGTTGTTGGTGGGACAGTTAACGTGTATTCTCCCTTCTCCACAGGGATCGAAGCCCAGTGAGATATCCACCCACTGCTCCCATGTTCACCGTTCACATCTACGCAGTGCTGGACAAAAAGTTTAGATTCAACCAAGAACAAGACACGCTTATGATGTGTTATGATGAAGGGCAAACACCCTTTAAGATTACGCAGTTTGTGTGAGTATTCACTTTTTAATCTGCAAATCATTCAAGAATCATAGAATTGTAATTTAAGTTCTTACTCAAATTTCATTTGAGGGTGTTAATACTGTATGTTGTAAATGTATTATCTTTTCAATTTACACACGGCATCTATTGTACGTCTGTCTGTCCTGGGAGAGGTATCCCTCCTCTGTTGCTCTCCCTGAGGTTTCTCCCATGTTCCCCTTTAAACTGTGGGTAACTGTAACTGTACTTGTGTACTGTACTTGAGTCTTGCTTAAGTATATTCATGTGTTTCTACTTTCTACTTCACTACACAAAATACTGTACTGTTTACTTTACTGCAGTTATTTCACTGCCATAGTTACAAGTAGGCCTGTATCAAATAGATACATCTTCAATCTTTTTTTATTACATGAACATTCAAATAAATTAAGAAGCAAGCCCATATGCACTGTAGCAGCTAAAGATCAGGCTATAATGATATAATTAGTGAAATATTATTTGTAGAATATCTTGATTAGTGTGGTCGGTCTTAAAGTCAAAAGGCTTGAAAAAAGATAGATCAAATCATTTCCAACATGTTTTCTTTCTTTTATCTCTATTTGTTGGCGTTAAGCTTTTCAAAATGGTTATTTTTACTGTGGTCAACAAACAGTTTTTTTTCTCAATCTAACGGCACCATTTTTATCATTCAGTTAACCGCACAACACAAACTCAACTTTTCCCTTATTTATAGGACAGACAATTGAAGCCAATTTAGATTTTAATTTCAAAACGTTTTTCTTATTTTAAATGTGATGCATTGTTAAACTTTAAAGGCCCCACATACCCTCACAAGTGTTTTCACTTGTTGTGCTGATTAATCAGGGTGGAGTTGTGTGGAGTTGTTAAAAAAACATTTCATCTCAATAATAATAATAAAAAGCACTTTGTTTGTTTTAAAAAAACATTATCTGGAAGCGATTTTTTTAAACAAAAAAACAATCTGGAAGCGATTTTTTTAGTACATTTCGCTAGGGATGCTCTTGTAGTTTTAAACAAGCAAAATCTTTAATTGATGACTTTTTTTTGTAACAGAGTACAGTTATTGCTCAGCAGCTGTAGACAGGGATGCATTTAGCCTCTTGAGAGTCAGTGTTAATCAAAGTGTTAACCATGAGTTGCTTCTACATGGCCACATTATTAATATGACTTGATAACATTTGCCTTGATTATCAAGAGCATTATCCAGTGCACACCGTTGCCATGAACACAATTGTTCTAATATTCAGCCTTCACTGCAGTTTTGTATCTTCAGTAAAGATGTCCCAACAGATGTTTCAATATGTTCTGTGTAGTGGACTACAACCGGGAGGATATCTGGTGGAAGCAAGTCTTTCCGTTGAAGAGCGGGAATTGACAAGAGGCGAGTGGTGGGTGTATTGGTATGGTGTGAAGCAACGATCCAAAGACATAAAGACAGGAATCACTAAAAGACACGTTCGTATCCCATTCAACACAAACATTAAAGGTAAGGCAAGAAACCATTTAGCTCTAGCATTCTAACACATATCTATACATTTTCTTCTTGAACAAGAACCTACCTGTGATCTATCTAGAGCTGCACCTTTATGAAGGCTTCATTTCTCGTCATGACGGGCAAAGTTTGTGGGAGTCTAGCCTTCAGATGATCGGTTTACAGAGATCAAAAAGTGTTGCGGTATCAGAAGCCTGGCAGGCCTCAGCGGGGACTCTGCTGAACAGAATCTTCCAGAAATGGAACCCATCTGACAAACAGAGCACTGAGAGGTTGTGTGGCAGCTTGTCGCATTTTATGGAGAGTCTCGGTTCTGCACACACAAGGATGGCATTTCCAGGTCATTCACAACCACCAATGATCAAGGTTGGTTGAACAAGAAGAATATAAATCACAGTATTTATTATACTTTACCACAAATTGTCTGCCTCTAATCACATTTATTGTATTCCCAGACATCTGAGCTGATTGAGGAAACATTGGTTCAGATTCTAAAAGGAGAGCCGAAGGAGAAAGTCCCCGGCAGCTGGAGGAGCAGCAGTCCTCTCATTCAGGGCCTGTCTGTGTTCATGGTTTCCCAAAAGTGTAACATCAGCCTCGGAGTGAAAGGATTGGCTGAGCTGTGTCTCCTCGTGTCCTCAGAGACATCGATGGACAAGAAACACCTGGACGAGTTGCTAAGTGATTTCCAAAATCCACAATTGTAAGTCTGGAAAAAGTGTCAAGTAGTTCGACAAAATAGAGGTCAATTTACTTGGTTTCTGTCAACTATCTTCCATAACTTCCATGACTCATTACACTATCTGAAATACTGTATATATAGCCTACTGAAACACTCTCTTTAACATCGGTTCCCTATTTAAAATAATTTCTGGATTCAGTACATAGAAGTCTTAATTTCAGGATCTACTCATAGAGGGGGGTGGCCCATTACTGCATGAAAGCAGAGAAAAGAACATATTCGATTTTAGGAATTTAAAGTAAGATATATCAAGGGATTTTGAAAAAATGTAACCCCATAGGCAAACATAAAAAAAGGTCACATTTTTATTCATGCTAAACTTTCATGAATAAAAAATATTTAAAAAACGTTTTTAGTATTTATCAATTCCCAAACAATTAGGCTTAAAATTGTTGGCAAAATAACACTTTTTAAAGAGTCCCTATTGTGCTTTTTAGGTTTTTGTTCCTTTCCTGTAGTGTGTTATATAGGTTTTAGTGCATATAAATGGCTGAAATCACTCGAGAGGGAGTTTCTCTCACCCCCTGCCTGAAACGCCTCAATAGGACTCCTTTGTTTACTTCTATAACATAGTGACATCACTAAGTAACACTCACACTTCTATTGGCTAGCGCTCCAACACATTGCACATGATGGTTAAGGGGTTAAGGGGTGGGACATCTCTATTCGGTTGACCGAATTGATCACAACAGAGCAATCCAGCTAACCAATTAGAGCAGACTGGGCTCTGGTTTCAGACCGAGGGTGAAAAGAGGGGCTGCAGTACAGGCAGTATGAGAGAAATAAAGAGCTTTTTGAACAGCAAAGGTTTGGTTCTTTGTTAAAAAGGAACGTTTAAAAAAAAAGGAAGTTGTGAATCGATTCAGATGAAATTGTTACATGAATGGATTTTGCCTCATCCCTAATTCTCCCACTTCTCTATCCTCCCTTCAGTGTGCTGTTGGCTCTGATGAACCGCTGTGCTCAGTCCATGGTGTCAGAGCTCGTCCTGCTCCTTCCTCTGCTCTTCAGGCTCAGACAGCCGGGAGCGGACGCAAACAAAGTGGGTCCGTCTGTGGAGGAGGACAACTGGTCAGGACTTGAAAGAGTCTATTACAGACAGTTCAGGGAGAACATACAGTCCCACCCTGACAAAAGGAAGTGAGTGTGTCTCAAAGCATCCTTACTTTCCTAAAACAGATGATGCCTTTTTAATTTAAAAAACACTTAACTTTTTCACAGGAAAATGCTGGGTTTGATCCAGGCACACCTAAAAAAGGCTGAGGAGATGCCTCTGCTTCTGGTGAGCTGGTTATCTCTGGTCGCATTTGAGGATCTTCCGGAACTTTCAGACATGACGGGAATACCTGCAGAGCACCTGATCCAGAGTCTGCTGTACAGACTGCGAAGATGTGTAGAGTCAAGGGATAACGACAGAGCAGAGGTGAACAAATCAAATACATTTACATATTTAAGACTCCAAATACTGTTGTTATAACACCAAAATAATGCTTTGTAATATTTTATTTTCTGCATGCAGAGCACTCAGAAAATCCTGACCCATTTACTGCCGAAGGTAGACAAAGAGAAGGAAAGGTAAGAGCTGAAATATTTCCCATGATGCATTCTAGCGTTGTTTTGCTCCCTGTAACTTGTGTTTTGTGTCTGTAGAATGATTGAATCTGGTAATATAAAGCTGGTCTTCTCGAGCTGCATCAGTGTGTTGACAAACACATGTACAATAACGCAACTCGTCCAGTCGTACCACGCTGCAGTCCTCTCCTACCAGCTGGTGTTGAAATTGGCAGACATGATGGATGTTAAACTGAAGAAAGAGGTAATCATTTCCTTAAAACGCACTCTGAATGCCTTATTTTGGAGTAGTAACTTTAATTCATGGTTTCTTTTGTGCCTTTCAGTCCTCGGAAGATGAGTTTGAGACCTCAAATAAGAAACTCTTGGAGGTTCTACAATCCGTGCAGCAGGGAGTCATTGAGTGGAGAGATGCATTGCTGCACAAACCCCTTTTGAAGCATGAGTCTAAAACACTCTGCTATCCAAAGGAAATTGAGGTAAACATTAAAAAGAATATTGGAAAGTATTTAAATTAATTATTCAGTTTGCTTCTTTCTTGTATGCAGTTTGCAGCGAACAGATAAAGTGAAACAAAAATAAATGCTGTAAAGGTGAAAAATGAACTTGATAAACCCTGTTTTCTTTCCTGAAAAAATGTTGTTTGATTTTCTTAATGATCAGATGTGGGACTCGCTGCTGAAGGTGGAATGTTCTCTTGAAGAGGTTTCATCCAGTTGGAGGTTGACCCTGAAAAAAGACCTGAAGAAGAGGATTTCTAAGGTGATCATTTATTGATCAGAGTAAAATAGACATTATTATTCATAGTAGACAGTAGTAGACATAACCATGTGTAAGCTTGTGGGAACAATATTTAGAGTATCTGTATGTCCACAGATTATCTCTTATAATAATGTACCCTCAGCCTAATTTTGTTTGTGTATTTTATGACTTTATGCACAAAAAAAAGGGTTGTTTTTTAGTCTCAAAAACTTTCATTCGGAAAAAGGTTTGGTGTCATCTGGAAGTGGACCATACGATTCATTCTATACCTGATATGCTATATAATCCACTTAAATTAGGCACAATACAAGACTACAAAATGAAAAATCACTCTTTCTTATTTTAGATGCCATTGACTATAAGAGATCCAGGAGTGACAATTACAGAGTGGCCTTTTCTAGTTTGTATTCTGTTAGTTATCTGCAGATCAAACCAAGAGCAAAGTTACGGGATCCAGTAGCAGCAGGTAAATGCTTTCCTCTTTACAGGACATTTACAGTGTTTTTTTGCAGGCCAGTGAAGAGGACAAAGTCTTGGTCTGCTGCCTTGAAATTGCAGCCATAAGAAAAAGTGACGAGGTGGTACAGACAAGTTTCGACGAGCTGTGTCAGTCTGCTATCAAGGAAATCTGCCAGGTACAGTGCATATTAATTATCTGTTCAAGGTACGTCCTTACAGAAAGCTCTGTATTCATAAGATGCCTTTGGGTGTTAATGTACGGTCAACACCTATGCATGCTAACCCATGTAATAGAGTCGTGCAGGATTGAGTCCAAAAACCCAGAAACGAGTTAGCATTTTACCACTTCCGACTGCTTGTCTCTTTTTTAAACATCTTTTTGTTCAGTTACCTGAAATACAGTAAGATCTGTGGTTAACACTAGCTTAAAAAATAATTTTCACTTTTTCTTTTAACATATCAAGATGAAAATACCCCACTCGTGAATGTCTGATCCTTAAATGTGTCATTTAAAGCAGTGGTTGCTAACAAGAATCTAAATTTGACTAAACGTTGTCATGCCAAACATTAAGGCCCGGACACACCAGCCCTTCTCACTTCTCTTATTTTTCATTTCCTCGCTCCTCGGTCTCGGTCTCACCGGAAGTTGATTTGTCTGCGCCATCTTGAGTAGCGTCCCAATGGCCTTATTTTTGCCGGAGGAGCGATAATGGAGGAGCGATAACCGAGGAACCATCAGACCATCCTCCGATGAAATCCTCAGACACTCGCCCAGCCCCTTACTGTATATCGCTCACTGATTGGACGATGCAGTGCATGCACTCATCTGATGCTTCTTGACATGAGAGCAGTTTCCCAGCGGAGTGAAGAAAATACATGAACCTCACGGGACTCACTCCTCAGTTTATACCGTCTTTTGTTTCCATTCATGTATCATTTAGTTACAAATATGTGATATATCTGAACAACAAAGTGGTCAAAAATCATTTTATTCATTTTTTGGAAACATTTTCATGAACGCCTTTTTGTTATACATTGTCATTTCCATTCAGTCAGTCATTAAGTGCTATTTAAAATGTTAATTTGCTACATATCCAAACAAACAAACAAACAAAGTGTGCAATCCAATGAATGTTAATCTAACTGGGTTTTGATAGATAACATATCTCTTTTTCTTCTCTGAATTATTTTTATTTATTTTGTGCACTCTAATCAATATTAATCATATTGTTCGTTTATACATTTTAAGAATGGGGTTTATCTTTTTTGAGAATGAGTTCTTATTTTATTTTATTTATTTGGATCTACAACAGATGATACAAATGTTTGTGTCAGTAAATGTGTACTAACAGAGGCGGGGGTGTGTGTGGAAACAACGGGGACAGAGCTGGCTGCTGTCAGACGATCAGCTGTGCAGCGTCATCACAAACGGACGTCGCTTCACGTGACGCTCCGGAGGAAAGGACGTCCCATTGCTCTTAAAACTAATTTCCCTGCTTCTCGTGGTTTCCTTGCATCTCTCCATGCTTCCATGGTGAGAGGGACTAGTCGCAGGGAAACGACGCAAGTGAGGGACGCAAGGAATCCATTTAACCGGAGTCAGAAAATCAGGCCGAAATCGGCCGTTTTCGTGAGTCGGACGACAAAGCGTTCCCTGTCGCCCAAACTCAATTTGGTGTGTCCCGCACCGTCGGCCGTGACACGCCTTATTTGGCCTTTCATGGCCGACGTACGGCCGATTCAACATGCGTCGGCCACAGGCAGTCGGACAAAGAAATCACTCTGATTGGCTGTTCAGCTAGCGAATCAGTGCATGAGAAGCGAAACGGTTGCTTGAGAATGTCTTCCACAAGCAACACTCCAATGGCTGATAGCTCCAGTACCGCACAAAACATGTTTTCGATGGACGAGAGTGAAAATGGAACACACACTCTATTTATTGTTTGTTTATATCACGTAGTCTGTTCTTCTTCTCTGTCTTCCGGTTGTTGCCTCTTTTGAATGACGAATACACACTACCGCCGCCTGCTGGTAAGGAGAGTTATTGCCACTCACGCGTGCGTCAGTTCGTACGTGCTCGGCTGAAGTCTGCGGTGTGTTCCAGTGCGACACATGGCCAAGACGCAGGAGAACACAGCAACGCAACAGTCGGCTTCGGCGAGTTCTCTGGTGACTGCTTGGTGTGTCAGGGCCTTTAGCCGCCTTTAGCTTAGCGCTGGTGATACGAAGTCATGCTTCTTTGATTTCGTTTTGTATATCCTACGTTAGCTTTTTACTTCTCGCAATTGCTTTGACTTTTCTATCATCATAAAATGAGTGTCATGTGGAGATCATCATGCTGGAAAAAAAGTTAAAGTATCAAGAACATGTAGCCTGTATGCTAACTTCCTGGTCGGGAATGACGTCCTCCATCAAAGTGTTCATAAGTTACTTTTTCTCAAACCTTAGATGTTTTTTTTCTCACAAAACAGGTCAATCAAAAGTGAAATAATGACAAAAGATATATTATCATACTTTTCTGTTTTCAGAGAAAGCAGGAGGGAAGCCTGATGTGGAGCCTCTATTCTAAGACGAAGGACCCACCCGTTGTTGTCTTGTCTGCTGTTGTGGTTGAATCAGCAGCACGATTCAGAGACGACTCTGTAGTCCAGCTGCTAGATCCACAGTCTGCCATGAACTACCTGCTGTCTCAAAGTACATTTCTTTTTTTATCATTCACTTATATTATATTTTTTCCATGAAGAATGTTTACTCAGTAAGTTTCACAATGGTAACAATGGCATTGTTTTGGTGCAGGTGATTGGAAGTCGATCCACGTGGATGATGCTGCAAGACAGGTTTTCGACAACTGTGTGACCTCTCTGCATCATCTGGTGGAGTCGCTGCTTCAGGGAGACGTGGCCCTGGGAAACCTGGAGACCTGTCTGAAATACAGAGAGCAGTTCAAGAGACTTCATCAGCAGTGTATGGATCTTTTCATTACAAAAATCCCCCCTTGATTACTACATTATATTCCTCCTTATTGGAAAGGTGTTAGTTAATAATAGCTGCATTATGTCTTCCACAGACAAGAAACAAATGAAATCTGAGAGCGTTCCTGTCAATGTGGTTTTGGATCAGAGAGAGAAGGATTTGGAGTCGTTCAAGCAACGAAAAAAGAAAATGGATACACTGATAAAGATGATAGCAAAGGTGGCAGAAAGCCTCACAGGTAAATCAAAGTGGAAAAATAACCCATTGCCAAATAGTTTTATGTTAAATTAGAGAACTTTTGCATAGAGTTTGGATATGTATGTTTTTTTTTTCTTATTCAACCAGTTCCTGAGATGTTAACTCTGGAGAAGCAGCACAGTGCAGATCTGCACACTGTGAGCCTGAACACACTGGTGCTTGTTCAGACCTTTGATTCTGAGGAGAAGCTGCGAAAGACGGGCCCCACCCAGGTCCTCTGGTACAAAGTTGGTATGAATGTCCTGAAAATGTCCAATGAGATGCACAAACTGCAACACAGCAACCTGATTCTGCCCCACTGGGTCAGGGAGGCTGCATCTCTGGCGTCTGCGAGGCAACCCTGCACATCTCCTGTTCCAGTCACCCTGACACAGATCTATGAAATCATCTGGCAGCCGCTGATCACAGAGTTCTCTCGGCTCGGTGTCAGCATGGCCAATGCAAGCATCACTTTTGAAGAGCTCAATGAGGTTTTGATGGAATCCGGCGACCAGGGCGACGGGAAACGAATGAAGAAGGAGCTGAGTCTGATGTCTGAGATACTTTGTGAGTCGGCAAGCTTCAAACCTCAGGAGAACTGGGTGGAGCGGAGGCTGACTCAGATCCAGGAGTATCGACAGCTCCACGAGGCGGCCGCTGCAGCCAGTGCAATGCTGAAAATCGCAGAACAAATGAAGCTTTCTGGGAAATTTGCAGAAATTGAAACTCTCAGCCAACTGGTAATTGTCTTGTGATCTAACGTAATTCAGTCACAAAGGAATTGAGTTGCAGTGGGCTACATAGAAGAAATAATACTCTTTTTATTCCTTATTTGACTTTTTATCTGTCATTTATATTAAAGGAACCTTTTTAGAAATGTAATTGAATGGCAGTAGGTAAAAGTGACATTTAATGGTTTGAACTAAGGATTTTCAAATTTAACGCAGTAACGCAACTGCTTTTCATAGCTTGATGATCTTTTTAAGAAAACTTTTTTAAATATGTATTTGTCGGCTTAACAGGAAGAAGACACATTTAAGCAGAGGCCCCTGGGGTCCCTTACTGCTGACCTGTTTCAAGCCAAACTGCAGCTCTCCGCAGTCACCAAGCATCACACAGCCTGTCTGGAAGAGTTTCTTGCGAGCCAGACTCTGGTCAGCTGGGTCAGAGAGAACCTTACAAGTGAGTCTCCACATTAGTGCAAAACCATAAATCTTCTTCAGTCTTGCAGAAGATGCCTGCTTACTACTCTGTTCCCTGTACAGATATGAGCGATGTGAAGGTGTATGTGGACCTTGCTTCCATCTCTGCTGGAGAGAATGACACAGAGATCGACCAGGTGGCGTGTTTCCACGATGCAGTGATGGGATACGCTCCTCTGCTCTACTCCCTCTCCCCTGAGGCTGGCTTTAAGGAGTTCCTGAAGTGTGCTCAGCAGGTGTGGGACACCCAAAACAGAGATGAAAAGCTACCAGACAAATTGGTAATTCTTTATTTGTATGCAGAACATATACTGTAAGCCCTGTTACTGTGTTAAAGTGACAATGATGCCACTGGGTTTGTTTTCCAGAGAGAGTCCACTCGTCTGCTGAACTGGCTGAAAGCACTGAAGGAGACGCACGGCTCTGTGGAGCAGTCCTCCCTCACCCTGGCTTCTTCTATTAATGCTGATGGAGTTTATCACATAGGGTGGTGTGATGAAAACACAGAGAAGGTACGTGAACCATCTTCCATTAAGGATACACTTTAAACTCAGTGTCAGTTCTCTGAGTCAATAAGCTGGCACATGTCTTCTTATGTTTATAAAATAGTTTATTATTTTAATTGTTATCTTTACTGGACATATAACTTTAATGTATTATGGTGATATATCTTATTTGATCTTTTAATCCACATTTTAATAATATATATATATATATTTTATTGTATTTTATTCATTCTAAAGTGGAACAACTGTCATGGAAACACATTTTCCCTTGGGATTATTAAAGTATTTCCGATAAAGATAAAGATAATTATTGAATGAATTTGCTTTGCTATTTATTTTATCAACAATAACATGAGCAAGCTTTTCAGCATCTTCCTTGCTCAGTAGAGTCCTCATTACTGTGCTACATTGCAAAAAAAATAAAAGGCAGTTATGTTCAGAAAAATGATACACATTCAAAGTCTAAGATACTAAGATGAACAATGCTAACTGCATGCATACAAGTTATTTAAGATTTTAAGATTTTCACTTGTTTGCAGAGATGTCTACAGAACATGATACGGGTCACAATAAGGGGCACAGAGGAAAAGAGCTACAAGCTTGAAGACCTTCTGGAGCTACAAAACAAACTCATGCTTATGTCTTCCAAAGGCGAGCACGGCAGAGAGCAAGTCAACAGATTTACAGAGGTCAGTGGCAATACATCATACGTGCGACGATTAGTCGCCTAATCGCCATAATTAGTGTGAATGCTGTTTACAGCATTCCACTATAGTACTTCAAATCTTTATTCTTCCCCTTATTATTATTTCAGCCAATACTTTGGCACTCCATAACTTCAGCTTACTTTCAGCTACATAAACCATTCAAATATTAAACTATTCAGCCTGTTCAGGAATAGATGGGAAACCTTCAACTTTTTCAAAATATTTCATACTTTTTAAAATATTCAGCTTTTTAAACTCTTTTTTAACATGGAAGTCAATCGGAAGAGTCTTCAAATCAGCCAATACTTTAGCTCTCCATAACTTCAGCTTACTTTCAGCTATAGAAACCATTCAAATATTAAACTATTCAGCCTTTTCAGCAATCATTGGCTAACTTTCAACTTTTTCAAAATATTTCATACTTTTTGAAATATTCAGCTTTTTAAACTCTTTTTTTTAACATTGAAGTCAATGGGAGATGCCTTCAAATCCACTTTTCCTACACTTTGCGCCAAATGCTACTCCTTCCACATACTTTCAGCTAGACACTTAATTCCAACTTTCAAATGATCACAAGACCTTCAGCTATTCAATTCTTATTCAGATATTTGATATCTTTTAAACTTTTTGAGATATTGAATTTAGTTTGGAGCTTGGTAGAGAGGCCTTTTTCAGATTTTAACATTAGAGTGGATGGAGCAGCTCGTTAAGTCTAGAGTGCTTTGATCTCAAAACAGAGTGCAGCAGTGCTTGAAATTCTTCCCCAAAAATATTTTAAACTTGCCATAATTCCCAAACCCTACACTCCTCAGACATATTTTTTCATGAAAAACGTAGGAAAACCTCTCCTAGGTTGGAAAATAAAAAAAATTAAGAAACAATATTAAACAAAATGCCTCTTCAGGGCATGAAGAGACAAAAAGTCCAGCTAGCTCCCAATCGATTCCCATGTTAAATTGTTCCGGATCTTTCTTCAGAACAGAGAGAAGTACACTTTAGACAAACTGCTCCCATCTCCACATTTTACACACAAAACCCCCCAAAAAAAACATATTTCAGTTCATTGGGGTTCCCTGATGCTCACGGTCTGCTCATTTTGATAGGAGCCATAGTTTTTGATCAGGTTGCAAAATTGTCAGATGTAGTCCTCAATGCATTCTTAATGGGACTCAGTGCTGCAGTTGGTAAATCGGCATAACTCATCACCATGGTAACCTTTGATCTCTGGGTTTACACACACACACACACACACACACACACACACACACACACACACATACACATACACATACACACACTCTTTCTCTCTCTCTCTCTCAATCACACACACACACACACACACACACACACACACACACACACACACACACACACACACACACACACACACACACACACAGACACAGACACAGACACAGACACAGACAGACAGACACACACACACACACACACACACACACAGACACACAGACACACACTCACTCTCTCTCTCTCTCTCTCTCTCTGACAGACACACACATACACACTCTTTCTCTCACACACATACATATACACCAAGACACACACACACACACACACACACACACACACACACACACACACACACACACACACACACACACACACACACACACACACACACACACACACACACACACACACACACACACACACACACACACACTCTCTCTCTCTCTTGCTCTCACTCACTCTCTCTCTCTCACAGACACACACACACACACACACACACACACACACACACACACACACACACACACACACACACACACACACACACACACACACACACACACACACACACACACACACACATACACACATACACACATACACACACACATACACACACACACACACACACACGTTCGCTCTCTCTCTCTCACACAGACACCAAGACACACACACACTCGCTCTCTCTTTCACACAGACACCAAGATACACACACAAACTCTCTCTCTCTCTCTCTCTCTCTCTCTCTCTCTCTCACAGACTCTCTCTCTCTCTCCATAGTTTTTGAACGGGTGGCAAAATGGTCAGATATACAACTCAATGCATTCTTATGGGACGCAGTGCTGCAGTTGGTTGTCTTTGATCTCTGGACACACACACAGGTGTTATGAATGGTTGTTATGAGTAGGTGCTCAGGAACAGAAACAAACACTGACAGACTGGACTTTAACAGACTGTCTCAGACTATTCTTTTCTGTCTGATGGAGACTTCATACAGACTTCAACAGGTTCCACATATTTTATACATTATTGGTGACGTATGGTTTTAGTCAAAAAGTTTGCAGTCAAAATATTCTGCTGCTTGCCCAAGCCTTTTTACTTTATTTTCTCATCTTAATACAAATTCATTCACTACTACTTACATCTGATATTTAACTCCTTCAGCCTATTTTCAGCTGCAGAAACCATTCAACTATTACATTATTCAGCTATTTCAGGACATCAAGGCTATACATGTTGTTGTTTATACCTTTTTTAAAACCTTTTCTTTTAAATATTAAGCTTTTTCTGAATTTTTTAGCTAAAAGCAGCCACCATTCAGGTAATAACATATTCAGCTTTTTCTGCATTTTCAGCTAAATTCAGCCATAAATGTTCACGGTTTACAGCATTCGCACGCATTTTCTGCAGGAAATGCATTTTCTAGTTGGCGACTATTGGTCAACTTGAAAAATATTAAGTCGAGTGCAACCCTAGCGTCTACTTTCTCTTCTGATTTTAACTGTATACATCCCTTCCTGTGCTGTAGGTTTTTGAAGGAGTTCAAAGACTGGGCACCATCCTTCAACAGATGCAAACATCCGGCAACATGCTCTTCAGGGATTGGCATGCTGAGGTCAAATGCTGCCCACAACAGCAGCAGCCGTGCATCAAAGCCACCTTCTTATCCCTGCGGGGTAAAGAGATGGCGTACTACGGCGAGGTGACCGAGCAGCTGCAAAAGCTGACTCACTCCATGGATAGCTGCAAAGACGAATGGTGCTCCTTCATCAGTGAGATGCGCTCCTCCTTTAACTTGTTGAACCACTACACCTCAGAGCAGATGGTGTACCTGTGCCACTGGATACACAAAGTGTGTCAACGACAACGTCATGCGCCAGTTCCTCCACAGTTATGGCTTTTACTTTTCCCCATAAAGCCTCAGTGCACTCCTACTGATGTCAAAGAAGCTTACATTAATGCAGCAAGTATTCATTTAAAGCATGATGAGGAAGAGGAAGATGTTATGTTTGTGAATGAAGATCAATCGGTTCCTTCTATGGACTCACCACCAGCTTCACCGGGACACAGTGAAGAGGACAGGGAGGAGGTTCTTGATTTGATGGATTTTTCCTCAGAGGATGAAGATGATGGTGTCTTGAAGTGTCATGATGATGCTGCAGAGGGCGCCCTACCCGGGCCCACTGATGACGAGATGAACTGCGATGAAGACAGTCTTGAAAAACTCTGGTGTAAATTCAAGAACGACATGCCACAGTACCTCGACGAGCACTTGGACATCCCATCTCTTGCCAATTTCCTCTCATGCCTCTCTGAATTGAACCAGGAACAGACCATAAGAAATCTTCCACTGGTTCTCCAGGAGGGAAAACCCAATCTTGTGATTTGTCCCAGTGCAGAAGTTTTTACCACCATCCTGTCTTTTTACATGCAGAGTCCAGATCAACCTCTTCCATCTACTGATGAGGTTCTAGTCTGCAAAGAGGAAACCACAGAAGAGGAGGTGGAGATTTTTTTCCGCCGAGCCCTCGGTCAGGGCTCAGAAGGAAACTGGGAGAAGATATACTCTCTCGTCAATCCAGGGCTGCTGGGATATGATGTCAGTGAGGCCTCTGGGGAGCTCTTTGAGTTTCTTGAGAGAAGTGCCAACCCTCATTATCGCTTGATTATAGTCAGTCCGGTTGAGCACCAGCACAGATATGTACCCTCTTTCTTCAGCAATTTCAAAGTACAGGCTGGCATGAATCTAACAGCAGAGACTGCCAGGAAATATCTACATCACCACTTCACACAAAACATCCCACAAAACCCTGTCACAAAGGTTTCTCCTGATAAGCTCTCAGTCTGGATGGTGTCATCTGTACGCCCTGCAGTTGGTAAGGATGTCCCTAACTGTTATGCCATTATGATAATGCTTATCCAAAGAGGCACATGTTGAATCAGTTTGTTATGTAAAAAATATTGGTTAAATGCTATCATTCAAAGTTCCATAAACACATACAGTTACAATATTCAAGTTGTTTCATGAAACATTTATCCTGACGGAATACATTTGTTTTTTTTTTCGATAGGAAAATCCCTTTTTGTGGATCGTTTGTTTGAGAAGTTCCAGCAGAAATCTCCCAGAGCAAAACATATCAGGATCAGACTGATTGAGCCATGTGTTGATATGGACTCCTTGATAAAGACTCTTTCAGAGAAACTTGTCCCCTTGAGAGAGCAGGACCCTTGCATCCTGCACATAGACATCGCTGGAGTAAGTATGCACAGCTGTTTGTCTTGGCAGATGCCTTGTTCTGTTGATGGTTGTACTTGAAAGTCTGTCTTTTTTCTGTACTGTTGTTACCCTTTAGGTCCGTTCAGGTCTAGAGGAGTTTCTGTTCCATCTGTTGGTACTGGGCTGTTTGAGTGACAGCCATGGCATGTTGTGGAGAAGAAATGTTTCTCATTTGATTACAGTTGAGGTCCTGAGAACATGCAAATCCACTCAAAACCAACCAAAAGAGGTATTCATTTATTTTTATTTTTAACTGTCAGAAAATGCTGCATTAAAAATTCATGTTATATGGATCTTTAGACATCAAAAAGGCCCAATTATGCTTTTTGGTTTTCCTATTCCTGTAGTTTGTTATATAGTTTATTCCACCACCTTGTAAAGCTAAGGGGCTCGACATTCAGACACATCACTAAGCGCTTGACCAATCTCAACAGAGCTGGCGCAGTGGTTCCCACAGCCTTTTTTGTCTCGTGTACCCATTGACCTGGTCACAATTCTAGTACCCTCTCTCATCTGTGATGATTCGATGAGAACTGTTTGCAATCGTATTCACCCTAACTGCTCCTTGAATGAAAATCACTTGTATAACTCAACCTTAATACAAATGCATTTAAACTTGTTTAAATGTACACTTATTGTGAGTTAAAAAAATATATATTAAGACTCACTTCTAGCAGTTTGAACATCTTTTGATAAGATTAGAGCTTTCAATTAGACACTTGGGCTTCCTTCTGTTTCCTAAGCTTTGATAGTTCTGGGGGCAGGACACCAGTTTTAAGAAACTTGATTTAAAATTGTTTTTTTGTGGAAATATATTGCAACCCCTAATCTTTCTATGTACCCCCTACAATCCCCTCAATTACCCCGGGGGGTCCTCGTACCCCCAGTTGGGAACCACTGAGCTACCAATCAGAGCAGACTTGGCTCTAGTTTCAGGCAGAGGGCTTAAAGAGCTGCGGTAGCACAGGCAGTATGAGAAAAATACAGACCTTTTTTTAACAATGAACGCATGTAAACATGCCACAGCAGAGGCACAAGGTACAAATATGAAACTTAAAATGTGCATAATATGTCCTCTTCAACATCTTTAAGCTCTGTCAAGTTACAGCTTTTAATGACAGCATATTTCTATAATTGGTCCTGAGGCGATACGAACGTTTTCAATTAAGGGATTGTGCCACTTTCAAATGTAAAGCCAAACATTTTTGTATTGATACCATACCTCTTTTTATTTGTATTATTTCTCACTCAGATGAAGCTTGGACTTCTTGACATTCTGCCTACCATCCATTGTAGACCTCCAAAAGAGGTGAAGCAGTTGGTGGACAGTAAAGGAGTGTTGACAAAATCAACCTTTGATCCACTCATGGATGAGCAGGAGTTTTGCAGTGAGGGTATTCAAAGACCCTATCAGTACTTAAAGCTCTACGGTCAGAATCAGAATCTGGATCGGTTTAAATACGAGGAAGGATCCAGAAAGGGAAATCACATTGATTGTGTCAATCTTTTTCTGTTAAACTGTGGAATGCAAGATCCATCTTGGGCAGAGTTGAAGAACTTCTCCTGGTTCCTCAATGTGCAACTGAAAGACTGTGAGAACTCCATTTTCTGTAATCCAGATTTTCTGGCTGACCAGCTTCCCGGTTTCAAAGGCTTCGTTGTGAAGTTTATGATCCGAATGGCAAAAGATTTTGCTACGCCATCTCTGAACACATCTGATGAAAGTTCCATGCTGCACATCAATAACAGTATGGAAGATGACCTTCTTGCCCGTCTGACAATTCGCAAGCATTGGGAAAATGAGTCTCATCCATACATTTTCTTTAATGCAGACCGATTCTCAATGTCATTTCTGGGCTTTAATGTGCGGAAATGTCTGAGGCAAAACACATTCAATGCAGTTGATCCTCGAAGCAACAAAGTCCTGATAGAAAATGTGATGTCACAAAGACTTTTTGAAGACTTGGAACGGCAAACGATTTGTCTCACAGAAGACTTTGATCAGTTGCCCCGGGCAGACAAAATCAAAAGGATTTCATGCGTTGTTGGTGCAGAGAAAGGAATAATGGACAGAACATTTGATCCAGACCCAACATATGAACTCACTGCTGACAATGTGATGAAGATGTTGGCAATACACATGAGATTCCGATGTGGAATTCCAGTTGTCATCATGGGGGAAACAGGCTGTGGTAAAACCAGATTAGTCCGTTTCCTTTGTGCTCTGCAGAGGGAGCAAAAACCTGTGGAAAACATGGTACTTGTCAAGGTTCATGGTGGAACAACAGCAGAGATGATCTACAGAAAAGTGAGAGAGGCAGAGATACTTGCTGTAAATAACCGAAGATCTCACAAACTAGACACCATTTTGTTCTTTGACGAAGGCAACACGACAGAGGCCCTTTTTGCCATCAAGGAAATCCTGTGTGACCAATCAATGAAAGGGGAACCTCTAAAAGCAGGCAGTGGCTTAAAAATAATTGCTGCATGTAATCCTTACAGGAAGCACTCACCTGAAATGGTTAAACGTTTGGAACGTGCTGGTTTAGGATACAGAGTGAAGGCAGATGAAACAGAAGACCGCCTTGGCAAAGTCCCCCTGAGGCAGCTGGTGTACAGAGTTCATCCTCTGCCACCAAGCATGGCTTCCTTGGTGTGGGATTTTGGTCAATTGAGTGATTCAACTGAACTCTCCTACATCAAACAGATTGTGCAGAAGCAACTCGAAGAACATCGGTTGCCAGCAGCCTGCAAGGACATCATTTCCAATGTGCTGGCAGCCTCGCAGGAATATATGCGAGGTCGGAAGAATGAGTGCAGTTTTGTGAGTCTCAGAGATGTGGAGAGGACTATGAAGGTGCTAGTTTGGTTTTACCAGCATACCGAGGTCCTTTTCAACAACTGCCCTCCCCTCAGTGCGGCTCATAAAACACTGAAGTGCTTGATTCTTTCAGTTGGGGTCTGCTACTACCCATCTCTGGTGGCCAAAGATGAGTACCTCTCCGTGATTTGTAGATACTTTCCAGACCCTTATTGCTCAACAGCATTGCAGCAAGAGATTTCAACCTGTCAAGACTTCTTCCTTCAGAACATACAGACAGGGAAGACCATAGCCAAAAATATTGCTCTCAAAGAGAATGTGTTTCTCATGGTGGTTTGCATTGAGCTCAGGATCCCACTCTTTGTGGTTGGTAAGCCAGGCAGCTCGAAGTCGCTTGCTAAAACAGTGGTCGCTGATGCCATGCAAGGCCAGAACTCACACTGTGAACTATTCAAGAAACTCAAACAAGTTCATATGGTTTCCTTCCAGTGCAGTCCTCACTCAAGTCCAGAGGGAATCATAGGCACATTCAGGAACTGTGCCCGTTTCCAGAAGGACAAAAACATGGACGAGTATGTATCTGTGGTGGTCCTTGATGAGATAGGACTCGCAGAAGATTCTCCTAAGATGCCCCTGAAGACTCTTCACCCTCTCTTGGAGGATGGTTGCATTGACAACGACAAGCCAGATCCACACATGAAGGTTGGCTTTGTTGGAATTTCCAACTGGGCTCTTGACCCAGCAAAAATGAACAGAGGAATATTTGTGTCAAGATGTGATCCGATTGAGGATGAACTTGTGGCAACTGCCAAGGGAATTTGCTCCTCCTCCAACCAAATTCTTCTGAAAATCAAACACCTGTTCCCATCTTTGGCAAAGGCATTCTTGAGTATCTGTAATGAGACAACAAATAATCAGTTCTTTGGTCTAAGGGACTATTATAGCCTGGTCAAAATGCTCTTTGCCGTTGTCGATTCAACACAAGAAGAGCCAGATGGTGGACAGTTGGTTGAGGCCATCTTGTGTAACTTCAGTGGACAACCAGAGGATTTTGACCCTGTAATGTTCTTCCACAAGGTTCTCCAGAACTTAATAGAAATTCCAAGACCAAGCACCTTGAAAATGGTGAAAAAGAATCTTGACCATGACACCAACCATGTGAGCCGTTACCTCCTTTTGCTGACCACCAACAATGCAGCTCTCCATTTCCTTCAGCAACACATCTTCGCCAAAGGAGACTATCCACCTCCTGAAATAGTCTTTGGCTCAGGATTCCCGAAGGACCAGGAATATGCCCAAATCTGCCGTAACGTGAACCGTGTGAAGACTTGCATGGAGACCGGACGTACTGTCATCCTCCTCAACATGCAAAATCTTTATGAAAGCCTGTACGATGCCTTGAACCAGTACTACGTTTACCTCAGTAATCAGCAATACGTTGATCTTGGTCTTGGTTCCCACAGAGTCAAATGTCGTGTCCATACACACTTCAGACTGGTGGTGATAGAGGACCAGAAGAAGGTCTATGAGCACTTTCCCATGCCCCTCATCAACAGGCTTGAAAAACACAGGGTGGATAGGAGTACCGATCTGGAACCATGGCAACACAGGGTTCACCACAAACTGAAGGAGTGGGTGAATGATTTCTCAGGTGAGGCCTTGGAATATTTCAAGTTGTCTGATATTTTCATTGGCCACCATGGAGATGCCTGTGCCAGTGCTCTCTTGCAAGCACTAGAAAGGAGAGCACAACAAGGTGAAGACAGTACAGTAAGACAACATCAACAAATTGATCAAGAAGACCTACTGGAAGGACAAGATCCAAACAAATCACATGGACCAAATGCCAACAAACAGAAAGAAGACCCTGATAAAGAGGATGGTCAGTTGGGTGATGCAATGGACATAGAGACTGAAGGAAAAGGGCAAGAAATTGAGTCAATGAAAAAGAACGATGATGAATCCACTGAGGTATGTGATGGTGAAAACAAAGTGATGTCTGAGCTTGAAGAACCGATGGAAACAGAAAACGCTGTTGAGTCTCCTGGAGCAAATGAGGAAGAAGAAGTCTTGGATTTAGCTAAATGTCTCTTGTTGAACTGTGCAACCCCGGATGCTGTTGTGAGGCTCAAGTCTTCAGAATTGGCAAACAAAGAAAAGGAGAAACTCCAGAGATTGTACTTCCAGCAACAGCATCATCACTGCCTTAGAGAATTCCTGAAAGATTTCCTGAACAAGCATGAGGGGTCCAGCAAGTTTCTAGAGGTAGGTTAGCACTACTGCTCCAATTGAGTTTTTATTATTTTTTTGCAATATCTACAAATTCTACATAACTTTCCACCTTGTGGTTTTGCATAGATAACTACATTCTCGGGCTTGCTAACCAGATCAGATGTCAGCGTTTTAGCCAATGCTCTAGGACTACAAACTGACAGGATCCGCATGCTGTCACTCCACCAGTTTGACACTGAGATCTCCTTCTGCAACAATATAAGGTACCACATTTTCAAATAACCACAACATGGCCTTCTTTCAATTGGAATTTGATAAATTTTTTTAAAAGCTTTTTGCGGGGGGGGGGGGGGGGACTTATCGAGGAACTCATTATTCTGACCTTAAGGGCTATATATGAGGCCCACTCCAAAAGCAACTTTTCCTGTATCTGAATCAAATGAACACATTGAAGCCACCAAGCGTGACAATAATAACAAACGGCTTACAAAAATAACCGTCTTTTTAACAGTAACATTAAACTGGAATTATTTTACATCGTCAATTATTAATATATACAAAAAACATTTTTCACAAATATCCAACCTTCAAATTACCATGTTTAATCAACATTGCTCTGCACACTTAATAAAGAACAGTTAAAGGAACTACATGAGTAGTGACATTATCCTAATACCCTGATTTGTATTGGTCGGGCGTACTACAATAGCTTAAAATATGTGTGTGGAAATCTCAGTTCATTTGTAGGGCTGCGCAATTATGGCCAAAAGTATGCTGTAAATCTGACAGTTAACAATTTAATCATAACCACATTCGGTGTTATTATGACCAATCATAACTCAGCTTTATGCACATACATAGCATGGTTCTTTTCTTTATTTTGTGTCTTTTAATCTTCTCTTACTCTACTCTTTCTGTGTCAGGGCCTTCCTCAAAGATGCTGACAACTCTCTTCATATCATGCTAATCCAGATGGACCTCGAGGAATCCCACTGCAGCGATGAGCTCATAGCATCAGCAAAGTAGGGTTCCATTTCAAGATTCAGATTGAAACATGACTATATGCAGGTTCAGACGATAAAAACAACATTACAGGCAATTCACGTGTGTTTATGATTTCATCTGCCTTCAGGTATTGCACCATGAATTACTTGATGACACTGGAGCATCAGACCTGTTGGGTGATTTTCATTGTGAGGGTTTCTAGGATCCCAAGTAAATCCCAATACATTGGTTTCCAAGGAGGTGAGGACTTTATGGAATGTGGTCATTATTGCAGTTAAATTATTTGCTACTGCATTATACATGACTCATAACTAGATTAAAGTCATGTTTTGTCTCTTGTAAACAAAGGTGTCTGGCAGTCGGTGCATATTGATGACTTGAGGGATTCAGACGACATGAGCCGGAACCTGTTGGTTTTCTGTGGAACTCTCATTAGCAGCCTAGTTAACCCTGCACTTTCAGGTAGAAACTGTATAACCTTTGGGTATTAAATGTGTGTTTCTGAGTATCTACATGAAGTGATTTCATTGTTCTCTATGCAATGTTGCACCGAAAATAAACAGTATTCTTAATCTTCAATAGAACATGATGAAGATGGAGAAACATTGAAGCAAAGGAAAGACTCTGAGGTTGGTACAATATATATAATATTTTCCTCTAAAAAACAAATCTTATATCTTAATGTTGCTTGAATTTAACTCAATTATGTTTGTGTACAGGGAGATAGAGCCCATCTCAACACCCTCTCCTTAGTGAGATCATGTATCCAAAAAGCTGTGGGTTTGATGAGGGAACCCGATGGTGTGACATCGCGAGGCATGCAGCGGATGCACATCCTTCTGACTCTTCTGAGAACTGATGAAGTTCAAATCGGAGGTAAACATAGTCATCAGAACATTTTACTTGTAGGTTATTACTATAGAGTTGACCAGAATGATTGGGTTTGTAGATCACTTTTGTGATTCATCATGTCTATTAGGCTCAGTCTAAAAACGTTCTATCGGAATTGTTTCTGATTGATGTCAACTTTGTATTTTGTTAAAGCCCAATTTCAGGAGGTGATGTTGAGTAGACTGGCAGAGGCTTTGGCACAGAGAGAAGAACTGATGCGTTCTCCTAAGGAGTGGGTGAGCAGAGAAGCCCAGAAACGCCAGGCTCTACAGGAGGGGGGAACTTGGAGGTGACGTTCATTAGCAATATAACTTGTAAAGAAAAGAGAACCGAACAAGAAAAGGGGATTTGTTTTCGGCATGAATCAAACCACAGCTGTTGAAATGTGGAACATTTTCTTTTTTCTAATAAACGGTTTGATCACATTCTGCTTTCTTTTGTGTCTTCAACTGACAGACATACCCTGTGGCGCTGTCTGCAGTCCACCGTGACTCCGATCTTGGCGAACATGTTGGAAGTTATGGACAGGTATGCAAATCTGGACTTGCTCTCTGGTGACAGGCTCAGCGAGGGCCTGATACAGCTGTGGTTGGACATCCTGGCAGACTCACAGAGTTTGGGTTTAACAACCGTCCAAAACCCAAGGTATTGTGGATTACGTCTTCTGTATAAGTCACAGAGTGAATTTAAGCAACACAAGGCTTCATTTTTCTTTGATTATCATATGTTCTAGTGAGTCAGACCAGGAGGTGCTTGTGCATCACTTCTTCATGTTGGATGGTGAAGAAAAACCCTGTGCTGCCCCGTTCAGCTGGTGCATCAGAATCCACCTTGAAAGTTTGTGGGAAGAATCAGAATTCATGCCAGGTTTGCCTTTATCTTGGTTTTGTATACTATAGAACATCTCTTATCAACAGTTTGGGTCTATGCCTACTTTCATTCAGTTGATGTCCTTCTCATGCACTGCACCAGTACATTCACTTAGCCACCATTATAATGTTTGCATGTGTAAGCGTGATCTATATCGAATTGTGTCAAATGTTTTGTTGTGGTTTTATGACTGTTTCTTAGTAAGAGAGGATGGTACAGGGAGGATTCTCCAGTTTGTGAGCTCCTTCACCAACAGCAGGCTGGGCAGTCACTTCCAGAAGCTCTCAGAAAAAGAGAGATTGGAGTACGGCCACCACTTTCTACAAGACTTTCTGCTGCTCGCTTTGAAGATCAAGTCTACGGACGAACTGACGGTATGGACATCTTGAGTCTAACATTTGGACAGACATGTTTTAGGGAACAGCCAGTAATAGTCTTCCCTTTTACACAGGTGTTCACCCGGGCCATGTTGGGCTGTGTGTCCGAGCTTCAGACGTCTTTGGGTGCTGTCACTGAGCTCTCTCCTGCTTGGATAATGGCTGCTGCCAAACATTTTGCCCTGAGACTGGACACTCTCTGCCACATATTTCTGCTGCAGCCCCAGCTAGCCCACAATGTTCAAAAGCAGGGGGGAAAGAGGGAGCCGCCAGAAATGGTGAGAATACCCTTAAGGAATCTAGAACGTGACTCTTGTATTTATTTTGAAATTGTTTGGACACACAGGTTACGTACAAGAAAATAGTATTTCACATTCTGTCATTACCTCCAAATTATATTCCGTTTTTTATTAAGATACCTCTAAAATTATTCCTTTCACCTTTTGCGTGGTTCCCAGCCTTTTTCCTTAAAGGAACCCTTTTTTTTTAATTCATTGAGTAAACTGACGATCCTTGACTAACTGACATCATAATTGATATTATATGTTATATTCAATTCATAACAATACCAGTAATGAACATCTGACACAGAGAGTAATAACACCAGGAAGTTTGTTCAAATTAAGCAATTTGGATACATTTTGAACAGTTCATTTCCTTTAAATATTGCATCAGACATACATTTTATTTATTTTTTTGAACCTTGGAAATTTGGTCTGTATTAGACATATTTTTATTCATATTTAAAAGCCTAATTTTCTTTTTGAAATTCAATGTTGGTTTTCTTCTCAATAACGCCTGGCTTTTGTTCCATTGGGTTGTTTTATTGGCATACTAATGCTGAACAGGCTGATTTTCAGGGAAAGAATACTCTGTTAATATAACTTGTGTTTAGGTCTTTACCGCGCCACTTTTCAATTAGATTTGTAGTTTAAATCTTAAATAATAATCCAAACTTTAAAACTCACTATGTAATTCAGTTGTCTTCACAAAAATGAATACAATTCTGAGATATAGGCCAATACATATGTGTGATTTAAAACATGTCAACTTGTCATAATCTTTTATTGTATGTCTCTTTTTTCTTGCAGGTGGAGGATATTCTAGCTCTTGGTATGTGTGTTGAACAGACTAAACTGCTGACAGTAACGTCCCAGCAGGAGTGTGAGACCTTCGTGAGCAGGATGAAACTCCTGCAGCCGTGTCTGGACCGAGCGTTCGGTCAGAAATACAGAACCCTCTGCAACCCCAGCTGTCTGCACCAACTGGACTCCATCAGGTGAGTGTGGTAAGATAAACATTGAGGAGAAAAACAAAGTTATTTATAGACTTTTTATTAATGACCTCATTCGCCCTTTCAGGTCACTGTGGCATGGGATGCTGGTTGTTGCATCTTTCATACAGCACATCATTTTTAAAGTTAATAAAAATGACTCAAGATTGAAAGAACTGGCTCTCAAACACTGCAACCTTCACCTGAACGTAAGTAAAATAGCTTTAGGCTCTGTGAATCATCTTGATATGACTGAAAAACAAATTGAAATGATATGACTGATGGTGACTTGCGACATTTTAATAAGCAGATAAAAGCATAAACAATGACTTTTGTGAATGAATTTGTTATTTGAAATAGCACCTGCACTTATTTAACCTGAAGGTTAATGTTAACACAATTGTTATTCTGTTTGCAAAGGCAGCCTTTATTTCAGGTGTTGTGGAAAGCCTCAGCTACTAAACACAGTATAAACCCCAACTAAAGCAACTTCGGAACCTAACAGGAATAGTAGAAATAAAATAATAACAAGTACCAAAAAGTATATTAAGGGACAAGAACAAAACATATTTGCAATAGTTGAACATTAAAAACAGAAACACTTTTATTTTGTAGTTGTCAGCAGTCAGATTGTGGGAAAAAAGAAGTCATGTTTAAGACTTCCTTTTCGTATTTCCTAACAGTTGATGCAGGAATCACCGGATGTAAAGAGTGTGGACACACTGCAGCAGCTGATCCGGATACTCAACTCTTTTCACGATGAGTGTATGAGCAGGGACCTGAGGTCAGGATCTGCCTTTACAATTTCCATTCCCTGTTTTTGTTTAGTTGAATTTATACCAATGAGCTTAAAATGTGACAAATTAGCCTATTATTTAACCACAGCTTCACTGTTCAATTCAATACAATACTTACTTTTAATTTGCAATGTACACAATAAGTAACACAATAATCTTCTTAAAATAAAGTTCTTATTCCAGAGTGCAACAGAGTGGTGCCGGAATGGTTCCTAACACACGGACATTAGCAACGTTAGCATTTTACCACTTCCGGTTACTTTGTCTCAAAGCAAACAGTTTAAAAAAAATGTGTTGCTAAGATGTCTGAAATAAGATTCACTACTCATCACGACAAACATTAGCAGAGTTGAATTGATGTAATTCCTCTTTAGCCTAACGTTAGCTTTTTACTTCTAGTGATAGCATTTAGGCTTCAAAACTCCTAACAGTGGTACCTATGTGGGAATGATCTTGCTGAACAAAACATGTAAGCATTTTAAATGTGTTTGCCAAATATTTTGCAATAATCCAAAATGGAATGGATAAATCCAATTGCATTTTGTCGAGTTAGCCCTTGCGATGCTAACTCCCTGGTTGGCTACATGAATACATCATCACTGTAGCACTCTTTAATGATTTCTCATGATATGTTCTGCACAGGTTGGGCATGTCTTGTCCAGTTTGCCTGTCGGAGCTCAAAGAGCCGGCCGTCCTGCCCTGTCAGCACGTCTTCTGTTTGGCCTGTCTGAAACGCTGCATTCAGGAACACAGTTACTGTCCTAAATGCAGGGCAGACCTGCCACCTAACTTCAGGCCGGCTGTTTCTCCTGACGTCAAGTGAGTTCAGAAAAAGTACTCATGGAAATTATAGGAATTGTATTGAATGAATCAGAATTCTATTGCTGCATGAATTAAGGAATGGGTAATTTTAAATGCATGACATTTTTTTGAATGGTAATAAAACTGATAATTATGATAAGACAGGATAGCCTGTAAAAATATGCGTTTATTGTAGACTATAGCTAACGTTAAGATTTAGGATGTGTAGAGCAGCTGTTGGCTAACAAGTTCACCATACTATCTGATTGTAATGAGTTCATGGTTTGTTTAAGACTGGTTTCTACTGCCCCCAAGCAATTTTAGGGGTTGTGATTTTCAACCATACCATGTTTCTATCAGTTGGGTTGCAAAAAAAACAACGAATTGTGATTATTTCGACTGATATTGTAATTGTCATAGGATGGCTATATTAGAGGGAGTAATAACGTGTGTTTCTTTTTTAAGATTACCTGTGCCAAACAAGGATTTTTTTTAAACTCTGAAGAATACCATTTATGGGCCAACATTTTTCTGAAGCGCCACAATATGTTTTTCACAATGACATTTTTCCCACATTTTGTGCTCACTGCAATTTTGATTGCGCACTAGTCCAATTTTGCAATTTCAGGACAATTTTTAAATAATTGTGTAGCCATATGCATCAGTCTGAGACACTCATTACTGTATGGCCACCTGATTCTATTGTCTGACAAATCTATCAGCTGTCAGTACCTTTTTTATTTTCCTGGTTCAGGGCAGCACTTGCGCGGCAGGCAGCGATCAGGGACTGCTGTAACTCCTTCTTCCTGGAGGTGGTGTCCAGGTTCTGCCTGTCAGAGGGACAGACGCCCGGGGAGGGGGTGGTGGAGCTACTCTTCTCCTTACTGGTCTCTGCCAACGGTCAGTGAGACAATAAGTCAATGATAATAATAACCAGTTAACTGAAGATGCTGTGCTAACGAGGCATTTACTCTTATATTTAATCCTCGTTGTGCTGCAGGGGACGTGTACCGGACCAGAGAGCTCACTCCCTTCCTGGAGTGTGTGGACAACAATCCAGTGGTGCGCTCTGTGCTGCCCAAACTGCTGCTGCAGTACAGGTGAGGGCATGGATCCAGTGAGCATGTGCAGGGAAATTACTCAAACCCTTTACTCAATCAAACGCAGTTACACAGCAAGTACAATATAGTGTCTATAGATATAAGTATGTGAAAAGTATTTCTTTTTTTGATGTATTAAAACATTTGCCTGTTTCCGTAATTGAATCTTATTTATAATGCCAAAATCAACGATACCAATGGAAATGAAAATCTCCCAAATTCCAGCCTGCTGGGTGATGGGTCATATGTATAGGGTTATTAAAGATAACGTTTTTTAATGTAAGTTTAAAAACTATCTTTACTATCTTGGTAGAGTGATTAGTGAGAAATAGAGCCTGATTTAAAACATAGATGCATTATAATGTACAATGTTGCTATATACAGTGGGGCAAAAAAGTATTTAGTCAGCCACCAATTGTGCAAGTTCTCTCACTTAAAAAGATGAGAGGCCTGTAATTTTCATCCTAGGTATACCTCAACTATGAGAGAAAAAATGAAAAAAAAAAATCATATTGTCTGATTTTTAAAGACTTTATTTGCAAATTATGGTGGAAAATAAGTATTTGGTCAATAACAAAAGTTCATCTCAATACTTTGTTATATACCCTTTGTTGGCAATGACAGAGGTCAAACGTTTTCTGTAAGTCTTCACAAGGTTTTCACACACTGTTGCTGGTATTCTGGCCCATTCCTCCATGCAGATCTCCTCTAGAGCAGTGATGTTTTGGGGCTGTCGCTGGGCAACACTGACTTTCAACTCCCTCCAAAGATTTTCTATGGGGTTGAGATCTGGAGACTGGCTAGGCCACTCCAGGACCTTGAAATGCTTCTTACGAAGCCACTCCTTCGTTGCCCGGGCGGTGTGTTTGGGAACATTGTCATGCTGAAAGACCCAGCCACGTTTCATCTTCAATGCCCTTGCTGATAGAAGGATGTTGTCACTCAAAATCTCACGATACATGGCCCCATTCATTCTTTCCTTTACACGGATCAGTTGTCCTGGTCTCTTTGCAGAAAAACAGCCCCAAAGCATGATGTTTCCACCCCCATGTTTCACAGTAGGTATGGTGTTCTTTGGATGCAACTCAGCATTCTTTCTCCTCCAAACACGTCTAGTTGAGTTTTTTACCAAAAAGTTATATTTTGGTTTCATCTGACCATATGACATTCTCCCAATCCTCTTCTGGATCATCTAAATGCTCTCTAGCAAACTTCAGACGGGCCTGGACATGTACTGGCCTAAGCAGGGGGACACGTCTGGCACTGCAGGATTTGAGTCCCTGGCGGCGTAGCGTGTTACTGATGGTAGCCTTTGTTACTTTGGTCCCAGCTCTCTGCAGGTCATTGACTAGGTCCCCCTGTGTGGTTCTGGGATTTTTGCTCACCGTTCTTGTGATCATTTTGACCCCACGGGGTGAGATCTTGCGTGGAGCCCCAGATCGAGGGAGATTATCAGTGGTCTTGTATGTCTTCCATTTTCTAATAATTGCTCCCACAGTTGATTTCTTCACACCAAGCTGCTTACCTATTGCAGATTCAGTCTTCCCAGCCTGGTGCAGGTCTACAATTTTGTTTCTGGTGTCCTTTGACAGCTCTTTGGTCTTGGCCATAGTGGAGTTTGGAGTGTGACTGTTTGAGGTTGTGGACAGGTGTCTTTTATACGGATAACGAGTTCAAACAGGTGCCATTAATACAGTTAACAAGTGGAGGACAGATGAAGTTACAGGTCTGTGAGAGCCAGAAATCTTGTTTGTTTGTAGGTGACCAAATACTTATTTTACTGAGGAATTTACCAAATAATTCATTAAAAATCCTACAATGTGATTTTCTGGATTTTTGTTTTCTCATTTTGTCTCTCATAGTTGAGGTATACCTAGGATGAACATTACAGGCCTCTCATCTTTTTAAGTGGGAGAACTTGCACAATTGGTGGCTGACTAAATACTTTTTTGCCCCACTGTATATTTTTGTAATGCATTATTATAGAAGATTCTTATGAGTGTAATGTGGATGTTCACAAAAATAGGTTGTCCTATTTGTGATGCAAAAACATCAGGACTCTAGTTTTTTTAATTTAAAATGTTGAAGATTCTCGTAGTCAGAGATTATTTGAGCCACACACTTAACACAAAATGTAATTAACACACAGCCACATGGAGCTGTTACAAGTTTGACTTTTTTGAACTTTTCTCAAGTATAAGTGCCCCAAATGTGTTCTTACTGCATCTACAATAACCGGTGGTGTATTCCTCAGTTTTGATCAGGTGAAGGCTCACATTCAGATCTACCTGAAGAATCTGGAGGAGAATCTCCTGAACAGAGAAGACCGTACTGAACTCTACCTGCTGTTTGTCAACTGCTTCCAGGTAAAACACAAGTCTTTCATTGTCTTATTACTTTGTGACTTGTTTTTTCTGCAAAACATTCATTAATACACAACCAGATACTATCACTCTTTGTTGAAAATGTTTACTTTTCTTCTCAGGACTCTCTGCTTTGCTCAGAAGCGAGAGAAGTGGAACAGAGTGCAGAACAACAAAGACAGGCAGAGATCAGATTCCTGAGCAGCTTTGCCAAGAAACAGACTCCGGACCGACAGCAGGACCCCGCAGAGTTCCTGCTCAACACGGCCCGGCTGAGGGTCAACCTGAGCACTGCTGCAGAGCTGCTAAAAGCTGCCGAAGCTCAAGGTCTGTAATGCTCAACTTTGTTTGGATACAATCACTGCAATGTTTCTATTTAGAGGAGTACAAGATTACAAAAGGCCTTTGTCCACATATCACATTTTCTGGCAGAAGGCCCTGGGCTGAGCCCCATCCCATCGCTTTTTTGGTGTTTCTATGAAAACAATATCTCAACAATGTATCACCACTTTTATAAAAAAGACTAGCCTGCTCCCTTGGATTTTATTATCTGTTTATGACACTTTAAATTTGTTTGACATTGTTTATTCACCATTACAACCAACCGGAAGATTCTTGCTCTCACACTTTGTATAAATGAGCTTTTTCACGCTCAATCTGACAGCTGTAGAACGATGAGAAAGATTAATGTACGGAGATTAAAGTAAACACTCACTGACGGCAACATCCAGTCAGCCTGGCTGATCTGCTCCAACAAATGGGCTTTTTCGGTCTTTGTTGTGGTCGTTTTGATCTGAAAGACATGGCCAAAAACAAGCTTCTCTAGCTAACTAGTGCTTTCCGAAAAGCAGAAATGTTTTCAACTGACAGCGCTTGGAGCAGACATATCCAAAATTGCAAAGCGCTCAGAAAAAACTGTGCTCTGTGGACACTGGGACACAGGCCTTAAGATTTTTTATGTAACAAGTTTTGATGTTCTTTTGTGAAATGCAGGCAGACCTAAGGACATGGATGCTCAGTTCCTGCAGCAGGTGAAGGCGGTGTGTGAGGATGGAGGGAATGACTGGCACAGGGTTTACCTGCTCCGGGCCCTGAACAAATGCTCAGGTATGGACAGCATACTGTCGCTGCTGAACATCCCGGCCTGGAGGTGGCTCTTCCCTGCTGACCTCCTCCGACTTCAGGTAAAGATATCTTAGAGAAACACATATCTGGTAAAGGCGCCCGAAAACTATTTTGCTAATCTCTATAACTGTAAGAATAATATTTTTTCGTACTTTTAAGAAAACATTGATATGCTTTTAAAACAAAACAGCTTTTATTTGAGCATTTTTTTTTCTAACAAGGGCAGTTATTTGCTGTAGAAACGCAATTAAAGACACAACAATTATTTGGTTTGGACGATAAAACGTCTGAATTATTATACATTTCGAACGCCAACATCACATCAGTGGTTCTGATAACACAAAATCAAAAGGTGGAGCCTGAAGATTTTTCAAACATTAACAAGAAAAATATAAAGCAGTTTACTTATTATTAACTTGTCCATCATCTTATTTATGTACTAATAACTTCAGCTTTACTCATTGTATCATTTAATCTATATCAAGTTTTCTTGAGAACCGAGTACTAATTACGTATTGTCACCATTCCATGGAACTAAATTGCTCTGTTTCCTAGTATGACCTTCTCCCTTGTGTTATAAAAATGTGATCCATAAGCTGGAACTGTTTACTGTGTAAAGAGGAGTGTTGACATAAAGAAAAAAACTCTAAAATATGATGTTTTCTCACAGAAGGTAACGCCATCTAACATGGACCCGTTCCTGTGCTGCGGAGCGTCTTACAGAGCCGTGAGAGAAGCTGTGGGCCAGGTGCTGCTGGAAAACAAGTCCGACAGCTTCATGACACAAATAAAGGTCAGATGAGTCCACAGCTGATAGTTCAAATGTTTAGTTCAGTGTGTTTATGAGCAATGGTCCTGCTTCAGTGCATTCTGCAGTCTGTCATTTCCCCTAAAAAACAGTAGAGGGCAGAGACAACTCTTTATTTTAACCAGGCACTATGTAACCATTTAATAAATATAACTAGTGTTGTTTTACACATATATGTGAAACTCATCATTTACAGTGTGTGCCAACATTAAACTTGATATTATTATGTTTTTACATTCAATTAATAATAAGCTTGATTTTGTTTTTATTTCAATCATTTAGTATTTTTTAACTATTTGGTCAATGTTTATGCTTTTAAATATACAACTAGAAAAATAAGCTAGCTAACGCAATTTGTAACTTTTCTGGCTCCTATTAGGACTAACTACCGGTATGTTTTCAATCCTTATCTGTTTAGACACTAGCCTCAAATTATACATTTCTAAAGTGGTCAAAACTAAATAAATAACTGTTATTTATAATTACAACTACATTGTAGTGTGTCATAAACTATTAAATGTTGCATATAAATGCCTGATCTGGATTAAACTAAATTATTACTGTTTGTGGGTAAATTACTGTTTATTTATTTGTGTAATTCCCATATTGAACAGTAAATGATGAGGGTAATAACATGGTGCTTAAAACCCCTTCAGAAACCCAGTTAAATTACTGTTTTATTTGTACTCACTGTTTTAATAACTGTTGTTTTTGTGTTTTGTAGAAGCTGAGAGATCCTCAGATGGGCCTGCTGGCCTTGGCCTTGTACAGACAGGTCACCTGCCGCTACAAATGCTCTGACGCCCGTATGCTTCCCTCCCCACAGGTCACTATACGTCCTATCTAATATCAATTGTGTCTATAATATATCTACTTTGTAACAAGTCGCTCAAATGAACTTACAGGAGTTGGCGGGACTGGAAGCTCTCCTGAAAAACGTCAAGTCAAAGGAGTTGAGGGAGTTCTGCGCTGCGCTCCTGTCCAATCACATCGGTGGACCGGGCTCAGGTCTTCGCATCAGCAGTAATGTTCCTGCTCAGAGACAAAGCCTCCTGGAGCTGCTGCTCCACCTGGACTCTGTGATGCTCAGTGGAAATATTCTACTGCTTCCTCTTCATCAGATAGCCTCCCAACCTCAGAATGTCACAGTAAGACATTTCTAGACATTTGAAAGGCCCAATAGGCCCCAAAATGTATAACTTCTTGTCTGGAAGAAAATAAGTGATGATGTCATAGTTATATAACCACATCTTGGAGACTTGGCAGAAAATAGTTGTATCACAAACATGAGGTGTGGAGATTAGAAGACGTGGTTGTTATCCAGACAGAGATAAATTAACAAAAATAGGAACCAATATTGCAATATTGGAAATGTTAAATCTTTAGTTTTTTGAATAGCCCTATACTAGGGACTAGGGTAATGGTTAAAAGGTCAAATATGTACTTTTATAATATAAAAATAACTTGTTCTGTAGTTACACTATTCCAAATGTTTCCAAACTTTTTTCAAACTAAATGAAATCTGTAGTGAAGGTAGAGTTATTGTTTTTATTGAGACACCCCTAGTGGCACATTACACACTTACAAACTTCCAACTTTATCGGTGTACAAATCTACATTTTACCATATGATTTTTATATCAAAAAGACACTGAACACCATAATTAGTTTACAGTTAACAAAAATGATCTTGAATACAAGCACAGATCAAAAAAACATTCCAGAAGATTTCAGTTGATAAGCTGTTGCTTTTGCTAAATCACATGTTCTTAAGAATGTTTTGTTTGAACAATGATGCATTTCCAGATATAACTGAAAATAATGAACTTTTATTATAATGCACCTTCCCCATACTCCAAACTATTTGCACATTAACGCAACTTACTTTTTCCTCTAAGAACTCCTTTCTGCCAACCATGCCCGACGATAATGCGAGTGAAGTCCTACAGTTGATGACTCAGGGAAACAACTCAAAAATCTACTGTAAGTATTTTACATATACAAGTTTAGCTTTTCTTTTTTTATTATAAATTATATGAATTGTCATAGAGGATATATTTATAATTTATTTTACATCATTCCCAGATTGTGCCAATGGGCATCCATGGGTTGTGACCGAGGTATGAGCTGGTTTTGTATTCCTCTTGCCAAACATTCTTTAAGAATACAGATTTCAATAAATAATACATGTTATGCTTCTCTATTATCTAAGTGTGGCAGACCAGTGGTTACAGCAATATGTCCCAAGTGTGGGGTCCCAGTTGGTGGGAGTAACCACAACCCAGTGGCTGGATTTACTGCAACGCAAAGGTATTATTCTCTACAACCTTTGTCACAGTATTATTTGTTAATTATTTGTGTTTTATTTAGGGGTGCCTCAATATTTACATTTTTTTTTTATTGATTTATTACTGACAATATTCTTATGATAATACTTTAAAATAGATATCAGGATTCATTTTGGCCACACTGATTGTGTAATGTAAATCTGCTAGTGTGACAGTCCTAGATTGATTGAACTAATGCTCCTCTCATCTGTATAAAGTGTCACAGATCAAACTCGGACAGGACACATATTAGGAAGGGCTCACCAAAGGTCTGAAGCCCCCGAGAGACAGATGACCAGCGCTCAGTCCTGCATCCTGCGGCTGCTCACACACCTCGCCATGCTTCAGGGCTCCATCAAAAACAACCGAGTGAGACTTCAGTTCAATTTGCACAAGATTTTGAATATCAGTGGTGTTGAATAAATGGCACAGTATAATAATACTCCTGTGGGTTTAATGTGGTTATTGAAGAGAGTTGGTGACATGATCCACCCCAGGCCCTCTGATGTTTCCAACTTCCTGTGGGAGCACCTTGAGAAGGACATGGACGTGTTGGGGCAGACTCTGGATCAGAACATGGACAACACAGCCGTCACAGTTCATCTGATTCTCAATGCCTGCACAGGATTCACTACAGGTGACGTTACAACTACTTTCAACTTGTTGCTCTTTAAAACCAAAAAACATGATCTTACTTTGCTATAATCTGACCACAGGTTCCCGTGGAGCAACACAGGATCTGTCCTCCAGACAAGGACGGCAACAGTGGGAGAAGTTTGTCTGTGGTTCTGCCATCAACCCCGTTCTTCAAGTAAGAAATACATGTTATTTAAAACCAGTGACTTGATCTATTACACGGTTGTAACTGGAAACAATTCCCAGGAAATAGGTTTTGTTTTTCTACGGGGACATTTGGTTGTCAAATACTTCATTTCCTAGAATCTGGCAAAAGAACAAATAATGAACCGATTTGTTTAGGGAATCGTAAACAGAACATTCAAATGATTAAAAATATATAAATATACTGGCAAAGTTATATTATTTCAGGAAAAATATTATTTTATGATCAAAAAGGTTGTAATAATACGATTACAAAAGCTGTAATTGAATCATAATAAAGTCATATTATTTCAGGAAGAGGGTTGTAATATTAAGATTATAAAAACACTAATTTAATGAAAATAACGTAATATTATTTGATAAAAAAGCTTGTAATATAAGTTAACAAACCTCCAATTTAGTGAAAAATAATTCCTACTATGAACTTTTAAAGTATTTGTATGAATTTATTATTTTGTATACATAAATTGGTGGAAATGTGGCCTTAAATAAAAAATGTGATCAATCAATACATCTTTAAAGAGGAATAAGAGAAATACACAAAGATGTTGATTGCCACATGGTGATAACATGATGTAACTTCCACCTGTCTGCTTTCAGGATTTGAAGAAGAATATGTCCAAAGCTCAGGACAGAATCGGTGCTGATGACGGTCTCGCTGGAAGCCCCCTGAGGATTCTCCTCTTCAAGGACCCCGGCTCCATGCTGACCCTCCCCTCCGACTGCCCGACACACCGCTCCTCCTTCTGGACTCTTCCACAGACGCTGACAGTGAAGCGCTTCTCTCAGTTGGTGGAGGAGGCACACGGACGCAGCCCCCTCCCCATGCTGAGCCTCTTCATCACCAAGGTACCCATCATCTTCAGGGGCATGTGAAATATCTGACGAAGACTGGGGGCATATAGTGGACTATAATTAAGATGATGTTTTTTTTTTTTTAAAGGGAAATGAAGTTAATGAGAATAACGTAACAATGTTAAGAAAGGTTTTAATATTAACACAGTAAAGCTCTGATTTAATTGAAGTTTCACAAACAAATTATCAACCTATCTTTTATAACTTTTTTCTAGACATACTATTTTTATTTTTATTTATTATAATTTTACTATAATTTCTTCCCCAAAATATATTGGATCTGAGAGACCCAACCAACAAGAGCCTCACATTTCAGAGTAATGGGAGAAGACGACCAGACCTTAGCTGTGTAACATCATTCAAAATCTTATGACTTTTTCAATATCATGTGCTTTATTATTTTAACTCTTCTATTTTAGTTGACCTGGGTCAGGTCATCTTCTCTTATTACTCTAAGATGTAAAGCTGTTTTTGTTAAGCTCTCTCATGTCCATGATTGGTCCTTTTGTGATGTTACTTTACAGTGATTTTAACCAACGCAGCATCACTGAATGTTATCATATGATAGTGTTGTATTATTTTGCCTGTGTGTGTCCCAGATACCCTGTGTGAGGCAGTTACATCACCTGCCTGAGCTGGCTGCTCTACAGTCCGACCTGTTGAGGGTGTTTCCACTGATGTCAGACTCCACAGATAAGACTATTGCACAGATGTTACAGCAGATACCAACAGGTATGTCAACATTTCACTTTTAATTCAACATACCCCACTCCTGACATCACACACACACACACACACACACACACACACACACACACACACACACACACACACACACACACACACACACACACACACACACACACACACACACACACACACACACACACACACACACACACACACACACACACACACACACACACACACACACACACACTGAGCCTTCTCACTGTCCTCATTAGGATACCAGAAGAAGATGCTGAACGAGAGAGTGAAGAAATTCATGAAGGTGTGGAACTGCCTCAGAGCAGAGGTGGCTAACTGTAAGCATGTCTGCATTTACATTTAACTCTGATGTATGCATGGAAAGTTATAAAGGAGTAACTATTCCTGTGTGGCTTTCACTGCATTCATTGTGAATGATGTATTGATCTGTCTAGAGCAGTATGAATATCCCTGTGTTCCATCCAGATGGAGTTTCCCTCCCACACTCCCCCCCCTGCCTGAAACACCTCCATTGGACTCCTCTGTTCACTTCTGTAACATAGTGTCATCACTATGTTACACTTGTGTGTCTATTGGCTAGCGCTCCAACACATTGTACATGATATACAATGCAATAAAAGTATAGTTTAACAATTATTTAAAAGAGGACTCAATTAAACATTATACATTTGTGAAAGTTTATGTCTTTACTATTCCTCATAAGGCAAAGTTAAGTTTTCAATTCAATGCCAGCTTTGTGATCAATATTAGAATTTAGGTAGGGACCAAATGTGACATAATGTCTAGATATTACTGTTGATAGAATAACATGTGGTCTACACTTTTTTCAAAACATTTTATTTGAAATTCATTGTTAGATTTATTATTTGTAAGTAAGAGTGCTTAGGGTTGAAATCTGAACTGGTTGAACAGCAGTGTTTAATATAAACTCTCTTCAATGTTGGTATCATAATATCTTGTGAAATGTGAAATAATTAAAACACATTCTAACTATATAATGTAACAATTCTGTCAATTTTGTTAATGTACAAAATCTAATACAATTGTGAAATAAAAATACAATTGAACCAAATGAAAACAGGTATTCACAACTGTAATGATTATGTATGCCTTGTGTTTCCTCTTTTCACTCTTTTACTTTCTCCCACGCCTGTGTGTTTGCAGCAGCAGAGCTGGATGTGAACTTGTGTCAGGAGGAGGTGACAACCGAGAGCTCTGGGGAGTTTCTGACGCCGTGCCGACATGGACGGGGCTCTTGTCTCCGAACTCTGGTGGACTTCCTGTCGGAGGCTCACAACAGCCTGGTGAGAGCCAGGCTGCCAGAGGACAGGTCAGTACCCCAGCTTCCAAACGTAGCGAAGTAGAAGTACAAAGTAGCATGAAATGAAAATACTCAGCTATAATAAATACATTTTCTCAGCCTTTTGTTCTTAAGCTAACAGTTATTCAGCTGATCAAGGACATCCTCCTCTTTTATTTCCCCACAGTGAATACAGTGTTCCTTTAGAGAGCATATCAGAAACCCAGCTGACCCTGTGCAGCCCGGAGAGAGAGCTGCTACCTCTGGTTTTATCCCACTGCCACTACACCTTGAAGAAAGGTGGGGAGACCGACAGCAACTACGACCTGCCGGGCATCCAAACCCAGCTGGCCCACCGCTTCCTGGCTGGAAAACCACTTATCCAAGCGGTAAAATCAAACTGCTTTACTCTGGAATGCTTTTAAACTCTAAAATGTGCTATTTGTATGTGTTTGATTTACCCTACCTATTTCAAACTAATGTTAAGAAAAATGATGTTTTAGAAACATTTAGTACTGTAGTAGAGGTTAGTTTTTTATTTTTATAGTATTTTATTAGTGTTAGTAGTTTTTTAGCTTGTAATCTTTCTGGATGATACAGAATCTCTCCAATGTAAGCTGTGTTAGTAATATTTATTGTAAAAACATTCTTTTTTCGTGTCTGTCTTCCGATTCTTAAGATTCAGGTAGCTTATTAGGGTGTCCCATTTCACATACCGTATCTCCATATCTCCTATTGATTGTATGTACATGGAAGAATAGCAGACATTCTGCTTACCAGCGCTCTTGTCCTCTTTGATCAAAATCAGGACACCTCAAGATACTTAAACAGACAGCTGCAGGACTTCTCTGTGATTCTAGCCGAGGTCAGAGGCAAGATTCACCAGGTAAGACCATTTCACACTCTTTTGAAAAAGGAACATTTCACGGTACCAACGTCTTCATCTGGAACTGACTAATGCCAGCCGAAGAATGTTCACAGTAGTTTTCCTGCAGGATTTTGTGAGGCCACTTTGTAGGAGGTCAAATTCCTTCCCTCTCACTTTCCCCTGTCTGTACCACAGGAACCGCTGAAGGGTTCGGTGAGCAGCGCCATGAAGACGGTGCTGCGCTCGTACACAGATGTGTGTGATGCCGTGAACGTGGTGGATATTGGCCTTCGCTTTCTTGGCAAGGCAGGCGGGGATCCACAGGGTCAACTTCTGACCTACCTCACTGATTCACTGCAGATGGAGAAGCAGATTTCCAGCACTGTAGCCAAGGTAGAAAGCTCCAGACACACAGATATTTACAACACAGTTAATGTTTTATCTTCTGAGGCCGAATAAATATACAAGCTGACCGTATCTATTCTGGATAACTTTAAAGGGGCCCTATTATGCTAATTGTCAGGTTAATATTTATAATTTATGTCTATATACTGTGACATGTTTACATGCTTTAATGTTCAAAAAGCTCTTTCTTTTTCTCATACTGCCTGTGCTGCAGCTCCTCTTTTCACCCTCTGTCTGAAACCAGAGCCCAGTCTGCTCTGATTGGTTAGCTGGCCGGCACTTTTGTGATTGGTCAACCGCTTGGAGATGTCACGCCCCTAAAATATCACAGACAATGTGTTAGAGCGCTAGCCAATAGAAGCACAAGTGTTACATAACAATGTCACTACATTATGAAAATGTTGGTTTTTCTCGAGTCAAAACCAATATCCTACATTTTCCAAATCCTTTCAACAGAATGGGATGTGATCATGTTTACATTTTGTATGCAATGTACCTAAACAACAACTGTTCATTGTTATAAACCTTTCATCTTTTGAAACGTATGTGTGGTATTAGGTAAAAATATCCATCATGCTATACTTTAACTTAAAACTACATGTGAATACATTGGATTATTGTTGTGATGTACTACAATGCATATTCTGAAATTCAATCTCCACTTAATATGCACTATCATGCAAAGATAATGTTACTACTTACTAGTGTTGGGTTACAGAAGTGAAGCAAGTTTAACTAGTTTGCCATACAAAAATGTATTGGTTCAAATAGCTTTGGCAGAAACCAAATACAATAAGAGCCATAAATACAGTAGTTATAACTTGGCATGGTGTTTTTACATTTTTCATAATTGTCATAATGTTATTTATTGTTTTAAAGGCTCTTGGAGAGAGCAAACTTGAACACAGCATATCCACCTGGCAGATCCTGACTTCTTGGAAATCTGAGCTAATGCTAAGCAGAAAGCAAGTAAGTATTACAAAAATCATAAAAATACATGACTTATTAGGATTTGGCAGAAATTATAATTATAACATACAATAGTTGATTTTGCAGTCACAACAGTCAACATTTGCAATCGCTTTTAAGACTTTAAGACTTAAAAATGCAAAATCCATGAAAGAAACTCATGGATTGACCACGGTATTTCTCTTTGAGTCTTTATTCTCACTCGTGACCCCGCTGGCTGCCGGCGACTGACCCCAAACACCATGCAGAGTTAAATGTCCTGGGCTGTAATCCATTGAAAGTGTGCTGTCTGACACGGCAGGCGCCCACAGTTTGACCCCAATAAACACTGAATTTGATGAATTCTGACTCCACTGAAGTATTTTAATTTTTTTATTACACCCAATTGCTGATCATGTTTCAGGACCCGTTTCAGAAGCTACCCACAAAGTTCCAGAAGAAGCTCTCTGAGGACGAGAGGAAGGGGCTGAAGGTTTTCCTTGCTGCCACAGATGTTGAAACATTCTGTTTGGAGCTGCATGAAATCCTGCTTCTGAAGATCAACCACGACGTGCCTGACGAGGGTTACCAAGCCCATTGGGAGTAAGCAAAAAACCATTTGCATTCACAGTGAAAACACAACCATTTTACCATTTGTGAGGTTAGAAGGTGACACACCAAATAGTAAAACAATCCCAAAACATTAGCACTTTTGGCTTTTCTTCCCTATTTTAACCAAAAGTTGTATTTAGGAATGTTCTTTAAGCTCCTGAATATCAGAAGTGTGTATATTGTCAGTTCAAAGATTATCATCCTAGTCTAAAGGAATCCATTGATTTCAGACAGTTTGAATCAGAGTAGAGTGTGGTGGTCTCACCCAGGGGCTGTCCCCTGGTATTGAAGCCTTTGGACTTCCAGGATGAGAGTGTGACCCCTCCAGGCAGCCATCTGTCAGGGAAAAGCAGCTTAAGTTGTATCCCCTCGGCCGCAGGTCATTTCTATTGAAGCAGCATCTGGGCAGGGAAGTGAATAGGCCTGCTCATGGTGAAAACAATGGATGCAGTGCTAACAGTTGTTTTGTTTGTGTCCTCCCACCCTCCCTGCTGTCTTCAGCGTCAGGTCCACCTTAGAGAACCATTTGGAGCAGAAAGGCCTTTCAGATCTGCTGGAGCTCGAGTCTTTATCAGAGGACACCACTCTGGAACAAGGGGCTGACGTGTGGAGGGCTGCTGTGGAGTTCAAATTAAGAAGATAAATTATGATTACAGTCTTATTTCTGATCTTTTTCTTATATTGCAATTTATTTGTGTTATTGTTATATCATTAATGCGATATCTGCATTAGGATTGAATGTCTATGATAATGATAGGGCATGTTCTGATGAGTCTAAATATATCTGTATATTTTGAGATGTCTGAAAGTGACAGGATAGTGCAGTATATGTATTTAAAGCAGGCCTATTTTTATATTAATTATGTTATGTAAAGTGTGTTAATAACAAATCAGGGAACAATACTTAAGTTGATTATAAATTAATCAGAATTTAGTTTTCGGTGAAACCATTTTCCAACGTCGAATAATTACTTTTCTTTTTTGTTAAATTGTTGGCACTTTCTATTTTATTTTTCCTATTTTTCTTAAAAGACATCTTACATTTTTGAAGCTGTTAAAATTGAGTCCATTTTATAAGACAGGCTCTTGATTTATCTCTCTAAAGACAACTTACAAATACATAACTTTAAGTAAAGTATATAATAGATAAAACAAATGGGGAAACATTTGAAACACTTAAGTTTAACGGTTTAAAGATCAGGTAAAGAATTAGATATCGTATCACATTACATGCTTTATTGTTTGACTTTAAGAGGTTGAAGAATGTTGAGATGAAATAATGTATTATTGAACTCATTGCATAAACAAAATAAAACTTGTACATTTTAAACTTTGTGGTATTTGTCAGTTATAATAATATGAATAACTGTTTACACATGACCAGAAACACATTCCTTCTAAGCAAGACAAAACTCTCATACATATTTTCAGTAACATTTACCACATAAGTTGTTTCTCTACTCAATTGGGCAATGCCTGAATAAATGGACAACCATTTCAGAACATCCATAAAATCAGTTTGCCATCACACCTCCCTTTGCAAAGTCAACCAAACCGTTGTTCGATCCACGCCCCTAGGAATCCAACTCAGTAGACCGACAACTCCGTCCAGCCAATCAGATGACATAACCAAGAGACAATGATCTCCCTTAACCAATCACAGACATCCAGAGGCGGCAATTACGTGTGTTGTTACCACAGAGATGATGTTACGCGTTATTTGGTTCCCAGTGTTTGTCCAGTGAGTCAACGGAGTACTTTCACTGGGTATCAGGAGGATTGTGTTGGGAATTAAAACCGTAACGCGTACTACAGCTTAACAGCAATGGTGCCAACCAGCTTTTGAAGTAAGTACTTACATTGCTTCTTCAGCAAACAACACATTTGAGGTTAATTGAGGGATAAACGTTGTATCTAGAGAAACGCTTAAAAGAAACAAGCCAGAAACACAGTCGTTATTATTTCCAACCAATAACCGTTAACGTTAGCTTAGTTTGGCAGCTGTAATAAGGCAGTGATTTAACAAAGATAGTATCTTAACATACTTTTTTTAATTACTTCAAGTTAATTTGCAAAACATCCAGTTGTGAATTATCTTTAGCAGTCAAGGTAACGTTACTACTAGCATCACTCTTACATTAACCGTTAACGTTAGTTAAGCTATAATAACTGTTAGCTTACCGTAAGAGTAGCATACAAACGGCTAGCTTGCAATTATGTTAACTCACACTAGCTGCTGTGTTTTCTTCTATAGCTCGTGCGGTTTCACACGTCACGATGTCTATCATACCTGGCATGCTTTTACAACCTTGTGTTTGTGATGGAAAGATGATTACGTTAGCTAACAGAGCTAACATACACCTGCTCTAGTAAAGCAGCAGTGGATTTAGGTTACCAAGTACATTTACTCAAGAACTGTACTTAAGTAAAAAATGTAGGCGAATGTTGTACTTTTTACTCCATTACATCTATTTTTCAGATTTAGTTACTAGTTATTTTGCAGATCTAGATTATTAATACAAAATGTAAATGAACTAAGACATTATTATATTTCTTACAGGTTTAGCTAGCCAGTAGTGTATATACAACTCCAGTTTGTCCAAGTGCATCATTGAAGTTATGAATACAATACACAAATACACGAATAATTATAATACAATAATTTTAAATATATTGTGCGCTTCTGCATGACGAGTACTTTTGGTACTTCAAGTATATTGGTTATGCTAATACTTTTGTACTTTTAAGTAAGTGCAATTTTGAATGCAGTACTTTTACTTGTAGCTAAGTATTGTTACAGTGTAGTATTGCTACTTTTACTAATATCACTGTTCAGCAGCTATTGTCAAAAGTTGTCAGGAGCAACAATTATGTTTTTTTTAAAGAGCTGCTTTCAAGGCTTAAACTTAGCAACTCCAGGGTTATATTAGCCTCATAGCCTCATCATCATTACATAGTATTTATTTTACACGTTACCTAGCTTGAGTCGTAGCCAACATAATAAACATTAAGCTGTTAAAGCACAAAACAATTAATGTAACTGTAAGTACTGTTAGTTATACTTTGATTTCAGCTTGTTCTCCACGTTTTCAACGTAACCCAGCTGTAGTATAAATAGAGTTAATTTGTTGTTGGTTACCCTGGGAGACAAACAGTGAAGAGGGAAGTGGCTGTGACTCCCTCTGTTGTTGTGGTTTATTCTTCTAAATCCAAAAAGCCTGCGGGGCCTATTGTGTCTCATAAGCAAGCCTTTTTGACTCTATTTCAGGTTTTCAAAGAATGCATCCAACACGAAGCCCTTCATCCATCCCGACAGGTGTCTCAGGAGATGCCTTGGATCTCAGCTTGTCAGGCTCCCAGCTATCCATGTCCAAGAGACCCAGCAGTGCATCACCTGGGAAATACTTCTCTCGGTCTGTGTCGGTTTCTGTGGCAAGTGACAGCAGAGGGAAACGCAACACCCTGGTGAGAAACTGTGCTGGCTACAGAATGGATTGTTAATGAGTTATACCATAATCTAACCAAGATGCAGGGGCAAATCATGACACTCTTATTAGTTGCTTGTCTCAGAAAACATCTTATAATTCATTAACACACTTTATTAAATCCACAGAGCGATGTCGGCTTTGGTAGCTCCCGCTCCATCAAGAACCTTCGGCGGTCCAACAGCACCACCCAGGTTAATCAGCAGGCCAACATCAGTTTAAGGTACAAAAACAAACATGGTGGGGTATAACCCTGGAACATTTGTAACACATTTATATGTGAAACAGAAGTATTGCAGTGAAAATCACTATCCCCTCTTTTCTCTCTGGGCCAAACCTATTTTCTTCAGTCTTATCACTGGCATTGACACACTAAACTGCATAAAGAACAGTATGTGCTGCTGATACATGTACTGTGCAGAGCCTCAGGCAAAATGTGCTCTTAGAAGATCATCAAATGACCTTTACAGCATCTTACATGCGTCTGAAAAATGAAGGACATGTTTTTGATATGTCATAAAAGAATGTGTGCATTTCAGATAGTGTGTGCAAGACCGTCTTTACGTCGTGCTCATGTTGCAACAACATTGGTTGTAGGATGTACTTTCTTTTTTGTTGTTGAACTTTTCAGCCTCCTATGGACCTGTGTTGGAAAAATGCACTTCCCAAAAATAAATAAACCCAGGATTAATGTATGTTACAAATCTAATGCAATCGTGATATCCATATCAAGTTGCAAAAAAGTGAACCAACTAGCTCTCCCTGTGTCTCAGCTCTCCTGCATGGAGTGTTTGCTCTTTAAAGCAGAGTGGCTCTCTTCCCTGAGCAACAGCTGGCAGGCCTAAAGCCTCAGCAGTTTGGACAATAGGAGTTGTAGCGCGCCAGCTCCTGCATGATAAAGAGTGGAGGGATGCTGGGCGGCTGTTGCTAGGGTCACGGGGTGCAGCAAATTGCTTTGTCCCAGGTTAGAGGGGGAGGGCCCGGACCCTGGAGTCAGGTTACCCCCACCACCAGGAGCCAGTGAAAGGAGAAGTGTGTGTGTGTGTGTGTGTGTGTGTACACGCTCTGGTTCTATTGTCCAGCAGCTGCCGCCATCGCCCCACCGAGGATGCAGACCAGAGGGGCTTTACATTTAAAGACATTCTAAATACCCCCCTCCAAATCTCGTAGTCTTTCTGGGCTGTCATTGGGTCACTGACCACCCCTCTCACCGTCCTCCCTCTCCTCCCTGCACCACTTGTAAAGCAAAAAAGAGAGGAATGTGCTGCCTGAATTGTGTTGTCAGATGGCTTTTCATTGGGCCAGCTGGCATCCCCCCCCTGAAGACACACTCGCTCACTCACATGCACATTTCTATACTAACCCAGACAGAAACACCCTGCACCGCACAGATACCAGAGGCCTGACAAGAGGTCCCCCTACATCTGCGCCTCATGATGGAGGTGTTTGGTGTGTGAGGCTATTTGGAGGGTGAATGACAGGCCATTGGGATAAACATATGCATGCACGTATTTACATGGAATCCATAATGGAATTCCCCTAGCAGACGGTCAGCTGCTACACACTGAATTCCAGAACTTGTGGGGGATAGGAGAAGGGGGTGAGTCCTGTTTCTGCAGCTGTCATTACAACATTTAATCACAAAGGCTGCCGCTAAAAGCCAAGACTCGGGGTTCCGTCACTGTGTCGTGTTGTTTAATTGTGTTAAGTGCACTGCTAAGCCCTTGTTACGTGAAAATGAAGCCCAGAATGTGATTTTACCCCACTAAATACGACACGTTAGAATTAGTTTTGTCTCACATTTAGCACCACAGCCTTTTAAAGAGTCAGTTCACCCAAACCCACTCTACTGAAACTAATCCTCGCAAATCGATAACAGTCAGATTATTTTTGGTCTTTTTTGTTGCCACAGAAATAATATTATACATTATTGTTCTACATAAACAATGTGACTAACCTGCGGCCCGCTTGTCTTGATTTCCCAGTCAGGAGCAGAGTGAGGACTACCTGGCTCTGTTTGACAGCAGCTCAGATGGACGCAAGAAACTGGCTAGCCTCAGCAAAGCCTCTCCAGACAGAACCACATGGAACATTCTGGTAATTGTCATCAACCACTCTGTTTGTTAACTCGTCATCACCCTTGATTTAATATACGTCTTGACAATCATATTATCTATACTAAGTAGCTCAAAGGTATATCCAGTTGTGTATCCAGTATATCCTGAATTAGGGGTCTTGCAATATACCGGCATTTGCGATAACTTTGATACATGAAAAAAGAAGAATTTGTGTGTTAAAATACAAATACAGTATGATTATGTTGTCTAAATAACCCAGCAACTTTTGACTTCACTTCCATTTATTTCCGTACTTTTTCCTCAATCTCCCTACATTTTCAGTGGAATTAATTTTCCAATAAAAGACACAAAAAACCCACAAAAAACTAAATAAAAGGGGGATTTGACAGAAAGCATTATTATTATTATTATCTTTTTTCTATAGATCCTTGTGTTCATAAACATGCCCAGCACATTTCGTAAAATCTATCAGAATATATTAATCAGAAATATCCTACAATTTGACACAAAAAGATTTCAACTAGAAAAACCAATCCGTCCCATTAATTGATTCTCTAAAACATCCAAATCAACTCAAAAATCCTTGGATTTGCCATCTTGGATTCTTAAGAACTAGGAAAGAGATTCAGCATCCTCAATAACTCTGGGAACTACTCCAATATTGTCCAAACTGTCCAAACCATTGTTGGAAAATTATCCATGATGATAGATGATTTTGCCATTTAATGCAAATTAACGCATTTTGTGCTAATTGTGCAAATTCCCCAACATTTGCAAGTTAGCATCTGGCAGTTGCTGAACACTGGGTAGTTGTGTTGGACATCAAACATGGATGTGATCCACATGTCCAGGGTTAATAGTGCTAGCAAGTTGGCTATTATGCAGAATTTAAAAGTTTTACTATAGTTGTTACCCGATATCAGTTTTAACGGTGTCAAATGTTTCCTTAGTTTATGGGGTAATAAGTGTGTATTCCTTGCTTTAAGGATGATCAGCCCAGAACATTCCCCCTTCACTCGAGCTCCCGCAGCACCGACGGTGTGGTCTCTCCCTCCGGCCCGAAGAAAAGAGAGCCTGGCATCACTCTGGCTGCCACCTTCACTGCCAACAACAGGTGGGCAACTCTGACACACACTCGCTAAAACGTCTAACAAAAAAAGAGTTAAGTCCACTGGTCCGGTGACTACCTGCACTGCTGCATTCTGGTTTCCTAGCTGCTTCTCATGTTTCATACCTGTTGATCATGGCAGCTGATACTGCCTTCAGGAATTCCTCCCACACACTGATGACTTCTTCTTTCATGGAAATGGTGTGCATAGGCTCAGTTTGTAATAGGGTTGAAGAATTTGTGTCAAAGTATGTAGTATCAGTAACTGTAATTCCTAAGGGGGTGAAAAGGGGCAGTGGCCTTTTCAAGTCCTTTTTCTCACGTACAGTACAGGCGTAGACATTAAGGGTACAATTTTACCATTGGTCACCATTGTTTTACCAGTGGTCACCATTGTTTTACCAGTGGTCACCATTGTTTTACCAGTGGTCACCATTGTAACCACTGACCCAAGAGCATTCGTCCAAAGAAAATTGACTTATAATGAAGAAAATTAACACATTTGTTGCAATAGTAATTTATGCACTAACTACATTACTACTTGTACTACAACATTTGAATCATCAGTTCTTCCTCATTTTCCTCAATTGTTCATATTTGGTTTATTAAAATAATGATATTGTGGTCATTGATAAAAAAAATTCTGCTTTTATTATGAGTATTATTATTTGTATAATGTGCTCTCTGCGTTCCTGTCATTAGGAGTTAGAAATATAATGGCTATGTATTAGATTAGATTAGAACCTTCATTATCCTCAACTGTTGGGACATTTCCCTATAGCCAATACCTTTATATTTTCCTATCTTCACTTACTTGTCAGCATAGGTCGGCATTGATGTACAGAGCCGACAGAAGACCTTGTTTATATTGGCATCATATTGAGAGGTGCAGCCAGTGACGCGTCATAAAACCAGGAAGTAAGCTGCTGGTTCCCTCGACAAAAAAGCAATGGGATTTCTCCACAGGGTTTTGGAAAACAGCTGGAAATAAGGTCTGTGGAAAACGAACCTGTTTGATAAATGCACGTTTTGTTCAGCTGGATAATATCCACATGTCTGCCCTACTTTTATAATTTTCGAATCATAAATCTAATCGATAGATTATAAAAGGGTTTTAGGACGCGTCACTGCACCACTCTATAGAAGCCAACTCCTCAAGCTCAAGCTGGCTGAAACTTTCTCTCCCTCTTCTTCTCATGCTCCCTGTCACTCTCCTTTAACTCCTCCGGTGACTTTCTTTTATTTGAAGATTGTTTTTTGCCCGGAGCTTGGCCGGTTACCGCTGATATTAAAAACATTTTGGCGAATGGTTAGGTGGCGCGATAGTCTGTAGTGAAGGAACGCGTTCCCGCTCACGGGAGCCTGCTCGCGCTGCACGTCGCAGCAAACAGCTGTTTGCTTTTCACCCAACAACAACAACCGACTCACGGAATGTTATTAATAAACGAAACAATTTAACTAAATTGCTAGTCAAAATACCAATACAACAGGAAACATTTTTGTTTTTTAAAGCAATATTTTTAGTTGCCCGAGCGGGCAAGTGGAAAGTACGTTATGCTGGCCCGGGGTGTCTAAATAGTGCTTCCGGGCCAGCGGGCCATTTATAATGTCGAGCCCTGCAGTATCATGGAGGGTGTCATTGTGCCTTTTTTGTTTTTCCCAGGAGCAACAAGGGAGCTGTGGGGAACTCTGTCACCACCATCTTACACAACAACTACTCTGAGATACCACTTACGCCTAAGAGCTCCAACCAGAGGCCGTCCTTTAAGTATGGACTCAAATGAACATTGCTTGTTTGACATGTGTTTGGAGATTTTATTAGGCCTTATCCAATATGTTGGGCGGATTAAATGATTCATATCAGTCAGTGTCAGTTATATCGTGTTTCTTATTCAATGTCATGATAATTGTTTATGTGCACAGTACTGATATTATTTTATGTCGGAGGTATACGTTATTATGATCACTATATCTTTTTTTGTACTATGAAAATAGTTTCACACTCCACCAAAAAAAACCTTAGTAAACCTACCTATTCTGCCCATCCTTTAAATAATAATGGTTTTATAGACATTACATTGTATTTAACATATTAATATTAATGTGTTGACACATGTTTTTCATTAATATGGTTTTTATTTGTTTTAACTACTATTACTTTGATAATATCCTTAATTTCTTTGGTCTCTAATTAGTTAAAATGCTGAATTGTCTTTTCGGTGTTTTTACAGCCCACACTTTGTCTGTCTTCTCCTGCTTGTCAGTCATCTGTACAGCCCTGCAATAACCTTTAACAAGGTGTCATTCCAATTAAGATTAAGATTGACAGTTTTTTCGTCTTTCAGCAACATCCTGAAGGCCACAGCAAACGACGAGGTTTCACAAGATAACAGCTCCCTGACAAAGTCTCAGAAGAATTTCTCTTCAACTTCCTCCACCTCAAACAACAACTCTCCAGTGTCGGCCCAGGGAGGCAGCCCCACCACGCCCCGAAGGAGGGAGGCCACTGAGGAGGAGGCCGAGAGGTCTGACCCACAGCACGGTTGTGTGTTTACTGTTCTGATGATGCTGTCTGATAATTGTTCCGTGACCCATAGCTGCTCCTTTTTGTATTTGAAGGTTTATTCAGCAGGTGAACCAGGCAGCAGTCACTATCCAGCGCTGGTACAGAAGCCATGCCAAGAGGCGACACACTAACCAGGCAGCGCTCAAACGCACCCTTGCCAGTAGAAGAAAGGTATCCATCTGTGCCCCAGGCTGCCTCTATCCTCACCTTTTATTCTCCATGGCCTTAACTGGGTTCATCTCTCTCTTTCCATTGCTACTGTAATAAGAGATACACTGTCTATGCTCTGCCCTTTTAGGAGTGGGAGGAGAGAACAGAGGAGGAGAGTCACCTGGAGCAGCAGCAGAAGAAGGATGAAGACAGGAAACGGATCCGAGAGGAGAAAGCTCGTCTGGCCCGCCTGGCTGCCATCCAGGTGCCCACATCTGATTCACTTCTAGCTGCATTAGCGTTTCCATAAAGTGTGGAGACGTGCAAGAGATATCTTTTTAAAAGTCTGGTCAAAACTGAAGTAGACAAGACTGTGATAGCCTGACTCCCTGGCTTAATGTGTGCCAAAGTATTTGTCTAAACACCCAGCAATAAGGCGCTTCTGTTTACAGATCTTGCCTGGGAAACATACTTGAAATCATGTTCCCATTATGCTACAAAGGTTCTTAAAGAAAGACATCTTGTCTCTATTGGAAATTCTCTAGTGACAATCTATAAAATAGTCTGTAGATATTTGATTTGATTTCATGCACTTAAGTTCCTTATACCTCCAAGCACTTTTTTTCTCCCATGATTGTAACGGCTTACAACATTGTCTTGTGTCTCCCTCTGGTGGTGTGTAACAGGAGCTGCAGCAGAAAAGAGCCCAGCGGAGTGCAGAGGTGCAATGTGCAGCTGAGGTGGAGCAGGAGAGCCGGAGGCAGACGGGTGTGGGCGGACGAAAGAAGCCACCCAGGATTTCTCTGACCAACAAAAGCTCAGCCTCAACGAGCAACAACAGCCCGATGTCTCCCATAGATGTGAAAGCCAAGAACACAGGTCTGTGTTCCTTTAACTTCGTATACATCATTCATTTACATTCATCCTTCTCATAAGATGAGATAAGTCATTTGAACTTATTAGGAAAGAAAATAAGAAAGTCATTATCTTTGAATGATTTGTGGAAAACTAAAAGTCTGGAATTCACCCAAAACTACTGCAGAAGTTCTGCAGCAGGAGTGAAGAAGACATTAAGCTTGACATTTGTAATATACACTTTTATTTTGAAGTTTGAGAGAAAGTTATGTAACTTTGTGCAACTTGGTCCAAATTATTTAATATTTGGTGTTTTATTATGGACACGTTTCTTAAATGTTTGGGCTGGCTGTCAACTATTGTTCTTGTAAATAAAGCACAATTAAATCACTTCATCTCCTATTTTGAACATAGACAAATACGATTATGACGTAAATATGTAATAAATGTCTTTTTATGTGTTCCCACAGACTCTAATTTGAATGTTGTTTCTGAATTGGAGCTAAGCTTCAGAGCCATTTCCCCAGCTCTGTCCAATCACAGAGGCTCTCAATGTTCCCAGGTAAATACAGTGTATCTTCACAGCTTTACTCTCCACTTGCTTCCTTCCTTACCCTTTCTCGTTATATTTGACAATCCTCTTTGTGTTTCCGTCTCAGGATCAGGAGGACAGAGCAGAGGTCGAGCTGGAGCAGCAGCAGCAGCACAATGACAGGAGATTAATTCGTAAAGAGAGAGCTCGTCTGGCCCGCCTTGCTGCCACCCAAGCAAACATTTCAGATGTATGTACTTTGTTGTAAACTTAATACATGGTTAAAGTAATGATTGGTCACAACTCTTGATTGACAGATGTCTCCCTCTGGTGGTGTGTTGCAGGAACTGCAGCGGAGGGTTGCAGAGGCTCAGCACATAGCTGTGGTGGAGCTGGAGAGCCTGAGGCCAACGGGTGTTGTCGGACGCAAAAAAACACCAAGGATTTGTCTGGCTAACAAAAGCCCAGCCTCACCGAGCAACAACAGCCCAATGTCACCAATAGATGTGAAAGCCAAGAACAAAGGTGGGCCTTATGAAATGCCAAAATATCCACTATACCAGCGGTTTTCAAAGTGTGAGGCGCGCCTCCCCTGGGGGGCGCCAGAGAGCTTCAGGGGAGGCGCAGCGTGAGACACAAAAGAACGAGAAAAAGACGAGTAAAGTGACACTTGCCCACTTGTGGCTGTCTGTGGAGACCGAGTTCCCCCACCTCGCCAAAAAGGCTGTAAAAGTGCTCATTCCCTTCACCTCCACCTACCTGTGTGAGTGCAGGTTTTCCGCATTGACTTTGATCAAAAGCAAGTACCGGTCAAGGCTGCAGCCAGAGTATGATCTAAGTTTATTCCTGTGTGCATCAAAGACGCAGACTGATTGTTCCCACTAAAGTAGGGTTGAGTGTAATAAAGTTGACGTTCAGTGTGTTACCGGGAGCATATAAGGATTTATCCACCATGTTGAAAATGTAAAAAAAAAAATGTCTTGAGAACACGGCTTGCGGAAATATACGGGTCGTGCTGCAGCTAGATGTGCCTGTCCTCTGTAAGAAGGTGTCGGCGACTGACATGCAAGGAAGAACGGCTGTCCACAGGCTGTTCCAACTTTAACAACTGTATTAACTTCCAGGGTAGTGAATTGAACTTGCAATTGTAATTGGGTGTGTGGTATATTTTCATGCACGGACACGCATGTTCCACAACACACAAACTGAACAACACTCAATTTTCCGATCGCTCCCAGCGTGCTTGCGATCTTGTTATAATAACAAGTGCACGTTACTGATGCAATATGGTTGAGACCATTCGGGCTTATTCTAGAGGGGTGCAAGGAATAGTCCAAGTAGTGGGGGAGTTTTATACAATATGTTTAAAACCTAAAAATAAAAAGGTTTAAAAAAGTTATTGTTTAATGTTTTAAGGAGCTGACGCTACTCAGCCAATCAAATCGGTGCAGTCAGCACGATAGATTCAAACACACACAGAGACACGACAAGAGGAGAGAAACAGTCGGAGTAATTTCAAATGGCGGAAGGTAGACAGCGAAAACAGAGCATTTAATTACATTTTCTCTTACTGGACCTCTTTGAAATGCAATTGAATACTCCTGCATTATAGCAACAACAACAATAATAATAATAATAATAACAATAATAATTGGGAGGGGGGGCGCGGCTGTTCTTATGTTCTCTGAGGGGAGGCTCACCTACCCACACTTTGAAAACCCCTGCACTAAAGGTTGCTAAAAGAACCCTGTAATAAGATAAGATAGTACTTTATTGATCCCAATTTGGGACATTTTTTATTTTGATTTGTAATAACTGTAAATGTTTCCTCAGACTCAAATTTGAATGTTGTAACTGAGTTCGGGGAGCTCTCCAGCTTCAGAGCTGTTTCCCCTGCTTTGTCCAACTGCAGAGGCTCCCAGTGTTCCCAGGTAAATGATAAAAAGCCTCTAACTACCCTTTAATGATCTTAATTATTCACAAGTAGTCCATCAGCAAGTGCACATTTCTGAAGCAGTTGTTCATATGCTCCAGTTCTAAGCGTGTTTGGTAATTCCAGGAGATCCTGCAGAGGTCAGTGAGTGTGGAGGACCAGCGTCAGGGGGCTCTGTCCAGCAGGACTCCATCTAAAACCACGCTCAACGAGCTGCTGGACACCCTGAAGCTGCTAGAGTCGGAGCCGCAGAGGCTGTCGGAGCCAAAGTGCTACACTAAAGAGAAATACGCCTGGATAGATGAGGTGAGAATTCGTCAATACATCATTTTCATAACTGAAGTATTCAAAGTGCTAACCTTCAGCCAGAGTGTAATGAAAAGGGTGTGAACTCATCACTAAAAACTAAAAGACAATTAAATACGAAATAATTGAGTAAATTCTACAACTCAAATGGAATGAAATAATGATTACTGAAACAGCGATTGTTAGATAAATTGCCAGTGATGTCCCAAATGTAACAGGCGTCTCCACTGTGTCTGATCAAAGGATGTGGACTCCAACTCTCTGACCACTGATAACCTGGAGCGGCACGGTCAGCTTAGCCTCCACCCTGCACTGCCTGATGGGGCCGCCCTGCTCTCTGAGGCCAAGCTGCAGAGCATCATGAGCTTCCTGGATGAGATGGAGAAGTCTGAACAGGAAAGACCTCGCTCTGTCACTTCAGGGTCGCACCGAGAGGTCGGCATCTGGCACTTGTCTGATAATGTTCATCCTGTTGTTGATGGATTTCCTGAATAATGAAAAATGCCAAAAGGTTTAAAAAGTCTGGACTTCCTGTTGAATGCAGCCTGTGTTTTCTCAGGCTGTGCTGTCTGAGGAGGAGCTGGTTGGAGTGGAGCAGGCGTCTGCCACTGCTGCTGAGGTCACTGGCTCCATGATGCGAATCAAGCTTCAGCTGGAGGAGAAGAAGCGCACCGTCAACATGCTGCAGACCGCTCTGGTAGGGGAAATGAACACGCATAATACAGCAGTTTAAAGGGGACATCCATTTTTTTGTATTCATACATGTTATTACTATTGTCCTAGACCAGGGGTGCCCACACTTTTTTGGCTGGTGAGCTACTTTTGAAATGACCAGCTAACCGAGGTCTACCAACCAAAAATAAAAACCCAAATTGCAAGGGTTGCTGAATAACACGTTTTATTTTTACATGGGATAACTACAATAGGGCTGCAACAAACGACTAATTTGATTATCGATTAATCTATAGATTAATGAAACGATTAATCGACTATTCGGACTACTACTGTGTGCCTTGCATAATTTCTCAAACGCTCTTATTTAGCCATCAACTTTTAGATTTAGTTTGAGGTTGTTTTAGGCATGTGGAAACTAACAATGAAGACAATAAAGATGAATACTTGATTCAAAAATACATATATTATTAAATTAACTTAACAAATTGTGAACAAAATTAACATTGCTTTTTATTTGAATTAAATAAATAATATTTCACATCAAAAGAAACAACAATGTTTTAACAAATCTTATTAAATAATCTAATGACAGAACTGGAAACAGAATAGCTGAAACTTTAACAAAATAAATAACTCAGTTACTAAGTCTAATCATTAACCCATGTTTGTATAATGTAGTTAACTCCGTGTGTTGCTGCTAGCATACATAACACCTGAGGTGGAAACGTTACTCGTGGATGGGGCTACAGAGCTACTCGAAAGACAGTCGAACCCGGTGCATTCCTCCGTCTGAATGTGGTGCACTTTTGCTAAATGTTTAGACAAATTGCTCGTGTTACCGCCCTTACATGCTAAACACTTTTGGTGACGAGCATTGTCCACCTCAAGACGGGTAACATGTAACCACACCTTGGAGCGCTTCTCTCCACCATCTCCTCCGTGTGTTGCTGCATGTAGCAGATGCGTATGTGTAAACTGCCCCGCCCCCTTGCAAACAGACGGGGGAGAGAGAGATCTCTTCTGGATTGGAAAGATAGAAAATACACCGACCATAGACGCATTTGTTTGTCTTTTTGCATGTTAGAAACGAGTTGGCGACACTAAGACTAAGAGATAATGTTTGTGTAGCAATAATACATGACCTTTCTCTTTCTCAACTCGCTACTCGGAGGGAAGTCGCTGTCATATGCCTTGTGAACACTCCGATAATGCCTCTCCACGTTACCTTTCTTTGGCAGAGCGACGCTTGCTTTACAAATAAGGCAAATAACCTTTGAATGTGACATCACAAAAAAAGATTCTCCCTCCCATTCTGTGTGGAAGTGGTATGTCTTTAGCTTTTTGCTCGTTCCCGCACTCATTTTGTTGTTTGTCTCTCCCGGCACTTGACTGATTTTGTATCGCTTTGCATTCTGTGTTAACAGACTGGAAAGCAATAGGTCGCTTTTTCTGTCAATCAAGTCAACTCCTGAATTAAGTGGCAGGGAGGCCAAAGGAGGAGGGATCAAAACCTGTTTTGTCTATTTTAACGGAGCTGGATTTTTTTTAATTTATGAATGACTCGCGATCTACGAGCATTTCCCCCGCGGTCGACCGGTCGACCGCGGTCGACGTACTGGGCACCTCTGTCCTAGACAGTCCAAACTCAGTACCAGAGTGTAGTAGAGCACAATGTGCAGTGAATGTGTGAAAGTCACTTTTATTAAGACATTTAACTTTAATTTGTTCTATATTGTAAAATAGGATCATGCCTTCATTTTCCAATATATATTTGTAATACATTTAAACTAAACCAGTTGGTTGTTCATATAGTAATAGTACACTCTGTTCCTTCAAACAACATATGCTCTCAATTTTAATGTGGAGCACCGAGGGTGCTGAAACTCAAATGTGTGACCCCATCAAGTATAAAGTCTGGAACTGCTTTATAGACAATGAATTGCGAAAGATGATTTAGATGAGATCACCAAATGGGAGCTCTGAGTATATGGCTACATGTTCTGTTGCACTATGGGGAAGACTACAATAGAATACAGTTCCTTTGTAAATGAAAAAGAAAACAGTCAGTTTGCTGTGGGTCTACATCAGGGGTGTCAAACTCAAGGCCCGGGGGCCAAATCCGGCCCGTGACTTCATTTTAAGTGGCCCACAACAACGTTGCCCATAAACTACACTTTTTTTTCAAAATGTCACTTTTTTTCTTTTTGTTTTGACTTTTTTTCATCAGAATTTGGCTTTTCTTTTTCAAACATTTTGTGACATTCTCACTGAAGAGACTTGCAATTATTTGCCGAAGACTTCTGCTTTCAGAAGTAGTTAATTATGAAGTTATTACCCTATCCGATAACAATCCAATGCAGAGACAATAACATTATTTTATATATATTAAATATTTATATAGTCTTAAAGTTACAACAGGCCCTTTGAGTGCAACCATAATGCTAATATGGCCCGTGACGAAATTGAGTTTGACACCCCTGGTCTACATAATCCAAGTGTGGCCAGCTACATTGTTGCCAAGTTGTTGTTAAAGTGTTGCTCTTGTTGACGTTGTGTTGTGAAATGGCACTGGGAACTGGCTAAAACCTGTATTATTTTTTTTAGACAAAATGAACATTGTGATCTGAAAACATCTGATTAGTTGATGTTTCTGCAGCTCAGCCTTGATTTGTCCGTGCCACACCCCCTTTAGTGTTTGTAGCTTAATATAACCGGCTTTAACTTACAGTGACCTGTAGCCGCCTGTTGCCGTGTCGTTCTGTGAACATAGCATTACCTCTCTGGTTTCTGGCTTTGAGGGACAAGCTAATTTTCAAAATATTGATTTCCCTAGGCCATGGAAATCACATTTCGGAATTTGTTAATTGAGGTGGTGTTTCCCTTTTATAGAGAGACATGTTCAGTCTTGTTAGCTGCTGTAGATAAAAAATACTTAGACCTCAGGGGTGTTAATCTCCTTCACCTCCTCTCCTCCCCTTCAGGCCCAGCAGAGGGAGCTCACAGTGAGACACGTGAAGGAGACGGAGAAGGAGCTGAACAGAAACTTCCAGCTCCAGAAGGAACAATATGAAGCCACCATCGAGAGACACCTGACATTCATTGATCAGGTAGGAGTGCACACACAATCTGATCCCACCTTCATCAAACTTTCTTACATTTTTTTTGGTATGACTTGTGGTCTAAAATGTGTTTTTTTTCTTTTTCTCAGCTGATCAATGACAAAAAGTCTTTGAGTGAGCGCTGTGAAGGAGTGTTGGGGGAACTGAAGCAGGTGGACCAAAAGTACACCAAGAAGATTGCACAAATGCAGGAGCAACATGAGATGGTGAGAATAGGTTTCAACAATGATAATCTAATAATGAAATGAATGGCATGTGCAGGGCAAGCTTTCACTGCAAATACCTTCTGCTTCTCTGCTTTGCATCTTGTGTGATCATGTTGCTTTCTTGCCGTGCTGCTTTTGTTTAACCATCTTTTCTCTGTTTCTCCCTCCTTTTTTGCGGTCTTTCTCTGTCCTTGTCTATACATCTTTGTTTCCTGGACTTTAGGTGTGGCAAATTCTGGGTCCCTTGTGTGAGGTAACTTTTTTTCCTCTCACAGTCATCCTTGGCACGATCATCTCTCTCACTCTGTCATTCCTTTTCCCTTTCATTTGTCTGTCCCTCACAACTTCTGCCGGACAGTCTGTCTGCGTGTGAGTCATTCTTTTTTCAGTAATTTTTAGATTTAGATAAAAGCTGTTGTTCTTGCTGTCGTCTTCCTCTTATAACCACTGTGGTGTTTTTGGAATTGATCTTGAATGTGTCACTGTTTGTCTCTGTGTAAAACCCCTTCCTTCTTTAAATAACACAAACACCCTGCTGCTAGTCTATTTGTGCCACTTCACTTTGACACAGAACCACAACCTTAAATCCCCCCCCTCCCTCCACAGGAAATCAAGAAGTTGAAAGAGCTAATGAGCGCCACAGAGAAGATCCGCCGGGAGAAATGGATTGACGAGAAAACCAAGAAGATCAAAGAGATCACTGTTAAAGGTACCGCACAGCCTCGGCTCAGGGCGGAAATCTCCGATTAAACCATCAGGGTACACGAACAGTGAGCAAACACGGGTAAACTGATGCTCTGTAATTCTACTCAATTTAGGGGATAACACCTATTTTCTTCACAATCCTCTACTGTGCAGGTGCCATGCATCCTTTAGCAGGAATGTGACATGACCTCAAGATTCCTTTCAGGGCTCACATTGGCTCTAAGTCTCTTACCTTCCAGCAGCTGGTAGCTTAGCATGCCATCAAACTCAAACATACATGCTACATTGTGTCTGTCCCATGTAACAGGTTTGTTTATTTGGATGCTGGATTAGAAAATAAACAAAGTATTGTAAATGTATCTATTAAACTGGCTGTTGCATTTTCCAGCTTGTAAAATTGATAGTTCAGATGTTTTCAAGTAGGGGTTGTATGAGATCATCCATAGCCAGTTTATAACCTATGATAAGGCGGTTTGAAACAAACAAACAAACAAACAAACAAACAAGAGAAACGGTGAGCAACAAATCGCTGCAAACATTTTTAAGCCATCTAAAAAAAATCAATATCAGTTGAAGTGTACGATCTAAAATGTTGTTTATTTGGACACATGATTAGTAAATGTATCCATTGTACTTGTTGTCGGTTGTTGCCTTTTCCAACTTGTTGAATGGATAGTTTGGATGTTTTGAAGTGGGGTTTGTACGAGGTCATCCATCAGTCTATCTAGAATAAGAAAGAAAACACTTAGGCCATCCAAAAAGAATCATATCAGTTGAAGTGTGTGATTTTGGCAGAATATTTTCACTCTGTCACTTTGTTTGGTTAGTGTTCACCAAAGTCAAACACAAACAAACTCACCAAGGCTGCTTTACACCAGCAACCTTGGCAAGGCAGATTGTTTTTGTGAGCATAGATAAGGGCTTCAATGCCTTTGCAAAAACATACTGTATAGCTATGTCATTGCAGGGAGAAGCTGAAAATAGAGCATGTATTTTAAGGGCAGCATGAATAAAGTGTTCTTCCCCTATTGCATGCCTGTGAAGTGCTGAGTTAATGTAAAGTCACAGACAGTTGTCAGCCAGTGCTGTTGAAGTGTTTGGGTTCTCAAGCCTTGTGACTGTTCAGAGTTGTTTGCTTACAGTTGTCTCATCTTCCAGAATTATTTTTAACATGAGTCATCCCAATTTTTCCCCAAGCAAATGTTATTCAGTGAGCCGTGAACTTCATGCAGGCCCCACCCAGCCTCTGAACACAAACTATATTCTGTTCCTGCTCCTCCCTCAGGTCTGGAGCCAGAGATCCAGAAGCTGATCTCCAAGCACAAACAGGAGCTGAAGAAGCTGCGGACGCTCCACGAGGCGGAGTTGCTGCAGGCAGACGACCGCGCCGCCCAGCGCTACGTCCGGCAGTGTGAGGAGCTCCGCCAGCAGCTGGAGAGGGACAAGGAGGAGCAGTGTCAGCGAGAGAGGGAACTAGCCAAACAGAGGTAGGCCTGACACATCATCAGTGCAGGCCTTTTTACTGTAACACATGTCATACACTACTACACTGGGTCTTCTTAGGTCTCTGTGCTGGTGACAGTTGTAGCTGTTGCACAATGTTTTCATGAATGCAATATCTCAGAAGGTTCTTAATATCATTTTCTAAGATTTGGGCACAAGCTGTTACTTGGAAATGAAGTGGTTCGATTTTGGTTGTCAATGGTCAAAGCGGTAGGTCTCTTTGACCTCATAGAACAAATATTTCGGCCATAAATTGAGAATTCATTACAATTTCACACATCTGGTCTAATAAGATAACATTAGGACATTTTGAACAAACTGGAAATGAAATAAATCCTATTTATTTGACCATTCTTGTTTCTGTGTTTCAGATATGAGAAGCAGCTTCAGGAGGAGGAGCTGTCCCTGCAGCAGCAGAGGAGGCGGCTCTACAAGGAGGTGTCCGATGAGAAAGAGAGGCTGGCTCAGCTGGCTGCAAGGTGAGAAATCTGAAAAAACCCTCAGCCAGAGACTTCCCCACAGTGCTCCAGTAGCTGGTCGTCATGCAGGTCTCCAGAAGAGGCTGAGTCAGTGGGAAATTAAGAACACACTGCAGTTAGGTTCCAGTCTGGTTGGGTAATGCTGGCACACTGTTGACAGGAAACCTTGAAGATGGATTAGACTGGAACTGCTTTCAGCTTGTGTGTTACAGAGTAGAGGAACTGTTCTGTTGTACCCACCATCATGCTCTGGCACAAAGTCTCAGTCCTGCAGGGAACATGTAGCCTTTATATATTCTTTCTAACACAGCTGCTAGGCACCAAGTGACCTTTAAAACATAGAGGACTAATGTAAGCTCTATTAAGTGCCATTAAAAGGAAAAATATTGAACAAAAAGAAAAACAGCATAAAGAAGTGATAACTAAAGTTAAACACACTTAGATGCTTCATTTTTTAACATCCCGCATTTATTGATTTAATTTAGTGACCTTAATCTGGGAATGTTTCCCGTCACAGCAGCATGTAAACGAGGCACTGCACATGAAATACAAATGAGATCGTAGTGAAAATAAACAAACATAAAAAGTAAATATATAAAAGATCTAATGGACAGTGAAAGACATATATCTATTGAGTATCTCAAACGAATAAACAATGTCAATATACAGAACTGACATCAGTTTACATGATAGGCCAACCTACAATTAACCAAATGTAAACATAACAGCTGGCACCCAAAAGTGCTTACGTCAGAGATGAACCTGAGCAATAACAGTTCACTGAGAGTACAGTGAAGAGAACTCTTTACAAGCAGTAGCGCTGAGCAAAGGGACTAGAATGTGTCCACACACCTGTAAAAACCACACATATGAAGTCAGGCAACACTAACCAGGTATAGTGCGATGCTGTTTATTTTTACCTTACTTTTATTGACCATCCGTTCGCTATTATTTCAGCAGCATACGTTTTCCTGTTGTTTTGTATTATAGCAGCTATCGGATTTAACCAATACATGGGCTACACCGTTTGCCATGTCAGACTATCACAAGTACAATAATAATGAAAAATACGCCGGTAAGATATTCCTGTAGAAAACGACTTATGCCACAATATGATAGCAAAAAGTAGTCAAGAGACAGTCAGATGCTATGCTAACATCACCCATCTAATAACAGAGAAACTTTAATAACGGCGTTATGATGCCAAATAGTGTCAATTCAGCCTGAAAACACCTTATGGGGATGGGGGATATGCATCAGTGGACGTTGCTTGTGTGACAGTCAAACAGTGAAGACATTCTAGTCTTTTTTAGCAGCCTCTGCCGTCAGTTAACGCTAGACTAATGCCAAAACGATTGTTTGGGTTCTACTTCTCAATGCTCTTCTTTCTGTTTTTGTGGCAGGCATCGCAGTGAGCTGGAGGATCTGCGGAGACAGCTGGAGGAGAACAACTCTCTTGCTGGACGAGCCCTCAGAGAAGAGCTGGACAAGACCAGAGAGGGACAGGAGAGGAGACACCAGGTGATGAGCGACATGGGGCGCAATAACAGTATCATTAACCATAGACTTTAACAGAACCCATAAATAAAGTCTGTCTAGTTAGTATCTCCACATCTGCTAACATCCATCTGCTAACAAGGTAAAGCAGCAAGATAATTGAGTGTTCTTTGTGTTCCCAGTTGGAGATGAAGGCATTACACGAACGCATTGACATCGAAAAGCAGACCTGGGAAGAAAGCTACAAGAAAAAAGAGGTTTGTTGGCATTCTGTTCTTTCTAAAGTCGACCTTCTTTTGTTCACACTGAGGTGTAACAAAGCACGGAATGTCCTGCATTGTGCTCATAGACCCATCCATCACCAATGCAGGTACATATTTCTGGTTCAGTGGTTTTTAACTTCATTACTAATGTAAAAAGAGAAGGAGAAGAGGACTCCTGCCAAAAATCTATTTTCCATAGTGACTGAGGGAGGTGGCACGTGTCCAGCTCTGTGGAGTGCAGGAGAGTGAGAGCAACCTGTGCTTTTCAACTGTGCACCTTTTGAAAAAGAGTTTACAAAGTGATCTAACATGAAAGCAAAGAAGCAGCAGGATTCAAGACAATATAAAAATAGAAAGCCAAAAAAGTCATATTAAAATAAGGTTTAATTGGAACACAAAAACACTGTAGCGAGAAGGCAAATTATGATAAAAGTAGGGCTGTCAAACATTTAAAATGTATTAATCATGATTAATCACCATTCGACCTATGTCCAAAATATGCCATTTCTTTATGTATATTGTTGTGGGAATGGAAAGATAAATGAAAGAAGGCGGATATATCCATTTCACATACAGTATCTATGTTTATTATAACATTGTTATGTGTGTCAAAATGAAAGACAGCCCACACACCTATCAATCATCAAACCGTGGGGTCTTATTTCATTACGTGTTGATTTCTATCAACACGTAAAGTTGTATTGATGTACTACAGCAAAAGTATTCTCCGTCGGGACTTCCTGCAACAACACCACGCCGTTATCTTGATTCTGATTGGCCAGAAGACATTATCAAAGATGTTCTATTGAGAAGACGCTCACCACGTGACAAAAGTTTTCAAAACCGTTTCTGGTCTTCGGTATTTCCAGACAAGTGGCTGCTGAAATCAATCTTACTAACTGCTGTCTATGCAATTCTCGGCGCGAGTTGGCGGACTTTATTTTGCTTACTTTAACATCATTTTTGATGGTGGGGCTAAGCCATTTATTGGTATGGCTGTAGCCTACCCCAGCCATACCCTGGCGCCGCCACTGGCGGGCCATTCTGCGCATGCGTTAAATGCGTTAAATATTTTAACGCAATTAATTCAAAAAATTAATTACCACCGTTAACGCGATAATTTTGACAGCATTAAATAACAGATACAAAAAGTATTAAAAATAACATAAAAAAATATGAAAGTAAAGCAGTAATGTCGATATGTTCACAGAAGTAAACGGAGAAAGAAAATCTATACAACACACTTCAGGAAGGGAAAACCCAGAAATGCCTTATAATAATAATAATAATAATATGAATTCATTACATTTATTTTGGTGCTTTTCCAAATGCTCAAAGCGCTTTACATTACATATTACATATATCAGAGTGTTACTGATTCTGCCAGCCTTATCGCCTGAGGCAGGTTGTCTCAAGGCCGAGGGGCCCCCATGGCAGAAGAAAGGTCACCCTTAGATATCAGCCTCAACTTTGGACCGTCCAGAAGGTTTCAAGGCTGCGATTCTTATTGAGTTAACATTTCCACCATGTAGCTCCGGGCCCCAGCCAGACGGCTCTAAAAGTAATAAAATCGTATTTAAAAATCTAAAACGAACAGGGAATGATTGGTGAGAAACCAAAGAGAATCCTAGCTGCTGCAGTCTGTGATGTGGATGAAACCCTCTGGGTGTAAATCACATACAATGAGGAAGAAAACATTTAATGAGTCAGTGGCCGTTAATAAAATAAATACATGAGTGAGTTGTTAATAGGTGAAGAATTAACCAATGAGGACAAACTTCCACATTTATCTAAACCTGGGTGTGTTATTACCTTTTTATGTGGGTGTGTGGTCATAAGGCAGCCAAGACAGTGTGTGTGTGTTCACAGGAAGCGTGGCTGCTGAGCCGCGAGCGTGAGCTCAAAGAAGGTCTGAGGCGGGAGCGTGACAAAGAGATCGAGCTCGCCATCTGGACTCTGGAGGAGGAGACCAGCAAGGACAAAGAGGAGTGTGAGAGGGCAGCTGACAACAGGTGTGTGTGTGTGTGTGTGTGTGTGTGTGTGTGTGTGTGTGTGTGTGTGTGTGTGTGTGTGTGTGTGTGTGTGTGTGTGTGTGTGTGTGTGTGTGTGTGTGTGTGTGTGTGTGTGTGTGTGTGTGTGTGTGTGTGTGTGTGTGTGTGTGTGTGTGTGTGTGTGTGTGTGTGTGTGTGTGTGTGTGTGTGTGTGTGTGTGTGTGTGTGTCCTTAATCTGACTCAGACCTGTCCTACATATAAAGACGATGTTGATTTGACCCTTGAGGACTTATAGGTTTTACAATTTTACTTTTGCAAATCCTAGTTTGTTTTATGGTATACATAATAAAATGATCTACAGTTTACACTCAAAAACATTAAAAACAATCCACAAGTCATAAAAGAGGGAAAAAACCATAATTAAATTGATCAATTCTTTATATATTTTTTTATAAGTTATCATCTTTTAACCCATTCCTTAAGTTATTGCTTCTCTTAATGACAATAAATAAGGTTCTCTCTGTTCTATTTCTTCTGGAGCTTTTCGTAGGATACGTTTTGTAGTTATTTAGAGAAATAGTCTTTTATAGATATTTCCAAGAAGTCACTTAAAATCTTTACCTCTGTTCTCAGGGTGAAGCGCGTGAAGGAAAAGTATGAGACTGAGCGGAGGGAGCTGGAGCGCTCTGAGAGGGCGGCCGTGGAGAAACAGCAGGAGTTGAGGAAGCATCAGATGGAAGCGGAGGGAGAGCTGATCAGACTGCAGGGCGCGCTCAGACAGAAGGGTCAGGAGACCCAAGACGTCACTCAGGTAAGGAGCAAATCCCTCTTCTTAGTCGTTTATAAAACCCTCTAGTTCCATGTTATTACCTTTTTTAATGTTAGCAGCTTGTGGTATGAGTGAGAAAGATTCCATATGAAATGACTCGTGAACGTGTTTGTTCAGACCCGGGATAAGCTGGTGGAGGAGCGCCGCAGCCTGGCCGAGGTGATCAGGCAGGAGTTTGCAGAGCGGCTGGTGGTGACGGAGGAGGAGAACCGCAGGATGAAGGTGGAGGTGTCAGAGCTGCGAGCTCGGCTACGGCTAGAGGTGGAGAGAGTCACCAGGGAGAAGGAGGAGGAGCTGGCAGAAGTCCACCAACGGTAAGGTGGAGGGGAAGAGTACCTAATAACATTTGGCTTGAATAAATCGTTTTATTCAGTTTTGAATAACATCTTTTAAGATTGAAACCACTGCTTTATAAGAGCCTGCTAGGTCAAATGACATGTACAAATCTATTCAAATGTCTAATCCTGGTAATGTGTCACCATGTGACAGAATGAGGCTCATAGATGTGTTTTAAAAAATGTTTGGGTCAAAACGGCACAGAGAAGGGGATTTATAAAAACAAAACAAAAAAGGTGATGAACACTTACAAACAACGTGCAACATTTGGTATACAGCCTTTGCCATTTATAAATGCAAAATAAATGAGCTAAAGTTGTCCTTTTGTTCTTAGCAGTATATTGGTCATAACTCTTTAATGACATTTTAAATATTGGTAGACATTTTCTGTTTTGAAATAAGCCACCATAGCATTAGGAGTTGACCAAAAAACGTCAACCTCAATAACCTTAATGTTATTTAACATATTTGGTTCACAAGCTGCGGGGAAAGTATTTGCATATTTATTGCGAACCTAAATCTCTCTTTAAGTTTCCCTTGTTAACGTCCTCTTTTCTGCCACTTGCCAGAGTGAAGTCGGCCATCTTGAAGAAGGAAGAAACTGTCAATAATCTCCGAAAGCAGCACGAGGTGAGTCAACCAACGACACACAGGCGCCTCTTTCTGTCAGAGCATGATACATAAGAGAAGACGGTTGTGCAGAGATGACTGACAGCATGTTTAAATATATGGCTCTCTCCTCTGAAAGGCTGCCCTGAAGAGAGCGGATCACCTGGAGGCCCTGTGGGAGCAGCAGAGGAAGCAGCTGCTGGAGAAGTGACTGACAGGAGGGCTTCATCTGTCTGGACCCCCCCCCACCCCCCTCTGCTCTAAGCTCTATCCTTTGTGTCGCACGAGCCCTCACCTGATTTTTTTGTATTCACTTGGATGTTGTTCCTTCCAGCTAGACTGAACCTGTGGAACTACAGGAGGTGGAACAAGTGGCTGAACCCTGTCCTACCTCGTACAGAATAGGGACATGAACTGGGCCTCAATGTTTAGCCCCGCCTCTCCAGGCATGAAGGGATGTGTTGTGTTGGAGCGTCCCTAATTGAAATGCCACAAACCAGGTGACACCTGATGAATAGAAATGAATAGACTATGGTTGGACTTCGCTTTCCTCTTCTTCCCTTTTTCAAAAGGAGGATTGCTGCAGCTTTTTGTGACTGTACTTCCCCCCCCTTTCCCCCTCCCTCTTGAGCAGGAATGCTTCAATGTTCCCCACAGGGCTGCCACATAGAACAGTTCCAGATGTTTGTGAAACCAGCCCGGGCCTGTGCTGGTGTAAAGTGGGAGATGGAACACTTCAAACAAACCATTGGGCATCAGAGCGGCTATAAGAGCTCCTGTTTGTACTCATGCTGCCCCCTTTTATCTGCAGAGTCATGCGTTTTGTCCCAGTGCCCCCTCAAGGCGAGTGCTAATTACAGGATCTATAACACGGCCTCGCTCTGAACAGTTTGTTATGTGTGTCTCAAACCAAAGGTAAGATCCAACCAAGACGTACCAAGTGATTTATCAACACTGGTTACACACTAGAGTGTGAGTAGAATGTTGCGAGAGGGACGAGTATGTAACTAAAAGGAAATAAAAAGGAGACGGCATGATTGAGGCGGAAGACGGATGATTTTTAGAGAAAGTTTCTGAATGTGGGGGAGAAGGAAGAGGAGAGAGGATCGGGGGTGCAGGGAAGAAGGAATGCACAGAGAAGATGTTTATAGGATTAGGAGAGCAGAGGGTGGTAGGAGGGTTTGAGGGGGCACAAGGCATGTGACCTGAGGTATGTTAAAAGCCATATAGCTTTCGCCCGCTCCGATCCAGAGGCTGCACTGTGACAAAACGCATCAAACTCAACCGGCAAGAGGGGGGCCTCGAGTCACACACACATGTAAACGATCTGCGTTTTGGATACTCTGTTTCCTAATCCTCTCAGGAGACACCTCCCCTCAGCACTTCAAATCTGCATTTTATTCATTTAGTTTTTTTCCAATTCCTTAACCCTTACAATGATTAGGGTTGAAGCCAGGCACAAAAAGTCTTTGTGGATACAATTTCAGCGAGAACGGTCCAAAGCATGAGGTAGCGAGGGGTGTGGGGCTGAAACAAGAGTTTGTTCTGCAGAGAGAAACTCTACAGCTGGAAGTAAAGCCTGTTATTTAGGTGCAACATGATGTGATTGTTCAGGCCCAAAATTAGACCCTCACATCAGAAAATATTTATTCTGTTCCTTTTTTCTTTATTTATTTTCCAATGTAGCACTGTTAATGACCTCTTGTAGTGTTATCGGTCCTCAGAAAGGTCAAGGATTTGAAGTATTTCTTTTTTCAAAGCTAGTCGACACAATAAGTGTTTTTACAGTTACTTAGCAGAACTGCTAACTGCCGTGCTAAAACGTTATAACTATGCCATTAGTAGATGGTTTAAATACAGTATGTCCGGTTTTTCTGACATGGAAGTTGTCCGAGCCACAATGTAAAGGGTTCATATGAAGTGTAATGTAGTGGAAGGGTAGCAGTAACGTAGTGCAGCTTTATGGGTAATGTAGTTTCTGACCTGAGGCGTCATATCAGATTGTCACAAGAGCCAAATACCACTTTCAACCCTCCTAAATGTAGGAGAATGTAAAATAAATATACGTTTTTATATAAATATATCTTTTCGTGGTTATGTGTCACTGTGAGTTTCAGGATCACTTACTGAGATTCTCTGAGTCATGAGGAATTGTTTGTTGGCATTGCTCACGCTCTACCGTCCTACAAGTGCTTATAAGCCTTGCCTTGTGTGTGTTTGTGTGCCACCACTCCTCCCATCTTGACCAGAGATGTACCTTTTTTTTGTTTTTATTTATTTTATTTGTAACTTTGTATACAAACCATTCCAGCTGTCATCGGTTATAGCTTGTTGAATTTCTACATGTACCAGTATCTCTTGACCTCACTGTTTTCCTATCTTGTTTTAGTTTAGTTTTTATTGTTAATCATGGCGATGGTTCGAAAAACTGTGAAGAAGATGGTGACTGAAGAGAGAATAAAAAGCAAAGACTGCTGGGAAGACGCGCTGTGTTTCTCATTTGTGTTCGCTATGTGAAAACAGACAATTGTTTGCTTGTTTCTGACACCCGCCCTCCCATCATCCCTTGCTCTCTCAGACCATAACTCTCGGGTTGGGAAAGAAGAAGAAGTGTCTTTAATCACAACTATCCGCCAACACCCTGCGGAATCCAAACTAAGAGCCAAAATAGCTGTTGTTCTGGAGCCTCAAATGATTTATTCACTGAATTTAAATTAATTCCTGAAATATCTGTCAACCAAATCTTATAAATGAGTTTAAGGCATGTCCTAGATGCCTTTTTCTTGCCATGCTAAAACCACCTCAGGGATGTTTCAGCCTATACATCTGGAATAATGTCCAGCACTGACCCACTTCTCCCCTCCTTCTTCCCCTTCTTTTTTTTCTCGCCCTCCAGCTAGCTCACTTCCTCCAAAACTGCCAAAGCAACCGGTGGTGCGTACTGAAACGTGTCTCTCCTTTCAGAGTATTTCCTTTCTTTTCACTCAGGAACCCACACCATTGACTCTCACTTGGCTCCGAGGGCCCCGGCTGACTGCTGGCTGGAGTGAATGTAACTGTGGATGTGCAGAGAGTCTCTTTAAAAAGCTGTCAGCTGTGTGGCGGAAATTCAGCCTGCATGTTCCTGCTTGTCACCTGACAGTTCCTCTGAGGTGTGTGTGTGTGTGTGTGTGTGTGTGTGTGTGTGTGTGTGTGTGTGTGTGTGTGTGTGTGTGTGTGTGTGTGTGTGTGTGTGTGTGTGTGTGTGTGTGTGTGTGTGTGTGTGTGTGTGTGTGTGTGTGTGTGTGTGTGTGTGTGTGTGTGTGTGTGTGTGTGTGTGTGTGTGTGTGTGTGTGTGTGTGTGTGTGTGTGTGTGTGTGTGTGTGTGTGTGTGTGTGTGTGTGTGTGTGTGTGTGTGTGTGTGTGTGTGTGTGTGTGTCCGTCCTGTGATCCAGGGTATCCTGCATAGCAGAGATCCTTAGAGCAGTCTGCTCATGTCTGATTTTATTGCAGCCTAGAGTGGGTTTCTCTTTCTCCAGCCCTCCCCTCTCATGCTGTGGAGTTGAGGGGGTTGACCAATTGCCAGCAGCTGTTGCTCATTTCACAATGGTCCCGCCCATACAGTGCTGAGGCTGGTAGTGAGACGCTCCTCACCAGAGGAGAGGCAGAGCTCCTAACTTAGAGGAATACATGACCATGCGAGAAACACTGAGACTAAAGACAAACGAGGATTTCTACTGGTGAGAGAATGTGTCTTACTTTATCTGTCTGTTTTCTATCTGAATGGCTTTGTTTATGTTAGACGGCAACATGGTGACTCTGACTAAAGGAAGACTCATGATTTGTCAAAGTCTGATGCTGTATGCTTCCTTTCCTGTCTTTTATTTAGCTTGGACTCCTTCTCAGCCACTTTAGAGACTTGTACTTATATTCATCTAGTAGAAATCTGCTAAAACTGTATTTTATGTGTGGAAAATATGAATTCCCCCTGGAGTTTTTTTCCCTTATTGTGTCTGTTATCAGAGATATGGCAGCTGAGTTTATCACTGGATCCCTACAACACATTCTTTCCATTCCCCATGTACCCTCAGCCAGGAGTCCCACAAGCGTGGGAAACTGTACCACTCACATTGTCATCAGCGCTGTTATTATTTCCCTGACCCACTTATCAAGTGATTACTCTGAAGGACTTAAGAAAAGCAGCTCGAGACTTAGTTTAGATATTTCTCACAGAATGGCCCTGGGCTTTGTTTATTACACTTACAAAGAGGTGAGAAGTGGAGAATAAGGTGGTGCTCGGGGGTCTATGCTAATGTCTTGAATATCTGCTGGGACCTCCAGAGGCATACATTTGGAGGGAGAGCGAAAAAAAAGAAGTTCCCTGTAAGATTGAGCTTCTGGCTTCCTGCATTTGTTGTTTGCCCATCAACTGCAACTTTTGTTCAGCAACATGTTTCCTGTTTAAATGCTCCTTGGGTGTGTTTTTCGACTCCACTTCGAGCGACATAATTACTAACAAAGCACTTATATACTAATAAAGAACTGGCTTATCTAAAGCCAGTTGAGTAACACTTGAAATGTTTTAGCTCTTTGAAACCTGATGTACTTATATGATTCTGTTTTCTTCAAGTTTGTATTTTGTTGGTCGAACGCACTTATTATCGGTCGCTTTGGATAAAAGCATCAGCTAAATGCAAATGTTCTTTTCAGTATCTGGTTGAATGGCAAGTATGTTTTCACGTAGGCTATGAAGGGGGTTGAACACGTTGCAATGTCATGTTTAGTGTCTGCTTCCTTGTATTTTGTTTCAATGTATTTCCTTGGTGATCTTTCAAGAAACATGTCAGACTTGATCTGACAATAAGTTAGTAAGTTCCTTACATAAACACAGTAATGAAATACAAAAATAAGACATAAGTCAAGAAGTCACACTTCAAGAACTGCAAGAGCAGGAAGGAGATAAATGAAATTAGCATGTAAAAAAATATAAGATTGTGACTCTTCACTATGTGTTCAAAGGTTTCATTAAAAAGGGATTACTTCTGTTGACGATAAAGTCCCCCCTTCCATCCTGACTCCCCCCCCCCCCGAGTTGTTGCCCTTCAACTCTCTCTTTCTGTCTCCCTCACACTGTAGTTTTGCTGAGAAAAGCCCAGAGTGGATCCTATTGGGCACACACACACAGCCCCCCGGCCGAGGACACACACTACCTGACACGGATGGCATTCCAGAAGAAGCTGCTGCTCGGGTTTGTTACCGCGGGCTCCCTGCTGTGCGTCTACATCCTGTGTTTGAACCTGGAGACGCCTCTGTCAAGCGCCATAGGGCCTCTGAAAACATTCCATCGCTTCACACACAAACATATCAGGTGAGCGAAGTGACCACACTCAGTGATTTGCAAACGAGCTGAAAGTGGAAGTGACATGTTTTTATTGTTCTGGCAGTCTGACATATTGTACGAGAAATTAAAATGCTGACTCCCGGCATTACTGGTCACTTCAGGGGGGGATTTTGACAGCCCATCCTGTCATCCTGTCTCAAGCAGCTCGCTGAACCAGTATTGAGTGACCCGACAGTAAACAATAAACATAACTATAACTAATTTAGCTAGTTCCAGAGGTAGATAAGATTGGTAAATGTGACAGATCTAACTTGAAATGTGTGTTTTGCTCCGCTCACCGAGAAGAAATGGGCGTTCTTTTTTGGAGATTATCCAACCAGTTAATTTTCGAGATGACTCAACCAGCTTTAAAAAATGTTCCTTTTTCAAAATGAAAACAATACATATACATTTACACATTTGTTAAAACAAATTTAAACTCTAAAATGTGAATGCGGCTTGTGTAGGTATGGTAGGATCAAAATGTTATTAAAATAATCCCCCCCCCACACATACGTATATATTTTGTGTGAAAGTTATTAGTTTATGTTGATCACAATTTCGGCAGGCATAAGGGGGGGGTGATATTTTATTTATTTGAATTGCATTTTAAGAAAAAAAGAAAATGTTGATAATGAACCTAAATGATTTGTAATTGTAGATCCCCATTTTGATTATAAAAAAGCTAGTTATTATTTATCCTAAATCTAATGTGTAAAGGGATTAGGGCAAGGTATAAGGGGAGGAAATGATAGAACCATCTCACTCCGTTTAGGTTCCATATGTTGTTTCTAAATCAGAGACACATGAGGAGATGTGGCAGTTTAATCAGCGTTCAGCTGAGAAAAGGGACGAGGTTGAAGGGTTAAACCTTTAGATCGTGGTATAAAAGGTTCCATGGTTTTTCTTTAACCAGCACTTATTCCCCCCTCTAGTTGTATCATTGTGGTTTTAACAAAGGAGCCACACAGCACTCGGCTGCACTAATGGAGGTAGTCTTTTACACGCGTATGTGAAATGTATGCGTTGTTATAATGGGCAGCGCTCCAGGTTTAAAAGCCAGCCGGTCCAGATAAAATGCATGAACTCAGGGGAGAGACATGGGAAAGATAGCTGTTTCTAAAAGGTCTGTTACAGAAACTAAATGCTAAGTTTGGGCATGCAGAGCTCGCAGGTCTTTCATTTAGAAAGCTGTTCTTTGTTTTGAATGCCTGGGTAAAAATAAGGTTATGAGTGTCCTCCTCACTTCCCCTGCTCTGGGGCTTTTTTTTTATATACTACACCTCAATTTTATTTTACTGGACTGTGGGGTCCTTTTGCGTTTAAAGATATAAAATATATATTTTTAAATGAAAATAAATAAATCAAGTAAATAAACTTAAGCTATGTTGTTATTATTCTTTTCCTTAAATATTTAAAGAAAAGTCATTTTCCTTTCACAGTTATCTCTCAAAATAATAAAATGTAAAATAAGGAAAAATAAAATAACTATTTTTGTCTTCTTTACGCTGCATCCCTCAAAAATATTTAACTTAGATTTTATACATTGTATACAAATAATAGGAGGAATTAAACTCAAGCAATGTCATTATTATATATTTTTAATAGTGTTTTTTATTTCAATTATCTATCAAAATGATTTAAAAAAAATTATTACTTTCTCTTTTACGCTATATTTACAAACGTATTACAGGTGAAATATAAATGACAAACAAGCTGCGTCCTGAATGACATCCTGCCCACTCTTTAGTTAACCTCTGATATTTGTTTAACATTAAGTAATTGTGTTCTAGTTACACTTTAAATGCAGTGTCCGTATCTCATTCCCCGGCTCTATGAGGTATACTTACTGCTCGGCTGTGTTTTTAGCAGATTTTGACAGTGGAGTCTAATTTTCAACCCTATAACTCAAAGTTCACTTACTAGCTGGAGTTGGTTATGGCTAGAAAGGATCCGTCTACTGTAAATATGACGTCATGTTCTCGTTGTAATCGGAGCGGCTCGGAAACACATCTACAGCAGTAATATGATGCAACATACACATTAATCCAGCAGCAATATTAATAGAGAACATCAGATATAATAGCAAAACACTGCAAGGGAACATTTTATTGCACCAGGAGCTATCTTGGGACTTTTACTGCGACAACGTTGACTTGCCTGTGAATACAAAATAAACCATAGTGTTGGTGATCTACAGTGTTGTCATTCTTCTTTGAACACCAGCAAGACCGCTAACACCCTATTTCATTAATCACACTCCCTGTCATTGACATAATTAATAGATAGTTTAGCTTCTCATCGTCATTTGCTGTGGCCAACTGATGTTAACGATCGTAACTGAAAGGCTGCCTGCCAAACGTAAACATTCAGCCAAACTCTCGCGAAAGTTTTACACAAGACGGATCCTTTCTAGCCATAACCCGAGGGGTTTCGGATGGCCGAAGACACTACACTACCCATAATCCCCAGCTATCGTTTAGGACTATAGTCCCCGTGATTAATCTTCAAGCTCTGGGTTTGGATGTTGGAGTGGCAGTGCGCCAAGGTTTGCCCAGAGCCCTAGAGAGAAATCTCTCTAGGACTCTGGGTTAGCCTAGCGTCAAACAGCTGTTTGAAATGGGACGAAACCACGCCAGACTATCCAAAACTGGAATCGAACGCCCCCCCAGAACTACACATGCTGGCTATAGGCTAGTTGCACAAGATGGCGTCTATCAACTTCCGGCGGCTGGGTGTGAGCCCGAGTACTTCCGGTCTTCGCCATCACTCACTGTACGGAGGCTCAGTCATTGATAAAGAGTTGCGTGGATTTCATTCAAGCCAAGACAACTTTATTTACTTACAGTTTTTCTCAATCGCTAAACCCACTATTTAGAATCAAAATTCCTTTCATCAAACCAACAGCACAGCCATCGAAACAGAAAACCATTTCTCTACAACAGTATACCATTTATCATTGATATCACACAAAATGCAGATGCTAAGCAGTGTTTTGCAAAACAGATCACACAATTCTCGAACTGAAGTTACAATTCTCTACACAAAGATCAAAAATCTTTTGTGTAACTCATGTCTAACAAAACAAAAATAATCTTCTCACAGTGGATAACACTTCCTCATAAACTTAGACCATAGCTACACTAATTGACACTTGATGTGCAAAATATTAACACTTGTTATCAGTCAATCAGCCCATTGAAAAAGGTAACTCCATGGAATGTACTGTATACCTTACAGTAATGATGTTACATTGAGAACATTTACATGATAGAATTTGCATGACTGTACTTAAAATATTTTTTTAAATGGTGCCGGTAAAGCTATAATAGTGTTGATATGACTTGCATAGCTCTTTGAGATGTTCATATGGGGAGGATTAGCTATAGCTGATACAAAGTTTTTACAGTCAGTAATTGTGGTCCTTTCCTTTTTGCACATTGAGAAATGTTTTTTTTTGTATTGGGGTGAATTGAGTACTTCACTTCCATGTAAATGAATTGCTCACAGCTGACATCAATGAATTTCCTATAGTAATTGTAATTACTGTAGTGAGAATCCTATAAAAGATCTCCCTCACTTCAGTAAGATGTTTGTCAAGGGTGGTGTCGACACGCAAGGAGATATTTCCCACGCTGCCTTGCAAGGGAAGACATACGCTGTGACGTAGATGAGGCTATGTGGCCAGACAGACGGCAAAGAGCAGATCAGTAAAGCTATATAGATCTCATTCTCTGCTTTACTGCTGATTTACATCATTTACCCATGTTATTTTTTTTCCAGTGTATTTCTATTCATCTTTTGTTTCTGTTACGGTGCTCTTCTGAAAATGAGACATAAAAACAATGACATAGTTACAGTAACACACTGTTTTTCCTATATGTAAGTTTGTTTCTCCCAACTTGTTAGTTTTCCGTTCAGTTTCCAATATTGATAGCTTGAGGTTTGTGTATTGATGATTGTAGTCAGTATTTAGTGTGCCACTTAGCAATGACTGTTCAAATAGTCTTCTAATGAGCTGACAAATGTTTGTTTTTGGAGAAGGTATCTGGTTTTGGAAGGGGTATTTTTAGTTTTGAGTGCCTTAGAGCACTTTGCAAGAAATTTATATTGTTATGGTAGAATGTGTTGTTATGGTGACCGGAGTTTCAGTTAAGAAAACACATTTGTCTCATTAAAGGACAATTTGATCTGTTTCGATCGACTTATTCTTTTTTGTGACCAGTATTTTCAGTTTTGGTCATGTAAGTGCATTTTGCAAAAGATATTCAGAGTTATGGCAAGTGTGTTTCTGTTTAGATGGCTATGTTCTTGTTTTGAAGAAATGAATTTTGATTCTAAAAAGTGGGTTTAGCGATTGAGAAAAACTGTAACACATACAGAGGGTAAATTCAAAGTAGTACATTCACTGACATGGATATGGCGCCACCTTGTGTCATGTTTACAAAGAAGATTATTGACATTAGGTCTGGCAATACAGCAGGGTCGGCGTCATGGGTGGGCATTCGCGGGCCATGCCCCCCCAAATGAGTCACTGTGCCCCCCCTGCCAGGCCAGGCAAGCCCTGCCACTTGGCCGTTTTTTTTATTTTTTTTTTATCATATTATAAGTGAAAACGTTTCCACTAAATCTTTTTTGTGTGAAATAAATCAGAAATAAAGAATATAAATAAAAAAACACAGCCTGAGGTGTGCTCACTGGTGATTGGTGTGTTTCTTGACCAATGACCCCGGCCTTTGATTTGTTGTTATTAATTCAAAAAAAATGCGCTTATAATTAGCAAGTCAGTGAGACGAAGCTAATGTTCGGACTGTCGGACAGTAATAAAGTAATGGATATACGTAAATGGCTGCAAGGCGCAGCTGCTACACGGCCTCCTCCAACTCCTCCACCTCCTGAAAACGAAGGGAATAATGCACCCATCTCCAGCATCGCCGGCGGCACCACCTCTGAAGAGCTGGAGCCGTGCTCTTCGACCAGCCAACCTGCTAGCCAAGCCCATCCACCTGCTGCAGCTAACGTTAGCGCTGGAATTCAACAACCCATAGATGATATTGGAACTGATCAGCCCAAACAAATCTTCTTAAAACAGTACCCTTACAGCATCCTCACTGGCAGGAGGCGTTCTTTTGTCTCTGCTTGGCATCACAACCGAGACTGGCTTGAATACAGTGTCAAGGCCGATGCTGCATTTTGTTTCTGCTGTCGGCAGTCTAGCAAAACCCGGAGAATGGATGCATTTATGTCCGTTGGCTTCCGTAACTGGAAAAATGCGGTGGAGAGAGACAAGGGATTTCAGAAACATGCAAATTCAAAGGAGCATCTCTCTTGCTGTGCAATGTGGAAGGAGCGAGAGAGGCGTGCCAGCACTGGAAAGGAGATTTCTACACTTGTTAACGCAGACCAACTACGAAAAAACAGGTATTATATCTCCTCTCTTATTGATTTCTGGTGGAAAACCAGCTGCCTTTACGAGGGAAGATAGAGGCTTTTGATAACATGTCAGAGGGGGGCAGTGGCCTTTTCCTCTCCCTGCTGGACTATACGATAAAAAAAGACCCCAAATTGGCTGATGTAGTGAAATCAATCCCTCGAAATGCCACTTACACTTGTCACGAAATGCAAAATGAACTCATAAGTACACTCAGCAATGTGGTGACTGAGGCTATCGTGGAGGAAATAGGAGACTCCTTTTACACACTGAAAGTAGATGGAACCCGACCAATAATTTCACCATATATGTAAATAATCTCTGTAATAATTTATCAAAGGCTGCTTTCCATTTTTATGCAGATGATACTGTTATTTATTGTTCATCCTCTTCTATAGAGCAATGATGTTCTTCCATCTAATTTATCTCAACTCAAGTTAGTATTAAATGCAGACAAATCCAAACTCATTATATTTTCAAATGGCAAAAAGTTAACTTATTTTCTCCCCAACATTTGTACTGTTCAAGGGACTGACATTGACATTGAAAGGGTCACTAGATACAAATATCTAGGTTTTATTATTGATCAGAACTTATCTTTCAAGTCACACACTGAAAATGTTGTTTTAAAATTAGGTTTCTCCTTTCAGACAAGGAAACATTTGATCTCTGTAACGTTTTTACCAGTATTGGATTCTGGCGATCTGCTTTACATGAATGCCTCTAACCAGTGCCTAAAGACTTTGGATACTGTGTACCATTGCATTGTGCATTACGTTTTATTACTGGAAGGATAAATATATTGTGAGTTTGGAATAAATATGCACTTTATGAAAATTATTAGTTGGTTACTGTTAGTAAAAACAGTAAGGTTAATAGCCTACTGGATGTTTGTTTTGATTGTGGATCGCCAGGCCCTCTGGCCTGATCTGTGGAGTCTCAGCTGTTCATATGAACAGGGCTCGACATTATAAATGGCCCGCTGGCCCGGAAGCATTACTTAGACACCCCGGCCAGCATAACGTACTTTCAAATCGCCCCACAGCTGTTTGCTGCGGAGCGCAGCGCGAGCAGTCTCTCCGGTGAGCGGGAGCGCACTCATTCACTACAGTCAGTAGTGGGAACCGCAGTAGACAAAAGGCGTTGCTATAGCAACACGTCATGTTTATGTAAAAAGGGGTGGGGTCAATGACCCGCTGGCGGAAATAGGTAACAACAACAGAGGGTGCTACATAACACGTGTGTGTGTGTGTGTGTGTGTGTGTGTGTGTGTGTGTGTGTGTGTGTGTGTGTGTGTGTGTGTGTGTGTGTGTGTGTGTGTGTGTGTGTGTGTGTGTGTGTGTGTGTGTGTGTGTGTGTGTGTGTGTGTGTGTGTGTGTGTGTGTGTGTGTGTGTGTGTGTGTGTGTGTGTGTGTGTGTGTGTGTGTGTGTGTGTGTGTGTGTGTGTGTGTGTGTGTGTGTGTGTGTGTGTGTGTGTGTGTGTGTGTGTGTGTGTGTGTGTGTGTGTGTGTGTGAGACTTGGCTTAATGAAGCGTGCTGTGTGTGTGAGACACAAGAGACTTTACAGCATGTGTGTGCCCCCCCCGTGGTAAATGATTGCCCCCCCCATTCGATTTGTTCTGGAGCCGACCCTGCAATACAGTCAATCATTATCCTGGTGATTATTTCGCTTATTTCGCTTATTTTCCCTTCAAAGAGCCATAATTCCCATCACTAAAGCACTAAAGCTATATAGATCTCATTCTCTGCTTTACTGCTGATTTACATCATTTACCCATGTTATTTTTTTTCCAGTGTATTTCTATTCATCTTTTGTTTCTGTTACGGTGCTCTTCTGAAAATGAGACATAAAAACAATGACATAGTTACAGTAACACACTGTTTTTCCTATATGTAAGTTTGTTTCTCCCAACTTGTTAGTTTTCCGTTCAGTTTCCAATATTGATAGCTTGAGGTTTGTGTATTGATGATTGTAGTCAGTATTTAGTGTGCCACTTAGCAATGACTGTTCAAATAGTCTTCTAATGAGCTGACAAATGTTTGTTTTTGGAGAAGGTATCTGGTTTTGGAAGGGGTATTTTTAGTTTTGAGTGCCTTAGAGCACTTTGCAAGAAATTTATATTGTTATGGTAGAATGTGTTGTTATGGTGACCGGAGTTTCAGTTAAGAAAACACATTTGTCTCATTAAAGGACAATTTGATCTGTTTCGATCGACTTATTCTTTTTTGTGACCAGTATTTTCAGTTTTGGTCATGTAAGTGCATTTTGCAAAAGATATTCAGAGTTATGGCAAGTGTGTTTCTGTTTAGATGGCTATGTTCTTGTTTTGAAGAAATGAATTTTGATTCTAAAAAGTGGGTTTAGCGATTGAGAAAAACTGTAACACATACAGAGGGTAAATTCAAAGTAGTACATTCACTGACATGGATATGGCGCCACCTTGTGTCATGTTTACAAAGAAGATTATTGACATTAGGTCTGGCAATACAGCAGGGTCGGCGTCATGGGTGGGCATTCGCGGGCCATGCCCCCCCAAATGAGTCACTGTGCCCCCCCTGCCAGGCCAGGCAAGCCCTGCCACTTGGCCGTTTTTTTTATTTTTTTTTTATCATATTATAAGTGAAAACGTTTCCACTAAATCTTTTTTGTGTGAAATAAATCAGAAATAAAGAATATAAATAAAAAAACACAGCCTGAGGTGTGCTCACTGGTGATTGGTGTGTTTCTTGACCAATGACCCCGGCCTTTGATTTGTTGTTATTAATTCAAAAAAAATGCGCTTATAATTAGCAAGTCAGTGAGACGAAGCTAATGTTCGGACTGTCGGACAGTAATAAAGTAATGGATATACGTAAATGGCTGCAAGGCGCAGCTGCTACACGGCCTCCTCCAACTCCTCCACCTCCTGAAAACGAAGGGAATAATGCACCCATCTCCAGCATCGCCGGCGGCACCACCTCTGAAGAGCTGGAGCCGTGCTCTTCGACCAGCCAACCTGCTAGCCAAGCCCATCCACCTGCTGCAGCTAACGTTAGCGCTGGAATTCAACAACCCATAGATGATATTGGAACTGATCAGCCCAAACAAATCTTCTTAAAACAGTACCCTTACAGCATCCTCACTGGCAGGAGGCGTTCGTTTGTCTTTGCTTGGCATCACAACCGAGACTGGCTTGAATACAGTGTCAAGGCCGATGCTGCATTTTGTTTCTGCTGTCGGCAGTCTAGCAAAACCCGGAGAATGGATGCATTTATGTCCGTTGGCTTCCGTAACTGGAAAAATGCGGTGGAGAGAGACAAGGGATTTCAGAAACATGCAAATTCAAAGGAGCATCTCTCTTGCTGTGCAATGTGGAAGGAGCGAGAGAGGCGTGCCAGCACTGGAAAGGAGATTTCTACACTTGTTAACGCAGACCAACTACGAAAAAACAGGTATTATATCTCCTCTCTTATTGATTTCTGGTGGAAAACCAGCTGCCTTTACGAGGGAAGATAGAGGCTTTTGATAACATGTCAGAGGGGGGCAGTGGCCTTTTCCTCTCCCTGCTGGACTATACGATAAAAAAAGACCCCAAATTGGCTGATGTAGTGAAATCAATCCCTCGAAATGCCACTTACACTTGTCACGAAATGCAAAATGAACTCATAAGTACACTCAGCAATGTGGTGACTGAGGCTATCGTGGAGGAAATAGGAGACTCCTTTTACACACTGAAAGTAGATGGAACCCGACCAATAATTTCACCATATATGTAAATAATCTCTGTAATAATTTATCAAAGGCTGCTTTCCATTTTTATGCAGATGATACTGTTATTTATTGTTCATCCTCTTCTATAGAGCAATGATGTTCTTCCATCTAATTTATCTCAACTCAAGTTAGTATTAAATGCAGACAAATCCAAACTCATTATATTTTCAAATGGCAAAAAGTTAACTTATTTTCTCCCCAACATTTGTACTGTTCAAGGGACTGACATTGACATTGAAAGGGTCACTAGATACAAATATCTAGGTTTTATTATTGATCAGAACTTATCTTTCAAGTCACACACTGAAAATGTTGTTTTAAAATTAGGTTTCTCCTTTCAGACAAGGAAACATTTGATCTCTGTAACGTTTTTACCAGTATTGGATTCTGGCGATCTGCTTTACATGAATGCCTCTAACCAGTGCCTAAAGACTTTGGATACTGTGTACCATTGCATTGTGCATTACGTTTTATTACTGGAAGGATAAATATATTGTGAGTTTGGAATAAATATGCACTTTATGAAAATTATTAGTTGGTTACTGTTAGTAAAAACAGTAAGGTTAATAGCCTACTGGATGTTTGTTTTGATTGTGGATCGCCAGGCCCTCTGGCCTGATCTGTGGAGTCTCAGCTGTTCATATGAACAGGGCTCGACATTATAAATGGCCCGCTGGCCCGGAAGCATTACTTAGACACCCCGGCCAGCATAACGTACTTTCAAATCGCCCCACAGCTGTTTGCTGCGGAGCGCAGCGCGAGCAGTCTCTCCGGTGAGCGGGAGCGCACTCATTCACTACAGTCAGTAGTGGGAACCGCAGTAGACAAAAGGCGTTGCTATAGCAACACGTCATGTTTATGTAAAAAGGGGTGGGGTCAATGACCCGCTGGCGGAAATAGGTAACAACAACAGAGGGTGCTACATAACACGTGTGTGTGTGTGTGTGTGTGTGTGTGTGTGTGTGTGTGTGTGTGTGTGTGTGTGTGTGTGTGTGTGTGTGTGTGTGTGTGTGTGTGTGTGTGTGTGTGTGTGTGTGTGTGTGTGTGTGTGTGTGTGTGTGTGTGTGTGTGTGTGTGTGTGTGTGTGTGTGTGTGTGTGTGTGTGTGTGTGTGTGTGTGTGTGTGTGTGTGTGTGTGTGTGTGTGTGTGAGAGAGACTTGGCTTAATGAAGCGTGCTGTGTGTGTGAGACACAAGAGACTTTACAGCATGTGTGTGCCCCCCCCGTGGTAAATGATTGCCCCCCCCATTCGATTTGTTCTGGAGCCGACCCTGCAATACAGTCAATCATTATCCTGGTGATTATTTCGCTTATTTCGCTTATTTTCCCTTCAAAGAGCCATAATTCCCATCACTAATTGCTGCCCAGGCTTGCCCATGCTTTTACCAGCGGTCCGTTCTGGTAGTTGACCAGGAAGCAAGCCACATTGAAGAGCTCCTCAATGCTTCCACACACAGACAGTGGTATGGCTTTATCAAATAGTTTGTTCTCTTTGACTCTTCTGATGCACCTCTCCACATGGACCCCAGCAATTAGTGACCCTGGACGTTTACTTTTCGTTTTAAGCATCGTTTTAAGGTGTAAACGTATCATTTTCAAATGCGCGTTCTCGTGACAAGGGGTGCATTTCAAGCCGGGAGTGCATAATTTGGCACAACACCGGTGTTATGCATGCCCACTGCACCTCGCGGGAGCACGCAACAGCGTAAAGCAAAAACTCCCAGACATTTCAATGATTTGTACGGCAAAGTTAGGTCTGGAAACGACATAACACCGCCCTGCTGCGGGGAAATGTTGGCGCTGTTCTGTGTTTGTTCTAATCCGTCAAAATGACGGACTGCTTTCAGATTTTTCCGTCATTGTTAAAAAAAATCCGTCAAAGACGGAATATATTTGGTTAACGCGACCTCTGTGTGTGGTACACTAATGTTTCATTTCATTTCAAACCTTTATTTATTCAGATTGGTCCCTTGAGATCATAGATCTCTTTTACAAGGGAGACCTGCAGCAATTTAAGTTCCACATGAAACATAAAACAACATAAAAACAAACAATAGAGGATATCATACAACATATTTACCTACTTATCAACATTTACAAATACCCATAGTTTCAGAAAGCATTTCACTTAGACGTGCTTTAAAAACATTCAGAGAAATAAAATTGCTCAATTTCAATTTTAGCTGTAGACTGTTCCAAGCAAGTGGAGCTGCGCACATAAAAGCTGTCTTACCTAAGACAGTCCTTTCTCTTGGCACATCTAACAAGACTACATCATGCGATCTCAGACAATAGCTGCTTGCAACTTTCTGCTTTATCAGTGAACAGATGTAATACGGGAGTTTTCCCAACATAGCTTTATAAATAAATGTGTACCAATGACTGAGCCTCCGTACAGTGAGTGATGGCGAAGACCGGAAGTCGGGCTCACACCCAGCCGCCGGAAGTTGATAGACGCCATCTTGTGCAACTAGCCTATTGTGTTTCGCAAAATGTTCTATGGGACGTCTCTTTTGAACGTTTTCGTTTTTCCCACAATTAGAAGTTGCCATAACATTGGTGTTATCAAATGTAAAACATCTAATTAATAAATGGGTGAAAATCGCTTGTGTCCATAATGCGCAGCATTAATCCACCCACATAACAGCTCATTGTTACTTTGTAATTCTACTCCACTACAATACAGAGGTTAACCTGCTATTTTTACTCCACTACACTTATTTGAGTTACTTTGCAGATTCTGATTAATGATGTGAAATATAAACAACCCTTAAATCAGACTTTAGTTACACCTGAGTAAAATTCAGGGAAGGTGATTGTCAAGTGCCAACAATCAGGAGAGATATTTGATAGTTGGTGCTTGAGAAGACTAAACATTTATCTGCAATTGACATGAATGGAAACGAGTAATAAAGTATATTCATTACTCGTTATTCTCTACTTATCAGGGGCGGTTCTAGGGGGGACCAGGGGGGCCAGTGCCCCCCCCTGTGGCCCCCCTAAAAATAAAAAAAATAAAAGGTTTATGATTAAACGATTTATTGGCTGACGGAATAGGCGGAAGTAACAATATTTGTCATTCTAGTCGGACCCATTAGAGCAGGGGTCTCAAACACGTCGATCACGAGCTACCGGTATTTCGCAAGCCCTTAATAGCCCCCACTCTACAAATATGCTTTTTTTTTTTTTTTTTTTTTAACACAAGCCGTCATCGCCATGGAGGAGCTTTGTGAGCGAGCGAGACAGAGAGAGAGAGAGCTAGAGAGAGCACACCTTTATCTATTTAATGTGTTGTAAAAAATAAATAAATCATTCCAATGTGTACTTGAGACAGTCAAAAAAAAAAACAGTTTGAAAGTGGAGTCATTAGTAAAATATGCATAAAGAAAGAATGCTAACTATAGGTAACACAAGATAAGAATAAACAAGTTTAAATGATTTGTTATTGGTTGTGATCATATTCTAAAGATTTGTTGATTATTGAAAAGTATACAGCTCTCTTTCATGAGTGTTGAGAGCTGTATCCATAAATTCATTTTGTGCTCAAAGTGCACCAGATTGATGCATTTAACTTCAACATTTAAAAAAAAATCTTCAGGGGGCTGCATGCCCCCGGACCCCCATAGAGAAGGTTAGGTCCACCCCCGAATAAAGCAGGTTCAAATAATTAAATTGCATACATTTTCTTTTAGTAAACACTGAAAACGGGTCCCACAGACCCAAACAACAAACAAAGGTAAGCGTATAATAATGTGTAATGAAACAAATACCAATAACTGTATTGCATTGTTTTCTTAGCTGTATGCGCAATTACTTCATACTGTCTTTGTCTTTTTCGTCCTGCATTTATTGTGCCCCCCTCAGAAAGTAACTGGCCCCCCCAGTCAAATTGTTCTAGAACCGACACTGCTACTAATAGTTAATTAAAGACTGTATAATGGCTATTTTGCACATCCCTTTCAAGATTTTCAAAGGTTATTGACATATCATATACACAACTACGGTGTATGCAATGAATGAAAATCTTGGGTCTCAGGTTCCTCAACAGCGCATTACAAGACATCTATCAATATGTGTGTATACCTCCACCATTAAACTGTCATATTCTGCACATTTCTTATACTATCTACATACATAAGAGTATAATTAATGTGTATAATATCAGTTAAAATAAGTGCTTCAACATAGTTAACATTGCAGGAAAGCAATAGATTAGACGTTAAGTACTTTGTCAGGCTTAATATTTATCTGTAGATACTCCCACAGCTTTTTTCTTATTTAAGACCTTAATCTAAAGTATTATTAAATGTTTAAATAAAGGTTAATTTGTTTTTCTGTTTTGCACCTCCTCATATTAATATCTTTGTACATCCTGCACCAAACTGTTTTATTGTAGAGATCACTTACAGTATCTTCTTGTTTTTTTATATTCTATATTGCTATCACAGACCTTCTACTTTCCCCCTATGAAAGTATGTACTTAATATTTTTTTAATCAAATATAACACATAAAAACAATAATTCAATAACGTGCTTTAACCACTAGGCGGTGCACACAAGGTACACACAGCCATAATAACTTTGTATTATTAGTGTAGGACACTTATGTATGTACAACATCTGAAGATGTGTAGTTTTATTCATGTTTTCACATAATTTTACAGCATATTGCTATACTATTTCAGACTCAGTATTTACATTCTTATATTCAAAGAAAATCAGTAATATCTTTAAAAACTACAAGTCCTTTTATATCAGCTGTGCACCGTTATGGTGTAAATATAACCTATCTATGAATTAGATCAAATGTAAAAGTCAGCCGAATTACTATTGACACTGCAAGGAGACGTATTGTGTGAAGAGAAATTGAAGATGTTGTTTAATTGTTGATATATTTATGATCCACGTCAAGTATTCAGTTTCGGCGGCATTTCTTCAATCAATCAATCAATGTTTATTTATATAGCCCAATATCACAAATGTTACATTTGTCTCAGTGGACTTCACAGTTTGTACAGAATATCAGTATGACAATACGACACCCTCTGTCCTTAGACCCTCACATCGTACAAGGAAAAACTTCCAGAGAAAACCCCACAGTTTAAAGGGAAAAATGGGAGAAACATCAGGGAGAGCAACAGAGGAGGGATCCCTCTCCCAGGACGGACAGACGTGCAATAGATGCCGTGTATAAATTGAAAAGATAATACATTTGCAACATAGGTAGTCCAAATGTTTGGAAATGCATGTGTGTATAATAAGAAGATGAATCCACGAGGATATCCATCCAGGACTTATGATCCAGGACCACAGCCACGACTCAAGATCCAGGACTCGCAATCCATGACACAGGACCGCAGGATCATCCATGACTCCGGATCCCGGCGTATATAGACACCAAAAAGAAAGAAATTTGGGGAAGCTGGGTTAATCGGAACATGAGAGTACACAGGTATAGACAGAGAGAAGGAAGAAGTAATATGTCCCCCGACAAACTAAGCCTATATCAGCAAAACTAGGGGCTGAATCTAATCAGCCCTAACTATAAGCTTTATCAAAAAGGAAGGTCTTAAGCGCACTCTTAAAAACGGATAGGGTGTCTGCCGTCCGAACACAAACTGGAAGCTGATTCCACAAAAGTGGAGCTTGATAAGAAAAGGCTCTGGCTCCCATTGTACTTTTAGAGACTCTAGGAACAACCAACAACCCTGCATTCTTGGAACGCAATGCCCTAGTAGGACAATAGGGTATAATGAGTTCTTTAAGGTAAGATGGCGCCTGCCCATTAAGGGCTTTGTAGGCGAGAAGAAGAATTTTAAATTCTATCCTGTGTTCTATAGGGAGCCAGTGTAAGGCAGCCAGAACAGGAGTAATGTGGTCCCTTTTCCTAACTCTGGTTAGTACACGAGCTGCAGCATTTTGAATCAGCTGAAGCGACTTGACTGACTTCTTGGTACACCCTGATAATAAGGAGTTACAATAATCCAGCCTTAAAGTAATAAATGCATGGACTAGTTTCTCTGCATCGTTTTGAGGCAAGATATGCCTTATTTTTGCAATGTTACGTAGATGGAAGTAGGCGGTCCTTGAAATTGATTTTATGTGGGTGTTAAAGGATAAATCCTGATCAAATATAACACCAAGATTCCTTACAGTCTCACTGGAGGCCAAATTAATGCCATCCATAGTTAATATATCTTTAGATAATTTGTTTCGTAGATTCTTCGGGCCAAGTACAATAACTTTAAAAATTTAAGGTCATCCACGTTTTTAAGTCCTTGAGGCAGTCTTGAATTTTATTTAGATGATTAATTTCATAAGGCTTGATTGATAAATATAGTTGAGTATCATCCGCATAACAATGAAAGTTTACAGAATGATTCCTTATAATATTGCCTAACGGAAGCATATATAGGGTGAACAAAATAGGTCCAAGCACTGAGCCCTGTGGCACTCCATGGCTAACTTTGGTTTGCATGGAAGATTCATCGTTGACACGTACAAACTGAGAGCGTTCAGATAGATAGGACCTAAACCAGCCTAAAGCAGTTCCCTGTATGCCAACTAAGTGCTCTAGTCTTTGCAATAGGATATCATGGTCGATAGTATCAAATGCAGCACTAAGATCGAGCAAGACAAGAATAGAGACAAGTCCCTTGTCAGAGGCTATTAGAATGTCATTTGTGACTTTAACCAGAGCTGTCTCTGTGCTATGTTGTGTTCTAAAGCCAGACTGAAAATCTTCAAATAAATCATAGTTTTTTAAGTAATCACACAGCTGTTTTGCGACTGCTTTCTCAAGAATTTTTGAGAGGAACGGAAGATTAGAAATAGGTCTATAGTTGGCTAAAACCTCTGGATCGAGGTTGTGCTTTTTAAGAAGCGGTTTTCTCACTGCTACTTTGAATGATTGTGGAACATAGCCTGATAATAAAGACATATTCATAATATTTAATAAAGAAGTGCTAATTAATGGAAAAACTTCTTTTAACAGCTTAGTTGGAATCGGCTCTAAGATACACGTTGATGGTTTAGAAGAGAGAATCATTGAATTTAATTGTTCAAGGTTTATGGCTGAAAAGCATTCTAGTTTACTATCTAGTGTAATATTAGAACTTACGTTTCCGGGAGCTGTTGATAACACTATACTGGTCAAAGGCAAGAGGTCATTGATTTTGTTTCTAAGAGTAACAATTTTATCGTTAAAAAAGCACATAAAATCATTACTACTGAGTGCTATGGGAATAGAAGGCTCAGTCGAGCTGTGGCTCTCTGTCAGCCTGGCTACAGTGCTGAAAAGAAATCTTGCATTATTCTTATTCTCATCTATTAATGAAGAGTAGTATGCTGCTCTCGCTTTACGCAGTGCTTTCTTATATTCATTGAGAGTAATATGCCAAATTAAACGAGATTCTTCAAGTTTAGTGGAACGCCATATCCTTTCAAGTTGTCTCGACTTTTGCTTTATTTTGCAGGTTTCGGCATTATGCCATGGAGCTAATCTATGTTGTTTTATTTTCTTCTTTTTCAAAGGAGCAACAGAGTCTAATTTTATTCGCAGCGCATCTGTAGCACTATCAACAACATGATCAATTTGGGGTGGTGTACATTTTGTATAAGTTTCCTCCCCTACATGCAGACATGCTATCGAGTTAAGTATTGGTGGAATCTCTTCCTTAAATTTGGCTATAGCACTAACAGATAGGTTTCTGCTGCAGGAGCTTTTGGCTAATGCTTTGTAGTCTAGTAACAGTACTTCAAAAGTTACTAAGAAATGGTCGGATAAAGCAGGATTATGCGGTTCGACTAATAGTTGCTCAATTTCAATACCATAAGTCAGAACAAGGTCAAGAGTGTGATTATAGCAGTGGGTTGGTTTATTTACACTCTGACAGAAACCAACATAATCTAATATAGAGTTAAATGCAACAGTAAGGCTATTTTTATCATCGTCAACATGAATATTAAAGTCACCTACGATAATTACTTTATCTGTTTTAAGTACCATAGCTGATAAAAACTCAGAGAATTCTGATAAGAATTCTGAATAAGGACCTGGTGCACGGTACACTGTAACAAATAAGATTGGCTGCAAAGTTTTCCAGGTCGGATGCGTAAGACTGAAAATGAGGCTTTCAAAGGAGGTATAATTTAATTTTTGTTTAGTATTGATAAGTAAACTTGAGTCAAAGATTGCTGCAACTCCACCTCCTCGGCCCGTGCCTCAGGCAATATGAGTATTGATATGGCTGGGTGGAGTGGCCTCATTTATGCTGACATATTCTTCATGTCTCAACCAAGTTTCAGTGAGACAGCATATATCAATATTATAATCTGATATTAAATCATTTACCAGTATTGCTTTAGATGCTAGAGATCTTATGTTTAAGAGACCACATTTAATCTTCCTGTTTTGTTGCACTGTAGTAGTTGTTACATTTACTTTTATTAGGTTATTATGTATGACACCTCTATTAGGTTTTACCTTAAATTGTCCTTGGGCAGACACACACACCGTTAATATTGGGTATTTTATTGGGGTCGGGATTCCTATGGATGACTGCCTAGGAGAGACTGCGACTCTGCCTCCTGGTCTCAACTCCAGTTTGTCATGGATTAAGTCCACAGAGCCCTGAAATGTTTGCCGAAATGAGATTTGCACCTTCCAAAGTAGGATGAATGCCGTCTCTCTTAATCAGACCAGGTTTTCCCCAGGAGGCTGTCCAATTATTCACGAAGCCCACATTGTTTGCTGGGCACCACCAAGACAACCAGCGCTGAAATGATGACATGCGGCTATACATGTCATCATTGATCAGATTGGGGAGGGGACCAGAGAAGATTACGGTGTCCGACATTGTTTTAGCATAACTACACACCGACGCCACATTAAGTTTGGTGCATTCTGATTGGCGTAAACGAACATCATTACCACCGACGTGAATAACAATCCTACTGTATTTACGTTTATTTTTAGCCAGCAGTCTAAGATGCGCCTCAACGTCGCCCGCTCTGGCCCCCGGAATGCATGTGACTGTGGACGCTTCGGTCTCTAAATTCACGTGTCTCATAATAGAGCTACCAATAACCAGAGTTGGCTTCTCAGCGGGTGTCTCGCTGAGTGGGGAATATCTGTTAGATACGTGAACGGGTTGGTGGGGACCTGCGGGTTTCGCGTTATGCCCCTTCTGAACAGTCACCCATTCTCCCTGCTGCTCGGGAGTTGGCGGGGGATGGCTAAGAGGAGCTACCTTTTGCCGGTCCGCACCGGCTAACATGGGCTTTACTGTAGCTGAGTTATTTTCTAAGATGCGGAGCCGGGCTTCTATGGCTATGATTCCCGCCTCCAACCTAACAACTATACTACATTTAACACATGTATCGGTACCAGTAAAGGAGGTAGGGGAGTAACCAAACATGAGACAGTTAGAGCAGGAAATAGCACCCGAGGGTGGGGAAAGAGCCATGGCTAGCTATCAAGCTAAAGTAGCTACCGTTAGCAAACCCGAAAAGAGTGTAGGCAACTGTGGAGTTACAGTCGCTAAGAGAAGGAGAGTTTGTGAGTGCTTAAGCTGTAGTAACGTGTGATTACAACGTCAGGCAGTTGCCGTGATCAAGAGTTTTAAAACGATCGATTAAGTTAAGATAATAAGCTATCAGCAACAGAACAGGCACACGGGATACCCGGAGATGACAACAACAACCGGAAGTTACAACATGCTTACCGCAATAGTGGTCCGTGGTCTTCCAGTTTTTCCAAAGGTCTTCTCTATAAATAAAGAACTACGGCAGATCTGTAATATGTAATGCAGCCGAACCGTGTATTACAATGCCGTTATGTGATGACTTTCAAAGAGAAAAGCAAGAACACTCGGAATTAAGTATTATTTTATTATTTTAAAATGTTTTTCCGATTTCATATCATATAAACACCAAATCCCAACATGCATTGCGGCTAAAACATCCAATCGACAAGCTTAGACCATAGCTGAGGATCTTGGGTAATCGCTCGAAATGCCTACGTCTGTTTCCGGTTATTTTTATTTTGAAATTCAGTTCCTGACGGACGCCAAAAAAGCCAGAGATAATGGAACTAAACAAATAAATAAAAACAAGGATAATTGTGTGTTATTGGTGAGTAAATCACAGTGTGTTATTTTTGAAAAGAATAACAAATTAGAAGGAAAAAAAGATTAAAAAAATACAGATTTCAGTATTCTGAGGCTCTGAGCCCCATTTATTTTCCTCACAGACGGCAGCAAAAGTCCGATTGTGGCTCTCTATTGAGTAAGAACATGTTTTTATGAACCACACAGCTCCCGGTCTTCCTATGACACGTAATGCCGTGAGACTACCAATTGAAATACATTGCTTTTAAAATCGTGCTGTGCAACACGAAAAAAAGGGGAAAATCGTGTTGGTGAACACGAATCAATAGATTAAAAATTGTTTTGATGAACACGAAATGCCATGAGACTGGGTTGGGTGCGTGGATAGATAGAGGCCTGTAAAAACTGCCTTCAAAATAAAAGCGTTTACTCGGTCAATAACAAATATACCTAAAAAACACACCAAACATATTCTTGAGTGGAGCTTAAATTAAGAAATGTGTACTATATAATGTGATCAATAATAATTTAAAACAAACTACGTATAATTACCACATTATAACTGATTGAATGTAAAATGTAAGGACACAGTTATGAAGACATATCGGACATTTCCACTGGGTGACTAATTTCAATTGATGTTGACACCATCTCACAACACTCCTAAAATAACATTACTTTCTGAAGCACAATTTAAAATGTATGCTGTTTAAAATCTCAAATTAGATCTATTGTCCATCTATATTTTGATTTATTATTTAATGGAAACCGTCCATAATCAAAGAGTCATTCGAAGTCAATAAAATACTTATTTCACTTCAGGGTGATAGCAGGAAACCCCATCTAGTCAATCAGAGAAAATCAGGACAATCTGATGAAGAATTTCAAAATAAAATACTTTTGAAATCCCATATATGGGCTATCGTCCTTCTGTATTATACAAGAATAAATATAAAACTCTCAAATTATCAAAGACTTATTTCACTCCAGGGTGATAGCAGGACACCCCATCTAGTCACTCAGAAAGAATCTGGACAATCTGATGTACAGTTTCAAAATAAAAGACCTTTGAAGTCTCATATATGAGCTATCGTCCTTCTGTTTGTATCTAACAGTTCAAATGTTCGAATTACATTAAACCAGAATTGTCCCCCTTTTTTCTTTAACAGTGAAGAAAATTGGATATGTTAATGATATATTGACCGCAAAACTCAAAATGTCCCCGGTTTTAATTTTGAAAATCTGGTCACCTTACTACTTCTCTGAAGAACCAGCACCTTACCGTGGTAGAGAGGTTTGTGTGTCCTGATGAACCTGGGTGCTGTGTCCTCTGGAACATTGTGTTCCTGGTAGGGTCTCCCATGGCAAATTGGTCTCAGGCAAGGGGCCAGACTAAGATTGGTTCGCAAGACCTCATGAAAGAACGACAAAGAAGTGAGGATACCCGGCCCGGAGGAAGCCCCGGGTCCCCTTCTGGAGCCAGGCCCAGAAGGAGGACTCGTCGGCAAGCGTCTGGTGACCGGGCTTGCCACGGAGCCCGGCCGGGGAAACAGCCCGAAAAGGCAACGTGGGCAACACCTCCGCTTCTCCGTCCCGCGGGCCCACCACCTACGGGAAACAGCGATGGGGTCGTGTGCGCTGCCAGAAGGGTGGCAGTGAAGGCAGAGGGTCTCGACGGACCAGACCCGGGCGACAGAAGCTGGCTTTGGGGACGTGGAACGTCAACTCTCTGGGGGGGGAAGGAGTCGGAGCTTGTGCGGGAGGTGGAGCGTTACCAGTTGGATCTGGTTGGGCTCACCTCTACGCACAGCGTCGGCTCTGGAACCTTACTTCTGGATAGGGGTTGGACTCTATTCTTCTCCGGAGTTGCTCAAGGTGTGAGGCGCCGGGCGGGTGTGGAGATACTCACAAGTCCCCGGTTGGGTGCTTCGTTGTTGGAGTTTACCCCAGTGGACGAGAGGGTCGCCTCCCTACGCCTGCGGGTTATGGGGGGGGAAACTCTGACTGTTGTGTGTGCTTATGCACCCAACAGCAGTTCAGAGTATACGGCCTTCTTGGAGACCCTGGAAAGAGTCCTGTATGGGGCTCCTGAAGGGGACTCTTTAATCTTGCTGGGAGACTTCAACGCACATGTGGGCAATGATGGAGACACTTGGAGGGGAGTGATTGGGAGGAACGGCCCCCCTGATCTGAACCGGAGTGGTGGTTTGTTACTGGACTTCTGTGCTAGTCATGGATTGGCCATAACAAACACCATGTTCGAACATAAGGATGCTCATAAGTGTACGTGGTACCAGAGCACCCTAGGCAGAAGGTCCATGATCGATTTCGTTATCGTATCATCGGACCTGAGGCCGTATGTTTTGGACACTCGGGTAAAGAGAGGGGCGGAGTTGTCAACTGATCACCATCTGGTGGTGAGTTGGGTCGAGTGGCGGGGGAAGACTCTGGATAGACCTGGTAAGCCCAAACGTGTAGTTCGGGTGAACTGGGAACATCTGGAGGAGGCCCAAGTTCAGGAGGCCTTCAACTCACACCTCCGGCGGAGCTTTTCGGGCATTCCTGTGGAGGTCGGGGACATTGAACCAGAGTGGTCGGTGTTCTAAGCCTCTATTGCCGAATCCGCGGCGGGGAGCTGTGGTCTCAAGGTCCTAGGTGCCTCAAGGGGCGTTAACCCTCGAACCTCCTGGTGGACACCGGTGGTCAGGGAAGCCGTCCGACTGAAGAAGGAGGCCTTCAGGGATTTGTTATCCCGGGGGACTCCCGAGGCAGTTGCAAGGTACTGACAGGCCCGAAGGGCAGCAGCCTCAGCCGTGGCCGAGGCAAAGCAGCAGGTGTGGGAGAAGTTTGGAGAAGACATAGAAAAGGACTTTCGGGCGGCACCAAAGTTGTTCTGGAAAACTGTCCGACACCTCAGGAGGGGGAAGCAGGGAACCATCCAAGCTGTGTACAGTAAGGATGGGACGTTGTTGACCTCAACTGATGGAGTGTTAGGGCGTTGGAAGGAGCACTTTGAGGAACTCCTGAACCCGACAACTCCGCCCTCTTTGTTAGAAGTAGAGCTGGAGTATGACGGGGGATCGACACCAATCTCCCGGGGGGATGTCACTGAGGTCGTCAAACAACTTCACGGTGGCAAAGCCCCGGGGGTGGATGAGATCCGCCCAGAAATGCTGAAGGCTCTGGATGTTGAGGGACTGTCATGGTTGACACGTCTCATCAACGTTGCGTGGAAGTCGGAAACAGTACCGAAGGAGTGGCAGACCGGGGTGGTGGTTCCCCTTTTTAAAAAGGGGGATCAGAGGGTGTGTGCCAATTACAGAGGCATCACACTACTCAGCCTCCCCGGGAAAGTTTACTCTAAGGTACTCGAAAGGAGGGTCAGGCCGATTGTCAAACCTCAGATTGAGGAGGAACAATTCGGATTCCGTCCTGGTCGTGGACCGACGGATCAGCTTTTTACTCTCGCAAGGATCCTGGAGGGGGACTGGGAGTACGCTCATCCAGTCTACATGTGTTTTGTAGACTTGGAGAAGGTGTATGACCGGGTTCCCAGGGAGTCACTGTGGGAGGTGCTGCGGGAGTATGGGGTGAGGGGGTCTCTACTCAGGGCCATCCAATCTCTGTACTCCCAAAGCGAGAGCTGTGTCCGGGTCCTCGGCAGTAAGTCGGACCCATTTCACGTGAGGGTTGGCCTCCGCCAAGGCTGCGCTTTGTCACCAATCCTGTTTGTAATATATATGGATCGGATTTCGAGTCGTAGTCGTGGGGGAAGGGTTCTGCAGTTCGGTGGACTAAGGATTGCACCACTGCTTTTTGCAGATGATGTGGTTCTGATGGCTTCATCGGTCTGCGACCTTCAGCACTCACTGGATCGGTTCGCAACCGAGTGTGAAGCGGCTGGGATGAGACTAAGCACCTCCAAATCTGAGGCCATGGTTCTCAGCAGGAAACCGATGGACTGTCCACTCCAAGTAGGGAATGAGTCCTTACCCCAAGTGAAGTAGTTCAAGTATCTCGGGGTCTTGTTCTCGAGTGAGGGAACAATGAAGCGTGAGATGGGTCGGAGAATTGGAGCAGCGGGAGCGGTACTGCAGTCGCTTTAACGCACCGTTGTGACGAAAATGGACTAGGAGTTGAACCGCTCCTCCTTCGCGTCAAAAGGAGCCAGTTGAGGTGGTTCGGGCCCCTAGTTAGGATGCCACCTGGGCGCCTCCCTAGGGAGGTGTTCCAGGCACGTCCAGCTGGGAAGAGACCAAGGGGTAGACCTAGGACCAGGTGGAGGGATTATATATCTTCGCTGGCCTGGGAGCGCCTTGGGATCCCCCAGTCAGAGCTGGTTGATGTGCCCAGGGAAAAGAAAGTTTGGGGCTCTCTGCTGGAACTGCTACCTCCGCGACCCGACCACGGATAAGCGGGAGAAGATGGATGGATGGATGGATGGTCACCTTACTGTATCTGGCCGTTGAATATGAATCTGGAGTGAGAAGCTAGTTAGCTTAGCATATAGCCTGGAAACATGGAGAAATTTGGCTAACCTGCTTGAGGTTAATGTCCCCCAGCATCTCAAAACTCTCTTTTTGTGTCCATCCATCCATCCATCTTCTCCCGCTTATCCGTGGTCGGGTCGCGGAGGTAGCAGTTCCAGCAGAGAGCCCCAAACTTTCTTTTCCCTGGCCACATCAACCAGCTCTGACTGGGGGATCCCAAGGCGCTCTCTTTTTGTGTGTTTTATAGAAACATCAAGATATGACATGAGCTTTCTAGATTACTTTTTGAAATAGCCAGCCATCTGTTTCATAGTAGGCTATTCCAGTCTTTATGCTAAGCTAATTAGCGGCTGGCTCTAACTTCAAAGTAGAGTGGTATCAATCGCATATCACACATCAAGAACACAAATAAGCATGATTCCGACAAAGTTGAACTGTTTTTTCAAGAGTGAACCTTATGGGATCATGTTGAGAGAGTGAGAGGGATCAGCTGATTTGCTTCCTGCTGCGACTCACTGCCAAATCCTGTTCTGTCCTCCACAGCAACTTCCTAGACTTTGGGAAGCTTCTTGACCAAGAGGGCATCAACGACCAGTCGACCCCTATCTCCACCTTAGACCGAGAGCTCCCTGTTGAAACCAAACCAGAAGAGAACAGTGTTGTTCCCAATGTCCCAGATGTCCCAAATGTCCCAGAATCCAGTTCTAGGTCTGATGGCGTGGGTAAACCCAGGACCATCAACAAAGCCCCCCCACTGCCCCAGCAGCAGCCCCCAAAGGCCCACGGACCCACAGAGCCCTCCTTCATCGGAGACACCTACATGAGTGAAGTCTTCCCACCACAAACGGTAAGTTCCAAATGTGCTGGTATGACCTATAAGACCTCTAAAAAAAACCTGTGAATGTTTATGTCTGAATAAACACCTTCAAATTATTGTAAATTAATAATGTATTTATATCTGTGGATCATAGTGCTTTAGTAACACATGCTTTCATTGTGCTGGATATGTTGTTATAGGATGGGTGTCACAGTTGTCTGTTGTTCTAGTAAATCCTTCATAACAAATCAAACGTTGTCGCCTGAAGCTGGGCTCTGCTTTTTGTTCCTAGTATATTTTTGTACGCAAGGTAGATATGACAACTCAAATCTGCCTCAAAATATTAGGAGTGATTTTAGTGTTCTGGCAGAAAACGCAACATCCCAATATTTTACATATTTTACACAGGCTGAATTGTTATTCCATAGAGAAGCAGTGGCGTATAACACAATTACCTAGATACATACATTCATTGAGGTTTGTAACCTTTTCATGCTACCTTGTCTGTGTGCATGTGGTTTTATATGTATTGCACTGTAATGCCCTTGTAAGTATCCTAATGAATATGTCTGTGGATAAAAGCTCTTGTGGTTAGCGCTGTTCTTTGGCAGCTGTGTTTTTCCTACATTATTGCTCCCAGTAGAGTGAGAGTCCGGAGGTTAATCTTGAGGTTGTGCTTTTGGCTTTATATTATGATCATGTGGGACACACTTCTATGTTGCTGCTAATCCATAGAAAGTAGGGATAGTACTGTATGTGTGTTGTTAGATCAAAAGAATTCACAAACGTAATAGATAACAATAATTTTAACTTTAATTTAATTGATTAATAATTAAAGTATCTACCTTTTTTAATTATGTTAAAGTGTACAATGTTATATAGCAAGCAAGATTGGTATACATCAAATAATATGAATTTAATATTGTTGGCAACATTTTAGAACAAAAATATTTTAAAAAACTATAAAATTACAATTTATTGTGAAAAAATAAAGGAAATGTATGTGTGTATAAATGGAAAATAATTTGGATAACACAGCAGATATGCTATTTTGGTAGCTTTTTTTGACAAAACTGTGAGTTGGTGTGAAAAGCTATTCCGTATTTGTTTATTTAAATCTGACTTCTTTCAGTGATAACATTTAGGGTGATGAAGATCTAACGATTGACAAATTACGTAAGAATGAACTTGTGATTAGGCTTCCAAATAAGTTTTGAAGTGCCAAGGAATATTCCCTTCATCTGAAAGTATCTTGTAAAAAAACAAAACATGTTTGGTATCTGAAATAGAGGAGCAGATAAGATGTGTGACAATGTTAACAACCAGGCTGTACCTGTTTCCCTCAGGAATGCACAGATAGTATCCAAAGACTGGCCGCCAAAACAGAATTTGGTCTACGGTTTCTGAACAACATTCCAGTCGTGCAGTGGGCCCAACACGTCACTCAGGAAAGTTACCAGCGTCTGAGCAAGTACCCAGGAACACATGGCTGGGGGGGGATCGATTACAAAAGTGAGTTTTTGTTATTCTATATGTTTTTTTCCCATTAAAGAGGACATATTATGCTCATTTTCAGGTTAACATTTGTATGTGTTGCTTCTTCCGTGAGATGTTTCCATGCTTTAATGCTGCAGCACCTCTTTTCACCCTCTGTCTGAAACCAGAGCCCAGTCTGCTCTGATTTGTTAGCTGGCCAGCTCTGTTGTGATTGGTCAACCGCTTAGAGATGTTCCTGGAGTGTGTTGGAGCGGTAGCCAATAGAAGATGTAACATAGTGCTGTCACTACCTATGGGGGGAATGAAGATGTTAGGCTTTGCAGACCATTTACATGCACTAAAACCTATATGACACACTACAGGAAAGCCCCAAAAAGCATAATATTGTCTCTTTATGATACATTTTTTTATTTCCCTGCCTTTTTTGTTTCTATTTCTTTAAAGGTGTATTTATGAATATACTAACCCCTTAGAGTTTGAGGCCCTTGCTTTTTTGTATCTACCACATAAATATTTTTGAATGAAGTGCAGTATTTTACAAGAATGTACATGACCTTTTAAAACCTATTTGAGATATCCTGTCAACATGAACTCCTGTTATGCATGTGTTGATACAATGCACATATAATTCAAATGACATTCGTATTAGACTTGTTGTGTAGAGATCAAAGGTTGAAGAAAGCTGTTTGTTTGCATGCCAAATGTTAAGAAAATATCACTCGACACCAGGTTGAGAATCAATAATCAGGTTATAGTTTATTCTTGCAAGAAGGAGCAGAGTTAAATCACATACAAAGGAGATGGGTTAACTCACACGCATGGGGTATGTTGCTCGCCGGAGCAGCAAAAAACATCAGGCTTATATAGTCCAAAACACGGAGATAGATAACAACAAAGTCGTAAATCGAGGTGGCACTAATATCAGCCGCGGGTGTCGGAAAGTATATGTAGGAGACAACAAGTATGTGCCTGTCTCCTCATAAAGATCAACAACCTGAAATGCCCTGCCTCCTCTTATCATAAAGAGGCCGCTGCAAGGTCGTACACAGTTCAGTCACACATGATATCAGTGCATTAAAACAAACCCAAAGAGGAGACAACAGTATTTCTCCAACACCAAATGTATCCAGAGAAGGCACAAAGTATTTTGGATAATTTGAGGACATGTGGGCCTCATCACAGTTAAGATGATTATCATGTTGAGATAATTGGAGCTTCCTGTCTCTGTGCCTACACATGCAGCCTCGGGAGGGTTCTTCATTTCAGATCAATCACAAATAACTGGATCTGTGGGTGGGTGCAATTATATAAGTACAAAAAAAACTGTCGTTCAACAACTGAATCTTTTATTCACTAGTCAAGGATTTAAAAAAAAGCTGTTAAGACTTTGTTTAATAAATCTTATCGAGATTAACTCTATTTTTCTGTTTCCACAGTGTTGGTGGATACTCTGTCCGTCCTCAACTCTTCTGCTAACTGGCGGATGTTGGATGACTGGAAGGATCGTGGAGATAAATCAGAGTGTATCCGCTGTGCTGTGGTAGGGAATGGTGGGATACTGAAGGATTCAAAGAAAGGGAAGGAGATCGACAGTCACCACTATGTCTTCAGGTACATGTCCTACATTGAGAGTATCCTAACTAGAGCTAAATTCTACCCAACAGTCAATTCCATTGATTTCCATCCATTTTAGATAAGGCCACTTTAATCAAAGGAAGTTTAATTTAACCTGCAGTTCGGTGTATTTAGCTGTCAAAGTCGCTATACTTTACCGTGTTATATTTAAGCAATAGCTCACGACAGGCCGTGGTATATGCTCATTATATCACAGCTAAGGGGCGTGGTTCGGCCCGACGCGAAGCGGAGGGTCGACAATCCCCTTAGCTGTGATATAATGAGCATATATCACGGCCTGAAGTGAGCTATTGCTTTTATAAAACGGTTACCAACTGTGGCAATATGAAAGAAAAATACACACTCTAATTTATTAGATTGGGCTTCCAGTAGCTCTGGAAAGAGCTTTCGCACCTGTGGCCACTAACGGTCATAATTTCTCTGCTTTGTTTCAAGACCCGCATCAGAAAGCTTTTGAATGGTGGTACTTTTCCAGTTGGTCTACCTGCTCTTCACGGAGCTCTGCATGTCGTAGTTTAGGTGCTTTTTTTCTGGAGATAGGCACTGCTCAATGCACTCCTCCATACTATAGTAAGACCCCCCCCGGAGGTCGAAGTTAATCTCAAATGTTTCCATTTTATGCTTTGTAAGTTTGTTTCGTAACGGAAGAAATTTAAATATATTTATAAAAACTGACAAGTCAAATCAAGCAATCTGATTGGTCGATAGCGTTTTTGCGGACCTCTTTGATTACAGATTTCAAAACATCGTTGCTTGCTTTAAAAGTAGCACAATTTATTATGTTAAACCTTCAAAAGTATCTAGATATCCCTGCCCTAATGCCAAAGGAACTGCACACTGAATATGTTTTGCCGTTTGATGTCTATGTCTGGACCGCTGCGTCAAAAAGGAGGGCTTCTGCCCCGTTACTTCTCCGCTGCTTTCTTGTTCCAGTATGTTTCAGCCCAACGGTATACTGTTTTTCTCAGACGCGGAGGGATACTGACTTGTTGTGAAAAGTAACTTACAATTCTACCCGTGGTATACGCTCAGTATATCACGGCTAAGAACCAATCAGATTGCTTGATTTGACTTTACCGTGTTATATTGTTAAATAAACTAAAATCTTTATATATCGCCTACGAATATATCAATGATTTTATCTTAATGTACACAATTTGTGTCATTTATTAACTTAGATTTAGTACAAAGTCCAAAATGTATCTGAACCAACTAAAACATACATACACATATTTTTTAAGAGCATGCCCAAATCAAAAGCATATTTTCCTCTTATAGCAACTTTGATTTAATAATTATAAGATTAACTTTCATGCCCCAAACCCTAAATAGGAACCTCACAGTTGCCTAGTATTTATAATCAAAAAATATAAGTGTATTACCTTTGAAAATTCATTATGTAAACCTAAATCACAAGTAATGAAAGTGAAAGGCAAAATCTTTAAAAAGCTGTTAAAAACTAAACAAAAGGGTATTTCATGTAGATTGAAATGTTTCCACCACAGTGTGCAGACCCAACACTCATCGTTTAATACACAGGCTACTACCACAGCTCTGGTTAGGAATCGTGTCTTAGTCCCACAAGCTGCATCTGAACTGTCAGATTGCTCAGAGTTTATTTCTCAGGTCCTGTCACACGCTGGGTCTCGGGCTACAGCGAGCAGGATGTGTGTTCAGGATGTCTCTATGGATGTTTGCACACCAACAGCTGGTGTCTCTGAATTACCATCCATTTATCTCACAGCAACATTCTTTAGTAAATCTACTGTGACTTTCTGTGTTGACTATTTAGATCAGGGATGGGCAAATGGCGGCCCGCGGGCCGCATGCGGCCCCCACCTCCTCTTTTTGCGGCCCTCAGATTAATTTATAAACCAAGTAATTAATCAAATAAAAAATAAATAAATAAATGTTTTTACTTGTAGTACTGATACCGTCCACTAGACTCCTAGTTACGTCGCGAGCTGCGTACATGATTTCAAATACCGCAAAATAATCTGTGACGTATTTGTGTGTATTGTGTATCTCACAAGAAACACCAGCTGTTGTTATGCCTGCTGTGACGTTAAGTTGCCTCTTGTAATTATGCCTTTACAAGCTTAAAAGTTGTTTTTATCATCTGAATTTGGCGAAACAAGTTTAATATTCTTAAAACCAAGACTTTGTTTATTTGAAATCAGATGAAAACAAACTGTCACGGACCCTGCCGTGTTATCTATGATTACTACGCTTTTCATTCATAATTTCAGCGGGAGGGAGGGGGAGTGGTGCTGAGGAACAGCAGAGTGCGGGCTGACAGGTGTCTGTGTTGTGACATTCCCCTTATTGTGGAATAAGGGGAATGCAGAGACTGGCTACAAGTGGTTCAGGTTAGACAACTAATGTCTGGGTTAGTGTTTATGACTTCATGTGTATGTCATTTTAATGGTTAATCTCAATACACACACATTTCCCGTGCTTTCCAATAGTTTAAAAATAGTTTTATTCCACTGTTTAATAACCTGTTCAATACAAACATGCCACTTGTAAAAATGAAATCAAATTTCTGTGAACTGATATTTGTTTAGTGAGCTTATTAGAGGATGTTCCCATTTTTTGGGGATGTTCCCTTTGATTGTAAAATGTCAATGAAGATGTCAGACTTAGTATATTTGTTAATAATTACATACAACACATGGAATTTTTGTGTGTGTGTGTTCCAAGTGAATCTGCGGCCCCCTGGTGGCCAGTACATCAATGATGTGGCCCCCACCACCATCAAAGTTGCCCATCCCTGATTTAGATCGTGGTTGTTTGTTTGCGCTTTTTGTAATAAATGCATTTAAATTGCATTTTCGTTGTAGGCTTCAATGCTAAACAATTAGTAACCTGCATTTTATTATGTAATTGTGGCATTAGCCAAGCTTGTTGAATATTGTCTTCCAGGAGCGTCAGCTATAATAATAATAATAATAATAATACTGCTTTTATTATATGTTAATTAATAATTATTGTTATTATTGATTTAAAATGTATATATACCATACCTTTACTTTGATCATTTACATATTGTGTTACTCGACTGCCTATGCAGATGGGCCCCCTGTAACAAATACATTTTTATTTATTGAATTTGTGGACGCTTGTGTTCTTTAGGACCAATGGGGCCATCACTAAGGGCTTTGAGCAGGACGTGGGCTCTCGGACCACCCACTACACGTTCTCCACCAACACAATGAGGAACTCCATGAGGGCCTACTCCGGTGCTGGGTTTAGAGGCCCCCCTAAGTCTAGTGTGAGAAGAAATCCTCCATAAACTGCAAAAATGTCGACATACCACATTCAGGCTTGAGTCACCTCACACTCTGTTCTCCTCCAACAGGAAACCCGATACGTTTTTCTGCCGGACCACGGCCTTGATTACCTGCTGATGAAGGCTGCGGCAACACACACAAAAGTAGAGACAGGACCTGAGCGGAACAAAAAGTAAGCAACACTCTGCTGCTCTCATAATGAGGATGCAGTTTGACTCACAATAATGTCCTTTGTATGTCACTGGTTTTTATTCCTTTAGTTTAACTGTCCTTTAACTCAAACCGGATAACGCATTGAGCCGTTTGTTCTCAATGACAATGTTCACACACCCTAAATCATATGCTGCTTTGTCTATTTTGCTTAAAATGGAACCATTATTTACAAAATTGAGGTTATAAAACAAATGAGAAGTAGGGTAATTTTCGCATAGACTCCTCTAAAACTGGACGCCCTGCTGTATACTGAGAGAATGCAAGTTAGAACGTCCCTGTTCAGTTTCTGAGTGTGCCGCTTGTTTTATAAAGAGCAGCCTCCCTGTGTTAGACAATAAGCTGGTGGTTCGTGCAGTTTGTTTACCCACATAAGATTTTAAACCTCACTGTGCTACGCCCTAATCTCTACAGTTTACATATTCACACCCTATCAAGTGTCACAGCCCTTGTGGCTAGCTAGAGAAAGCTCATGCTAATCATGCTAACCCTAGCATGTGCAGTAAACACCACATTCAGATTCGATTTATAATTGGTCTGCACATGGTAAAGATTTATTTTATCTTCTTATGAACGTTTACTCTTTTTAACTAGTGACCGTTTTTATGATTCGGCTTTTTTTCCTATTAATTTCACATTTAATTCCACAGTCCATCCGACTACTTTGGAGCGGATGTGTCAGCAAAAAAGCTGAAGATATACCATCCTGATTTCGTCCGTTACCTCAGAAACAGGTGAGCGAATTATTCACGGAACAGGTGAGCAGACGGAAAGCAGGGCTCACATTTCAAATAGTAGGAAATTAGATTAAATTAGGTGGGCGGGGGGGGGGGGGGGGGGGGGGTGAAACCAGAGTGAGCCTCTGACAAAATGTCCCACACAATATCAGAGGGGAAAAAGAGGAAGTGCTCACTAATAAATTGACCTTCCTCTTTTTCTTTTACATTTTTTTCTTGTTGTCTTTGTTTCAGGTTCCTTCGATCTCATATCATGCAAACCAAATATAGGAACCTGTACCGTCCGTCAACGGGGGCTGTGATGCTGTTGGCTGCTCTGCACACCTGCGACCAGGTGGCATTCAGTGTTACTTTAAGAAATAGTCACTGTCAGTCAGCTGTGTGTTTACTGTAGGGCAAGGCTGCACGTGAGAATGTTTGACTCTTGGCATTTGGGCCTTGCACATCCTGTTATCTCTAATTATATGCTGCTATTGACTCTTCTAGACCAGGGGTTCCCAAAGTGGGGGTCGCGAGATGATTACAAAATAAAAATGAAAAAAAAAAAAAAATGCATAGACATTTTCAGGGGCGGAGTAGCCATCTGTATAATTTCCCCGCAACGAGGCTCCCCCTTTGACAATCCACTAGCGCAGTGTTTCTCAAACTTTTTCATACCAAGGACCACTTAACCAATAAAAAACACTCATGGACCACCTAACTCCACAAATATCCAAAAACAATAGGCCTGCTTACCCATTCCAACAGTAAATAACAAATTACAGCCTAATAATGACAGCTTAACCTTCTCTATATCGCCTCGATCACATATTAAATCAACAATACAAATACAGATTGTATAAGCATTTAGTTCAAATGCGATTTAAAATCCTCTCAGGTTTTACACCTCTTATTAGGAAATTTAGACTACATTTATTATGTAGTATTATTTTAAGCACGAGTTTATGGCCGAGCCAACAGACTCACAGATTGTTGGCTACTGAGAGATATGCAAAATAATTGTTTTTACGGAAACAGAGGGGTTTTAGATTGCCATAAGGCTGTTGACGGTCTTATTATAGGCTGCATCCATTGGTTGGTTTTGTGGCACATTTTTAACGCTGTGCCAAATTGGGCAAGCATGCAGGCAAACTTGAGGAGCGCACACAGGGTGGAGTGAGGTTGAGCGATGGAGAGAAAGGGAGAGAGAGAGATTGAGCGAGGCAGATAGCGTGTGCAGCGGTCTGCTTGCGCACAGAGCCGGAGTTTGTAAGAGAGCCGGCTTGAGAGTCAATTTCTCTTAAAAATATAATTGATTGCCAGCCTCCCTTGTCCCTGGCAAATCAGTTACGTTGGTAACATAACTGATTTCTTCTAATGTGCCTGCCTGCATCTGGCGCTGAGTTGCCATATTCCTTTCATGAACCACTTCCTGATATCCATTGTTGCAGATAAATATAAATGATAATAGCCAAACTAACCTAGCAAGAGTAAACTGACAGGCTGCTGTGCCGCATCTCACTCAAAAACCCACACGACTCAACCCAGCGAAAAACCAGTCTCGCGCGCAGCCTTTCATTCAGAATTTCATTCAGAATTTCATAGCAAAATAAAAAAAATGATATTAAACTAATCTTTCAACATAGTTTAAAACAAAAATAAATATTACGACAGAGCCCTACAAATAACAACCATAAACATAATAATAAAACAATTAAAATGTTGTATTCAGCCCTGATTAAAACTCCCCCCTCCCCGTCGACAGGGGGTCGCCAGTCTCTGGCACTGTTATTTTGGGGGTCGCGGGCTGAAAAGTTTGGGAACCCCTGTTCTAGACCACAGTTCAGTGCCATCGTGAAAAATTGTCCTTAATAATCTCTGTCAAACCTGTTTTTCAAGCTGTCTTTAGTTTAGTTGACAGGGATGACAGTGAGTCATGCTTGAATCATGATATACATTTAATCAGAATAAATCTCTGTTTAGATTTCTAGAAGATAAGATGGCAGAATTTGTTGTCCTGACTGTTTTTTGTGTCTCTTTTGTTGATGAAGGTGAGTGCCTACGGCTTCATGACCCCGGACTTTAAGAAGTACTCGAACCACTACTACGACAGCGTCTACCACTCGGTGGGCTTCTACGTAAACCACGACTTCCGTATGGAACTGTCCCTATGGCAACAGCTGCACCAGGCGGGCCTCATAAAACTCTATATGCGTTAGTGGATTCAGGAAGACTTGACATCACATCTTCCTGTCTACAGTCTGCAGTTTTGGGAAACAGGAAGTCCCGCCTACCTAGGCTCTAAATGACTTATTCAAGAATCTCTGTACTGAGCTGAAAGAAAGAAGAGGAAACAAATGTCATGAAGGAAAACTTTTTTATTTTTAAGTAAAATGCTGTGATGGTTCAGCATGGGGAATTTTAGATATATATTTTTTATTTATAATCATTTTTTCCTCTCCCAAAAAACATTTTTTGGTGATTTGCTCATTAAAACAGGTCCAGACATCAGGGTTAAAATGAGACTAAATTTGATTAAACTGATTTTGAGCAACGTTGTTAGTCCACTTTCATTCACACAAATGTTGAATGGATTGCCATCATATGAAATGTTGTTAAAATATATGTTACAATATACCCGTCACCCAAATTAAGCAAATCACCAAAACGATGTTTACTAGGCTGAGTTTAAAACGTATCATACAATCAGTCTCTGCCTGAGTTACAGTGGTGTCTGTCACTGTGTGATGCAGCGCTGGGACAAGGGACAGGACTGCAATTGAGTGGGCTACTCGCTTAAAATATCCTGCTCTAAATAGACCTCAGAGCTCTGCTGGCAGTGGCCAACGTCTATTCTGACGTTAACTCAGATGATGTTCTCCCTCCGGGTCTGTGTGTGGTGTTTACTGTGGAAGGATACACTGAGAGAATAGAGCTCTAATATTTGAACCTGTAGGTGTATTTACTTTAAGGGACTTAATTTATTTGTTATTGTTCTTACCTTTTTTTTAAGCATACAAATGTACTTTCTTCTTTTTACACTGCCATAATATGAAAACTGTGAGTGCCTTTTCTTTGAATGTGAACCAGCAGCTTGGGTTTAGCATTGTGCATTTCTGAGGCGATTAAGGACGTCTCCACCACAACACAAAGAGGAATGACCGTGGCATTTTCCTTCAGTTTGGATTTTATGGGACGGTTGCCGAGGACTCCTTTGGGTTTACTGCTTGTTCAGCCGCCACACCTTCTCTTTGGAAATTAAGGGCAAAGTTCCTTTAGGTTTAAAGTCCACCTCGCTCTAACTAGGGCTGCTCGATTATGGCAAAAATCATAATCTCGATTATTTGGGTCAATAATTGATATCACGATTATTAAAAACGATTATTCATTTACTTTGAAAACATCCATTTATTGGAAAAAAATTGAACAGTATGTTTTTAACAGTTGATTACCCTGAACTTTAAGTATAATTAAACTGAAAAACCAATAAAAAAATAAAACAATAATAATCGTTTTATTTCGATTACGTTGTTTTCGTAATCGTTGCAATCATTGCGATTAAAATATGATTAATTGAGCAGCCCTACCTCTAACCCAATCATCGCATTCTTAAATTAAGAAAAGAAACCAAAGACATCAGTAAATCAGGGAATGTGTGTGTATCTTTATGTAATATTGAATCTCAACATATTCAGATAAAGTGATCCAGTCATATGATACTTGATTCGAATTTTACAAAGTGCAACAGGGGCAGGAGAAACCTTTTTTTTTTTATGGTGCAATTTCTTGAGGTTTACTTTTTTAGTCTGTATTAAATCAAATTGTGATTGTATCTCCTAGTTTGTGTTTCTTTCTTGGTTAGTCACAGCAACGTACAGGTCCAGGTTTGGATCATTTCCAAAAGAAGGAACATTTGCTCTGGATGTAAATGTGGATTCCTGGAAAGAATTAGTGTTCAATTGGCACACTTACATTTCTAATACTAAATAATAATCATTTATTTATTTTTTAAATCAAGCATCTTTTTTAATGGAACCCTACAGTGGCGGGGTGCAAACATCATAGAACAGAACAAAACATTTCCATTAGGAGAAACGGCTGCAGTTTCAAAACGCTGCAAATATAAGAACACAAATGTTCCGAAACACATGCAAATTAGGAAAGATAGTCACCAACTTGACAACAGCATTGCAACCCTTACTGAAAGCGCTGCAGAAACCAAAAGCTGCAAATACAAAATACTGGAAATAAATAAATTCTGCAAGACAATCACGATCTGCTGTAACCAACGAGCTAATGTAGCTAACCTAGTCATTTAATATATACTGACAAAACACTTACAATTATAAAACAGACTTACTCTGCGAAAGTGACTTTTAGAAAATCCCCAAACGTCAACAAGCGTTCCATTTGTGTTTATGTATTTACATCGTTTTTGAAAGTGCAGCACATTGGATATTTTTTGGGCCACTGTAGCGCGTTTGCACCAATGGGCCACCATAGAACTCCTTTTGAGACAAAGATATTCTTATTAAGTCAGTACAACTAACCAAACTGAAATAAATGACTTTCTTCCAAGAAACTCACAAGCAACTCTGAGCTTTTGTTGTCCTGACATCCAACAGGAAACAGAAACACAGATGCCGCAAAAGGTCCACACTGTCATTCTCGAAATGAATGTTTGTGTTCCTGTTCTATGGCTCTGCCTTGGTGGGAATATATACTAAAGCAGCCATGTGCTAACACCTCCTCTATATTGTTGGGAAGCGATCACATTTAGATTAAGGTTTAATCATTGCTGATAGCCTTGGACACAGTCAATTATTAAAGAAGACATGCTTTAAAAAACTTTAGACAACTTTTTATAGAATTCTATACAAAAATGCATATTTTTCAATGATCCAGACAGAAAGCAGAGCATTCTTTAAGCAGGGCCTTTTTCTTTTCCTTTCCTATCTTTATCACCTATCTTTAGTAAAACTTTACAGTGCAGATGAACTCAGTGACCTCTTATCTATCTTCCCCATGTGAGAGAGCCCTGTGAGGTGTGGGGCAAGATGTGCATGTTGTAATATGGTCAGGGTGGGGGCCGCATTTAGGGAGTTACCAGAGTCATGAGACAGGCTTTGCAGGGTTGCCAAAATGTCTGGCAGCAAGACGTTACAATTACACACAGTGAAGCTGGAGGAGTGCAGCTACCAGCCTGAACACAGGGCCTGTTTCAGAGATATGAACACATTTGGGTACATGGACAGATTAGGGTTCCCCTTCAGTTTCCATCAAAGCAGATGCAAAGCATTCTCAGGAGCTCACTAACATGCTTTTTGTTCCGCAAGAGATTGTATTTATTAGTTTTTGTAAAATCTTGGGCAATTTGGCTCTTGTCAGGAAATGTGGAATCTTATCCCTCCATGGCAACATGTACTACTGTTATAAACTGCAGCATGAGCGCACATTGTGATATGCTCATAACCTTTTGAAAAAAATCTTGAATGAACTCCCTGGAGTGAGCTGCTGTTCTCTAAAAGGGTGTCTGTTTCTCATGAAGAGTTACCCACTGCTGACCTCTAGTGGTGAAAATAGCTCAGTTCACCAGTAAGCACAACTTGTCAAATAGGCAGCAGTGTAAATTAAGTTTATTAATTTTCACCTGATCACAATACCAGAGGTTTCTCAAAATGTCAGTAAGGATGGGAAAAAGTGGTCAACAAATGAAAAAAAAAAAACTTGGCCGGTCAAATGTATTCCCTAAAAAAAACTAAAACACCCAACTTGTATATTAAAAAAAGAAAATAACTTCACTTAAAAGAATACAGAGGTGGCAGCAGCCAAAAAGTTCCTAGCGTCTCTAGAGAAAAGGGAACTTCGTGCGTGAAAATGCATACGGCACCCCAAAACTATTTTACCCCTTTTTTATTTTGGAAAAAATTATCGGTAGATATAACATTCCCTAAGTTCTTTTTTTTTTTTATTCTTTTTTTTAAAATTATTATTATTATTATTTTTTTTAACAGACATTGCTCCAGATAACAAACCGTACATCAAAACATGTAACAACAAACAACTAAACAAAACGTAACGGGGGGGGGGGGTGGATGCAAGGATGACTTCCTAAGACAGCTGATTGTGACATACACAGGACATTAGATACACAATACATTATACATTATACATTACACAGGAGATGCCATATTGACAGGGTTAGATAGGAGAGCTGCGGACAGTGAACCGCAATCCTCCTGTCTCCCCTCAAAATCCCCCAGCAGAGAAGCTGCACGCTCCTTGTTCAGTAGGTCCAGATACTCCCTCAGCCGTGCGTCCCTAGTAAAGCAGGCTGGTTTGCGTTCCTTCCAGTTTAATAGGATTAGTTCTTTTTGTGGCTAAACAGCCCAATGTCCAGAGCCGATCGGTAGTCCTTGCAGGATTGCCATTGCAGTACATTCCCTAAGTTCTTGATCCAGGAGGAGGAGGAGGATCATTCTTCAGGGAGGACGGCCCGGGGGAACAGCTGAAGCCGAGAAGGGGGACTCGGGTGGACGGCCCGGGGGCAAGGCAGAGTTCATGGTGGAGTTATCGGGCGGACGGCCCGGGAGCAAGGCAAAGTTAGAAAAGTCAGGAGGCCGGGCTCAAGGGCAAAGGCCGCTGGGGAACTCAGGAGGCAAGGCTCGAGGGCGAAGGCCGCTGGGGAACTCAGGAGGCCAGGCACAAGGTCGTGCAAGAAGGCGGCGGCGGGATAGCTCCGGAGGACGACGTACGCCGCAATGGGACCCCTCCAGTGTCAGCTGGATCGCCGGAGCACTGGGATCGAAACCAGGAGCTGGTGGGACCCCTGGCTGGACAGGCGTAGACAGAACTCTGGACGGAACATGGGCTGGTGTCAGTGGAAGCCCGGACGGAGCAAGAGCTGGTGTTGACGGAACCTCCAACATGACAGGACATGGTGTTGGTAGGAAATCCGACGAAGCAGGTGTCGGCGGAACCCCCAACAGGACAGGATATGGTGTTGGCAGGAAACCCGGTGGAGCAGGTGTCGGCGGGACCCCCAACAGGACAGAACATGGTGTTGGCAGGAAACCCGGCGGAGCACGTGTCGGCGGGACCTCCAACAGGACAGGATGGTGTTGGCAGGAAACCCGGCGGAGCAGGTGTCGGCGGGACCCCCAACAGGACAGGATCAGGTGTTGGCAGGAAATCTGGCGGAACCCCCAACGAAACAGGAAATGGAGTTGGCAGGACCCCCAGCGGAACCTCCAACGGCACATGACATAGGGTTGGCAGGACCCCCGGCAGAAGAGAAGTCGGCGGGACCCCCAACAGGACAGGACAGGACAGGACATTGGGCAGACCCGGCGTCATTTTTTTATTTTGCTATGAAATTCTGAATGAAAGGCTGCGCGCGAGACTGGTTTTTTCGCTGGGTTGAGTCGTGTGGGTTTTTGAGTGAGATGCGGCACAGCAGCCTGTCAGTTTACTCTTGCTAGGTTAGTTTGGCTATTATCATCTATCTGCAACAATGGATATCAGGAAGTGGTTCATGAAAGGAATATGGAAACTCAGCGCCAGATGCAGGCACATTAGAAGACATCAGTTATGTTACCAACGAGCTAGCAAGCCATACAGGGACAAGGGCGGCTGGCAATCAATTATATTTTGAAGAGAAATTGACTCTCAAGCCGGCTCTCTCAGAAACTCCGGCTCTGTGCGCAAGCAGACTGCTGCACACGCTCTCTGCCTCTCTCAATCTCTCTCTCTCCCTTTCTCTCCATCGCTCAACCTCACTCCGCCTCTCCACCCTGCGTGCTTGCCCAAGTTGGCACAGCGTTACAAATGTGCCACAAAACCAACCAATGGATGTTCATTTCATTTCATTTCAAACCTTTATTTAACGAGATTGGTCCCCTTGAGATCATAGATCTCTTTTTCAAGGGAGACCTGCAGCATATGGTTCCACATGAAACATAAAACAATAAAGGACATCATACATTATATTTACAGGAATACATTATATTTACAGGATGTAGTCTATAATAAGACCGTCAACAGCCTTATGGCAACCTAAAACCCCTCTGTTTCCTTAACAACAATTCATGAGCGCCTCCCTCACCCCCGCCGTTGACAAATCTCGAGCGTCCATAATTTAGGAGCCACTGCTGCGAACGCTCGATCACCGCGGGTCTTAAGGTGGGTTCGTGGTACAGACTGTACATTTTGCCTGTGAGACCTGAGTGGGCGGGCTGATGTATAAGGGTGAATTAAGTCGGCCACATAAGCAGGAGTCTGACCGTGCAAAGCTCTGTAGGTGAGAGTGAGGATTTTGAACTTAATCCTACAAGCTACAGGGAGCCAGTGAAGTGATCTGAGTATCGGGGTAATGTGGGACCATTTGTTTGACCGGGAGAGAAGTCTTGCAGCTGCATTCTGGACTGACTGCAGACGACCAAGGGCAGACAAAATGAGAGAGGAGAACAACGCGTTGCAGTAATCAATGCGAGATTAAATAAATGCATGGATAATCATTTCTAGGTCGGGTGTTGAAACTACAGATCTCAGTTTGCTAATATTTCGTAAGTGGAAGAAACATGATCTCGTCAGTTGTTTAACATGGGTATCAAACGATGCGGATTGGTCAAATATTACCCCTAAGTTGTGTAGTTTGGAGTTGGCAGCAGAGGAATATGGTCCAAGCTTTTCAGAATAAAGGGCATAATCATTTCTGGTGCAACAACCAGAACCTCCGTCTTATCAGCAATGAGCTGTAAGAAGTTATCTGCTGTCCAGTCCTTAATGGCGCTAAGACATTCTAAGAGTCCTGATATCCTAAAAGCCTCACTAGGTTTGAATGAAATGTGGAGCTGGATATCGTCCGCATATAAGTGATATGTAATGTTAAAACAATTTATGACCTGTCCTAAGAGTAGCAAATATAGGGAGAATAACAGAGGCCCCAAGACCGAGCCCTGTGGGACACCACAGGACAGTGGAGAGGAGTCTGAGACAAAGTCTCCAATCGAGATGGTGAAACTTCTATCAGCAAGATATGATGCAAACCAGTCTAATTCTATGCCAGATGTGCCCACCCAGTCACGTAACCTCTTTATCAGGATATGGTGGTCTACAGTGTCAAATGCCGAACTTAGGTCAAGAAGTACTAACACAGAGCAATCACCCACATCAGAAGCCTACTTCTACAAATAGTCTTTTCCCACCCTTCAATGTAGCATAAATGTGAACTCTCATTACAGGAACAATACCGGAAACAGACGTAGGAAAGATCCTCAGCTCGCTGATTGGATGTTTTAGCCGCGATGCACGTTTTTAAAGATAGTACTGATTTTCTTTGAATATAAGAATGTAAATACTGAGTTAAGAGAATAGTCAGGGGATTTGGGTGATGGGAGACACATCTATGGAATCACAATTTCAATAGCTTACCATTAAATGACGGATACCTTTCTGTCTGTGATGTTTTACAAATCATATATTAAAGTGTAGAAGTAAAACATGAGAAATAGTATAGCAATATCCTGTAAAATCATGTAAAAACATGAATAAAACTAAATATCTTCAGATGTTATACATACATAAGTGTCCTACACTAATAGTACAAAGTTATTATTAGTAAACTGTGTGTACCTTGTGTGCACCGCCTAGTGGTTAAAGCACGTTATTGAATTATTTTTGTTGAATAATGTTATTTGATGAAAAAAATATTAAGAGTACATAGGGGGAAAGTAGAAGGTCAATGATATATAGAATATAAAAAAACAAGAAGATACTGTAAGTGATCTCGACAATAAAACAGTTTAGTGCTGGATCTACAAAGATATTAATAGGAGGATGTGCAAAACAGACACTAATTAACCTTTATTAACACATTAAAGAATAGTTTAGACTAAGGTCTTCTTTCAAATAAGAAAAACGCTTTGGGGGTATCTATCTACGGATCAATATTAAGCCTGACAAAGTACTTAACGTCTAATATATTGCTTTCCTGCAATGTTAACTATGTTGAAGCACTCATATGAACTGATATTATACACATATTAATTATACTCTTATGTATGTAGATAGTATAAGAAATGTGCAGAATATGACAGTTTTAATGGTGGAGGTATACACACATATTGATAGACGTCTTGTAATGCACTGTTGAGGAGCCTGCGACCCAAGTTTTTCATTCATTGCATAACTATACCGTAGTTGTGTATATGATATGTCAATAAACCTTTGAAAATCTTGAAATCTTGAAAGGGATGTGCAAAATAGCAATTGCAGTTTTTAATTAACTATTAGTAGAGAATACGATTAATGAATATACTTTATAGAGGTCATGCTGATAAATGTTTAGTCTTCTCAAGCTCCAACAATCAAATATCTCTCCTGATTGTTGGCACTTTCCCTGAATTTTACTCAGGTGTAACTAAAGGGTCCGTGTACTTTTTGTCAGTTTGATTTTTCGTTTAAACCAAAAGCCAAAAAACGAAATACCAGCCTTTTTGCGTTTTATATTTAAAACGGAAAAACGGAAAACCAAAGCCTTTTTCCCGTATTTATTGTCTGAATCAAAGACGGTTTTTAATCCGTGTATCTACCGTCCAATTGTTTTTCTTTATTAAACACGTAAACGGAAGAGCGTCTGAGAAGCCTTTTTGCTTTTTGCTTTTTACCTTACTAAATGGTCAAATGGTCCTTGGAGCGAGGGGCGGGGCGAAACTCACGGAAGTGATTTCAAAACAAAAGCACTCGTTTGCTAAAATCACACTTTGAATCACTACAGTATCCTGCTGAAGGACTGGTGATTATTATAAACAGGGGGAATTTAGTGATCACAACGAAAACGTCTAAGACACATAATGAGCCCAGAAAATGGATGTTATTAAGGGCTGTAAATATAATAAGACTCTGTCTAAAATGGACAACATTGTTAGGAGATTTAAAATATAGGCCTACAGCGGTTCTGCACTGCGGTCACTCAGCCGCCTCTAGAGTTTGTTTTTTCAAATCAGCTGCGCTTCATTCCTGCTATATTTGACAAGTGATACAAATATGTTTTACCACAAGTTCTTAAGAAAACCGACACTGTTGGACTCGGTTCTAGTTTGACTTCTACCAGAAATAAAATGAAGTACTTTTGCTGTGTACTTTGTGAGTAATCCTCTGTCAAAGTCCCCTCCTTAGTACATAATGCATGTTTTGCTGCTATATTTGATGAATGATAAAAATATAATTTTACCATTAGTTCTTAATGAAATTGATACTGTTTGACTTTCTATTAGTTAGCCTACTACTACAATACATTGAAGTACTTTTACTGTGTATTTTTTTAGAAATCCTCTCTCAAAGTCCCCTGCTGAGAACAAAATCAAGTCACTTCTGCTAAGTTTGATGAGGGAATTCTTTTTTGTTGCCATTAGTTCTTCGTGAGATCGATCCTGTTGGACTCGGTACAAGTGAAACTACCCCCACAAGTACTATGAAGTACTTACTACTTTTCCAGTACTCCTCTGTCAATTTCCCCTCCTGAAAACAAGAATGCATGTTTTTCTGCTATTTTGAATAAGCGTTGAAAAACCTTTCTTCATGAGACTGATATTGTTGGACAGAGTATTTTAAGAGGATGATAGACTGCACACTGACACACTCTTGTCACTCTTGTTGGCCTCTTATGATGCTGCTGTCTTTTAATATATGATTATGTCTCTGCTCCTAGTTCATTCCTCGCAGATTCTTCCGTCAGTCCCAATCATTGCATGTCAGTCAATAGAGCTTCGAAAAATGTGTCCAATTCAACTAAATGTTTTTTTGTGAGTGAAAGCCAGAGCTAAATTATAGATTGTTTGATTGTGTAATTACAAGGTGAGAGAAAAATAAATCCACATCCTCCTATGAAACGTATTTTATTTCCTTTTCCATGTTATACTTACTTGCATTAGAACATTTGCATGTTGATACATGCTGGATATCTTCCCAGCCTCAAGGAAATACAATAAAATAAATGGATTCATAATTTCAAAAAATTGATAAAAATGTATACATTAATAATGTTGTGGGCAAACATTTCAAATTGAAATATAAAATGAAAATAAGTTTACTTTTGAAATGATTTCTCACAAACCTTTCTAAATTATAGTAAATTATTAAAAAAGGTTTAGTCAATATATGTTTTTCTGCCTAAAATAGTTGAAATTGAATGTAAACTATAACAAACACCACATGAATGGCAATTAACCTATTTTTGCCCGCTATTTAAATTGACTTTGGTTAGTTAATACAAATATTTATATTATATTATATATATATATATATATATATATATATATATATATATATATATATATATATATAAGCATATAATTGATGCAGTCTTTCTGAACACTTTTAAAAAAAAATACTGCAAATGAAGAATATTTTAAATGTTCTGCACAGACAGTGCCATAACTTACAGCAGTTGAAAAGATGTGTGGAAGGATAAATTATTGATGGACTTCAATGGCTCTCTAGATAAAGGGCGTTGTATGGTTGCTTGTATTATCCTCAGATAGTGGTTTGTTTAAATAACTAGTGACATTTTAATAAATATTGCAAAAAAGGGCTCCAAAAAAGGCATATATAACCTGTCCGGCTTAGCCAGTGTGAATTTTTTTCAAGCACCACAAGATTCATAGTTTATAAAGTACAATTCTGGGCCATTGATTGTGTCATTTCTCCAAACACATACAGTAAAAATGCCTGTTTTGAAGCCTTCAAATGGTGCAGGAAAAGGACTTTACATTGTATTATACTTAAAGACAGGGCTATTCAGTTAAGACAGGGGTCGGCAACCCGCGGCCCTCGAGCCACATGCGGCCCTTTAAGCCCTCTGCTCTGGCTCCCTTGAGCTTAGACAAAAATAAGAAGGAAATAAAATAAAAGTATTTGTAGGACTATCTATATTTTGTTGCATGGTCGAAATCGTTTCATATCTTGTATTTTGAGGTGATACTGTGACACATAAATAAAAAACAAAACGGTTTTAATTAGGTCAACTAAAATATGCGTCACATCCTGCTACGGTCCCGCGCCAGCGCCTTTTCCTGCTGGTGAATAACCTGACCTCCATGAGCGAATTATGGATAAATCAAAGAAAAGTACCGGAGGAACACAGGATTTAATTCTGCGTCGACAGAGTTATGCTTTCACAGCAAACAATGCTGGTTTACCGGTATGTTTGATATGTAGAGAGAAGTTGTCAAAGGTGCTGCAGCCTTTACGTATCGAGGAACAACACGGGAGAGGAAGACAGCTGAGGATCTTCAGTCATAATTCAATGGGGTATGTAATTTATTTCAGAAAACACTTTTTGTTATATCCCGATACCAATGAATATATTAAATGCTTTGACAATAAATACATACACAAATTAATCTCTGGAAGCCATTGCGCTGTAAAAAGCACGACCAATCATCTGAGCCGGCCCAGGTAAAGTAACTGGATGGCCTACCTGCCTGTCAGCCTTCCATCTGTGCACAAACTTATCTCGTGCCCTCATTGGTCATGTGCGCGTTCGTGTGTGTTGGAGGAGGGGCTCTGTAAGGAAGTCTGAAGGAAGAGACAGATTTTTCCCGGTTGTGTATTTTCAAATTCTAGCGCACTCGAGCTGGTTTCTCCATTCTTACCTACCCAACTCTTTTTAGGGTGCAGCTATATGTTTTATTTATTTCAAAGTTGGCACATTTTAATTATATATTTGTTTCCTTCAAATGGACAGAGGACTCCCCAAGTGCTGTGTTTAATTTATTTTAAAGTAGGCCTGTGTATTATTTGTAATTCTCCTTATAGGAGTTCTTTGTTTCTTATTAGAGGTTAACAGTTTTATATAACGTAATAAATAGCCTAATAAATGCAATGTCATATATAACAATAAATACAACTTTATTAGCTACCAAGCTATGAAATATGTTTTGTGGCTCCAGACAATGTTTTCTTTGGAAAAAGGAGCAAAATGGCTCTTTTGGTCAAAAAGGTTGCAGACCCCTGAGTTAAGAGAAGAGAAAAAGGAAAGCAAATTGTTATAATGGGTGATGTAACATTAATGACAGACATAATATGAGGTCCTTGGCACTCAGACTTTAGAGGGGTCATTGTGTGATCATGGGGCATCACCCTTACAGCATCAGGACAATATCATATGGAGTCAGACACTGGAAGTGTGCTGGAGGCGTTGACTGGGACTGATGGAAGGATGAGGCTGATGAGAATGAAGAATCTGTGACGAACTAGCAACCGAGTCCAACAGTGTCAGTTTCCTTAAGAACTTGTGGTAACAAATATTTGTATGACTCGTCAAATATAGCAGAAATAATGAAGAGCAGCTGATTTGAAAAAACAAACTCGAGAGACGGCTGAGTGATTTAGCTAACGAGTGCTTTTGTTTTTAAAAAACTTCCGTGAGTTTTTCCCCGCCCCTCGCCAGTGGCGTCAATTCAGCCAAAGCTAAGGTATGGCAAGGTTACTAGTCACATGACTTAACTACAGTATCAATCAATATACATGCCCAGCAAATAATCATAACAAAAGTGACAAGTCTGCTATGTAGCTTTTCTGTGTGGTTAGGAAAATTTGAACTTTTTCAAATGCAGCCTCACTCACATCCCGCTAGCGCAAGTAACTATGGACACAAACACTTAACTACGCACGTCAATCAATCAATTCAGTCAAATGCGCCGTTACGCATCCGTTTTCAGCACCATGGATAATAAGCGGCAGGGTTAGACAGCAGTAATAGCCTTTCTGACACAATTTCACTCTTTCTGTTCACTTCATTCACTATGTAATTGCAACAATATCACGTGAACATACCAGGTAAACTGCTGTAAACTGTTAAAGTCCAAATATAAAGAGGAGAGGGAGGGAGGGAGGGAGGGAGAGAGGAGAGGGAGGGAGGGAGAAGAAAAGAGAAAGAGAAATCATATTAATAAGATGTTTGGGTATCTTACTTTGAGATGAACTTTATTAATTATTCCACAAGTGGATAACGGCGGGTCCTCAAAGCAGCAAAGTTATTGACGAGTTCATCTGCGTCCAGGGATTTTACGACAGCAGGCTCAACAGCCATCAACATGAGGTTTGTGAGCCTGTCATCGCTCATGGTGGTCCGCAGGTAAGTCTTGACTCTTTTTAAAACGGAAAAGAATCTTTCGTTGGATGCAGTGGAGACAGGAATTGTTGCTGCGATCTTGAATAGCTTGATGACCTCTGAAAAAGCGACAGACATGGTCTTCAGTCGTGTCAAAGCCAGCATTATGTTTTTCTCCTCCTCCACGTCCTCCTTCATCTCAAGTTCAAGGAAAGCTTTTGCTGTGTGACACTGGGAACTGAGAAGGGTGGTGTCGATCAGTTCATCATAGAGTTGTGCAAACTGTTCCATTTTAACTACATCCATGAAATGGGGAGATGAACAATCAAATGCCTGGATAGCATTAAGTAGCTCATCATTATCTGTAAATCGGCGATCTAACTCAGAGATGAAGCGGTCCAGTGTTTCAAAGTATAGTCTTTTTTCTTGGTCATCTCCTGTTTGTCTCTGGCCACTGGATGATCCGACAATAAACCCTGCCAAGGCTTTGGACACACTCCGTGCTCTTGCTGGTCGCAGAGGGGCAGTGTCGCTGCTTGGGAGGCCGAGCTCTGTGGAAAATGCCTTGGCTCTGCTCAGTGTGTCCTGGTACTCTTTATCTGACCTCATCTTTTCCAGCTGGGCCTTAGTACTCCGTATGAGGTTGGAAGCCATCGTGATTGCAATGTCTTTTGTCTGAAGCTGTTCAGACAGTCCATAAGTGAGATTTAAGATTTTTTCTAGGACATGAAGACGCACAACAAAAGTGACTGTCAGCATATTTGTCCGAAGTCCAGCAGCTTCAGTTGAACCCTCTGCATGAGCGTCAATAGTTACATTACATTACATTACATTGCATTTAGCTGACGCTTTTATCCAAAGCGACTTACAATAAGTGCATTCGACCAGGAAGATACAACCTTTAAGAAAACAGAATCATATAAGTACATCAGGTTTCATAGAGCCAAACATTTCAAGTGCTACTCAACTGGCATTTAGAAAGCCAGCCCTTTATTAGTATATAAGTGCTTTGTTAGTAATTCTATCGCTCGAAGTGGAGTCTAAAGAGATGAGTTTTCAGTTTGCGTCGGAAGATGTGTAAGCTATCTGCTGTCCTGATTTCAATGGGGAGCTCATTCCACCATTTTGGAGCCAGGATAGCAAACCCACGTGTTTTTGCTGACGGGAACTTGGGTCCCCCTCGCAGTGCGGGTGCAGCGAGCTGTTTGGCTGACGCAGAGCGGAGTGCACGTGCTGGGGTGTACGGTTTAACCATGTCCTGGATGTAGGAAGGGCCAGATCCATTCACAGCATGGTACGCAAGTACCAGTGTCTTGAAGTGGATTCTAGCAGTTACTGGAAGCCAGTGAAGGGAGCGGAGGAGCGGTGTGGTGTGGGAGAATTTGGGAAGGTTGAAGACCAGACGAGCCGCTGCATTCTGGATGAGCTGCAGAGGTCGGATGGCACATGCAGGTAGACCAGCCAGGAGGGAGTTGCAGTAGTCTAGGCGTGAGATGACGAGAGCCTGGACCAGAATCTGCGCTGATGTCTGGGTCAGCTGGGGACGTATCCTCCTGATGTTGTAAAGCGTGTATCTGCAGCAGCGGGTTGTAGCAGCGATGTTTGCAGTGAAGGACAATTTGTTATCTAGGACCACACCCAGATTCCTTGCAGTCTGAGTCGGGGAAACAACAGAGGTGCCGATGTTGATTGTTAGGTCAAGAGTGGGACAATCTTTTCCCGGAAGGAAGAGCAGTTCAGTCTTGTCAAGGTTGAGCTTGAGGTGATGAGCAGACATCCACCGAGAGATGTCTGCTAGGCAAGCAGAGATGCGTGCGACGACCTGGGTCTCTGAGCGGGGAAAGGACAGAATTAGTTGGGTGTCGTCAGCGTAGCAGTGGTATGAAAAACCATGCGGGCTAATGACAGACCCGAGCGAGTTTGTGTACAGGGAGAAGAGGAGGGGACCAAGAACCGAGCCCTGAGGGACCCCTGTAGTTAATTGACAAGGGTCGGACTCGGACCCTCTCCAAGTAACCCTGTAGGTGCGGTCGTTGAGGTATGAGGTGAGGAGGGAAAGTGCAGTGCCTGAAACTCCAAGTTCTTGGAGAGTGCGAAGGAGGATCCGATGGTTCACTGTGTCGAATGCAGCAGACAGGTCCAGAAGGATGATGACAGAGGAGAGGGAGGCTGCTTTAGCAGTGTGCAGTTCATCAGAGACAGCAAGGAGAGCAGTTTCTGTTGAGTGACCTGCCTTGAAACCAGACTGGTGCGGATCCAGAAGGTTGTTCTGATGGAGATAACAGGAGAGTTGTTTAAAGACAGCGCGTTCAAGTGTTTTAGACAGGAACGGGAGGAGAGAGACGGGCCTGTAGTTAATAACATCAGACGGATTGAGAGTGGGTTTCTTAAGGAGAGGGTTTACTCTTGCCTCCTTGAGACTGTTTGGAAAGTGACCAGAAGTTAGAGAAGTGTTGATGAAATGGGTGAGAAATGGTAGAATATCAGGAGCGATAGTCTGAAGGAGGTTTGAGGGGATAGGGTCCAGAGAACAGGTGGTAGGACGGGCAGAGGTAACGAGGGTAAGAACCTCACTTGGAGAGAGAGGGGAGAAGGAGGTCAGTGTGTGGGTGAAGGGAGGGTCTGGTGACCCAGCGGTGAGTAAAGGTGAGTCAGAAAAGGAAGAGCGAATATCATCAACCTTTTTTTCAAAGTGGTTAACAAAGTCGCTTGACAGAAGGGAGGAGGGGGGAGGTGCTTTGGGAGGGTCCAAGAGGGTGGAGAAGATAGAAAATAGTTTTTTGGGATTGGAATAGGAAGATTGGATCTTATCTTGAAAGAAAGTGCTTTTTGCCTGAGAGATGGAAGCAGAGAAAGAGGAGAGGAGAGCCTGATAGGTTAGGAGGTCGTCATGGTGTTTGGATTTCCACCATTTCCGCTCTGCTGCCCGAAGGATGGTTCTATTAGCACGCAGTGCGTCATTTAGCCAGGGAGCAGGAGGGGACTGACGAGCCGGCCGCGATGTGAGAGGACAGAGAGAGTCCAGAGAGGATGAGAGAGTAGAGAGGAGAGTTTTTGCAGCAGCGTTTGGAGGCAGGAGTTGGAATGAGTCAGAGGAAGGGAGGGCTGAGAGCACCGATGAGGCAAAGGTAGAGGGGGAGAGGGAACGGAGGTTACGGCGGACAGGAGCAGAGTTAGAAGAGATTAGGTTGTTATGTTTGGAAAGGGGTAGAGAGAATGAAATGAAGAAGTGATCGGATGTGTGGAGCGGGTTTACAGAGAGGTTAGAAGTAGAGCAGTTCCTTGAGAATATGAGATCAAGGACATTGCCAGCTTTATGAGTTGGTGGGGATGGAGACAGTGAGAAAGCAAAGGTGGTTAACAGAGATGTTAGTTCAGATATCTTCCCTGTCTGGAGGTTGAAATCTCCGAGAAGTACAGCGGGAGGGCCAGTTTCAGGGATGTGTGAGAGGAGATTATCTAACTCCTCCAAGAAGTCCCCCAAGGCGCCTGGTGGACGGTAGAGAACAACAATGGTTAATTGTATAGGATGGGTTACTGTGACGGCATGGAATTCAAAGGTGGAAGGAGTGAAATTAGGTAGCTTGAAGAGGGAAAAGCTCCATTTGGGAGAGAGCAGGAGACCAGTGCCACCTCCTCTGCCAGAGGGTCTGGGTGTATGGGAGAAGGAATATGCTGTGGAGAGAGCTGCTGGGGTGGATGTGTTGGATGGAGTGATCCAGGTCTCCGTGAGAGCAAGGAAATCCAGAGACTGCAGGGAAGCGTAGCCAGAGATGAAGTCAGCCTTAGGGACAGCTGACTGGCAGTTCCACAGGCCCCCTGAAACGAGATGTTGGATCTCAGTGGAGCATGTGGGATAGACGAGAGCAGGCCGGTGAAATCGATTAGGAGAAACACGGGGCCAGTGATAATTGCGAGAAGACACATGAACAGGAATGCAGAAAATACACATGATTATAGCATGAGGGGCTAGAGAACCCAAGAGAATTGAATAAAACTAAATAACACCAGCGATACTTGGCGCAATCAGAGTAGGATTTGCCTCCTCTTTGCCTCCCACGTGACTCCCACAGGACTCTTAATGTCTTTGTCAGTCTTACTCCCACAGGACTCTTAATGTCTTTGTCAGTCTTCGTCTGGCTGACGCTGAAGCTGACGCTCCAGGAAAACGCAACCTAAGATGGATACCTGATTGCTCAGTTCTCACAGCTTTGGGGGCACGCCGCTGTAATTAGTTAACTATTTTCTGCTGATGGGCGACAGCAGAGTCTTCCAACCTCTTGGAATGCACACTTGAGGGGCGTGACTCACTGAGACCTGAGTTACAGCTGCTGGACTAGAGCAGATCTGAGATTTTAAAATCTCTCAGAAATCGCCGTTTTAGCTACAATAACTACAGAACAATTATACAGAGTAGAATAAATGAAACAGAGAAGTCTATTTAAACAAGAATATAACTTACAGTGATTGCTGAGTCAGTATCGATTGTATCCTCACCGAGTCTGGATGCACACTCAGTTATTCTGATTTGAAATGCGCTATTTAAAATGTTTTTCGGCTGGGAAGCGTTATGCACTTCACGCAATCAGCAGTCTTCCAACCTCTTGGAATGCACACTTGAGGGGCGTGACTCACTGAGACCTGAGTTACAGCTGCTGGACTAGAGCAGATCTGAGATTTTAAAATCTCTCAGAAATCGCCGTTTTAGCTACAATAACTACAGAACAATTATACAGAGTAGAATAAATGAAACAGAGAAGTCTATTTAAACAAGAATATAACTTACAGTGATTGCTGAGTCAGTATCGATAGTATCCTCACCGAGTCTGGATGCACACTGTGGCATCTAACACAGCTAGTATAGCCTCGTAGCGCAGTTTTATCTTCTGTAGAGCCCTATACCAATACAGCCACCGAGTGGGACAGGTGCGCTCCAAGTGCAGTATTTTGTTGTGTCCCAACTTCTTTTGAGCCTCAATGAAAAGCATGTGTCTGGTATTGCTATTTGCAATACAAGTATATAGTGTTTGAACAACACCAAAAAACTCTGCCATCTCTGGTATTTCAGTTATCGAGCTCACAAGCACAAGATTTAGTCTATGTGCATGACAGTGTATATACGCTGCATGCGGCACTTTTTCACGTATTAAAGCCTGCACTCCACGCACATTACCCCGCATAACACTTGCACCATCGTAGCATTGTGCAACACACAGCTGAATATCTAAACTCGATAATTCCTTTATTATTTTCTGGGCCAGGGATTCAGCTGTCAGGTCCTTCATGTGATAGGTTCCAATGGCTCTTTCCTTTATAATCCCGTCATGTACATAACGGATCAAAATGGCCAGCTGCTCCTTCTTAGACAGGTCTTTCGTTTCATCCACTAACACTGAAAAGTACCGTGCTTCTCCTACTTCATTTATGATTATACTTCTGATATTTTCCCCAATAACTCTCACCATATCATTCTGGGCTTCTGGGGAAGAATAGTGCGCATACCTGCGTTCCTGTTTGCTTTTCACGTTCCTGTCATCTGTTGCAATAACGTCCAAAAGTTCAAGGAAATTTCCTTTATTTTCATCCTCATCTCTCTCGTTGTGGCCACGGAGAGGGAGGGCCTGTCTTCCCAGAAATGACGTGATTTTGAACAAGGATTTGACGTGAGCCCGGTTCTCCTGCACCTCATCTGTCCTGTTTGCGTCAATCCGACTTGCGATGGATTCCTTATGTCCGCTGATCACAGCCTTAAAGTTAGACCACGCTAATGCAGCACAATTGTGTCTACTGCTCCCTTGATGATCCCGGAGATTTTTTTTCATGTTCTTCCAACATGTGTATCCAGTGTCTATGAACACACGCAGTCCATGCCTGTCACCTGTTAAAGTTGAGGCTCCTCCAAAATGACGGCATGCAAAGCAATAAACTGCATCTTCTTGCGCAGAATATTCAACCCAGTCATATTCCTGATACACACTGACATTAAAGCGTCTTCCATTTCTAGTTGGGAAGTGGGTCAAACGAGGACGCCTGAGTCCGTCTGTTTTACATCCACTAATATCCTTCTTCTCTGCTCCAGTTGACCCAGAGGCTGCTACTGCTGCTGCACCCGGGCCTTGACCTTCCTTATCGCTGTCCACGTCTGATCCAGCTCTTTCAATCTGAGAAATTGGTGGGGACTCAGACTCGGATTCAATTCGAGAAGTCGGTGTGGACGAGTTCTCAGCCTCCATGCATGTAGTCTCCGTCTCCCTGTTAGCATCTGCATCCCCGGCGCAGGTGCTGGAGTGGCTAACAGCCTCGTTAACAGCTTGAATCCCACCTTCACTACCTGGTCCTTCTCCCTCTGCTGCTGGGGCAACATCACCTTCACCTGCCTTTTTTTTGATAAAAAAAGATTCTAAAGTTCTTTGCTTTCTTTTCATTTTAGTTAATTAGCTTAGCCGAAAAATAAAAAAAAACGCGATAACATGACCCGCTCTGACCTCCGGCAGCTTCTCGTCAGGAGATACCACATTTCAAGATAGGGAGAGGGGATACGTTACGATAAGTATTGGGAAAGATAATATCTAGACTAGAGAAATTGATTGTGTTGTTCTGATTTTCATTTGTATTTAATTTATATGTATTAAATAATAGAATAATCAATACAAATTGACACAGAGTAATTCCATAAATTTATTTTTTTAAAACGAACATTTACATTTTCCCCTGGAGCCAAGGTGTGGCAGCTGCCATACCTTGCCATACCCAATTGACGCCTCTGCCCCTCGCTCCAATGACCATTTGACCATTTAGTAAACTTATTTAGACGCTCTTCCGTTTACGTGTTTAATAAAGAAAAACAATTGGACGGTAGATACACGGAATGAATCGGTTTTTGATAACAACTTCATTCAATTTTCCGTTTTGTTTTGAAGAATGAAGAAAAGCAGTCCGGTGGTTAACCGGAAGTTAAAGAACATATTTCAAAATAAAAGACACGAGGATGTAATGGCAATGCTGTAAGACCCAGAAGTCTGACGACCCTTGGCCCCCCTGCTTCCGGCACCCATGCTGACGAGGATATGTTTATTTCTGCATTCACATGCAGATATGCGTTTATAGAGATTAATACAAGTATGCAAGCTCTGTGCATAACTTTATTTCGCTGACTTCCAGTTTGTACTGTGTCGGCAAATCCAGTGTCCAGCTTGTCGCTGTGTGACAACCATTGAACAACGTCATGTTTGTTGCAAACCTGCCAGATTTACCTGTGACAAATGTCAGCAATCTGAACAGAACTGTCACCCTACTTTCACCTGCACCCAGCAGCAAGCGGGAGAACACTATAGCATACAGTCGACCCCTAAAACAGTTCAATAAGTAATGGAATAGTTATTAAGCATTATTTTGTCCAACTAGTCTAGATTATGAATGTGATGTTTGTCTAAACTGCTAAGAAGCTGACAGCTGAGTTAGAACAGAAAGACATGCAGGCCATAATCACTAGACGCTCAAAATAGTGTGTGTAAGGCTTACATGAACTGAATTGAAACACTGTCCATTAGTTGATTAATAAACAAGACATTCAAGTCAAAGTTTTAGGCATTTTCATTTGTAGCACGCTGTAAATATAGACTATGAATGAACACATGCAATGTGGAAACACACAAATAGGTTTCTTCTCAATACTCATAATAGTATCAGATACAATGACTTTACTGAGAGTGAAGATGACATGAACATAGTTACCGTATGGTACTGAAGACAAAATACAGTCTACCTCTAACTCTCTCCAAAAGTGTCCTCCATTGTTGTGCACAACAAAGTGTTCAAGCTCAGGTTTCTAAGTGATCTAATTTTAACAGCATTATAGGTGCAGGGGCTTGATAATTGAGTGTGGTATTTCAGTGGCATTGTTTTGCAAACAACACACAGGCTGTTGGTTTTGAATAACGTATCTAATGTAGGCTAAAAAAGAGTGAGTAGTTATTTGCAAAAAGTGTATTTTGGAATATCAAACTTAGTGTAAAGCAGACGATGTGCTTATGATTTAGCATATCTGTACAATAGATGAAAGGCAACTTGAGTTTAATAATTGTGCCAAAAGTACCAGTTTGTTTCTTGGTAATTGCACAAAGCTGTAATAGGCCTCAAATAATCACATTTTTCTAAAAACACAGCAGCAAAACCTATTTTATCCACCCAAAAATGAAGGCCCACCTGAAAAATCGCTATTTTTAGCATTAATTAAATAACGTACTTAAACTGATACAGCCTTTTTGGGTGGATAAAATAAATGCTTATGTAAATGCTTCCTGTATGTTTCTCCACATGATACTAGTACACTGATTATGGATATATACCACATACTACCCCACTTAAAAAGACCAGAACTATCCCGGGCAGCTGCTGATGTTCGCAACAACAAAAAAACGCATGCAGATGGTTGAAGTCTGTAGCCAGACAGTGGTAGATCTGGCCGTGGTGGAGCATGGTGGGCAGCGGTGTGACTTCTAGCTGTCATGGTGATGTTCATATGACAAGGGACTGCCAGCTTGAACTTTACCGAGAGCAGAGTCCACTAGTGGCATCTCACAGGGATACCTATTGTGCAGAAGCAGCGGTGAAGTTCTTGTAGATCCACTTTGAGGGCAGACAGATCCAGCAGCTCTCAGCTCTCAGAGACATCAGCCCAAGCTATTCTGTGTGCATAGATTGCTTTCTCATAAATACTAATCCCTCACTTTACTTCCTCTGACATTGTTCTCTGCTTTGGATTGCGGACATCCCAGCCATGTTCTCTACCGGGACTGGTTTTACACACTGGGTTTAAGCAAGATATAGAAATTATAAGATGATGTGTGTATGAGACATAATGAGTGTGTAGTTTTAGTATTTGAATTACAATGACATTATTCTCAGACTTGCCATAGTTCTTGGTTCGTACCACTGCTGCTCTGTACAGCTGAGTATTGGGGACACACGTCACACCTGCAGCCATGATGCTCCAGCTCAACGGGGGTCGAGTTTTTCAGCCCCACCTGTAAGAAGAGAAACAAAATAAATACGTATTCAGTTTGCTTTGTATTATTTATTTTATGGTAACATTTTGGTTTAATAAAATTGTGCTATTTTAAGGAGTAAATAAGAAGTCACATCTTTGTTCCTAAATGTTTTCTATACTTACAACTTCTTATACTGATATGAATTGATTTACTTTTAGAATGAAGAAAAATGACTCTTTAACAACAGAACCGGAACAAAACACAACTGTGACCTCTGTGCAGACAGACCAGTCAGTCCATTTCTGGGGAGTAGCTACCTTGTGCTAGTTATATTCAAGTTTATGTTTTACTATTGGCTGTGTCTAACCTGTCTAAAAATAGCCGAATCCCCAGGAACATGTTTAACCAGACGGTAAGACAGTAACACTTCATCCTGAACTCACTGTGGGGCCTGTCTTCATGGACCTGTAGCATAACACCCTGACACATACAAAATACAAAGTATGTTCATTAAGAATGCACATACTGTCCCTCCTCTGTCTTTCAATGTTGTCAAACTTGTTGAAGAAAAAATAACAAGTTTAATGTTACAGAAATAAAAGCTTAATCAGGGCTCGACATTAAGGGCTGCCCGATGGCCCAGGGCCATCTAGTATTTAGCTCGGGCAATGAAGCCTCACCTGCTGGTTGCCCGATCGGGCAATCTATTATACCAGTATCATGCAGCTCGCGGAACCAGTAATGAGTGACCCGACAGTAAAACTAAACATATCTATAACTAGTTTAGGTAGTTTGAGAGGTAATTAAAATAGCTACGTGTGATATTCTAACCTGAAGTGTGTGTTTTGTCTGCTCACCGCTGCATGTGATCATGCAGTGCTGCGTGTCGACTCGTCAGCAGCAGCTGATCTCTCTCTCCCGTAAGATTAGACTTCACTCGCGTTTATGTCCATATTGATCAGATCTAGCTAGTTCTAGCTAATGATAGGACTACCTGCTTATTAAAAGACACCTAAACAATAAGTGTTGCTATGCAACTGGGTGAGGCCACAAAGTATAGCGCAGCATTATGCATTTGTTTACATGCCCACCGGAACCCCGAGGCATTACCAACAGATCAACGCACAATCAACCCATACAGGACATCTCTTTCTCCACATTAAGTGTTAGACATTAGAATTGACTATTCTTGTCTGTCACACACTCTTCTTGTCTGTCACATAAGTGGCGCAACTGAAGCGGTATTGTGCTAAAGGGTTCTCAACCTTTTTTGGGCCAGCGCCCCCCTGTTCATTATCCAGGTCTCTTACCGCCCCCCATCAAAAAAAGTAGACTTATTTTCTTCCCTGAATATTAATGTTGACTAATATTCTGTGTTATATCATTTAAAAAGCATGTCACTGAATGCCAAATAATAGATTTGATTTAACTGGGCAGTTGGAATATCATTATCATTAGTTTACCAGAGAGCAGAAAAGCCATGTGAATGTGAATAAAAATGATATTTATGAGTGTTAAACAAGAGCAGAGAATACAAACAGACTGCTACGGAACGGCAGCAATTTCACACATGTCCAGTGCAGAACAAACAGTAGGCTACAAAACTGTACATTAGGCCTACAGAACTAACAGGTCGGAAAGGTGTTGCATTTCGCCAAATTGCGGGGGGGGGGGAAGGTTAGTGTGAGCCCTGCGCTTGGTGGTTCTCCGCCAGTTTCTTCACTGCGGGTTGCAGAGAACTTAGTTTCAGTCGCAGTGCACCTGAGGCCGTCAAGTTCAAGCGATTGCGGTACTTGGACTGCATGTGGAGGACCTGGCTGAATCCCTGCTCCACGAGGTATGTGGTTGGGAAAGCCAGAAGAAGCAGCCTCGCTTTCTCCCAGAGAGCCGGGTAACGCTGAGAGTATTTGACCCACATGTTGCCCCAGCCAGAGGTGCGGAAAATAGCCTGGGCCTCATCGTTACTCTGGATGTCGATGAGATGCTCCTGTATTGCTGGCTCGCATTCCGCCACGTCCGCCTGAAAGGGCTGCACCACCCAGGTGGGAACATCAAGGTCCAAAAGATCTCTGAAGCGGATCTTCAAGTCGGCATTCACCATCCTCAGGTGGTCTGTGTAAATGAGGAGGCGCTCATCGGTAAGAGCCTCAGACACCTGCAATGAGTATAACCAGGAAATTGTTATTGGTGCAGAATGTTACCATCCGATTTTAAACTGGTTATTTTATTGCTAATTAGTTTACTAATTGATGTTTCTTTATTCTCATAATACATTCAGAACATAAGTTATTTATACTAACCAGGAACACAAATATAGTGTTGCATAGAGGAGCCTACATTTATTACATGTATTATTTATTATTATCATTATTTAGTAGCCTAGGCTAGATCACCTTGGTCAACAGCGGGAAATGAGCAAACTGCCTCCTGCCTATGCTCTGCCGGTATAGATCCAGCCTGGAAGTGAGACTGTGGATGACCGCCTTGTTCTGGATCAGAGTAACTCCTTTTCCTTGGAGCTTCAGCGTGACTTCATTCATTTTGCCAAAGAAGTCTGCGAGGTACATGATGTCGCAGCGGCTGGATGACACCTGTTCCCCGAGAGCTGCATCCACCTCCTCCAGGAACTCCACGATGCTGTCAAACAGCTCACAAAAACGAGCAAGGCAGTTTCCTTTTGAGAGCCAGCGGACATCAGTGTGGAGAAGAAGACGCTCAAAGGTCTCATCATTTTCCTGACACAGCTGTCGGAACAATCTGTTATTCAGGGCGTGGGCTTTTATTTTGTTTATTGCCTTTACTGTAACATTGAGAGACTCGTGGAGAGGTGGACTTTTAGATTTGGCAGCAAGGTTGTGGCGGTGCAAGACACAGTGGACTGTGAGGACATGCGGAACCTGCTCCTTCAGCAGAGTGGTGAAGCCACGGTACCTGCCAACCATGGAAGGGGCACCGTCAGTAGCACATGCGAGGATGTTGTTGATCGGGATTGACTTCTCCTGTAGATAAGCATCCAGTGCATTAAAAATGGTCTGGCCCTTGGTGTCTGTGACCAGATATTTGGAAAATAAAAATTCCTCAGCCATCTCCTGACTGTTGGAGGTGTTATAGTGGACATAGGCCATCAACAGAACATTGGGTTCAGAAGTGGTTGTCTCATTCAGCTGAAGGCTGAATGGAGTTTCCCGCAGGATGGCACACAGCTGCTCCTCTTTATCAGCGCCCATTTCATCAATCCTGCGTGCTACGGTGTCATTACTGAGTGGGATGGATTTCAGCACCTGTGTGGGATCACGCTCCATCACAGTAGATATGACCTCTTTGATGGCAGGGAGTACCAACTTACTTCTCTCCGATTGTGAACGGCTGGCCACATTTGGCTATCAGCAAGGAGATGTTATATGAAGCTATTAGCCCGCTGTCAGTCTGGGTGGTCTTCCTAGCGAAGAGACTGCTGATGGTGCTCCTACCATGTTTCTCTTTGAGGGCCTGGAAGAACGGACGCTCCTTATCTGCCTTATCCGGGTGGATCTTGGTAAGGTGCTCCTTTAAACGTGAGGGTTTCATTCCCTCATTGGAAAAGACATGTTCGCAAAGTAAACACATTGGGAGTTGTGCATTGGTAGGAGACGGTATGAAGCCATAGCTAAGATATTCAATAGAGTACTGTCTGCATTTTATCTTTTTCGCGGCCATTTTGCTGATGTGATATTATTTTTGTTGTTTTATGATGCTAATATTTAGGGAGGGGGGGGTAGTGTCACCATATGGCGGCAAACGCTAGAGGGCTAGCTGGTGACATGACAAGACATCGTTCCGGGAGCGGACCAGAAGTCGTTGTAATTTTGAACAAACAGAGCTCTGTGTGGAGCAGCCTGGCTAGCCAGCTCTTCCATGTCGTAGCAGACATAGAAACGGGTATTATTTTCATAAGCTGACCACTTAGTTCGAATCTGTTGGTGGAATTTGTCATATCAAAACATATCAAAATTTAACAAAGTGACACAGATTATTAACAGTCGCGATCCCAAAATTACAACGACTTCCGGTCCGCTCCCGGCTGCTTTTTGTAGGGTACGTTCGTAAATGCGCTCAGAGCGCTCCGAGCGTCCCCGTTCCACAGTCCAGAGCGCTGCGCTCTGAGCGCTCACAGCTGGGTGCTCTGGCGGAACACACGGGTTGTCCGAGCGGACTGACCGTTCGTGCATTTACGAACGTACCCGTAATAACACTGCTGACAGCTGACCAATCGCAAGCAGAGTTGTGGTTTCCTATAGCAACAAAAGATGCTGACAGCTGCTTTTTGTACAGGAAAAGACGCTGGGGCCAGCATTTTTCATGACAAAAAGACATTATGCGTGAACGCCCCCCAAGAACACCTCAACGCCCCCCTTTCAAAAATATTGCTTCCAGCGCCCCCTGATGTTCTCTGAACGCCCCCTGGGGGGCGGTACCGCCCCCGTTGAGAACCAGTGTGCAAAAGGGAAATTATTGTGACCGAAGAGATTTTGATTTGCCGGCCAACGGGAACTCTGACGTCGCCATTTTGTATGCTTCGCGGATGCGCTCGGCTCCTCTCGACTGCTGCTCGGGTCTGCTCGGTCAGCTTCCGGATGAGGAGGCATTCGTTCGACCAATTTACAGTAGATAACATTAAACATTTTTTTAACAGGGGCCATAATAGTGTAAATATTGTTTGTTTTGTTCAGTTACAACTGAATGTAATGTTTTCTACTTTTTTACGCAAATGTAAACACACACACACACACACACACACTTTGTATGTATGTAATGTTCAGAGGTTGTTATGTTTAATATTCATGAGTGTCTTGACCAACAACTAAAGTATTTTTTATAGCTATGCAAGGCATGCAAGCGAGCAAACACAAACAAGAACAAACAAACAAGTGAAATGAAGAATAAAATTGAAATTGTACAATATAATATTGTGCTGGTTCATCTTATAATTCAGTCTAGAGAATGCACCAGACAGCATCTAAGACCTGCAAAATCAAAATGTTCTAGGGGGAGGCCCCCAAAACCCTTTGTGGCATTTCGTCCGCACGCATTTTTCAGGGCAATCTCTATTGGGCTCAGGGCCATCTGTAAATTAGCTTAGATGGCCCACAGGGCCATCTCCCAATATCCTTAATGTCATGCACTGTTAATTACTCACCCTCCTAATTGTAGACGTAACTTCACGAGTGCAACTTGAAACATTTCTCCCGCTTGCTGCTGGGTGCAGGTGAAAGTAGGTCGATATTTCTGTTTACACCGCTGACATTTGTCACAGGTGAATCTATAGGTATCGCAACAAACATGACGTTGTCACACAGAGACAAGCTGGACACTGGATTGACCAAATAACTACACACTCTTATTTACATTAGACACGTTATTCAAAACTGACAGCCTGTGTGTTGTTTGTTAAACACTGCCACTGAAATACCACATTCAATTATCAAGCCCCTGCACCCAGAATGCACATGTTAAAAGCCATGTAACCAATTAGATCACTTAGAAACCTGAGCTTGAACACTTTGTTGTGCACAACAATGGAGGCCATTTTTAGAGAGAGGGTTAGAGGTAGACTGTATTTTGTCTTCAGTACCATACGGTAACTATGTTCATGTCATCTTCACTCTCAGTAAAGTCATTGTGTCTGATACTGTTATGAGTATTGAGAAGAAACCTATTTGTGTGTTTCCATATTGCATGTGTTCATTCATAGTCCATATTTACAGCGTGCTACAAATGAAATGTCTAAAACTTTGACTTGAATGTCTTGTTTATTAATCAATTAATGAACAGTGTTTCAATTCAGTTCATGTAAGCCTTACACACACATTCCTCTTTTGAGTGTCTAGTGATTATGGCCTGCATGTCTTTCTGTTCTAACTCAGCTGTCAGCTTCTTAGCGGTTTAGAAAACAGTGTTTCCCCTAGGATGGAGTCATAGCAGCGGTGCTAAGGCACGCGGGCCCAGCAAAATGTGAGCGCGGCGCGCATGGACATTTTAAGTGTGTGCGCGTGCGAAGTGCTTCCCGCCATTATGTTTCTATTTGTCTGCCAGCACAAGAAAGACACATACATCATTAAAGGCTTCAAATGTATTCAGTATTGTATGAACATAATTGGTGGTTGGACATCACATCCTCTAGGGGGGTCCGGGGGTATGCCCCCCCGGGAAGATTTGTTTTTACATTTTAATATAAAATGCTTCAATATGGTGCACTTTGAGCACACAATGACTAGAGACTAGATCTAACTCTAAACACCCATATGAAAAAGATCGTTTTACATTTTAATAATCAAATAATTGAACATACCAATAAACTACCATAGCCAATAACACATATGTAACTTATTTTATTTTTGTTGTTCATTTACATCACTTTCATCAGGCAATTTTTTAGTTTAATATCAGGTGTCAAAAGAACATGGCACCTAGTAATGAATGTGCCAAATGTCTCCACTTCGTTCCACTGCCCCAGTGACTTGAATATCTTGGGTTCTGCCAAGGGGTTTACTTCCTTAGTTTTTCTCTCATATATCATTTGTCCTGCCTTGTTTCTTGATCCATATATGTTTTCTTTATACTCTATACATAAAATGATGTTTTTTTTATGCTCTATACATAAAATGACTCACTCCATTTAGTGATGATGGCACAGTTGGCATCCTGCCTGAGAGCACTTTATTTTTCTGGGGGTCTTAAAGAATAGCTCTAAGGCTCTCCTAAAGGGAAAGTCTCTGGTTGGGGGGCCATTGATGCTCAATCGCATACAGGTGGCAAGGTGTTCCCCCTGCAAGCGATTTCTTAAGTCAGTCTTCACCTGTAAATACAAACATAATAATCAACAGACGAGTGGATGTGGAGCCCATGGGGTTGAGATTTGAATAAAGTCAAATAATGATATCACTTGTTCAAGTATCCTACCCGGTTCAATGTTGAGAAATCCCTCTCACAGTTTACACTGGAAACTGGGATGGTCAGGCCAATGGCAGCCAGCTTGCTCAGAGATGGGTAAAGCAGCCCCCATTCACCCACCTCTGATGCCAGTTCCTGCATCACCTGCTGCTGATCCAAGTCCTGAAACACAACATGAACATCAATCCAGGCTATAGAACTCCTGAAAAGGAATGTTACTGTAATTCATTATGATACCTTGAATGGCCCAACTATCAGCTGCTGTTTAAAAGAGGACCATTCCTGCAGCACCTCATTACAGTCAGCCTGTAGAAATTTGCCGGCAAGGAGCTGCACATTGGCCTCATCTCCAGTTGCTGCCTGAGGGCTCAGCGCATGGAAGGCCCCTAAAAGGTCCAGATTCTGGAACCTCCTCTCCAGGCTCTCCAGCAGGCCATCGAAATATGGATCCATCACCTAACCATAACAGCAACAGATTATTAAACTGAAACTTGTGTCCATATTCAAACCACTTAATAGGCATCTAGTATTAACAGGATCCTCCCTCTTAAGCACCTTTTGTATTATTGTTTGCTACGATTGCACTTTGACTTTAGCTCTAGATTATGCTCTTAGTCGCTTGTTTAGAAAGGAGATACACTTGTGAGTTCTGGTGAGTAGAAGCGTCTGCTAAATGCTAAATCCAAAACAAACATACCTGGCTCCTGAACCGGGCCCAGAGCTCTTCCCTGGTCAGTCCCTTTCTTGTCCCCCTCTTGTTCCTCTCCTCCTCATGGACAATACTGTAAGCCCCAAGTCCCGCAGGGTTGTCCAGGTCTGCGTGGAGCTTTGAAAGGAAAGACCCTGGTGGCTGATGGTCTCCAGCATCTTTAATTGCTCGGAGGCAGGCCATTGTCACAGGGACCTAATAACAAAGACAGAGTAGGTGTAAATGCAGCAGCAGCAGATATCTGGTTAGTATGAGCATTGTATGGACAGTGGTGTCAAAAATAAAACATTGGAAAGTATACCTGCACTTTCAGAGCAAGGAAGTTGACATTTTCCTTCTGGAACAGCCTTGACAGCCTGCTGATATGTGGCAGCACATCTGCTTGCAGGTAGACCGATGCCACAAAGCGGTAGGTGGCCAGAAAGCCATACAACCCCTTGGCTGTTGGGCATTTCTTATGCTCCGTCTCCTCAGCCAAGGCTGCCAGGACAGCGGTCAGGTTCCGCTGTAGGTTGGAAACAGCCATGGCTTGCGAAAGCCAGCGTGTGTCCTTCACTTCCTAAAAATATTTAGAGCCACAAGATGAAAGCATATTAAGTCATATCAGGTGCCTCCAAATATGGAAGATGTTTTTTCCCTTTTAAATTACCTTCACTTTCAAGTTATCCAGGCCCAAGCACTCTGCTGCAGCCTGGAGTACAGCTGTGCGATTCGCACTGTTCCTGAAGTACAGGTGTAGCTGCTGTAGAAGGTCCCTGAAAGAGTTCATGTAAGCCACTCCTGATGAGGCGTCCTTGCAGCACAGGGCGAGGCGGTGTGCGGCACATGCAACCGACACCATCCATGGGAAGGTGTCCTGTAGCTGCTTGGCCACTCCATTCACTCTCCCTGTTTCAGGACAAACATCTTTTATGTCATGTTTTAGTTTTTAAGCTGCAGTGAATATCAACCTTGTTTTTGTTGGTAGTTCATACCAGTCATAACAGCTGCTCCATCTGTCCCCAGGCCATAAATCCTCTGGGTGGGAATGTTCTTTTTTGAAAGGATCGTTCTTATTGCCTTGACTATGGTGTCAGCTCTGCCATCGCTGACTGTCACCAGGTCCAGAAATTGGCTGTAAAGCAGCCCATTTTTGTCCATGTATCTGATGAACATATTAAACAGTCAGACTGACTCAACAGATGTAGGTCTTTGGGATAAGCCTTATTTGTTTATTATTACTACCCAATCAGTGGCGGTGGAATATGTTGTTGCCCCGATCAGATTCAATCCAGACTACGTGAAAGAACAACAAGCTAGCAACCGCCAACCAACTGTGATTGGTTTAAAGAAATAGAGCGTTTCCCCCGGAGCCCCCCTGTCCCCGAGTGGTAATGAGTCCAGCCAGACTTTTCTTCAGCGCTGGCACAGTGTAAACAAAGTGTGGAGATAGGTCTGGCTATGCAAGACTATATTAAACATAATAAAGACACGTCAATCAAAATTATTTTAAGTCTTAATTGTTGTCATTCTTGGAATAAAATTATACCTAACGTGAACATCGAGCTGCTTCTTCACAGACACATCTGTGGTCTCGTCCTCCTCAAGCCCAATTGCCACAGAAGCACTGATGTTTGCCAAGATAGGCTCTTCAACGACAGTGCCCAGGATTTCTAACATCTCATCGATGATTCGGTGAGATGTGTAGTTGGTCCTCCCGATCTTAAAGAAAACAAATGCACTTAAGATTAAATATTGCACACTTTTTTTGTGATGAAGTTGATTAAAGAAAGCATTAACTTACCTTTAACTTCTCAAAATACTGGCAGCCAAGTAGTTCTGCGAGCTCCAAAAGGTCAGCATAGTTCGTATGGTGAGCATGTTCTTTTTTCATGAGGTGGTAGAGGCACTTAAAACCACCAATCACCGCTTCGTGTTCAAGGGTGATAACTGGGTCAAAGGCGACCAGCACTGAGGACCCTGTTGAAAGGTAAATAAAAATAAAAATAAAAATTGTAATGTATTATAGCCTACTGTGTTGTTTGTACTATGTTGACCTGCTGAGGGACTGCAGATGAAAACTAGCTTAGGTCTACTAGCTAAATCTGTCACATTTACATTGATGTAAAACCTGATATGTTGATTAATGTGCATTCTTTTCTTTAAAATAAATAAACTGAAACAAATAAACTAAACCAGAGAGTTTTGTGAATAATAAGCTAAAAATAAGATACAGTAGGCCTACAGTATTAGTGAATTTTACCTTGAATCAGTGCGGCGTGTGCCTTCACACTCTCTTGATGGTGCCGAGTGGCAGCATGCTTATCAAGGTAGTCGCTTCGGAAAAGCATGCACCCAACCTCAATAAATGGCCGTGTAGACACCCCCCGCTTCGGTGCTTGCTTGTGTTGGCGGCACAAGCGGCAGAACATTCCTGTCGGGACAAGATCTTTGATATATATTTATTTTCTTTAAGAGGTTTTGGCTACTGTATGATCGTTAAAACATCTGAGAGATCAAGCCCCTAACTGCTCCATATGTTAGATTCTCACCATGGTTAGCTATGTTGTACAGCCAAGGTTTGAACCTCGGGTCCTCCATCCACCCTGGATCAAATCCTGATTGCCGGTGCCTTGCTCTTTCTGATCCTCCTACCTCTGACCCTCTGACAGCAGCAGCAGCTGCACCTTGCTCCTCTCTTCTATCCTGACCTGCTCCTTCACCTCCTCTGCTCTAGCCTACTCTCATCGCATGTCCTGTCTAGTACGAGATATCAGTCAATACAATTGTAAATTTAAACAACTACTTAAAAACGATTTCCCAAAAAGTGTGTATCCATTTGCTCCCCTTTCAAAACATTGCTGCCAGACAACAGAGACCCACCTCCCTAACTTCACCCAACTAACCTCCTCCTCATCACCACGATCATCACTTCTCTTTCGTTTGCTGACAAGCCAGCCTTTTAAACTCATCTGAAAATAACATAAGATGTGATGAACAATCTATTACACTGGGTGTTAACTAGCTTTATTACATGGCTTAGTTGAATACTCTATTCTGATTGGTCAATTCAGAACACGTGACACGTTGTTAATCCAGAACAGACAGACCGCTGTCAAGGACTTATTGACCGTTGTTAAGGACGCTTACAAAGAACTTCGGTCGATTTAACTGTATACAGTATGGCCGCAGTTTGCTTTTCAAACTGGGACAAGAAAAACAGCGGAGAATTAACGGGGCAGAAACCCTCCTTTTTACGCAACGGTCCAGACATAGACATCAAACGGCGACACATATTCAGTTGCCAGTTACTTTGGCATTAGGGCAGGGATATCTAGATACTTTCCAAGCTTTGACATAATGAATTGTGCTACTTTTAAAGCAAGCAGCGATGTTTTCAAATCTGTAATCAGAAAGCTCCTCAAAAACGCTATCGAAGCAGTTCCTGCCGTTGCTACGTTAGTTCAAACAGTAACAAAGGACTATTTTTCTTAGCGGATGCATGTCATTTTAAATAAATAATAGCGTACTATTTTTTAAATCAATAAAAACATTTTCTAAATCTATAAAAGCATTTCAATTAATATTGGGAGTCATATCGTTACTTTGTTGAGAATGTGGCCATGTAATAAGCGGGATGATGTGCAGCGACTTGGTCATTATGGGGAAAAGAACACCCTTCATGCAGATCTAGATCCCTCCGCTTCGCGTCGGGCTCCTGATCAGCCTGTCGGGTGTTCTTTTCCCCATAATGACCGCGTCGCTGCACATTATCCCTTACAAACTAGCTAAGTTAGCTAGATGTAATTCATTCTTAACTGTAGGCTTTTATCAAAGTATTAATTTACTTAATCTAAATGTAACAACATTTTAAATTATAATAACTTACATTTATGGCGTTATGACCTTCTTCTTGAGGTGATTGTGTCCAAATAAAGTTATGTCTGCTTCAACTTGCTGTTGTCTATCTTGTCAGGCAGTTTTCCTTCAGCTCTGAAAATGACAGCTTTCCCGCGTATCGGTGGCTCGAAGTTGCCGCGAGCGCTAGGGGGCAGCGCCGCTGCTGAAAACATATAGGGGAAACACTGGACAAACATCAAATTCATAATGTAGACTAGTTGGACAAAATCATGCTCAACTGTTCCATTACTGTGTGAACTGTTTTAGGGGTCGACTGATATATTGTTCTCCCACTTGCTGTTGGGTGCAGGTGAAAGTAGGATGACAGTTCTGTTCACATCGCTGACATTTGTCACAGGTAAATCTTGCAGGTATGCAACAAAAATGACGTTGTCACACACCAACAAGCTGGACTGCATACTTGTATTAATCTCTAAACGCATATCTGCATGTGAATGCAGAAATACACTTATCCTAGTCAGACTTCTGGGTTCCAGGGTTGAACTTTTACAGCATTGCCCTTATATCCTCGTGTCTTTTAATTTGAAATATGTTCTTTGACTTCCGGTCCACCGGACTGCTTTTCTTCAATCTTCAATACAAAACGGAAAATTGAATGAAGTTGTTATCAAAAACCAGACCGTTTTTTTATTAGGTCTTCTTGTTATCCATTTTTTATTCAGACAATAAAAATGGGGAAACGCCTTTGGTTTCCCGTTTTTTCATTTTGATTTAAAACGAAAAAAGGCTGGTATTTTCTTTTTTTTTATTCAAACGAAAAATCAAACTAACAAAACGTACAGACTTTTTTTTATTAGGTTTTCTCGTTATCCGTCTTTTGATTCAGACAACAACAACAACAACAACAACGGGAAAACGGCTTTGGTTTTCCGTTTTTTCGTTTTAAATAAAAAACGAAAAAAGGCTGGTATTTTCGTTTTTTGGCTTTCCGTTTAAACAAAAAATCAAACTGACAAAACGTACACAGCCCCTAAAGTCTGCTTTAAGGGTTGTTTATATTTCACATCATTAATCAGAATCTGCACAGTAACTAAAATAAATGTAGTGGAGTAAAAATATTAACCTCTCAATTGTAGTGGAGTAGAATTACAAAGTAACAATGACCTTTCATGCGGGTATATATTAATGCTGCCCATTATGGATACAAGCGATTTTGACCCGTTTAGTAATTACATGTTTTAAATTGTACACACCAATTTGTTTCCTATCGCCTAAACCTCCTGGGCTGTACACAGTTTAATACTGTCAACTTCTAATTTTGGGAAAAACGAAGTCGGTGGACGCGCCGGCGCGTCCAAGTGCGCATTGTTTACGTAAATTAATCATATATTTTCGATTATAAGGAGTAGAAATATGATTCAGATATCCGCGGAATCGCTGAAAGTGTAGCTTTCAAGCGGTATCTCCTGTGAGACTGTAACCAGGGCAGAGCAGCCAATATGGCCGCTCAAAGCAGCTTGACTTTACACTGTGTGGGATTGGTGGATTTGTTTGTCCGTCAAGGAAATCTCGGCCGGCAGCCATCATGGTCTGAAATGACCAATGGACATCGAGCAATCACTAAGCACCTACCCACCGAGTAAAAAGAAACATGAACCACCTGTCTCCCATCAGTTCACGTCTGTGAGGAGAAAGAGAGACAGAAAATGGCTCAAAAAAAAACTTTACAGTTCCGACTTCGCTAGAGATTTTTTTCGCGAGCAGCAGTGAAGAAAGAGCCTCAGAACCTGAAATGTTCGACTCTTCTGAAGAAGAAGAATACAAAGACAACAACAAGGATCCATTTGGACATGGGTAAGTGTAAATATTACAGTAATAGTGTACTGGCAATGTGTGGGGAATACCGCGAAAAGTAATAGGTTTGTTGATATATTTTTTATCGATAGTCATGAACTTTTTCTTGGGACAAAAAAGACTCCGTTAGCAAATGTTTACTCTGTGTTAACGTTATTTTGGTGTGTAAAAGTGAGATTACATGTGTAGATTAAATTAATAATGTATTCGTCCCACAACGGAGACATTTACAGTGGCTATAGAAATGTTTTTGCCACCGATTATTGTATCATACTGTTCTCTACAGATGAGGCTGTCATAGATTTATTTATATGTGTGCCTGTGATTATTTTACCGTCCTGTACAGATGAGACTTTGTAATCAAATGTAGCCAATGTACAGTGGGGCAAAAAAGTATTTAGTCAACCACCAATTGTGCAAGTTCTCCCACTTAAAAATATGAGAGAGGCCTGTAATTTTCATTGCTAGGTATACCTCAACTATGAGACAAAAAATGAGACAAAAAAATCCAGAAAATCACATTGTCTGATTTTTAAAGAATTTATTTGCAAATTATGGTGGAAAATAAGTATTTGGTCACCAACAAACGAACACGATTTCTGGCTCTCACAGACCTGTAGCTTCTTCTTTAAGAGCCTCCTCTGTCCTCCACTTGTTAACTGTATTAATGGCACCTCTTTGAACTCGTTATCAGTATAAAAGACACCTCAAACCGTCACACTCCATACTCCACTATGGCCAAGACCAAAGAACAGGTAAAAGGAAACCAGAAACAAAATTGTAGACCTGCACCAGGCTGGGAAGACTGAATCTGCAATAGGTAAGCAGCTTGGTGTGAAGAAATCAACTGTGGGAGCAATTATTTGAAAGTGGAAGACATACAAGACCACTGATAATCTCCCTCGATCTGGGGCTTCACGCAAGATCTCACCTCGTGGGGTCAAAATGACCACAAGAACGGTGAGCAAAAATCCCAGAACCACACGGGGGGACCTAGTCAATGACCTGCAGAGAGCTGGGACCAAAGTAACAAAGGCTACCATCACTAACACACTACGCCGCCAGGGACTCAAATCCTGCAGTGCCAGACGTGTCCCCCTGCTTAGGCCACTACATGTCCAGGCCCGTCTGAAGTTGGCTAGAGAGCATTTAGATGATCCAGAAGAGGATTGGGAGAATGTCATATGGTCAGAGGAAACCAAAATATAACTTTTTGGTAAAAACTCAACTAGACCTGTTTGGAGGAGAAAGAATGCTGAGTTGCATCCAAAGATGGGGCTGTTTTTCTGCAAAGGGACCAAGGACGACTGATCCGTGTAAAGGGAAGAATGAATGGGGCCATGTATCGTGAGATTTTGAGTGACAACCTCCTTCCATCAGCAAGGGCATTGAAGATGAAACGTGGCTGGGTCTTTCAGCATGCCAATGATCCCAAACACACCGCCCGGGCAACGAAGGAGTGGCTTCGTAAGAAGCATTTCAAGGTCCTGGAGTGGCCCAGCCAGTCTCCAGATCTCAACCCCATAGAAAATGTTTGGAGGGAGTTGAAAGTCTGTGTTGCCCAGCGACAGCCCCAAAACATCACTGCTCTAGAGGAGATCTGCATGGAGGAATGGGCCAAAATACCAGCAACAGTGTGTGAAAACCTTGTGAAGAATTACAGAAAACGTTTGACCTCTGTCATTGCCAACAAAGGGTATATAACAGAGTATTGAGATGAACTTTTGTTATTGACCAAATACTTATTTCCACCATAATTTGCAAATAAATTCTTTAAAAATCAGACAGTGATTTTCTGGATTTTTTTTCTTCTCATTTTGTCTCTCATAGTTGAGGTATACCTAGGATGAAAATTACAGGCCTCTCATCTTTTTAAGTGGGAGAGAGAGAGAGAGAGACACAGACACAGACACAGACACAGACACAGACACAGACACAGACACAGACACAGACAGACAGACAGACAGACAGACAGACACCTGTCCAACCTCCCAAACTTTATTTTCATGTGTGCATTGTTATTTGTGCTTGAGCAACATTTTACTTGAACTTTATTTCAATGCAGTAATTATTGTCCTACATTTTTATTTGTTTTACAGAGAGGTTTCACAGCTGCCTGGGCCTAGTGGCCCACCACAGGCGACGTTTATCCAGGACCCAGAACATCCATCTGTGCCGGCCCCTAGGTCAAGATCTACCGTGGCTCAAGGGCCTTCACCAGAGCCATCACCACCAAGGACCAGCAGACCAGCATCACTACAGCTACCTCCACCTCCATCTGCGGCTGCCACCAGGTCAAGATACACCTCAGCACAAAGGCTCCACCACAGCCATCACCTTCAACCCAGCCAGCAAGGAGGTCTCGTATAGCACTTGTACACCCCACATACACAGCAGCCCATGCACCATCACCCCCATCTTCACAGCAGCCAGACCCACTGTCTTGGAAGACAGACAAAGACCTTGACACTGTTTTGACATTTATAATGAAGAGTTGGTTGAAATTTCTGATGTTCAATATTGTAAATAGTGAGATCTTCGAGTTTCTTATATTTATATAAATATTTGGTTGAAAAAACATATTTATAATAAATTGTTGGTTTAATAAAAAGTTTTAATGCTCAATTTGTACTTGTACACATTACATGAACCTTCGTATGTAATATGAAGTCATTATTCAGTCCTAATGTATCTCAGTCCCTGCTGTGGTGAAAGTAGAGTGAGAGTACTCAAGTGTTTACTCAAAATTCGAATTATTAATTTTCATTTTAGACATGAATTAAACATTTATATACAGTGTAATTCAAATATTTCACTACTTTTGTGATCCTGAGACTTTGGTAACCAAATCTAAAACACCAAAACAATTTGATCACATGAGTAAATTTGTGTTTTCGCAAGAGTTTTGACGATTTTACGAAAATCGGATGTCACATTTTAAGCTTTTGAGCTACTTATCTCATCACACAGTGCTCTAAGGTGAGTAATTTGCATATATAGCAATACCAGAGATCGTCCTGAACATTTTGATATTCAACACATGGGGTGCCATGTTAGAAGAAATACATTTAAAAGGTGATTTAAGAAAACATCTAAAAATCGAGAAAATACCCTTAGACTCCAGAGGGTTAAAACTACAATTCCCAGTTGAGACGTGCCATAGAGAACATGTTGCGAAACACAATAGTTAGCATGTGTAGTTCTCGGGGGGCGTTCGAGTCCAGTTTTGAATAGTCTGCCGTTGTTTCGTTCCATTTCAAAGAGCTTGACGCTCGGCGTAACCTTGGCACACTGCCACTCCAACATCCAATCTCAGAGTTTGAAGATTAATCACGGGATTTGTCAACGGGACTGTAGTCCCAAACAATAGCTGGGGATTATGTAGTGTCTTCGGCCATCCTAAACTGAATTTTTTTCGGATATCATATCGCATTAACAACACCACATCTGGCGTCACAGAGATCTTCTGTTACTGTCCTTTCTTCTTAGAGGAAGTACAGAAACACGTAACTCTGGATTTGTTTTAATGTTTGAGGTGCAATAAAAGACACCGCAGCTTTTTGGCATGTTAAAACTATTATTTTCTGCCTCGCTCATGAGAGTAACAGCTGGCGAAATTACAGCCTCGCCTACTGATTTCAAATCCATCCATCTTCTCCCGCTTATCCGTGGTCGGGTCGCGGAGGTAGCAGTTCCAACAGAGAGCCCCAAACTTTATTTTCCCTGGCCACATCAACCAGCTCTGACTGGGGGATCCCAAGGCGCTCCCAGGCCGGCGAAGAGATATAATCCCTCCACCTGGTCCTAGGTCTACCCCTTGGTCTCTTCCCAGCTGGACGTGCCTGGAACACCTCCCTAGGGAGGTGCCCAGGTGGCATCCTAACTAGGTGCCCGAACCACCTCAACTGGCTCCTTTCGACGCGAAGGAGGAGCGGTTCAACTCCGAGTCCCTCCCGGATGACCGAACTTATCACCTTATCCCTAAGGGAGACACCAGCCACCCTGCGGAGAAAACCCATCTCGGCCGCTTGTACCCGCGATCTCGTTCTTTCGGTCATGGTGGTGGTCAAGGATGGTGACCCATCCTTCATGACCATAGGTGAGGGTAGGAACGAAAAGGGCGTGGTAGACAGAGAGCTTTGCCTTCTGGCTCAGCTCCCTTTTCGTCACAACGGTGCGACAAAGCGACTGCAGTACCGCTCCGAATCTCCGACCCATCTCACGCTACATTGTTCCCTCACTCGAGAACAAGACCCTGAGATACTTGAACTCCTTCACTTGGGGGTAGGTAGGGAACGTTCCTGTTTTTGGACAAAATTAACATGGGATCACTCCGGTCAATGTACGTACTTCGTCTCACTGGAATATTAATGGCCAGATTGAATACAACATCGACCCAAATTCTCCGGTCAATGACAGGAGAGTTTTGAAAGTGACAAAACACTGTTCCACACATTTAAAAACACTTAATCAATGTTTACCCAGGATCCATGCACCTTTCCTGGCTTGTAAAATGTGGTGATGCGCCCTGGAGGTAGCGGGCAGGCTCTGTCCGTGGTGCTGAACCCCAGCCTGTCTATGTGGAATACAAAAACAAACAAAGACAAACACCTTTAAGGTCACCAGGGGCGTGAGGTTCTGGTTCTGGCGGTGTGCATGGAGGGGTTTGACCTGGCCCCCTGACACAATGCACACAGCCTGGAGCAGTGGAGCAGCGGCTGGGTCGTGTTCCCCCTTTTGTCCATTTGCCTATCAGTTTGTTAACCAAATGGACAGAGCCTGCGTTTTCCCCCTAAAAGTGACTTTTAATGGTGGTTTTTGCATTTAAATGATGGGTCTTATCATTCACAAAGGTCCCCACACAATGCACATAGTCTGGAGCTCGCTGGGGTCCTGCATATGCTTTAATCACACTTTTGTCCATTTGCCTATCAGTTTGTTAACCAAATGGACAGAGCCTGTTTTTTCCCCCTAAAAGTGACTTTTAATGGTGGTTTTTGCATTTAAATGATGGGTCTTATCATTCACAAGGGTCCCCAACACAATGCACATAGTCTGGAGCTCGCTGGGGTCCTGCATATGCTTTAATCAGGCGTTTTAACACTTTTCCCCACGAAAATGATTTTTAATCATTTTTTCGGGGCTATATAAATCAAATTCCGGTTAATGCAGAGCACAATTGTACCTTTTACTATTTTAATGTATTTGCATTATATATCTTTGGGCTATAAAAGCGACATATTTGGATGACTTTGTCAGTTTATGGAGCTTATCCCACAAATCCCGGAGGATCCGGGCCAAATTTGGGAGCTCATAGGCGGCCTGCCATAGGCCCCCACCCGTGGAAAGAAAAAAAATTGAAAGAAAACGGTCAATTATATGTTAAAATAATCAAAAAATGAACTTTTGAAATTACAACGGAGAAGGGGCTCAGAAGAAGGGGCTCCGATGCTCAAGTGTTCGGCGCTTCGGGACGAAGCGCCGAACACTTTTCCCCTCCCCCGTTGCAATGTACAACGGAGAGGGGAATGCAGACTTCCCCTCCTCCGTTGTAAAAAACCGTTCATGTTTTCCAAGCTACTGTCTGCACGAAATCGGAAACCCGGTTTTTGAGAGGACTCAGAAAAAAAACGGCTGTTTAACTTCATGGAGGAATTCATCCGCTGTATGTGCACTCTGGCTCGGATACATTTTGTTGCCCGGAGACCCCCCAGCATGGTTCTTACCAAACTTTAAGTTTTTGAACTGGGCTCTGGAGGAAGTCAAGGGGAGTTGACAGGGGACTCAATCCGCCTCATGAGGCACTATTCTCGGATACATTTCAACACTTTTAGCCATTTTTGATGGTTCTCCAAAAAATAACTCTGACTTTTTCAGAGTGTGGAGGAATGCAAGGGGAGTTGACAGGGGACTCGATCCGCCTCATGAGGCACTATTCTCGGATACATTTCAACACTTTTAGCCATTTTTGATGGTTCTCCAAAAAATAACTCTGACTTTTTCAGAGTGTGGAGGAATGCAAGGGGAGTTGACAGGGGACTCGATCCGCCTCATGAGGCACTATTCTCGGATACATTTCAACACTTTTAGCCATTTTTAATGGTTCCCTCATGAGGCACTATTCTCGGATACATTTCAACACTTTTAGCCATTTTTGATGGTTCTCCAAAAAATAACTCTGACTTTTTCAGAGTGTGGAGGAATGCAAGGGGAGTTGACAGGGGACTCGATCCGCCTCATGAAGCACTATTCTCGGATACATTTCAACACTTTTAGCCATTTTTGATGGTTCTCCAAAAAATAACTCTGACTTTTTCAGAGTGTGGAGGAATGCGAGGGGAGTTGACAGGGGACTCTACCCGCCTTATGGGGCACTATTCTCGGATACATTTCAACACTTTTAGCCATTTTTGATGGTTCTCCAAAAAATAACTCTGACTTTTTCAGAGTGTGGAGGAATGCAAGGGGAGTTGACAGGGGACTCGATCCGCCTCATGAGGCACTATTCTCGGATACATTTCAACACTTTTAGCCATTTTTGATGGTTCTCCAAAAAATAACTCTGACTTTTTCAGAGTGTGGAGGAATGCAAGGGGAGTTGACAGGGGACTCGATCCACCTCATGAGGCACTATTCTCAGATACATTTCAACACTTTTAGCCATTTTTGATGGTTCTCCAAAAAACAACTCTGACTTTTTCAGAGTGTGGAGGAATGCAAGGGGAGTTGACAGGGGACTCGATCCGCCTCATGAGGCACTATTCTCGGATACATTTCAACACTTTTAGCCATTTTTGATGGTTCTCCAAAAAATAACTGACTTTTTCAGAGTGGGGAGGAATGCAAGGGGAGTTGACAGGGGACTCGATCCGCCTCATGAGGCACTATTCTCGGATACGTTTCAACACTTTTATCCATTTTTGATGGTTCTCCAAAAAATAACTCTGACTTTTTCAGAGTGTGGAGGAATACAAGGGGAGTTGACAGGAGACTCGATCCGCCTCATGAGGCACTATTCTCAGATACATTTCAACACTTTTAGCCATTTTTGATGGTTCTCCAAAAAATAACTGACTTTTTCAGAGTGTGGAGGAATGCGAGGGGAGTTGACAGGGGACTCGATCCGCCTCATGAGGCACTATTCTCGGATACATTTCAACACTTTTAGCCATTTTTGATGGTTCTCCAAAAAATAACTCTGACTTTTTCAGAGTGTGGAGGAATACAAGGGGAGTTGACAGGAGACTCGATCCGCCTCATGAGGCACTATTCTCAGATACATTTCAACACTTTTAGCCATTTTTGATGGTTCTCCAAAAAATAACTCTGACTTTTTCAGAGTGTGGAGGAATGCGAGGGGAGTTGACAGGGGACTCGATCCGCCTCATGAGGCACTATTCTCGGATACATTTCAACACTTTTAGCCATTTTTGATGGTTCTCCAAAAAATAACTCTGACTTTTTCAGAGTGTGGAGGAATGCAAGGGGAGTTGACAGGGGACTCTACCCGCCTTATGGGGCCCTATTCTCGGATACATTTCAACACTTTTAGCCATTTTTGATGGTTCTCCAAAAAATAACTCTGACTTTTTCAGAGTGTGGAGGAATGCGAGGGGAGTTGACAGGGGACTCTACCCGCCTTATGGGGCACTATTCTCGGATACATTTCAACACTTTTAGCCATTTTTGATGGTTCTCCAAAAAGTAAAGTGTTACTTTGTGAGTGTGGAGGAATGCGAGGGGAGTTGACAGGGGACTCTACCCGCCTTATGGGGCACTATTCTCGGATACATTTCAACACTTTTAGCCATTTTTGATGGTTCTCCAAAAAGTAAAGTGTTACTTTGGGAGTGTGGAGGAATGCGAGGGGAGTTGACAGGGGACTCTACCCGCCTTATGGGGCACTATTCTCGGATAAAAGTTTTCATTTTCACCCATTTTTTATGGAACTCCAAAAAGACAAGTTAGTATTTTTTTCCCTTCCTCTTCTGATTTCTCACTGATTGAATGGCAAACGCGACCCGCCATCGGAGGGCCTCCGCCGGCCCGGCCTCGTGCCGGTGCTCTGGCGGTCGGTTCCTCCGAACTGCGGGTTCGACTGATGGCCGGGAGGGACGAGGGAAACGTCGGGGGGGGGGTCTGCTGGAGGCTCCTGCTGGAGTCTTGCGTTTCACTGGGACCTGGCTCGAAAAACTCGAAACCCTGACTCCAGTGAGGTGTTGCGGCCATGCGCCTCCGGGTACTAGACTCCCCTGCCTCCTCCGTGTTGCGTGGGCTGCGTAGGGGTAACCCTGCGTGTCCGTTACCCTGCGTGTCTCTTACCTCCCAGGCCGACCGATATGAAGCGTTTCCAAGACGAACCGTCTGACTCAGGGGTCCCACCACGGGTTCCGTAGCGGGGTGGAAGTTCCACCTCCCCACTTCGCAGCGGAATGCAAGACAAACACCTGTTTCTCTCATCCTCCACTGTGGCATAGCGGCCTTAGTCGGCTGCGGCATTCAGCAATTGGCCTTGCTCCGGGCACAGGACCCTACTTCATCAAACTACCTGTTTGATCCTGCGTAACAACCACATATATGCTTGTCTGCAAAGACATTGATCAAATGGCAAACGTGACCCGCCATCGGAAGGCCTCCGCCGGCCCGGCCTCGTGCCGGTGCTCTTGCGGTCGGTTCATCCATTCTGCGGGTTTGACTCTGCTCCTGGTGCGGACAAAGTCAGCGGCGAATGCCGGAGCGCATATATGCTTGTCTGCAAAGAGGGACATGCCTGGTCCCGTCCAGGTGTTCTTCTACGGCTAGTGTCCAGCCAGCTGCGGTATCAGCAAATTTGACCCGCCATCGGAGGGCCTCCTCCCCGGGTCCAGCTTCCGGTGCTTGGCGGTCGGTTCATCCAGACTGCGGGTTTGACTCTGCTCCTGGGGCTGACAAAGTCAGCGGCGAATGCCGGAGCGCATATATGCTTGTCTGCAAAGAGGGACATGCCTGGTCCCGCCCGGGTGTTCTTCTACGGCTAGTGTCCAGCCAGCTGCGGTATCAGCAAATTTGACCCGCCATCGGAGGGCCTCCTCCCCGGGTCCAGCTTCCGGTGCTTGGCGGTCGGTTCATCCAAACTACGGGTGCTCCTTGAGCGGACAAAGATATGTGTATTTGCCTGAAGGATGGAAATAAACAAAGAATGATATTTTACAGGACATGACGGATATGTGTTTTTTCCAGGCTTTTTGGAAATAAACCAAATGTGATATTGCAGGGCTTTACGTAGCTCATTTTACCCATGTGATGTTGTGCAGTACATTACTGAGCTCATTTAACGATATGGTGTACCAGGCGAATTGGGATGCTGCCATGTCCCAACTGGTCTCCGGAGGAATATAAGGAGAGTTGACAGGGGACTCTGCCCAGTGCTCATGAACCAAATGAGGGGTGTGTTAGAGGGGAAGGCTCTGGCTGTTTCTGCAGCCTCTGCTTCTACCTTCTCTCCCCACCCCGATTCCAGCGCGTGCCTGCTGTAAAAGGCAGGTGCACGGGCTCTCACTGCCACTAACTCTGAGCCTGGCTCCCGAGCAGCACGTTCTCCCCGGCAGTCCGCCAGCAGATGAAAAACACCCACCTCTCCGCCTCTTCCGAGGGACGAGGGAACCGCGCGGGGGGGTCTGCTGGAGGTTCCTGCCGGGTGCTCCGTACTGCGTTTCACCGGGACCTGGCTCGAAAAACTCGGAACTCTGACTCCAGTGCGGTGTAGCGGTCTCGCCCTGGCCGTCCACCGTGCGCCTCCGGGTACCTGACTCCCCTGCCTCCTCCGGGGGCAGGTGCGAGGGGTTCAATGCCTCCTCCCCCCGCTGCGGCGAAAGCCGGAGCAGGATGGAGCGCCCGGAGGTACTGTTATCCCCACGTTTTTGTACCCAAAACTGTCTTGTGAGCTCGTGGCAGAACCATGAAACAAAATACAATCAATGTATCGGACCCATCACCAGCCCCGCGTTGGTGCGGAGGTGGGACCATTTTAACCAGGTGGTAACCCAAGTCCTCCCCTTGGTCCGTGTTCCCTGCATTGAAGCATCGGACCCATGGTTGCAATCACCAGTTGGCTAATGCATATAAACGGAGAAACAGAAAACCATTTAAATAGAATTCATTGTGTGTGTTTTGGGAAGGATGTTGACCGAATGCCCGGTGTGCAGTCTCCGCTATCTGGCTTTGAATAAGCACCTTAAGCACAAACATGCAGTGCGGAACCTGGAGGAAAGAGGCATCATTCTTAAAATGGCCAGTGGTAGAATAAATGTTCGGACCAAACCCTGTCCCATCACAGGGTGTTTGTATGCTGGGAAGAAACTACACCGTCATGTAACTCGTGACCACCCTGAGTTCTCCCGAGATGAGGCACATCAGGTCATGGCAAGGCTGAAGCATAGTGTGGCCATGCAGTTGCTCCATGACCTCCGAGAGACTAATCCCATCATTGGAATGGCTACATTATTGGATATAGACAATGAGGAGGAATACCCGGTGCACCCTCCACCCTTCTCCCCACATACCGAGTGTGACGAAGAGGACTGCATGCAGGTGAGGCTGGACAATGTGGCATTGAGGGCTCAGAAGGATGCCCTCATTGATGAGGTGAAGACCCTGCGCTCCAGGCTAAAACAGGGTCTAAAACCCAGGAAGCAGAATGCCACTGCTGCTCTGCTTGAGGAAGACGAAGAATGTATACGATTTAAGGGCGTAGCAATCTCAAGTACCCCCGGCATGAACACAGTAGCCTCCGGCAGCAATACCCCTCTCAAGACCCCGGTGAAGACTGTCATGCGGTCCATAGAAGCCTCTGCAAGTGAGACCCCTCTCAAGTCTGTGATGCGGTCCCCAGAAGCCTCCGGAAGCAAGACCCCGGTGAAGACTGTCATGCGGTCCCCAGAATCCTCCGGAAGCAAGACCCCGGTGAAGACTGTCATGCGGTCCGACAAAGCCTCCGGTAGTGAGACCCCGGTGAAGACTGTCATGCGGTCCCCAGAAGCCTCCGGTAGTGAGACCCCGGTGAAGACTGTCATGCGGTCCCCAGAAGCCTCCGGAAGCAAGACCCCGGTGAAGACTGTCATGCGGTCCCCAGAAGCCTCTGGAAGCAAGACCCCGGTGAAGACTGTCATGCGGTCCCCAGAAGCCTCCGGAAGCAAGACCCCGACTGTCATGTGGTCCCCAGAAGCCTCCGGAAGCAAGACCCCAGTGAAGACTGTCATGCGGTCCCCAGAAGCCTCCGGAAGAAAGACCCCGGTGAAGACTGTCATGTGGTCCCCAGAAGCCTCCGGTAGTGAGATCCCGGTGAAGACTGTCATGCGGTCCATAGAAGCCTCTGCGAGTGAGACCCCTCTCAAGTCTGTGATGCGGTCCCCAGAAGCCTCCGGAAGCAAGACCCCGGTGAAGACTGTCATGCGGTCTGTAGAAGCCTCCTGTAGTGAGACCCCTGTATGCCAGAAGACCCGTGCGTCTGTCTCCAATAAGCTGAAAGCTAATCTGGCTAAGGACTGGCCCTCTCCCCAAAATCAATGGTCCACTGGGAAGGGACGGGGGAATACCATGCGTGAAATCACGTTGCCTAAAAGCATGGAGACGTACATTCAGACATACAGAGGTCATTGTGAGGGTCTCGCACCGACAGTAAAACGGAAAGAGAATTGTATGTCCAATGTCAGCCGGATAAAGAACTTCCTAGTATTCATGGCCCATGGTGTTGACCGGCTGTCAGACTGGCTGTTTCTAAAAGACACAAAGAGGGTCCGTGGCTGGAGCGAGTATATTTCAGAGTCGGGCCGGACAGTCACAACATCGCTGTTGTTCCTGAAGACTGTGAACCATTTCCTCAGGAACATGTCTGCATCAAAGCTCCGGGGGTGCAGGCTCACCCAGTCTGATATGACCCACATCATCAGAGAGTTGAAAGCCAACATTAACGATTTGAAAAAGTCTGTCACTCTCCACCAGTTTAAGGTGAAGAGGGACAAGCTGGATCGTCTGCCGAGCCAGGCGGAGCTTCTCGCCGCCATGGCGGCCGCTGAGAAACGCATCCCTGATCTCCTTGACCTGATGGCTAGCAATCCGACCTCAATCACCCAGTCCCTGCTATATGGCTATCTAACCCTCCATTGGAGCCTCCTCTATGGCCACCGTCCGGGTGTGTACGCAAACATGACCAACACGGAGGTCTTTGAGGCGGACAGAAGGGGCACTGCTGAGGGCTACATCATCCACGTGCAGGATCACAAGACTGCCAAGACATTTGGTGAAGCACAGCTGGTGCTTACAATAAAGGAGTTTAGCTGGGTCATGCGGTGGATGGGGATAAAAGAGGGCTTGTCGGGTCCTCAGAGTGAATTCTTCCTTTTCACATCTGGGAAGCAGGCTTCCAAGAACCTGAACGCTCACTTGAAGAGGGCTTGGGCTGATGCTGGGCTAGAAACAGCCGTCACCTTCACCATCTTGCGCACTGCCCTCGCTGACAATATCAAGCATCACCAAGATCCAGAAAGCAGGTCGATTCTCGCTAGGTTTATGTGCCACGACGTAAGCACTGCAGACCGGTTCTACGCGAATACGCCTGGAATAAAGGAGGCATTGAAGATCCGCTCCATGTTCAGGGCGGCGGCAGCAGCTGCAGCAGCATCATCATCAGAAGGAGTTCTACCACCGTCAGCTACCTCCGAAGAGGACTCAGGGGCGGAGAGCAGCGATACCTCTTCTTCAGGACCGATTGATACTCCTGATGAGGGGAAAGGGGCCGTGGACTCAATCTTTTTTCCCCGGTGCACTGTACAAGTTAGACGGCTAATATGGCCCCCAGGCCCCTGTTAATCATGTTGTAATCATGTTGTTATTATGTTTATTTTGTATACTGTTTTTGTAAAAACGGTGTGATAATTAAATAAATAAAAAAACATTAGTATAACCTTGAAGGTTCCAAGGGGCAAATACAGTGCCAGGTATCAGACTATTTAAACAATGTGTACCAATGATTAAGACACCTTCCCTGGCTTGTAAAATGCGGTGATGCGCCCTGGACGTATCAGACTATTTTAAACAACTTTTCCCTGCCTTTCAAACACGTATCCCTGGGTGTTTTAGCCTGTCATTTTGCAGGATATCATTTAACATTGACCCTCTCCTGAAAATGGACATATTCTGTGCATTTCCGGGAGAGGTTACATGTTAAATTATATCCTGCAAAATGACAGGCTAAAACGCTCTTCCATACGTTTAAAAACACTTTTCCGACTATTTTAAACAACTTTTCCCCGCCTTTCAAACACTTGTTCCTGGGTTATAGCCTGTCATTTTGCAGGATATCATTTAACATGGAATCTCTCCTGGAAATGGACATATTCTGTGCATTTCCAGGAGAGGTTACATGTTAAATGATATCCTGCAAAATGACAGGCTACAACTCTCTTCCAGACGTTTAAAAACACTTTCCCCGACCATTTAAACATTATTTCTGGCTTGTAAAGTGCGGTGATGAGCCCTGACAGTATCAGACTATTTAAAGGGTTACCAGGAGCATGAGAATATCCTCCAAAGAAGGGGTGGTAGTGTCATGAATAAGGCCGAATATGGATGCCGATGTGCGGACGGTAAAGCACCGCAAAATCCACCCCCTTTAGGGTAACCAGGGGCATGAAGTTCTGTAGGGTGTGAACATCTGGGTTTAGTCCGTGAGGGAGTGCTTAAGTCCGGGGGCCCGGGGTCTCACGGTGCACGAGGTTATGGAAGTACCACTGTTGCCGGAGGTCCTCAGTCCGTCCTTTGGGACTCTGTCAGGGGCTACAGAGAGGTGGTTTTCCCGGTCCCTCTCCTGGAGGTATGAAATAACCTGAGCTCCATGTGAGGGAGAGAGGCTGGAGGTCATTAGGCCGTCCTTTGGGGCTCTGTGAGGTGCCCAAGAGAGGTGCTTTTCCCAGTCAATTTTAATGGAAGTCTGACATGAGCAGAGTGTGCATGTGAGGGAGCCGTGCTGGAGCTGCTTAGTCCGTCCTTTGGGGCTCTGTGAGGTGCTTTTCCCGGTCTATTTTAATGGAAGTCTGACATGAGCAGAGTGTGCATGTGAGGGAGCCGTGCTGGAGCTGCTTAGTCCGTCCTTTGGGGCTCTGTGAGGGGCTAAAAAGAGGTGTTTTTCCCGGTCTATTTTAATGTAAGTCTGACATGAGCAGAGTGTGCATGTGAGGGAGCCGTGCTGGAGCTGCTTAGTCCGTCCTTTGGGGCTCTGTGAGGTGCTTTTCCCGGTCTATTTTAATGGAAGTCTGACATGAGCAGAGTGTGCATGTGAGGGAGCCGTGCTGGAGCTGCTTAGTCCGTCCTTTGGGGCTCTGTGAGGGGCTAAATAGAGGTGTTTTTCCCGGTCTATTTTAATGTAAGTCTGACATGAGCAGAGTGTGCATGTGAGGGAGCCGTGCTGGAGCTGCTTAGTCCGTCCTTTGGGGCTCTGTGAGGGGCTAAATAGAGGTGTTTTCCCCGGTCTATTTTAATGTAAGTCTGACATGAGCAGAGTGTGCATGCTTTGAAACTAATCCACCCACGCTTAGCATGCTATTTTAGGGTATAAATCGTACCTTGTCACCATGCACTGTGCTCCCTGGGACGACGCGCCCTCCTGTGGGGACACATGAGAACTGCACTCAAATCACTTTGTGCTTTTTAAACAGTTTAACATATTTTTTTCCACATTTAAAAACCGCTTTCTGCCCTGGAAATCATTTCTAATCATTATTACCGTTATGGAAGGGCTGCAGGAACACTTTCCCCGCCTTGCAAACATTTATTCCTGGTTAAAATAATCAATTTGTTCCGCCTGCTTTCCGTCAGCACCTCTGCGGCTGTCGGATTAACACAGATGAATGCACTTTTAACACTCACGCAGCCAGAATTCCTGCTCTTTTCCTGGGTTATAAAGTGAGGTGACGCAGCCTGTCCTCTGAGTCTCCCCGCCTCTCAGAGACTTATTTCTGGGTAAAAAAAGCCATGTGCTCCGCCCCCTGGATCTCTGCATGTGTGTGTGCCTGTGAGTCTCTGGCTACTGTCCACATGCCCTTATTATGAGGCACTATTTTCGGATACATTTTCTCATTTAAACCACTTTTCATGTTTTTATTATGTATATTGTTATATTATTATTATTATTATTATTATTGTATATATGTATACTGTGTATACTGTTTTTGTAAAAATCATGTGATTATTAAATAAATAATAAAACATGAATATAACCTTGAAGGTTCCCAGGGGCAAATACAGTGCCAGGTGTCAGACTATTTAAAATATGTTTACCCAGGATTCAGACACCTTCCCTGGCTTGTAAAATGCGGTGATGCGCCCTGGAGGTATCAGACTATTTTAAACAACTTTTCCCCGCCTTTCAAACACTTGTTCCTGGGTTATAGCCTGTCATTTTGCAGGATATAATTTAACATGGAATCTCTCCTGGAAATGGACATATTCTGTGCATTTCCAGGAGAGGTTACATGTTAAATTATATCCTGCAAAATGACAGGCTACAACTCTCTTCCATACGTTTAAAAACACTTTTCCGACTATTTTAAACAACTTTTCCCCGCCTTTCAAACACTTGTTCCTGGGTTATAGCCTGTCATTTTGCAGGATATAATTTAACATGGAATCTCTCCTGGAAATGGACATATTCTGTGCATTTCCAGGAGAGGTTACATGTTAAATTATATCCTGCAAAATGACAGGCTACAACTCTCTTCCAGACGTTTAAAAACACTTTTCCCGACCATTTAAACATTATTTCTGGCTTGTAAAGTGCGGTGATGAGCCCTGACAGTATCAGACTATTGAAAGGGTTACCAGGAGCATGAGAATATCCTCCACAGAAGGGGTGGTGGTGCCGTGAATAAGGCCGAATATGGATGCCGATGTGCGGACGGTAAAGCACCGCAAAATCCACCCCCTTTAGGGTAACCAGGGGCATGAAGTTCTGTAGGGTGTGAACATCTGGGTTTAGTCCGTGGGGGAGTGCTTAAGTCCGGGAGTCCGGGGACTCACGGTGTGCAAGGTTATGGAGGTGCCCATGTCAGGGACACATGCTGGAGGTCTGTGGTCTGTCCTTTGGGGGTCTTGGAGGGGCCACAGAGAGGAGATTTCCCCGGTCTCTGTCCTGGATGAGAGAAATAACGACAGTCTCCATTTCAGGGACACATGCTGGAGGTCTCTCTCCCGAGAGTGGACGTCCATTGCCTGTAAATAGGTCTAACATTAGGTCTGTCACTTTGGCTAACCGCACCACTGTCGGTCGTCTTCCGAGAGTGGATGTCCATTGTCTGTAAATAGGGCTAACATTAGGTCTGTCACTTTGGCTAACCACACCACTGTCTGTCGTCTCCCGCGAGTGGACATCCATTGCCCCTAAATAGGGTAAGGACTCATTCCCTACTTGGAGTGGAAAGTCCATCGGTTTCCTGCTGAGAACCATGGCCTCAGATTTGGAGGTGCTGATCCTCATCCCAGCCGCTTCAAACTCGGTTGCGAACCGATCCAGTGAGTGCTGAAGGTCGCAGACCGATGAAGCCATCAGAACCACATCATCTGCAAAAAGCAGTTGTGCAATCCTTAGTCCACCGAACTGCAGACCCCCTCCCCCACGACTACGCCTTGAAATCCGATCCATGTATATTACAAACAGGATTTTCAAATGTGTGCTCTCAAATGATATTTATAAATGACTATTATCATTATTATAAGCAAGACAATAAATGGCAAAGATATGTAGAAAATAAACGTATTTAAGATATGTTCATAAGAAACGTAGCGTTGGAGAAAATATGTTTCTAGAAGATCTGTAGAAAATAAACATATTTGAGATACGTTCATAACGAATGTAACGTGGGAGAAAATACTTTTCTCGCTAAACGTAATTGAGAATGCAGTTTAGTTCTGTGGGAATGTAATTTTTAGGAGACAGGGTTGCCATAATACATGCTGACGAAAAATACAAATTATTATGAATACAAATAAAATAAAATAAGCCTCCCGTGAGTTACTACAAGCTATAAAGTAGATTTAAAAAACGTTTTATAGAATAAAAGCTCACTGCTGGACGTTGTAGAAATGCGTGTGTGCACCACGAGAAAGGAGCCTCATTCACTTTAGATTGGGGTTGTTTGCGTGGTGCAGACACGTAAATGTAGCAAAGTTCGTGACTCCACCACGCAATGCGGTGTTAAGGAGTCGTGGTGGAGTCACGCATTCTGGTGAGATCAGGTTGGACAGGAGGGAACTGGGGTTACGTACTGTAACCCAGTTTCTATGAGTATAGGCGCAGCCCTCTAAGGCTACCGCTATTGGGTAATCCCCACTGCAAGTTTGCAGCACTGACAGACTTAATCCACGCCCACCTATGACGTGGGCCCCACCTCCGGGCTCACTTCCGTATAAATAGGAAGTAGACCCTACAATCCACTCCCACACAACCGCTTTTCTTCAGCTATTCGCGGAGCCAGTGGGGCCCGAACCTTAGAGGGCTGCGCCTATACTCATAGAAACTGGGTTACAGATGGAGCGATTCATTTCGGACAGTTTGAAACGCGAGGGCCGTGATTGGTACGTGATCTGCCCTCGCTCAAGAGAAACCTCCAGCTTGACTTGAGACCGCCCCCGTGATAGATAAATGTATTTATAATGAAGCCAGCTGCAATGGATCATTGATCCACCAGGAGGTGCAGTGGGGTTCCACACTGGAGCTCATGTGAAATAAAGTCAGATACAGTACGCTGGATGTACAGCGGAACTTTGTTAAGATCCATATGTCACGGATATCATACTCTGTGCTAAATAAGAGACATGTAATCATTTACAAAACATCAACATGTTGTTATTTAACAAAATAATTTTGTTATTCGAAAAAAACGAACGGGAGGAAATGCAGCCCGGCTCTCGATTTTTAATCCTAATTTAATCATCATCTTCACCACGATCATTTATGTTTATGTTCGCCGAATTGACATGAAATCACTGACACATATGAATATACTGTATTCAACTTCATTAAAACGTTATTAACGTGCCTAAACTCAGTAATTCACCAAAAATATGTATATTTTAATGGAGTTTCGTCGGTCGATCAGGATCCCAAAGTGTAGCGGAGGGATCCTCATCTGGATGAAGGGTGTTATTTTCCCCATAAAGAACAAGTCGCTGCAAATTATCCCGCTTATTACATGGCCACATTCTCAACAAAGTAACGACATGACTCCCAATATAAATGGAAATGCTTTTATGGATTTAGAAAATGTTTTTATTGATTTAAAAAATAGTTGTATGTATTGATTTAAATTGACATGCATCCGCTAAGAAAAATAGTCCATTGTTACAGTTTTTTAAACAGTCTGAATGAAACGGCAGCTCTCAGCTGTGTATTTACACAACTAATGGCCCATCAACCACAGCTCTCTCCCCCCCTCCCCCCCTGATCTTTCTTCTCCAGCAGCTAAATTAACATTTGGTTACTCTGAGTGACCATAGACTGTATGTGACAAGCTTACAGTCAGTGACGTAACAACACCATAAAAGCTGGTGGGTTGAAAGCAATACGGGAGGTAAAAATAACTACAGTAATTGTGACTTATTTATTGTGGCTTTTATGTTTTTAGGTATAAAATGTTATGTAATTCAGGCTTATAGTTCACCCTTCTCTAAAAGCCTTCAACAATGACAATATTCATTGTAATTTAATAAATCCTTCCAACACACATTGTAAAAAATAGCCTACTGTAAGTTAAGAAATCATTTCAATATGTACATCTTCTGATGTAACAACAATAACATTATACATAGTAACATAGCTGAACATGGTATTGCACATTTAGCTTTGAGTGTTACTGACCTGAGATGTTTTTATTACATGAATTAAGGTGACTGAGGCTTTTTAACATACAGGGATGCAAACTCATCAGGTATGAAAAAGGTGACAAGGATCCGAGCCCCCGGCTCCCCCACCCCACGGAATGACAGAGGATTTTAGCAGTCAGAAATACTAAAGCAGCAGTGTTAATAATAACAGAAACGCCAAAGAGTCACATAATAGAAATATATAAAATAATTTATTTCGAATTGTGGAGCAGTCAGTTTATAATTTTGGCAGCACTGTTGAGCATTTTGAAAATGTATTTTCAGGCCTCTGTGCAAGGCTTAAGTCTTTTTATCTTTATAGCCACATGGTGTAAAGTAACTAAGTTCATAAACTCAACAAGTACTATACTTGGGCACAATTTTGAGATACTTGTACTTTATTTAAGTATTTCAATGTTTTGCTACTTTGTTCTTCTACTCCACTACAGTTCAGAGGTACATGGTGTACTTTGACTCCACTACATGTATTTAATACCTTTAGTTACTTCACAGATCTGGATTAATTAAGTGAAATATAATCAAGTGTTAAATCAGACTTTAGTTCAACCTGGAGTAAATCCACAAGCTACCCTGCAGTATACAAAGTCATTCGAACTAGCTGCACCTTTAGCAGCTTTGAGAACACTTTCATGATCAATCATTATAAAACATATCATATCTATTATTCTGAAATGGGCCAATCTGCACAATGACTACTTTTACTGTCGCTACTTTCACTATATTTTGATGATAATACTTATCTACTTTTACTTGAGGAACATTTTGAATGCAGGACTTTTACTGTAACAGAGTATTCCTACACTCTGGGACTATTACTTTTACTCAAGTACAAGATCTGAGTACTTCTACTTTTACTCAAGTACAATATATATACTTATACCACCTCTGTTTATAGCCTATGAAAAAAACTATTAGAAATAGAAGGCTAAAGCTAACGTTAGCAGATAGTGACAATGTATGCTAGCTAGCTAGCTCAACGATTCCTTAAATAATATTGCCACAGAAAAACTTTTCAGTTCACATCACGCTCTGCCGCTCCGACAGGGAGCTCTGCTCTGAACACCTGAACGGCCCGTTCTAACAGCTGTTCACCAGCGGTCCAGTCTGTGCCACAGTGACTCCGGACGCACAGTTAATATTAACGAACGCACCCGTAGGTAATGTAGCTGCTGAAGCTAGACCATCATCTCGGAGCAGCAGAGCCTTATTATACATCCATGAGCAGAGCCGACAGGCAGGAAGACTCGAGCACACAGCTCGTACTTCATTATAATATATAAAAAAAGAACACCATGCGTGTCATGATGGCACATAACAGCTCACGGCCGCAGATTACTCCGGGTCCCAGCCCCCCCCATACCCCAAAAATATTTGTTTTGCAGATCTACATGAATCACACAAACGACTTATTTTGGATTAAAAACGGCGAATTTCGCCGAAAGGTGACAAGTTTGCATCACTGAACATAGACAGAGCACAACTGAAACATAACATCTGAAACGATGTAACAACATAATACACTTGTGGGGATGCTTGGGATGTGAGGAGTGAGGGACACGGCTTAGAACGGGCGTGTCGCCTGGCAGGACAGGAGAGTGTGTGCACCAGTCTGCCTTGATCTATGAATTCATGTCCATGACACTCACTGCTGCCCACAGCTGTTTTATAGAAGGAAATTCCTTCACTTCATGAAAGTGTTTTAACCACACAAACCTCTACACACACATGACGGGTGTTATTTTCCCCATAAGGAACAAGTCGCTGCAAATTATCCCGCTTATTACACGGCCAAATTCTCAACAAAGTAACGACATGACTCCCAATATTAATTGAAATGCTTTTATGGGTTTAGAAAATGTTTTTATTGATTTAAAAAATAGTTGTATGTATTGATTTAAAAAATAGTTGTATGTATTGATTTAAATTGACATGCATCCGCTAAGAAAAATAGTCCGTTGTTACAGTTTTTTAAAAAGTCTGATTGAAACGGCAGCTCTCAGCTGTGTATTTACACAACTAATGGCCCATCAACCACAGCTCTCTCCCCCCCTCCCCCCTTGATCTTTCTTCTCCAGCAGCTAAATTAACGGTAGGTTACTCTGAGTGACAAGCTTACAGTTAGACACAACACTGTCATTGCAAGTGACCCTCAGTTAGTTGACTTTTATGTTCAACTGCTAAATTCGTTATTGATAAAAAAGGGCTTCTACTGTACCTAATTACCTTAACATTAGAACCGCCAGAGGTTTTTGTATAGGCCTACCTAAACCTGTCAAATCCCGCTATTAGAATGCAATTTTTAACAACATAGGGTGCTACATAACACACTTTCAGGAAAAGTCAGGGACTGGGAGACTTTAATATTTTATTGAAAAAAAGTTACATTGCACACACACAACACACATCACACAAATTGACCCGATTGGCGGTTCTAGTATTAAATAAACTCACTAATTAATGAAACCAGTTCAATACGCATTATTCTTATTCTTATCATTCTTTATGAGCGCAGAAATAGTCTTAAAATCAGATCTGTTTTTTAAATGAAATCTGACGGCAGGCAGTTAGCTCTGATCACCTATGACAAATGCGCCGCACCTAATCGCTGGCCATTCAGCCACAGACACTGTTCGAAATGGGGGGGAGCTAGGCTCCCCCGAAGAGGGAGGGAGCTCCCCTGAAGGCTGACTTTGAGATAAATAGGGGGAGCCCAAAACAATCGTGCATATTTGTGTCACACAGATTAGAAATGTTGAGTTTCTGTAAATAACAGTTCTTGAAATAAATAATAGTTATTGTTCATTACAGTTTCTGAATATTTGTTTTATATTTGTGAATATGTCTGGGTGTTGCCATCTGTATGTGGCGGCGCTGCATTCTTACTTACGTTGCTATGATTATGGCGGTGATGCCGGCGCGGTATTTGAAATGTTCATATTGATATTTTTTTAACTCTGGCTGTGTAATAACAAAATATGGCAAAACGAAAACAGCCAAGCGTCACAGCTTTTGGATTCACAAGCAAAGAAGCGAAGGAGTCTAAAAATGACAACGTGAACGGAAAACAACTTTTAGTTGGCTGGCTGTAAGCGGCGTTAGGGTCGAGTTTGACTGCTCCACACCGAGGGAGAGGCCTGCCGATGCGGAGCCTGAAGAGGCTTCAACAACGGCCACATCCGCCGGCATAGTGACACCGTCTGTATTAGTAGAAGAGTGTTTTTATAGCAATTGATCGCATCCGCGCTGCTGCGCCAGTCAACAGCGTGCGTGTGACATATTTTAGCAGGATGTGCTCTGAAAAATAGGGCTCCCCGAAAGCAAATGGGTAATTCGAAAACTGACAGAGCTCCCTCTATACAAATCAAACTGTAGACGGTGTGAAAGCATCTATTGTTTTAAATAATGGTCGGAATGTGACCTGTGAGCCTTCTGAATTACCGTGGGACAGCACATTCTAAACTAAAATGTTCAATCAATAAAGTAACATCTTATCTTATCTTAATAATATCTTCATATTAATAATAATAATAAATCATACAGTATGTGTCCGAAAGGGAGCAGGAGGAAGCAAACACAAAAATATACTGCATATTAAAGCAAACGATTGTAAAGGTTAAAGTATGAGCATAACAAATAAAGAAGTGTAATGTAAACATTTACATTATAATTATGATTATTTAATATATAAAGACTATATATTATTGAATTACAAGATTAGATATACTTTAGTTGATCTAAAATATTGATGTGTTAAAATGCTCTTCAAAACACAACTGAAAGTCCATGAAACTTGTCTTTCTGTATTTGTGAATGAAGCGCCATCTCCTGGTTAAAACCTGAAATTGAAAATCTGGCAACGCCCTCTTGGAAAATAGTGGGAGGGCTTAACATTCCTCTATACTGGTCTTTGGCTGGTGGTAGGCAGTAAGCTGTAAGCTGGAGTCCGAAATTCAGTGCTCCATCTGTACAGTATGTAACCCCAGTTCTATATCGTATAAGGCTTCGCCCTCTAAGGCTATTGCTGTTGGGTTAAGGGCGAAGCAGGATGTAGTCTACGCCCCACTGGTTCCGTCCGTTACCAGAAGCACAAAACACACCTACTCAGTTAATAACCCATGTCCATTTCGCCATGCGTAAAATGGAGCATCACATTCCCAGGGAATATAGCATTAAAAATGAATATTCTCCATCAGGGAACGAAGGTAGGCTTATTTAGGCTACTTGTCATTTATAAAAAGTAGAGATCGAGTCTCTCTTGTTAAAAACGATCAAGAGAGGGGGAAAAAAGGGCAGCTCTCTAAGTGCCGACAGGCAGGAGAGAGGGCACGCAATTAAAAATCCGACATTACTCATTCTGGCAGGCTATTCAGTACTGAATGTGTCAGAGAGGAATGGGAGACATCCCCGTAAATAAAAGAACAGGGTGAAGACCAAGATGCAGCAGTGCAAATGTCTTCCACTGTCATTCCTCCGTGCAACGCCGTAGAGGTTGAAATTCCCCTGGTTCTGTGCGCTTTAATGTTCTCTGGGGGATCCAACCCAGAGGAAACATATGCCTGTGACACTGCCTCACACAGCCAGTGTGACAGGCACTGTGCAAAGAGAGGCTGCCCTAATGAGCGCTCTCTATAATGCACAAACAGACGCTGGGATTTGCGTAAAGCAGCTGTACGTGCAGAGGAGATGAGATGCTGCTTCTTCCTCTGATGTGTGAGGAGGAGGAAAGAAGCCATCCAAAGTTATCACTCTCGATCTAAAAGAGCTTGTGATCACCTTTGGCATAAAAGCCGGGCTCGGGCGCAACACAGCTGAGCTGCCATCTCCTTGGATCTGGAGACATGACGGAGCCACCGAGAGAGCAGACAAATCACTCACCCTTTTAGCTGATGTCAGAGGCAAGAGCAGAGCTACTTTGGCTGACAAAAACTTCAGGGGAATCTGATCTAATGGTTCAAAAGGAGCTTTAATCAGTGCGCGCAGCACTACAGCCAAATCCCATTGAGGCGCTAAAGCGCGTGATACCGGTCTGAGTCTCTTTACTCCTCGTAGGAAACGTTTTGTCACAGGGTGACTAAACACCGTGCCGATCTCAAAACCTACGTGGCATGAAGGAATGGCAGCAGCATATGTTTTTATCGTGCTATAGGCCAAATTCCTGTCCAGCGACAGCTGGAGGAATGACAGCAAGTGAGGCAGGGCATACGTAACGGGGTCCAAGCCTTTCCCTACACACCAACGCTGGAAAGCTGTCCATTTGGCTGTATAAGACGCCCTGGTGGACGCGGTCCTAGATCCCTGAATAGTACTCACAACATCTTGAGAGAGGCCAAGCCCCTCTAAGTGTTCCCGTTCAGGGGCCATGCCTACAAACGTTGGGATAACACTGGGTGACCGCTGATCGCTCCCTCCACCTGGGAGAGAGCATCCCCGCGCCAGGGAATTTCCCACGGTCTCCCTGACAGCATCCGCTGTATGCAGGGAAACCAGGACGCTCCCGTGCGCTCCGGGGCAATTAAGACCGCTATCAGTCGCTCCTCCTGCACTCAGTCCAGGAACCGAGGGATCAGAGGGACTGGTGGGAAAGCGTACAGTAACACCCTGGGCCAAGGTCTGTGTGCGAACGCGTCCACCCCCAGAGGGGGGTGACCCTGCCTTCTCAGGGAGAACCAGAGAGCACATTGCGCGTTCCCGCGTGCAGCGAACAGATCCACCTCCGCTCTCCCAAACCTGCTCCACACCTGGGAGACCAGCTCGGGGTGGAGGCTCCAGTCCCCTTGTCGAGGACCCCCTCTTGACATGAGGTCTGCCCCTCTGTTTAGCTCGCCGGGAATATATGCTGCTCTGACAGAGAGTACGTGTGTGCGCGCCCAGCACAACAGCCGCCTGGCTGTGTCCAGCAGCTGTGCTGATCGTACACCTCCCTGACGATTTATGTAGGCTGCCGCTGCAAATAAACCACCTCTGAAGTCTCCTCATGTGAAGGAGACCCAAGGGAATCACCGAGTGACCAGCTGACATCATGCCCAACAGCTGCATCACGGAGAGGGCTGTCACCACCCTGCCGGGTGTGACGCGCCTGAGGAGAGCTGTCAGATTCTCCACTCTCCGCTGTGAGAGTCGTGCTCTCATGCGGGCTGAGTTGAATTCCACTCCCAGATCCGTGATAATCTGGGAGGGAAGAAGACAGCTCTTCTCCCAATTGATTATGAAACCCAGGCTTGACAGGTGAGATACGAGTTGTACCGTCTGTAAAGCAGCTTCCTCTCTGGAGCGAGCCAGCAATAGCAGGTCGTCCAGATAGAATAACACTCTCATCCCTCCTCTGCGTAGCTGCTCCAGCGCCGTCTCCACACACTTTGAAAAAGTGCGCGGGGCCAGGGAATATCCGAATGGCAGTCGATTGAACTGGTACGCTATTCGCTGGAATGAGAAACGCAGGAATTTCTTGTGTTTTTGGGATGATAGTTATGATTAACAGGAGTAGAACCCCCAATTTTCTTCCCCTTGAGGAACCCTGGAAATTGCTCCCACAGCTCTGACTGCTCTGACTGGAGTTCCCGCAGCTCTGACTGGAGCGCAAGACACTGTTCTTGGGATGATAGGAGTGTTTCCTGAATCCCCTCGAACTGCGGGGAGAGTACCCACTGCTGATCAGCCTGCTCATCCATCCGTCCATTAAACATAGCCGCCTCCACTCTGAGCACCGCTCTGAGAGCGGGCGTACCTGTTTTTGTTGTGCTGTGGTAGTCATGGGGACAAGCCATGCCAGAGCCCTTGCCGCCGTTGCCCGTGAAGCAACCCAAGTTGGGCCCCGCCCTAAAGGGCTGAGAAGGGGTCTCCACACGCTGCATCGCACACCGACTCTCATCCTGTCTCTGTTTAGGAGAAGGCTCATAAACAGGATCCTGAGGCGGGTTTATACTCCAACTCGCGGAGGTGTGTGCAGTGCTATTCACCTCGTGCGTAATAGCCGCGCTAGGCTTAATACGACTGTGTGTAGGCACAACTGGAACAGAGGAAAAACCGCGCTGCTTGTTACCCGAAAGGATAGAAGCAGCCGATTTAAATGTCAAGCCCTGCTGTCTTTTAACCGACTGGTTAAATACCACAGGCTTATACAGCGAGCCTTGCTGTTTGCTAAACGACAGATTAGAAACAGCTGGCTCAAACGGCGAGTCCCCCTGTCTATTAACCGGCAGGTTAAAAACAGATGGATTATGCAACAACTCCTGCCTTTTAACCAATAGATTAATGGCAGCCGGCCTGACTAGTGTGGGGGAGATGTGAGACACAGTTGCTACGGACACACTGTTGAGATTTGAGTCATTTTTATTAACAATTCTCTCTTCCCACATAAGCCCCCCAAAGAGTCATCTTCGGTTCTGTTTGCTCAGAGGTTCTCTCGGAGGAGCAGACCAGGAGCGGGGGTTCTTCATTCCCCTCCGACTCGCCGCCTGCAGATCCTCTCTCTGTGGCGGAGGAGCGGAGACCTGGGACGGAGCCCCTGCAGCTGCCGAAGGGCGATTGTGACGCCGTTGCTGCTCTCGCCGCTGCCCGCGCTGCCCCCGTTGAGACTGTTGCGGGGGCTGCGGGTGCTGTCGTTGCTGTCGTTGCTGTCGTTGCTGTCGCTGCGGTCGCTGAGGACGTTTGTCCTGAAGCCAGCTAGCGAGACTATGAAGTCTGCCTGCTCTGCTGCAGACTTCATAGTCTCCACCATGGTGTGGAACTGTGGTCCAAACAGTCCGTCCGGGCTGATTGGGGCCTCCAGCAGATCCTTTCCTGCACCCTCCGGTATATTCCCCTGCTGTAGCCAGGGATACCGGTGGACCTGTGTTGCTCACGTCGCAATCCGCGCCTGCGAGACTGCGATTGCTGCGCACAGGGTAAGTGCAGTACTGGCCGCCTTACTTATCTCCTCAGCCTCCACTGAAGACATAGTCTTTGACGGTTCGGACATTTCCATCATGGAGTTTGACAGCAACGCTATGTTGTTCGCCGCCGCTGACGCCTGAAACGCACACTGGTGCATGCGGTCAGTCTGTCGGGCGACAAACCGATCTTTGGTGGCAGCCAACATGGGTTGCCGTCCGGTAACCGTGCTGGTCTGCCTAGCCCCAAAGAACAGTGTGAGGTTCGGCTCTAGAGGAGGCACGGCCGGGAAACCCACATCCGTGAATCCCTCCACTCTTGTGAGGGGCACGTATGTCCCTATCGGAGCCTTCATTGCTCCAGGGTCCGCCGCCGCCCCCTCCTGGTACTTCCTTATGGCCGGGAAGCGTGGCCAGATCGGGTCACTCCTGACCCTGTGTACCCGGGAGAACACCCCGGACAGATCATCCGGAGGCGAGCTCTCCTGAGCTAGGGGAACGGGGAGATTTCTCCAGGCGGCCGCCTTAGATATAATCTCTGGGAGTTCCAGGAGAATCCCGCCAATCGACGGCAACGCCGTGGTGGCGGAGATAGGGATCACTGGATCGTACACCGGACCTACAACGGGCCCCATATCTGTCTCCTCCGTCCGGAGGGGAGAGATGATGGGGGAATCACCCGGTGATCCCTGAATGGAGGGGACGTAGTCGTCCGACTCGTGCCCGCCATCCGGATCCAGGAAGTCAAGGGCTTTGTCCCCGGAGTACTCCTCCTGGACTGGCTAATCGTCCTCGGCAGCCCCAGCAGCGAGAGCCTCCGCTCTCTGCTGTCTGAGGGCCAGCGGGAGACGGACACAATGCGAGCATGATACCCCGGGAGTGAGAGCAGCATTCGTATGCTCTATTCCCAGGCAGGATTCACACTGTGAGTGCCTGTCAAAGCTCATAATGTAGCCCGACCCGCATCCGAGGCAATCCCTGACACAACCTTGACTTTCCTGCCCAGTCTCCATCTTACCAGAAAAACAAAGCTTTTTAGGAGGAATGTTTGCTTTTCAGTAAGTAGCTCTTAAAATAACTTGTTTGATTGACAATGCTTCTGCAACGGTGCTGAAGAAAAGTGGGAGTGGATTGTAGGGTCTACTTCCTATTTATACGGAAGTGAGCCCGGAGGTGGGGCCCACGTCATAGGTGGGCGTGGATTAAGTCTGTCAGTGCTGCACACGTGCAGTGGGGATTACCCAATAGCGGTAGCCTTAGAGGGCGAAGCCTTATACCAGGGATCACCAACTACATTTGTCCAAGGGCCAACATTTATCCAATAGACACTATTGCAGGCCAGCAATTTTTATATAGCCCAGAATTTTGAAGTTGTTGACCGGGGAGGGATTACATTTTGTAAATGCAATCAGTTACTGAATACTGAATATATGCTCTGAAAGTAATCAGAATACAGTTACAGTTACGTGTCTTAAAAAACGTATTCAGATTACTTTTAGAATACTTTTGGCATACTTTCTTTTTCCATAACAGATGGGTATGTTTTGGTGAACAGGAGACACTTATTTTACTGTTTTTAATGGCCTATCAAGAACTCAAACACAACATTTTGGTGTCATTCTGGACAGCTCCCTCTCATGTGCACCCCACATAAAAAACATCACTTGGACTGCATTCTTTGTACTGTCTTAAAACCTTTCCTTAGAATATGTTATGAATTGTAAGGTGTCCTTGGGTGCTTTGAAAGGCGCCCCTAAATAGAATGAATTATCATTATTATTTATTATCTGAAACGATGTAATAACTTTTAAAACTGTTTCCAGTCACTTGCCCCATGCATTCAGCAGCAGCAGGCCATTCACTTTGATTTGATCCCGTTATGAAATGTCATCATTTCGACAATAAATAAATGCTACATAAACGTTATCTTACACATTTTATATAACCATCTCCGTTTCTAACTTTCAATATATTTTAAAATTGATCTCTCTCCCTCTCTCATCTGCGTGCGGGGGCGGGGCCTGACAGACACGCTGCATCTCTCTCTCGCTCACAGACATGCTGCAGCGCTGTGCAGTGTGTACACAGTTCTGCCGGTAATGAATATTACATTTTTTGAGGAAACTTTTCCACCAATAATTCCAATAAGTATTCCAAAATGTATTCACTTCAGGTTTATGAAAGTAACTGTAATCAGATTAGGCTACTCGTTTTTCAAATGTAACGCCAGCTGAATACAGTTAGCCTACTTGATTTTTGTATTCTGATCACGTAACGCCGTTACATGTATTCCGTTACATGTATTCCGTTACAACCCAACCCTGCTTCTAGGCTACTGTCCCGCAGCTCCAGCCTCTCTGTTGGACTCTGTCGCAGCGGGGCTGCTGCTGCGGTGCCGAGCGCACAAAGCAGACTCTTCACAACGAAGGATCACTTCTTCTTCAAGGCAGGGAAGGTTTCGCAGTCGGCAGTCTACTGTCCCGCAGCTGCTGCTTCTCTGTTGGACTCCGGTACTGCACCTTACTCACGAGACGTTGTAAAAAATGGGTGGGGAGCGAACGCACTAACCACTCCGCAAACGCCACAGTCACCCCCGTCGTGCAGGCCGGATGAGAATGTCTGGCGAGCCGGATGTGGCCCGCAGGCCGCCAGTTGGTGGTCACTGCCTTATACGATATAGAACACGGACAGAAAGCAACAGGCAAGACAGGGTGTGAACACTTTTCAAAATGAAACAGGAAACCAAAGACAGAAAAAGACAAGACAAAACACAGACAGATCGTGACACTCTCGTCCTTAGTAAAAACAAAACTAGTCAAAGGGGAAATGCTCCAAGGGGAAGCTGATCCACCTTCAGTTGCTGGGGCCAACTGTCACTCCGACCGACTCCGTGGACTTTTTCTAGAAGGGTGCAACAGCACTAGTAGACGTCAATGAGCGAGACGACGAACCTGACACGATTTCCCCCTGGTGGGTGCAACCTTTTGTTTTCTTTATTTAGGGGGGGGGAGTTAATTCTAAACTGTTGAGTAAAACGTTTACACAAACTATGGAGAAATGTCACCAACATTTATAATCAACATTAAAAAATATATTATTAATAAATAATTGCCTACATTTATGGTGGCAACTAGGGTGGCAAGGCATTTTTCTGAGGTGGCAGCTGCCACCCCGTGCCACCCTGTAGAACCGCCCCTGGCGTATATACTTTTAACATTTTCAATGCAGGACTTTTCATTGTAACAGAGTATTACTACACTCTGGTACTTTTAACTTTTAACCCTTCTCTCACCTTTGGTTAAACCTGATGGAAGTGAGCATTGTTACCCTCAGACATAAAGAGTGACTAACTACTGACCCTTAGTGGTGGTTCCCAGTCAGTGCAGCAGAGAGTGTAAAATAATATAAATGCCTCTTCACCTCTGTAGTCGATGCATCTCCATCAGTGTCAACAGCCTGGATTGTCTCCTGTTCAGAGAGAGGAGCGGATGATGTTGTAGTCGACATACCTGTAAAAACATTATAATTTGTATTTTATTGGATAAGACATACATAAGTCCATATTTTCCAAAATCAACAATGAATGTATCATCTCACAAGTATTGTATGTGTATCAAAACCGTACGTACATATATTCTCCCTCTGTGCCACAGAGCTCCATTGTTGTAAAGAAAACCTATAAAAAACATATCAGTGTGCCACACTGGTAAACATGCTTTTTATTACCATGAACAAACATTGTAAAAAAGAGTACTCAATATAGCTCCAAATGAGATAGTCCATGCACTATTACCTTTTGTTTTGTCTATTTTTTAAACTACAGATAACAGCTCTCACAGAAAATAACTTTAAAAATGAAACAATACGTTTTGGACGATTCTTTTAAGATCATAAAGACATTAATGTTAACGTTAATGTTGTTATTTTTAAACCTTTTGACTTGGATTATTTTTAAACCTTTAACTTGGATTTTTCTTAAATGGGCACATCATTCCCACTCTGTGTAGCCGCTGCCGTCTCTGTGGAGCACCCAGAGGTCCTCCTGATGGCCTCCTCTATAGTTTTTGTGCATGTAAATGGTCTGCAAAGGGTCAAAAAACAACGACAGGTTAAAGGATAGATGCTGCGATATGTTGTACACATTAGCAGAGACAAATTGCGGCTAGAGCGGAAATTATTTATTTACAGAAAATATTAACAACTGCCACCTATCTTGATAAGTGTTATTTTTAAGTAATTGTTGCTGCAAACATTTTTTCAACCTTTTAAATATGAAAAAAAGTCCTCTTCAGTTTGGCTTTGGCTTGAATCGTCGGTTCTTCCTTTTCTTTTTGTCCCAAAACACAGAGCACCTGCTGATCACCCAGCAATAACTCACAGGAAGTTCTACCTCTTCATTATAAATAATCTCCAGCCCGTGTCTGCTTTTCTTTTTTTGCATTTTTTGGCAGACTCCGTGTCCTGTTAATCATCAGGCACCGGTCCAAGTCAGTACAAACTCAATTAGCGGGTTAAATGATGAGTCATAGCTGGGGTAGTCATGCACGGGTAGGTCATGGATATTTCTAGGCTTTATCTCAATATTGCATCTCAATGCCGATCTCAAAGGACCCGTCATTTCAGGCAGTAACAAACACAGAAATGGTGGTTAGTATTGCAGGTTAGCATCGCAGCATATGAGTTGTGCAAACACACTGCAGCAGAGGGGGAAAACAGCCAGTAAATCTACTCAACATAAAGCAGAGTGTTGCTGCATTTCCACCGCTTCTTTCATCATTTTCTCTCCCTTCTGCCCTCTACCCAAACATCATTTACACTTCAAGAACTTTCTTATCAAGGTGAATGTGTTTTTTTCTCATTGGCTTGAGGTTATACAGACACAGCATAGATCAAACAAGACCATTATTTTTCAAAGATCTACAGAGAAAAAGACAGAAACCGCACAAAAGCAAAGGATAAAATGATTTTAACCAGAGGCGAAGCAGCTCTGAAAATATTGGAAATCATTACAGGCCCGTCACAAGACCCTTCCCATCTACAATTTCCAGATAATAATAATAATAATATTCCAGAGTTTTTCATGGGTTTATCTGCAGTGGCATTTCTGGAGATTTCTTAAATAACTGCTGACAGATATAGTACACTTCACGTGTCACATGCATTGGAGGCTAGGGGAGACATAGGCCGTTTCTCAATCGCGAAGGTGCTTGCTTGGTAGCAGATGTCTTCCGAGTCACTTGCTTCAGAAGCTAGGCAAGAATCCTTCCTGGCATTCGGAAAACGAAGAGTGGAACAGGCTAGCAAGTGTGCAGGTGTGCGTGCGTCATATGAGAGGCCCCGCCTTACATTTTCCGCCACAGATTTGGGGAAATTGGTCCGTGCGCAAAGCATTGTGGGGATTTTAAGGACGCGAAGTCTACCCATGTGCAGCCTCGAAATTACCCCCAGACCAAGGACGCGGCCTCGGTGGAATTCCAAGTATGCTGGAGATTGGAACAGTCCTTCGGTGGCACTCAATGACGTAGCATCCTTGAAATATTGGCTTGTTTTCTCGAGATCGAGAAACGGCCACAATGTGCAGATTCTTCACTCAGTTCTTCCTCTAGCCAGCCATTGTAATTCCAATAATGGATATTTTTACTTTTCTCTCAAGGTTAGTTGCCAAGGTAATGGCTAAAATCTTTATATGAGACTAAAATCCATCCCTATTGCACTTTTGTAAGAGCCTCAGGGTCTCTTTAGTCAGAAACACAGCTAAGACAACCCACACAGAGCCTAGTTTATATTGATTTAATGTGCATATATACAGTTATCTGTGTATGAAATAACAACAAGACAAATCTGTGTAACTGTGTTAAATCTAGCAGCATGGATAGCATTGCCAGGTTCATTCAGACTGAAATATCTCAAGAACCATTGGATGGAATGAATTTAAGGGATCCCCCTTCATGTCCCACTCAGGATGAATTACTCTCTTAAGTGTCCGCTCTTCTCTTTTCTCTCCCCACCAGCCACGTTCCCACTTTGCCCCACACCATATACTGCATATCTGTTCATTGCTATCTTCTGTGTGTCCACCAGATGCCCTCAGACTTTCCACCTACTCCACTCACCTGATGTCCTCATCCACATGCTCACCTGTTTCCTCTTCCCCTGATCAGCCCTGTGGAATACAACTGGATCATTTCTCTCTCTTGGAGTTATCATACTTTGTCCCATTGTTACCAACATGTAAATTGATACATATACCTTTACAACACTTTGTGATCGCGTGTGGCGCAGTGGATAGAGCCTTGGTGTTGGGATCAGGGGGGCACAGGCTCAAACCCCACTGCAGTCAGCATGTCGTTGTGTCCCTGGGCAAGACAATTCACTCCAAATTGCTCCTGTGGGGATTGCCCACAGTATTGAGTATGTACATGTAAGTCACTTTGGATAAAAGTGTCCAACAAGTGACATGTAATGTAATGTGATCTGTCCCTTTCAGCATTGATCTATCTGTGTTTGGGGCAAATCCTGCGTCCATTTTGTTTGTTGTACTACAATCTCTATTTGATTCTGTAGATTTCTGATATGAATTCAGCAATACATAGCATTAAATCACATTTCTGAAACGTTACTCAAGTACTAGTAATATTTCCATTTTATGCTACTTTGTACATCTACTCCACTACAAGTCAGAGGTAAATCGTGTACTTTCGTTCTGCTACATCTTAAATCAGACTTTAGACACACCTGATAATTAGTTACTAAGTTACTAACTAGTCTTTAAGTACTTCTGGTACCAGTATATTTTGATGCCAATACTTTTGCACTTTTACTTGAGTAATCTTTTGAATGCAGGACTTTTACTTGTAACAGAGTATTCCTACACTCTGGTACTACTTATTTTACTTAAGTACAAGATCTGAGTACTTCTCCCACCTCTGCTTTTATGGTTGTATCAACAGTATTATTGTAGTCTTTAACTAGATCTACCTGTAGTGTCTCTCCTTGAATAAGTAAACAAAAAGGTTTCATATTTAATTCTCATGTCTCTAATATTCTATCCAACCTCTTTTCCCTGCACATTTGATGGCAGGGTCTTTACAGATTATCTTCAGAACAAGGAAGGGTATTTAAAAATGTTATATTTTGAAATGTACTGTGCATTGTTCTGTAACACAGACAGAGACTCTTCCTACAAACTGCCTCTGAATTCAATAATACATCTTGCATTTAGCATTTTTAGCTACTCTTTAAAAGTTGTGAAAGCTGAGTCAAAAGAAGTAGACTCCACATACAGCGTCACAATCAGAAATCATTGTGACAGTGATGCATCACTTTATCACGACAGTCAGCATCGTGACAGGTAATCAGTTCTGCTGCTGTTCACCACACAGTGCTACAGAGCTGTCAGACAGAACTGGCTGCTGCCTGTGCTACAGTTATAGAACTCAGTGCTAAAGTGTTAAATAACATATGAGCAGAGAAACACTGGGCCGTTGTGTATATCAGGGATCAGAGCAGGAAATGCCTACAATACAGCAGGAAGCATGATGCTAGGCTTCTTTTACATTTATTTTGTGTGCAAATTTGTCCTTTGGAGACATTATTTATTGAAGAACAAATGTCTACAGGCCTTTTGAAGCCTGTCATATCTTGTGTCGAGCATTTGAGTTTTTGTCCTGCTGTGTATTGACCGAGAGTATTGGAAATCAGTTTCCTGTGTCCGCTTTGTGACGTTTAACAGAAACCCTAAAGCTGCAGGGGTTTCAAATCTTTTTCAAAAGACTGCACAACAGCAGATGGGAATGGATGTTGAAGATGTGCTAAATACAGTGTGAGTAATACTAAAGCTTGAAGCCTGTTCACAGAAATCACAAAAATGTTAAGATAACAAAATTTCCTTTTTGTTGAATGTTGGTTCATTTTACAATGGCCTGTCTTTCCACGCTTACTTTTTGAGTCTTTAAATAACAAAACCCTGATTTAATTTCTATATTTGAAAAACAACAACTACAGGCTTAAAGTGTAGTTTCAAATGTTTTATACACACTACTTGGCGAAAGTATATTTTTGGTCTGGGTGTGCCTCTTGGTTCCAATTAAGGTACATTTGAATGCTACAACACACAATGACCTTTCCAAAAATAATAGTTTCCAACTTTGTGTCAGCAGTTGGTGTTTGTCCGTTTTCTTTTACAGCACAATAATGTCCCCGTGCTGGCCCGTGAATACAGAAATGCAAACATTGTGTCTTTTAATCAGGAAAAAGGCTCTTTCTTTTTCTCATACTGCCTGTGCTGCAGCACCTCTTTTCACCCTCTGTCTGAAACCAGAGCCCAGTCTGCTCTGATTGGTTAGCTGGCCAGCTCTGTTGTAATTTGTCAACCGCTCAGAGATGTCCTGCCCAATGTACGAAATGTACAATGTTTCGCAGCGTGAGCCAATAGGATCGCCGATATAAGTGCAAATGATAAATAGTGATATCACTATGTACGGAAAAAAACAAAGGAGTCCATTGAAGGAATTTCAGGCGGTGGGGGTGATCTTAGCCTTTGCAGACCATTTACATGCACACAAACTTACATTACATACACACGACAGGAAGTAAAACACAAAAAAGCATAATAGGGCCTCTTTAAAGCCTGAGATAAGCCCCCTCCCTTGGGTGTATTAGCACATATCTAAATCAATCTATTGAGTGTCTGGAACAAGACTTTTCAAACACAGATACAACTGTTTTGTCCAACCAGGTATCACGGCAAGACGTGAACATGTGACGATTTACCATGCTGGGAGATGTGAAGATGTCACGATTTCGTCCCTTCAAACGTGACAGTTACACGGTATTGTTAACCCACGTTAACCAGTGGAGAAATAACCGGAAATGCCAAGCAAATGCTACCCCGACGTAATGATTTATTTTTTAATAGTCACACTCGATTACGCCGATTTTCTTGTTTCCCCAGCTGGTCGACACCTCTTTTAGAAGAAACAAAGGCTACATTAATGTATTAAATCAATTTTAATCCATGCGTGTGGATCATAGGTGTGGATGTGGAATTAACGGACGTGACGTTGTGCGATTGAGTAGCCAGGCAACAGCTTCGGTTCATGTTAATTTACAAACTCTTCAACTACAACCGTAGTTATATTTAAAAACATGTTAGAAGGCCTCACAAAATACTTTAATGCAAATTAAAATGTGAAGGAATGTGTGTATAACAAAATACATCGGTGATAAACGAAACCGGTTACAGAGGTAGGCAAGATCCTCAGTTCGATGATTGGATGGTTTAGCCGCAATGCATGCTGGGATTTGGTGTTTGTGGGATGTGAAATCTGAAAACGTTTGTTTAAAAATAAAATAATACTTTATTCCGAGTGTGCTTGCTTTTCTCTTTGAAAGTCATCACATAACGGCATTGTAATACACGGTTCGGCTGCATTAAGTATGACATATCTGCCGTAATTCTCTATTTATAGAGCCCTGCTGAGAAGACTTCTAGACAAACAGGAGAACTGCCGCCAAAACTGAAAACGTGACGTGGATCATAAATACATAAGCAATTAAACAACATCTTACATTTCTTTTCACACAATACGTCTCCTTGCAGTATCAACACTAATTCGGCTGACTTTTATATTGATCCAATTGGTAGATAGGCTGTATTTACTCCATAACGGTGCAGAGCTGATAGAAAGGGACACCTGGTGGTTGAAGAACGTTATTGAATTTCATTATTTTATTATTAGATATTAATAGGATCCCTATAAAGTATATTCATTACTCGTTATTCTCTACTAATAGTTAATTAAAGACTGTATATAATGAGTAATTTGCACGCCCCTTTCAAGATTTTCTAAGCTAACGTTTATTGACATATTATACGGTGTAGTTATGCAATGAACGAAAAACTTGGCTCGCAGGTTCCTCAACAGTGCATTACAAGACATCTATCAATATGTGTGTATACCTCCACCATTAAACTGTCATTCTGCACATTTCTCATACTATCTACATACATCTTATAAGAGTACAAATGCATATGTATAATATCAGTGTAATAATAAACAAATAATAAACAAATAAGTGCTTAAACATAGTTAACATTGCAGGAAAGCAATATATTAGACGTTAAGTACTTTGTCAGCCTTAATATTTATCTGTAGATACAAATGTCACTGTGTGTGCTGTGTGCTCTGCATGTGTGACCATTAAAGAGGGTTTCATCCCTCCATATTCTTCTTCTATATCCCCAAAGCTTTTTTCTTATTCAAAAGAAGACCTTAATCTAAAGTACTCTTTAATGTTTAAATTAAGCCTTATTGGTTTGTCTGTTTTGCACATCCTCCTATTAATATCTAATAATAAAATAATACAATTCAATAACGTGCTTTAACCACCAGGTCAGGCCCGGCGCCACGAGGGGGCAAAAGGGGGCATTGCCCCCTCAGTTGTATTCTTTGCCCCCTCACCTTGAGCATCATTCATTCATCAAAAAGTACAATAAATGTCACAATTATTCAATAATAACTTTAAATAATTATCTTCCCCAATACACGTTACTATGTTTGGATCAGATATGTGGGCGGGCAGTCAAGCAACGTGTAAAAAAAGACTCAACCCCAAGTGAGCTTGTAGTCTTAATGTTAGCGTGTGTGCTTAGCTGTAAACACAGTCGGATGGGTGACCAAAACGTCCCCGTTTTCCGGGCAAAGTCCCCTTTTTTTTGGTGGCCGGCACCCGGTTGAAACTCCCGAAAATGTTCCCGATTTTGAATGTGTGTTAAAAAACATAGAGCAAGGTGAAATAAAATGTTACATGTCGTCAGTAAAAGCAGAGTAACAGTGTTGTGCCTTTTGTAGCGTTAGCGTATTTCTTCTCCTACTACCTCTTCTTCTTCTTCTTCTTCTTCTTCAACATCTAATTCAATGTACCTGTCTGCGAGATATTGGACAAAAGAAACTCGGCTAGTAGTGTCAACTAAATCCGTAGTATTACAACAAAAATGCTTTAAACGAGGTAAGTTACATGTCTGTTCTCAATCGTCATGTGTGGGATTGAATAGTACATTAGTTTAGATTTATTGTCCCCAGGGGGACATTCATTTGCACAGCTCTGTGAAAACAATATGAAATCAACAACAAATAAGACAGGAAACTACAGATAGCACCACACATGATGGTTACTTGTTATTATTTAGGGATGCCTGTATGGATCAGGTTTTTGCCAAAGTGAGCCCTTTTACTATGATAATAATATGTTGTGTATTATATAAACCATATTGGTACAATGAGCGACATCTAGTGACGGATTTTGGAAAATTGATTTGATTTTTTCTCATGGTAGTTAGACTCTAGAGATAAACCAGGGGACTATATTTGTATTTTTAATCTGTGTCTGTCCATTTGGTGTACTATTTTATCCAATATTACATTTGGTTTATATATTAGTCACTTTCTTATGAGATGCCAGGTTTTAGGCCTTGATTTGAACTTTCAATCCTGGAAATAATTTGTCTTTAATCCTGACATGACTATAGTAGATAGTAAGTAAGTAAGTATATCTGTATAGGAAGACGAGGTAAGGGATAGAGGAGAAAAGGTTATGGTATAATTATAGAGCCTATGAATTTATAAATGCAGCCATATATCTATCAACTATATACTATCTGTTATTAAAGATCAGAGGAAAAGAACAGAATGAGAGGTAAATCCGGAATAAAAATAAAGAAGCAAAGAGACTGTAGAGCAGTGAGAAGGAAAAAAGCTTGGTGTGTCAATTCATTACATTGCCAGTATTTTTCGTTGTTGTGAAAAGAAAATCGCCCCCTCAGTCATTTCATCCTGCTTTATTATCATATAAAACACTTTTTTCAAATGACCCATTATTACAAAATATATTCAAAACTCACTATTCACTCTTCAGGTGGGTCGTGTGACTCTGGCACCTGTTCGACTTGTACCTCAATGCGAGGGCGGTTAAGAAAAAATATATCCATCCGAAATATACAATTAATCCTAGAAGTTCTGCTGTCTGTCTGCAATTTACTCGGCGCGAGTTTGGGGACTTTTCACTGTGAACGGGACGTATCAGTAATGCATGACGCAGCAGACCCAACGGCATTTTGATCTGACCGCGGCCGCGCTGATATTAAACTATGGAGTCAGATTTGGGTCAATATTCTAGCGCGCAAAACAAGCTACACACAAGCGGAAAATGTGATTTTATGTATGGAAAGCCTAAAGTGCCACCATTCACCCGTTTTTCGCGCGTACAAAGCGTGTTCTTGACGCGTCTAGAAACGCGCGTATATTCGCGCGAAAAACGCGCGTATATACGTGCGGTTTTTAATATGATAATGAGCCCCTCCTTCTGATTTCCATAGCCACTAAGTTTAAAGTGTCTGTAACCAATCAGTGAAGAGTAAAGCCAGACCAAAGCAATCTGTAGATGAAAAGTTCCTGAAGTTTTTAGGCTTTGCTGTAAATTGTATATTATTCCAGATTCAGGGGACCAAGTATTAATTTTCCTTTGAATAAATCAAACAATATAAAATATATATATATATAAAAAATACAATTGCCTTACGCTTTTCCTTAACCCTCTGGAGTATAAGGGTATTTTCTCGATATGTAGACGTCTCCTTAAATCACCTTTTAAATGTACTTCTTATGACCATTATGTTACTTATCGAAATATTCAGGACACTCTGGTCTTGCTAGAGATGCAAGTCACTCACCTTAGAGCACTGTCTTATGAGATACTTAGCTGAAAATGAGAAATCCGATTTTTGGAAAACCTAAAAACTCTTGTGAAAACACATTTACTCATCTCGTCTATTTTTTGGGGCGTTTTAGATTTGGTTTACAAAAGTAGTGAAATAATTATATGAATTACACTATAGGCCTATATAGATTAAATGAAAGGTTATTCATGTGTAAAATAGTTCCATCCCTCTGCTTTCACCACAGAAAAGTTACATCAGGACTGATTCATGACTTCATATTCCATACCAAGGTTCATGTGATGTGTACAAATACAAATTGAGCATTAGAACTTTTTTTTCAACCAACTATTTAAACTGTAAAATCTCAATATTTACAATATCAGAACTTTTTCAACCAACTATTCATTATAAATGTAAAGACAGGGGGAGCAGTGTCATGGTCTTTGTCTGTCTTCCAGGACAGGGGGTCTGGCTGCTGTGTAGGTGATGGTGCATGGGCTGCTGGTGGCTGTGTCGGAGGGAGGTAGGTGTGATTGTCCCAGGTTGATGCTGGTAGCCGTGTGGGAGGTACGTCTGCTAGGCGAGACTTCTTTGCTGGATGGGTTGATCGTGATGGCTGTGATGGAGGCCTTTGTACCGAGGTGTATCTTAATCTTGTGGCAGATGGAGATGGAGGCCACTGTAGTGATGATGGTCCTCTGGTCCTTGGTGGTGATGGCTCTGGTGAAGGCCCTTGAGCCACGGTAGATCTTGACCTGGGGGCAGGGACAAATGGAGGTTCTTGTTGCTGCTAGGCCCAGGCAGCTGTGAAATCTGAACAAATATATAGGACAATAATTACTACTAAGTTTGTTAAAATAAAGTTCAAGTGGAATGTTTCTCAAGCACAAATAACAATGCACAACTAAAAATAAAATTCTCTCTCTCTCAGGAGGAGGAGGAGGAGGAGGAGGAGGAGGAGCGTGTGAGAGATAGAAAGAGAGACATTGTTAGTATTTGGTGCTAGCTCGGAGCTAACGGAGATTAGAAGCTGTTTCAACAATAAGGAGAGGGAGAGCTCTCTCCTGTGGGACTGAGAGAGATAAGGTCAGCTCAGGGAGGTAAAGGACTATTAGATTGTAATCTTTAGTCTACGTTATCTCAGTGGGTCTCAAATGGTTTGGTCATCTTTGTAAACAACTATTTCCATATATGTAATATTAGTTGTATATAGGCCTGTCGCGATAATCGATAAATTGACTTATCGTACGATAAATAAAAATGGACTCGATAACTTTTCTGAGCTCGATAAATTGCCGTTTACATAAAGATGTGACCAGCATTTTAGCCTGGAGCACTGTGGCTGCCAGGCGCGCTGTGACGGGCGGGGCTGACACACAGCCAGGTCAGGGCACTCCGTGTGCACGTGCAGCAGCGTCGCAGCCAAATTAATAATATAGCGACAAGCGGGAGACAACATGTGACTTACTCGCGGGGAATTTAAAGTGAAATGGAATTGGTTACAAAACCTAACCACACATCTCGATTCTCCGGTGTGGCAGTATTTTGGATTCAAACCAAATCAACGAGGCGAACCTACGGACTTGAATGAGCCGGGCGGTGTGTCGCATTGGTTTAAAAAAGGTAGCGACAAAAGCAGGCAATGTGGTGGCTGTCCATTTCCAGCCGCCTCCTTGGGGATGTTTTCCCTTTGCCTGTTGTGTGGGCGTGGTGGCTGTCACTCTGGCTCCCGGCTCACCTGCTGCAATCAGCTGTTCACCCTCACACCTGATTCTCATCAGCCATCTACAACGGCATATCAGCAGAGGCTCCACAACCTGTCGGCGCCAGATCGTTGTTAAACCACAGTGGTAAACCTCCAGGCTACTCAGCATTATCAGCTACCTTATTTCTGGATGTTCTGACGCTAACGTGTTTTCTTCCTGTGCTCCAGGATCATTCTCTGACCGCCGTGTTGTCGTCACCAGCCTCCACTTCCTCGCCACTCCTGCCGGATTATCCTTCCCGCACCTTTTCAGGGTATCTGCAGGATTCATAGAGATGAATTTACTACCTTTTACTACCTTTTTTACTACCTCCACAATATTTTTTACTACCAACACGACATCAAGCAGCAGCCCTTTTTGGACTACTAATTATAAGGTATTAGTGTGACACTGTCACACCCGTCATACATATCAGGTACACTAATGTTTAATTGTGATCATTAAGTATTGTCATTGTCAATTGTGTTTTTTTTTGTAGTGTTGAGTTGACCCTTAGCCCTAATAAAGTGAGTAATAACCTTGACACTTCTTAAACACATATATCACTTAACAACCATAAATATTAATAATAAAGTGTCACATCACACACACTTACTCACAAACACGCATTCTCTCACAAACACGCATTCTCACACACACACACACACACACACACACACACACACACACACACACACACACACACACACACACACTTACTTAAGCAGTTACTGGTGCGTATTAATAATGCGTATTAATGAAAAAAAATCAAATAAATAACTTTAATGAACAATATGCTCTGAGGACTACAGCTTTCAAAGATCTGCTTCAATATAACATTCACCATATTTAAACACAATAACGTGTGTGAGGAGTGCATGTATGCACATGTCTGTGGGTGCGCCTTTGTATGGATGTTGTTGTTGTTGCAATCTACATTGTATCTAAGTGAATCATTTAAAACAATAACTGTAGGGGTGTACGTGTGTGTGTGTTTGTGTGTGCGTGTGCCTGCATTCGTCTGTGGGTGTGCCTGTGTGCAGTTGTTGCAATCTACATTGTATCTAAGAGAAACATTTAAAACAATAACTGTGAGGGGTGTACAGTCACAGAAGTCTCAGTTGTGAGGACTTATCTTCAATTATTTTCTCCAATTTGCAGAGCTCTTCTTTTTTTTCTTTCTGCCTTCTGCGAAGGGTATTGGACTTGATTATCAGTTCAGCCATTTTGGACCCAGCCTTTCCCTCAGCCTGCTCGGCCAACTTGTCCGCGTCCTTTTCCAGTGAGTGACAAACACGGCGAAGTACCTCTTCCTGTCTTCTGAGGTCCAGAAGCTCCTCCTCCACTGCCTTCCTCCTCAGAGCATGGGCAGCACTCTCTCTCTTTTTCTTTTCACTGTCAAGGTACAGTCTGTACTGGGATCTAGCTGATGAGGCAGAGGCAAGGAGCTCCTTTGTGAGGGGCACTTTCAAAACACCACCACAACTGTTGATCCTGTCACAAACTAGTCTCAGTGATTCCAGTGTGCGGTCATGGAGATTGCATGTCTCCACCTCTTTGTTCACTGAAAATCCTCTTTCCACAGTGGCTTGGCCATGGGAAAGAAGGAGGAGACTCTGGCAAAACTGCAGCAAGTCAGGGTAAGGCCTGCTGAGGGTTGTGTAGAAGAACACATCAAGGCGGTCCTTCAGTGGCTTGAAAGCCAGGAAACGTTCATCCCGTCCTTCCAGAGAGGTCAACGATTCGAACTGTTGAATGATAACATCACCTACAATATTGACAAAAACATAATCATTAATGACATTTAAGTACATTTCAAAGTAGAACACCCTTAGAACATGGCCTTCATTTGAATGACCTTCCCTGTCCCTAGACATACTGTATTTTTTCTTACCAGCTGGAATGCCACCTGTCAATCTCTTTCCCTGAAGGAATGTCTGCACTACACTCTTCATTTGCTTGATGCACCACTCCGGTTCTTGGTGGATTTGTGTGGGATCAAGGCATGCAATGTGCCTAACCATTGGAACCTTTAGGGGGGATTTGTCTTGCAATTTCATGACAACCTTAACAAGGCACTGCAAACATTCTTTCCTGAAGGTTAGCAGAGAGAGCTCCCCTATCTTGCCTCCTGGTTTGCTCTGAAGGGCCTAACAAATAGAGAACATTAATGTTCATACAAGGATATTTATTTGTCACATATATAGAGATACTTGTGTAAAACCTGTGGGGAAAAGATGTTGGTTGTCTGCTCTCTGGGTGTGTGTGTGTGTGTGTGTGTGTGTGTGTGTGTGTGTGTGTGTGTGTGTGTGTGTGTGTGTGTGTGTGTGTGTGTGTGGGTGTGGGTGTGTGTGTGTGTGTGGGTGGGTGGGTGGGTGGGGGAGTGATGGGATATGTGAGTATAGTTCAGGATGAGTTCAGGATGCATAAACATTCACTGCTATGATTGGAAATTAAACTATGACAAGTTACACATTTAAAACAATCCTAACAATTTAACCAGAGTGAGAAAGAGGTTTGGTATATCCTCATGGCTGTGGTTCAGTTTAAGCCTCAATGCCAAAGGCCTGGTGGTGAAGACCACTGAAGTTTGAAAGATAACCATTAACAACCACACAATTACGATAGCTATATTGCTTACCACAGAGGTGGTTAAATAATGCCCAATGTTACTCATTCATTTTCTACCCTAATAGTTCGAAGTAACTATTTATTTGTGCCGACAGCACATTTCATGTATGACATTGAAAGTATCTGCAGTAATTACCTTGATGGCAGATTCAGCACCCAGGCCGATGTCCACATTTTTCAGAGCCACCCAGTTCTTCTCCTCAGACACCTGGATTGTGATAAGTTGCAGTGGGCTTCGGTCCTGTATAAGTTCCCTTTTAACAAATCGCCGCAGTAAAGCCTTAAAAGAACAACAAAAACTGTTAGCAATCAAGTCACACCTGTCAACTGATACAGTTTAATCACATTCAAATAAAGACAGTTACTCTACAGGAATTACATTTCTTACCATCAGGAGTTCTTTCAGATCTTTAGCAAAAAAGGGCAGCACAGGCTCGTCGGTCTGATATTTGGTCAGGAAGGGGTTGAAGCTTCGTGCAACTGACAAGAAGAACTGGAGCTTTGGAATTATCAAATTATCATCCCGTGCTGCCAAAATGATATCATATGACGCCGTGTTTGGGTTTGTCACCTTTTTCTTCTGAACAGCATCAACATATGTTAAAAGCACAGGCCAAATGTCGACAGCTCTCTCAGCCACAGGGACATTTTCCACCCATCTGTGGCCACAGAAAGATCGGGGAAAGGTAGAAGATCCTGTGGTGGCGGTGTAATCTTCTCTACGGGCAGGAACATTGTGGAAGATGTAGTGCATAGCTCGCAACAGTTTGTCTACCTGCCATGTTGCGAATCCTGCCTTCATGGCATTGTGGAGGGTGTGCAAGCCACAACTGCCAACACTGATGAGTTGTGCATCCCCATGAAGCTCTGAATGTTCGTTCTGAAGGAGCTTCAGCAGCTTGAAGTTGACATTTGGGCCATCCATACTGACAGACAGCAGGTGTCTCAAGTTGAGTTGTGCAACACATTCCTGTGAATTGTCACAAAAAACAAAGTTTATTGAAAATTTTAATCTGTCCTGTGGTTTTTGGTTATTCATAAAATAGACAATAGATAGACAGTAAATACAGTGCCAGTAAGTATAAGTCAAACGTGTTTCCCCCTTTGTAGTACCAGTATGCATCTTTCAGAAATATTAACCAAATCCTTCATCAAAATGTGACCCTGCAAGGCGAAACCAGTCGCTTTGGTAAAATGTACAAAACTAAGTTATTGTTCTCATATGAACGGCCATAAACTAAGCTTTCCAACGATATGTATATTGAGGCTATTGCTAGAACAATCGTTAAGATAACTGTATCCAAAGTGGCATGGTTCTCCTGTCATGATAATGCTAGAAGAGGAGAAAATCACCTTTTTAAGCGGCGTTGACAAATGGTATGACTGCTAATGTGTTGCATCTTCACCGGGCTTAACAGTCAAAACGTATGTTTTTCCGTGATTTGTCCACGATATGAAATGATATGTAGACTGTATACTGTCAAATTATGCGAAAACATGAAATTCAACATTTTAACCCGGATGTTTGTTTACCGTGGATTTTCTCAAAATAGCATTGAGCGCAAAGCGACTGATATCGCCTTGCAGGGTCACAAAACACACCCGACACACACGTCGTGTAGGCTAAAGCTTAGGCTAACTATGACATAAACATTTTCAAATGGGCATATAACGACAATAAGAAAGAACAAACAAGAAAATATCAACTCACTTTAATGCTTTGCAGCAAGTCTTCAGCCCTTGCATGTCCAAGAAACTGTGACCCAAAATATGAAGACGTCACGCGGTCATCTCTCCAGAACCGAACGTGAATATCCATTTGCTTCTTCTTGGCGGACTGGTTCAGAGACTCGTCAAACATGACAACATATGGCCCAGAAGCATTGATGCTATTTATAAGAAGCTTCTTAAAATGTGGAGCAATGCCAAATCCAAGGATATACGATGTCTTATCTTTGCCACAAACAAAACTTTTGGCTATGTCGGAGTCAGTGAACATGTTTTCGAACAATTCCCCAATGCCCTCATTCGAATTGAATGAATGATGGTTAGCTGCTGTGTTCAGGCACCAGAGAACCTCAGCCCTGAGGGCTGATGTTTGTGGCGGTAACGTCTGCTGTTTGGCTATCGCAGCCGTGGTGGTGCTGGTGGCACTGGTTTGCTGCCGAGGTGGTGCGACTGTTGCTGATAAGTTGGCATGATCTGCCGCGATCTGTGTGGTGCTGCTGCTAGCATCGCAAAACAACGAAATCGGCAGCTGTCCCCCCCTCACCCGAAGCCGCTGCTGGTGTATAGCCGATCCACTGTGGGACTTGATAGCAGTAATGCCGTTCCAGGTAACATTTATAGTTTTTTTGCAGACACTGCAAAATGCTTCACGGTCATTTCCTATGACGGGTTTAAGCCAGTCTTTATATAAGGGGTCATCAACCCATAATTGCGAAAACTTGCACTTCCCCATTTCACACTAAATTTGCTCGAATTTGCTAACATCAGAAAAAGTAGACTGCAACTGTGGCAAAAGGCGGCTCTGCTAACGCCAATTGTTGGAAAAAGGCGGAAAATGTTGTAAGCGTCGCTGATAGGCTATGAAGTCCACACAGGTTACCTCTACGTCATTGCTATCAACTACGCCTCACTCAGGTCCTGTTAGCACCGTATATATTTTTAAACTACGTAGGCTAGATGAAATTCAAACATGCAGACACAAATAATAAGCAAACAATGGAAACTCATTATATATTGAGGCAGAGTTTTAAAAAAATTACTACCAAGTCAAATTGCGTTTGTTACCTTTTACTACCTTTCAAGGGCCTTAATTTGGGTAGATTCTTTTTACTACCTTTTACTACCGCGCGGACACCCTGCTTTTGTTCACTAATAAACCCTTTTTGAACACTCTGCCGTGTCCTGCGTTTGGGTCCTCTCAGATATCGTAACAGGCAATACCACGCATTTTAAACCACCTAAAACACAACCACCCCATTCCGTTTTCCCAGCTGGGAGCAAACACGGCAGCTGGAAATGGAAAGCCCCCGCCCGACAATGCAAACATGTTGGTGTTCCTTGCTCGAAAACTTAGAAAAACAGATTTGGATATGGCCTGTTGAGGCATCTGGGTCTTTAACAGTGGACTGTACACTTGACTGTTGTTTTAAGGAGGGTTTTTTTGCTCGTGAGATAATGTGTGCTCTTATTTATTTATTTATTTATATATATATATATATATATATATATATATATATATATATATATATATATATATATATATATATATATATATATATAAATAAATAAATAAATAAATATGAGCACACATTATATATATATATATATATATATATATATATATATATATATATATATATAGGCCTATATATAAATTAATTTTGTTGTATTTATTATTAGGGCCGGGACTTTAACGCGTTAATTAAGATGAATTAATTACACAAAAATTAATGCATTTTAATCGCACTTATTTTTGCACCGCGGAACGTTTCTCACTGGATGAGTTTCAGGGGTACCGATTATACTGGAGCACCAACTAACGTTCATGACTTCAGACAACAACAAACCACAGTGAACAATAGTCAAACATGAACGAAGAAGCTGATGAGACCGCTTTGGTTGGCCCCGTGGATGGGACATTTTGTTTTAAAAAACGGACGGATGGAAGCGTCAATAAGAGCACGGTTGTCTGCAAATTATGCAAAAAGGAATTCGCATATCACCGCAGCACATCAAGCCTCAAGTATCACCTCAATGCAAAACATATAGCAGCTAGCGTGGATGTTAGCCCGACTCGGAGTACAAGGACCCACACCCAATTCGCGTTGATCAAACAGTGGCCTATGCAACAGAGAGATTTTATTTTTCATCAGGATATTGGAAGAATAGGAGGGATTGAGGTCAATCACTGGCACTTTTTTATTTTATTTTAAATGGTACACTTTATGTTGAACTATTTATTACGTTGTTGGTGCAACTGGCACTTTATGTTGAACTGTTTATTGTTTTGGCCAAGGTTATTGAGAGAGTTGGACTGAAATTGATTAGATTTTTTAAATCAACTGTTGGTAAATCAACAAAGTCTGTTATGGCCTCTGAAGCAACAGCGAGATGTTTTCTAATAGTCAGGGTTTCCAATGTTCTGAATGTACTTGAAAGTATTGTGTTTTACTTAAAAAACAAAGTGTTATAGTTTACAGAAGGTCTACCTACCTATAGGCTACCTGAATCTCTGAAATGTACTATATTCCTAAATATGCTATTGCTACACTTTATCAGGGTGTCCGCGGGGTCTTAAAAAGTATTAAAAGTTGATAAATCAATTTAGCGAAAATTAAGGCTATTAAAAAGTATTAAAAAGTATTAAACGGCATTTTCCAAGGTATTAAGAAGGTTCACAGCAACGACAACATGAAACACCCTTTAATTTACTGAAACGACATGTCGGGAAACCCCACAAGGCGGCCCCATGCATACCGCGCCGTAAAATGCTGCTTATTATTTGCCTTGCTCCGCTCTGTGTGTGTGTGGGGGGGGGGGGATAAACGACTACGGTAACGGGTCCGAAGGTGGGTAGACCGGCATACGCAACGCTCTGGGGGTCCAACGGCTCCGTGTGTGCCCTATATGATAATTTTCTGATAACGATGAAAGAGCCCGCCTCCCTCTCCCCACGTCTCCTATTGCTGCTGGGCTGTCAGAAGAGGGGGAGAAAAAGAGAGGCAGTCACCGTTTATTAAATATTATTATATTATTATACAGAGAACAGAGTCGTTATCAATTTGTTTTAAAGCTCAATAAATAACAAAGAAGACCTCTGACCGGCACTTTCCTAATTTTGTACGGAAGATTTAAACTTTAACGGACATGTTGACCGGCGGAACATTTTTTTTACGGAAACTGCCGCACGGTCCCCTCGTTCCTTGGAAGAGGCGGAGAGGTGGGTGTTTTTCATCTGCTGGTGGACTACCTGAGAGATACAGCAGAAGAACACGCCGTCCACCGCGGAGAATAAACAGAAGGGCAACCATGGCAACCATGCTCCGGGGTCTTCTTCGCTGCTTTCGGTGTATTTTGTGCGGCAGCAGCGCCACTCACAGGCCTGACATATGTACTACATCGTTTCCAGTATTTCCAGTGGTCTAGTGTGAACGGACACGTTAATGAATCGAATGCGTGTGAACGGAAGCCTTTTTTGCGCTTGCGTATGCGTTTTACCGTGTGGGGCCGGGGTCTAAGCCAAACTATATCCGGTCACAGAGATCTGCTATTTTAAAGTAAAGTCAACACATATAGACCCTAAATATAGTCTATATTAAGAACGAGAAAAGTCTTAACATATATATCCTTTTTTGTAAACATATGACAAATGTGTGAGGGTGATGACGTCAGAGCTTCGTCTTATGTGCCAGGGCTTAGCCCCGGACAGCCCCAGCCTAATTTAACCCCTGGGTATTTGTGAGGGAGCTCCTATATGGCATTACCCCGCTGAAGCTCACCAAAGTTTAACATATTTCATAGTTCAAAGTTTTGTCAATTGTTTTGTTTATTGGTCAAATACTGGTTTCTAATGTTTTCTGAGGAGTTTTACTGGAATGAAAGAGCACAGAGTCTACAGAAGCAAAAAAGCAGCATACTGCATTAAACCTGACCTTCACAGAGAGGTTGAAGTTCCTGTGGAAAGGAGGCTTCAGTAGTCTGTCTGCACTCTGTTTAGTTTTGCTATCTTACAATCAATATAGTAAATGTGAGGTAAAGTGTGTTGCCAATGTAACCGGTTAGAACTCAAAGTTGCGATGAGGTCTTGAAATGTATGGAAAGGGTCTTAAAAAAGGTCTTAAAAGGTATTACATTTGACCTCAGGATTCCTGCATATACCCTGTTTATGGCAAAAATTGCACTTTTCTGTTGGTCTTGGTTAAGTACCACCTTGAAAAAAATAAACAATGTTTTGTTGCTTAAGCTTATGTATTCAGTCATTATTCAATGGTATACTAAAATCCATGTGAAAAAATTGCTTCTCACTGTTCTCAGGTCAAATATTTATGTGATTAAAAATGCGATTAATTTCGATTAATTAATTACAAAGCCTCTAATTAATTAGATTAATTTTTTTAATCGAGTCCCGGCCCTATTTATTATATATCATTTATATATTTTTATATTATTTCACATTTCATTTGCAATGTTGAATGTTCAATAAAAAGTTATGTTTGAAAGGATGGACTTGAATTATTATTATATATTTTCATTATGTCTAAAATGGTCTTAAAACGGTGCCGACAATATTATCGTTTATCGCAATAATTTCCAGAAACATTTATCCTCCAACACAATTAATTATCGTGACAGGCCTAGTTGTATATAAAATGAGTTAATAAATCATTCCACTGTGCAATAGGTCAGTACAAAATAAAAAACACAGTTTGAAAGGGGAGTGATTAGTAAAATATGCATAAATAAAAAGAAAGAAGGCAGACTAGGTAAGATAAAGATAGGAGTTGATCAAATATGTGTTATTGCTTGTGAGCATATTCTGATGGATTTTTGATGATTGAAATATATACTAGTAGCCCCCCTAGAGGATGTGAGGTCATCACAAATAAAACAGGTATACATGGATAGGATACTAGATAAGTGTGCACACTCATTATATACACACTACACATTTTTCTTGGATTTGTTAACACTATAATCCCTAATATATTTGTAGAAAGGCAGGAAATGGAATTAAATTGAGAAAATGTTTCATTGCGGAGGACCCCCTGTTTTGTGTCCCCCCCACTTCTAAAACCAAAGTTACACCCTTACACCCACACAATGCAAGTACACTATTACTGTAATATTTACATTTACCTATCTTCAAATGGATCCTTGTTGCTGTATTCTTCTTCTTCAGAAGAGTAGAAGCCTCCAGGTTCTGATGCTGCTCCATCTCCACTGCTACTAGTGTTACAAGTCCGCTGCGCAGAGCTGGTAATCAGATAATAAGCCTGTTGATCAGGAGAAAATAATGAAGCAGAGGGAAAGTTACTGCCGTTAATGTGGTCGTTCTAGCCAGAATGTATTAAATATATTAATAAATTCACTTACAAATGATATCTGTTTTCTCTATTTATCTAATAATTCTTTGTGTAACCGGTCTGGATTGACGCCAGATGTATCTCTGCGTTGTGTTGAATGAAAACGACTTCCTTCTTGCCAACCAAGTTTATTATCTGTGCAAACAGAATATAGTGACGGCAGGAAATGGCTTCACCAGCTTTCTACCTCAATACTTCGCCTCAGTGAGGCCTGAAGCTAACTGAGAATGTAATCATACATCTAGCAAATCAAAATAACCGTATGACATATTTGTCTCTAAACAAAAATGGACGTAAATCCACATGCCATATGACTTTCATGAAGGATTAAAGCCTTTTTCATTTACAGTATATAATACAGTGATAACAGATAACACACAACCCGGTTGACTGTACTCACTTTAACATGGCTATGTTGTACAGGCACAATATTAGCATAGCATTAGCGCTTTAGCATTTAAATAATATGAACAATTATGACCTCAGACCAGCATTTGACATATTTATACAAACAGAATAAACTTGAAATGTAAGCCAGACTAGTGCACGGGAGTCATACACATGGTAAGTAGAGCCCTACGTTATTCAGGGATCAACAGCCTGTGCTAAAGAAGCTAGCGGACGCCATTAGCCACACTCTACTGGCGTAGCTCACAGAATGACATTAAACTACACATAAAACAGTTTCAAACACACTTCTTAGATCGAAATATGACATAATCTGTGTAAACACTACTAACCTGTTGAACAGGAGAAATAAATGAAGCAGCGGGAAAGTTGCTGCCATGTGTCTGGTCCATGGTCTGGTCGTTCCATGGATGTATAATCGTTCTTCTTCTTCTTCTTCTCTCGGTTTTTGGGCGGATTGCAAACAACTTTAAGGTGCATACCGCCCGCCCCCTACTGTACAAGAGTGTGTCTCATCATATCATCCTATCACCACTTGTGGAATTATAACACTGTGTTTACGGTGTTTTAAATTATTCCAATCAATCCTTTTTCACTCAAATACTTAAGAATGGCCTTCCCGATAGCTCTTACCCCCTCACCTTCTGTTCCCAGTATCCCCATCAGGCTCCACTCCCTTCCTGCCTCTCTGACCCTGTCTCTTAGTTTTCCCCTCTCTGTTTTGTACATGTTGCAGTGTAATATGATATGTTCCACATTTTCTTTAACTCCACAGTTCCTACACTTGTCACTGTTACTTACTGTTACTTTTCCCCATGACATAGAGTAACATTCAATGCTGTGTGATCCAGTCTGAGTCTATCATGATTTCCTCCATTCCGTTTCTTTCTTTATAAATATTAATTGTGATTTTCTTTTGAACTGCCTTTCTGGTCTTTCTCCCACCTTTTCTGCCAGATCTCCATCCCTTTTTTCTTAATTAGTGCTTACTTCTCCTTTTCCAAGTTGAACTGGTAATGTTATTTCCTTTCGTAGTGCACGTTTTGCTCATTTGTCAGCACACTCGTTCCCTTTCACCCCCTCATGTGCAGGCACCCAGCAGAACTGAAGATCTATACCGCCTCTCATGGGCGCGGGAAGGGGGGTGCTGAGGGCGCTGCAGCACCCCCTAGCGGCAGGCAGGGGGTGCGGAGCTCCCCTGTCTGAATTATTATTTGACGGTTATTGCTGCTCCCGCTGTGCATAATCTGTGTAATATGTAGCCAATAAATTCCACATTGTTGGTAAAATAATATTTTGGCCTGCCCCAAATGTTTTTTCTGTAGCCCCGGACAATTCTACCTCAATAATATAATACATTAACCGTGCTTTACGTGAACCTCATCAAGACACTAGAAAGGACGGCAGGACTGTAATTTCCCGTGTTCAGTGAATGCAACAGAGGCAAGACACCAGACCAATCAGAGAGTTGCATGGAAATAAAAGTGTGCTTGTGTCATTCAAGCTCGCGGCTCTGTGTGTGTGCGGAAATAGCGCATTTAGTGTGTGTGAGAGAGGGGGAGAGAGAGGGACCGGTGCCAGCAGCAGGGACCGTGTTGTTAGCATCTGGTTAGCTAGCTGCACTAACGGACATACGGAGCTGTTTGTTCCACAACAAGCTGGAGGAGAGCTCTCCTCTCAGACTGAGGGGCTCAGGTGAGCTAAAGGACTCTCTGAGTGTTTAGATAGTTAACTTTAGTCTAAGTTATCTCAGTGGGTCTCAAACGGTTTGGTCAAAAATTATTCAAAAGATTATTTCCGCGGCACACCCTCACATGATCATTATAGTTATAAAAAAAATAAGAGAATAAAGGAAAAACAGTTATGAAATACTATATGGCAGTAAAACAAGAATACAGTTTGAAAGGGGAGTGATTTGTAAAATATCCATAAAGAAAAAGAACATCTGCTTACAGTTGTGTTTCATCTGGGTGTTGAGAGATGTATCCATAGATCTCTTAATGTTGCTCTCAAAGTGCACCAGATTGTTGCTTTTAACTTCAATATTTAAAAAAAATCTTCCCGGGGGAGCATCCCCCCGGACCCCCCTAGAGGAGGTGAGGTCCGCTCCCCTCTCGTAAAAAATAGCACTTTACCCCTGCCTATATGCCGTGAGCTGATTATCGAGCCTTCATTGTAACAGTCGCGGGTTTACTGTGTGTTTGCGTGTGGGGAGTTTTTTTGTGCGTGCTCTATGGTGCCCGTAATACTGTTCACTGGAGTCCAGCACCTCAGCACCCCCACTCAAAATACCTTCCCGCGCCTCTGCCGCCTCTGTGAAGACTTAACAAGCTATGATTAAGTTCTATGAGTAATTCTTCTCTGACAGTTGTTGTTGACTGTATGCTTTTTAAAATGGATAATGAATCTTTGCATATCAACACCCTATCTGGTCTGACCTCTTCAACCCACTGCAATCCTATTATTACAGCCAGCATTTCTGCTGTATACACTGATAATTGATCAGACGCTCTTTTTGAAATCGATATTTTAAAGTCTGGGATATATATACCAACTCCAACAGACTCTTCCTTGTTCTTAGAACCATCTGTGTATATTTTGAGGTATTTGTGATAATTATTGACTTAATTGCACCTATACACAACCGTAACGCTTTATATTGTAATCTATCCATTTTTAGTAATGACGTTTTTGCTGCTGCTGCATATATTATACACCCGTAATCCAGAGTTGTCCTCATAATTGCCCCATAGATGTAAATTAGTGCCTGTTTGTCTGCCCCCCGTCACATCTTGCCATCGCTCTTAATAAATTCAAAACTTTTTGGGATTTTGTTTCCAAATGTTTAATATGGGTTTTCCATGTACATTTACTATCTAACCATAGCCCCAGATATTTAAATTCATTGACCTCATTCATCGGCTTTCCATATGATGTAAGCTTCTCAGTCTCCATCTTGCGTTTATTTGTATATTTCATGAAGCAAGATGTGCTTGCTGACAGTTTGAAACCCGAGTTGTATGACCACTTCTCCACTTCCTTTATAGCTTTGCCTATCTTCTCAAACACATATGGAACATTTCTTCCCCTTATCCATATGTCCCCGTCATCTGCATACAACGCAGATTTGATGCATCTGTCCAACTTAGTCAATGTCATTTATCATAATGTTAAATAATATTGGGCTGATTGAACTCCCTTGGGGAATACCATTTTCTATATTGAACTCTTTCTAAACCTCTGCCCCTACTTGAACTTGTTACTGCCACTGTTACTGTTACCTGTCACTTAATTTGATGAGTAACCCATCCCTCCACATAGAGTCATAAGCCTTTTCAATGTCAAAATATACTATTGCCATAATCTCTTTCATTTTCAGTGTCTTTACACTGTATTCCCACCTCATTGCTCACTCTAACCAAAGCATATTGTGGATCTTCCTTTGCGAAAACCACTCTGAAAATTACTCAGTAACCCTCTTTGTTCTAAGACATGTGATAGTCTATATGTCATCTTCTCCATCCATTTACACAAGTGTGATGTTAATGCTATGGGTCTATAGTTACTGAATACCTTGTTTTGTTCTTCAATAGCTCTGCTACATTCCTCATTCCACCACGGCACCACTTTCCTCCGCTCTGTTGTTATTTTTGATATAGTTGTATTTGCTGCTTCTTTAATTTGCATTGTGATTTGATTTGAGCACTCCTCTATACTTCCTTCTAATGCTAACAATTGTGCTGACTCCTTACAGCAAAGTCTACATTTCTGTCTGCTTTACCAAAGCACCATCTGGTAAATACACTCCCTTCCTGTCTATATACGTTTGTGTTGATGATAGTGAAAACTGGGTAATGATCACTTCCTATGGTACAGTCACTTTTACATTCCATTCACACAATTTAACTAAACTATCCGTCACAAGTGTGAGGTCCAAACATGATTGTGTCCCCCTATTCGTGTCTATTCTTGTTTTTTGTCCATCATTAAGGCAAAACAGTGATCTTTCCTCTAACATTTGTTCTACAACATCCCCATTACTGTCTGTCTGAATGCTTCCCCATAGGCTGTTGTGAGCATTAAAATCACCACACCACACTTCCCTTCTATGACTCGTCCCTGCTATTGTCTGTAAAGTTTCAATGTGAAGATTTTTACACGGGTTATAGAAATGTACAAGCTTTATGCTTCCTTCTTTCATTGGGCTGCAAATTTCTACTATGACACATTCCTTGTCTTCAGGGGATGGAACTATGCTATTGAGTAGTACATGTGTTTATAGGTCCTGCCCTCTGGTCATACACACCAGGGATTTTGGGCCCCATGAAAATATATCACATTGGGCCCCACCACCAGGCCCAGGCCACGCCAACCAAGCACAATTGCTTTAACCACACCTCCAGAACCCAATCGACTCATTTATGCTTTAAATAACTACCTGTACAGGCTTGCATCTATCTTGTAGTCCAAAACTAACTGCACAATATTTACTGACACTGAGCTGTGAAAATATAACACTTATGGGGGGACAGGGCTGCTGAGCCTAGATATGGATCTGTTTGTCCTGGCACCAGGGGGAGGGACAACTGATTCTGCATGATAGCTGTCTAACAGAAGTTAAATCCATTTCTCACTTATTCTGACAATCTACTTAACCCAAAATAAAAGAACCCAATAAAAAGAGTTGTTAAATAATAGAGAAGTCACGTTGTAATATGAAGTCACGTTGTAATAACAATAACTAATCTAACTAACTAACTAACCAACCTCTCTCGTTCAGATTAATATTGTCGGGTGTTCTTTTTCTGCTTTGCCAAAGGCCATTGTGTCAAGTGTCCCATTTGGGTTGCCGTATGTAGTTGTCCATCTCGCACATGCGCAGTACAGATCGGGCAGGGTGGCAGATCATGTGGGCAGATCGGTTAGTGACAGAGGTAACCGTCGTAACCAGCAGACTTCATCCGGTTTTATCCAGCCTTTGACACTTGGAAAACGAGCACATTTGATACTGGTAAGGATAAACTAATGTTTATATATATATATATAATATAATTTCACATACCGAAACGTTAACGCTTGTCTGAGTATATCTTCCGTTGACTCTGGCTGTGACGTAACGGCCCGTCTACACTACAGGCATCAACAAATCTTGAAGCTGGGCGTTAGTTGGGTCCAGGACCTCAATCCCGTGACCATTCTCTGGCTAACATGTTTTGACGATTGATTTGACATCTATGGACCTTTTAGAAAAAATGTAGAAACACGGTCCCTCGAAGATTTGCCGGCATTTTTTGCTAGGGGGCCAAATCCACAATGGCCGCCGGCGCCATCTTGAAAAATTTACTTTTGAACCAGAGCACCTACAATCAAGTGTAAATACACTTTTTGCACTGAATCTACCATGGGGAAACCGATTCTGACATCAGTTTGACGATAAAATGTAGTTTTGACCAAAATATCCAAGATGGCCACCAGCGCCATCTGAAAAAGTAACTTTTGAACCCCATCACCTACAATCAAGTGTAAATACACTTTTTGCACTGATTTGACCATGGGGATTCCGATTCTGACATCATTTTGACGTTATAACATCATTTTTACCCAGATATCCAAGATGGCTTCCATATGCTGGAGTGAAAAGTAACATAAAATGAAAGCGAAGGCACCACTCGACCGAGAGCTTTTAATCAAGAATGAGCATTATATATATACGAATAATTATACTCATTGTGTATTGTACATTCAATTATACATTGTACATTTAGCTAATTGTGTCTTATTTTTATATATTTCCAGAGACAGAGTTATCAGCATATGAACAGCTAGGACGATGTCAAAAGTTCCATGTGTTCTTCAGTGTGGAGGGTTTTGCGATAAAGCCGCCGGTGCCATTTCTGCAGCTGTGTGGGCCAATCTTGAACAGAAGGCGCTGTTATGGAGTGGTCTGGACAAGTTCGGGACCGTCCATTCAACCGTGGATTGTGGTAAAGGTCACAGTGGACAATGTGTCCATGATACGTGTAGGTTCACCCTATCAAGCGCGAAGAAACTGGAGCAGGCCATCGAAAGAAAGAAGAAACAAGAGGTTGAATGCCAAGCTCAGTCATCATCTGTGTCTGATGTTCCTTCTCCAACTGCACCTCCAGCAGCCAAACGACTGCGATCTACTCTAGGGGCGATACACGATAAAACCAAATGTGTTTGGTGTTGCAAGGCGGAGACGACCAAGCACCCAGAATCAAAGCTGAATCTCATTTCATATGATCATGCATGGGCGGCCTTTAAGAGTCATACAGTGGCCCTGTACGATCCGGTGATGCGTGACAGAATAAACTGCCTGATTGATTCTGCAGGTGATCAACCCTACGCACTTGAGATTAGATATCACCATAAATGCTGGTTGAAACATGTTCGTACATATCAGAAGATGACTGATGACGACAAGCTACCACTCATGAACAATGTAAGTCTGCGCGAAGCTCAGACCATCTTCTTCGACCATATCAGATTTATTATCTTTGAGGAACATGAGCTACGGTCACTGCAAAGCCTCCTCCGAGACTACAGCTCGATCGTGTCTCGGTATGGCTTCCAAACATCTGGAGTCAAGTCTTCCTACATAAAAGACATCGTGATCCGGGAATTTGAGGACAAGATTGGATTCCATTCCTGCCCTCAGAAGAACAATAGTGACCTAGTTTATGACACATCTGGGTGTGGTTCATATGTCGAAGCAGCGCTATCCTCCATTGGTGTTAGCAGTGAGCAGCTGGTGCACAATGTGGCCGCCCGACTGCAGGCTGATATCAAGGCAGTACAACTCGTCCCGTGGCCGCCGAGAGTTGATGAGCTTGAGGAGGAAGAAGAGCTCTCCCCTCTCATGGTACAGCTGCTATCGTCTTTGCGGGGCAAGAAGGAGTTATCTGTCTCCCAGCACACTCTCTCTCACGTCAATCATCACGCAGTATGTCACAAAGCGACCAACTACTACCACCATCAATGCCACAGTCACCCTTCATGGTATAACTCGTAGCAAGGAGCTTGTCGACTCCTTTCACAAGCTTGGAATAGGTATAAGCTACCCCAATGTGCTCCTGCTGCGAGATATCTGGGCTATGCATGACCTTGAACGATGCGCAGTGTGCCCCAACGAGATCGCGGAGGGGAAGCCCAGTGTTAGCATTATCGACAACGATGACTTCCACAACGACACGCTGACGGGAGGGGGCACTGCACACCGTACTAATTGGATGTTCCTGCAGCGTGTCGAAAATCGTGTGCAGGATGAGGTCGAGACAAACATCCCGGACGACCAGGATGTGGATGCACGTATCAAAGATGCCAAGACTGTTTCCAAAGCATTGATAGAGAAAGTATCCGAGCTGCAGGCAGTTAAACCATACAAGACCATCCAGCGTGGTGAGCCTCCCATCCGCCCAGAGCCTGATGCTGCCTCATCAAGTACAGATGCTCAGCGCAAGCGGAGCATTATTCATGAACTTGCTCGTACTGACGAGAATGGCGACCGCCCTGATGCACACAATCAAACTATACCAACGTATAATGGGTTCCATGCTTGTTTGAATGTGGATACAGACAGGAGCAAGGCATATTACCACATGTCATACAGTCAGGCGCCGAACAAATCCGTTGTGAATGACGTCATGGACAAGCTGTCTACTATTATCATCACTAAACACATGCCATTCGCATTCTTGGTGGGAGATCATCCTGTATATGTCCTCATAACCCAGCTGAAGGCCGAGAACTCTGTGAAGTACCACAAGATCATTCCTTTCCTGGGCCCCTTCCACACACAATGCGTCATGATGTCCTCAATATACAAGAGGTACAAGGGTAGCGAATTGGGAAAGATTCTCGTGGCCGGGGGAGTTATCGCTGAGGGCTCCGTCGATCGAGTGCTGCAAGGCAAGCATTACAAGAGAGGACTACGCTGTTTGCGGCTCATGTATGAGGCGCTCATGAATCAGCTGGTGAAGAAGAAGCTCATTGCAGACTTGTCTGCTGAGACGAGGGATAACCTGGAGCTATTGAGAGATATGAGCATCTCCCCAGAAACCCGCGCTGCTGCCTATGTAGAACTGGAGGAGGACGCCGAACTCACGGACCTCATCACAACGCTCTTCACTGATGTGGAGGATAGTAACATGGCAGAATACTGGATCGATTTCCTGACCATGACAGATGCTTTAATGCAGAATGTGCATGCGGTCCATGCATGTAACTGGAACGAGTACGTCAGCTCTCTTCGCGCCATGATGCCATGGATGGTAGCGTATGACAACAATAGGTATGGTAGGTGGTTGCCGGACTTCTGGGCAATGCTGACATCTCTTCCTTCTGATCAGGTCGACTTCCTGCGTACCGACTTCACACAGTCCATCACAGGCAACCCCTACTCCAACATGGCATGGGACATGTGGATCGAGTGCACCATGAACAAGGGGAGCAAAATGAAATCTGGCTGGCTCTCCATCCTTCAGAATGAAAAGCAGCTGATGGTACACTCCAGAAATGTGAACAACGTGGCCAAGATCCGGGCAGCTCACAATGCCCTCGCCAACCGAAAACCAGCCAAGAGGAAGCACGTGGAATGTGGCCCAAAACGTATGCGAGTAGATGAGCAGTGTGTACAGGATCTAATTGCTTGCATGCAACAGTTCGACTCCTTCCCGTTTGACCCAGCATCACCCATACTCCGCACATTACAATCAGCCATGCCTGCAACTGATGAGCTCGTTGCAGACTTCAACTCAGCCCTTGCTGCAGGAGAGGAGAAGTTAACCCGCTTCTTGCGAGAAAGGGTCTTCACTAAGGATACCTCCATCTACGCATCCGTCCCTTTGAGCAAACGCTTGACCTTTGCGAAGGGAACGGACACCACGACGAAGCCCGGGGAGGACCTCAAGGCTAAAGCTGCGCAGATGGAACAGGATGCGCTCAAGGCGGTGATCAACTTGGTTGAGGTCAGCCAACTAGTCGAACTCGATGAGTTGTTCGAGCATCGTGTCGTTGCAGAATATGTACCCATATTCAACTGCAATGGAACATACCGAAAGACACAAAAGAGTAAACTCTCTCTACAGGTCATAAATCTACTGGAACCCTACATCTCCATCGTCCACATGGGGATGATCTGGCGGATGGCAACTCCTTCAACAGAAGATCGACAAAAGCAAGATGGCACACCCTACAAGTGGTCGGACTATGTGGAGAAGCTTACAACCATCATCCTCTCCCGACATGGATACGCTACACGTATCATCTGCGTGAATGACCCGTATGATGCAGCATTCTCGACTAAAGATGACGAGCGGGACATGAGGGTGCAGGGCCAGGCACATATCCCTAACACTTATATGAAATTGGGCGATCCCTTCCCCTCTGCTGTATCATTCAAGACGCTGCTGTGTAGCAGTAGCAACAAGGGGCGGATGCAAGCACTGATATGCAGCTACCTAACCGACGTAGCACAGAGAGTCAACCAAGAGATTGTGTACTCCGTTGGCTCCCGCTGTACGAACTTGTCAACCGAGCAACCAATGCAGGACTATAGCTTCGATCAGTCGGAGGCTGATACTATATTATTCTCAACGTACGCACTGCTGCGGGAGTCAGGCTGTAATGACCCGGTTGTGATTGATACAGCTGATACCGATGCCTATGTAGCGGCAGCATTTCTCTTGCATCAGCTACCCGGTATGCTCTGCATCAAGAGAAAACAGGATATGGTCTCCTGTAGTGGCCTGGTTACTGACGAGATGGCAGACTGCATTGTGCAGTTGCATTGTATGACCGGTTGCGATGCAAACTCGGGTTTCTACGGCAAGGGTAAGATGTCCCTGTATGCCAAGGTGGCGAAGAGCCCTATAGCGAGACAACAGCTCGGTCGGTGCGGAGATGGTCTTATCATGGAGGAGGACGTGATAGAAGGACTTTTCCAGTTCACCCGAGATGTGGTCTATGGGGATAAGAAGAGCAGCTCCATGGCTGAGGCTCGCGCCGCTAAGTGGAAGACCATGAAGAAGAAGTCCTTCATCCGGCTTCCTCCGGATGGAGATAGTCTCCGCCAACATGTGCTACGTGCCAACTACCTGGCCTACCTAGCGCGCCACCCTGCCCTGAGGAAGCATCCGTCTCCACTCGGGCATGGGTGGGAGCTGGTGGGTGGCCGCTGTCGCCCTGTTCGTCACACACTTTCTGCTCTTCCGGTGACCCTACCTGCACCAGGAGAAGCTGACGATAGCGAAGAAGATGACAACGAATGGGATGAAGACGGATCCAATCATGAACAGAGGAGCGTATATTCGTCGGAATCTGATTCTTCCGAATACAGTGCATCTGAAAGCTCCGATTCAGATTAGATTAACCATATAGCTTGGCTTCCTAAGCTACAGAACATTATCAGTGACGTTTAAGTTAGAAATGTATGCAGTACTGTGATTATTTTCATTTATGGAAGTACCATATTATGTGACAATTATACATTGTATAACTGTTTTATAAGTTTGTTTTCATTTGTTTTTAGTTACAACTATTAAAGATAGATTTTGTTATCATACACTATGAATTGCTTTCATTTTATGTTACTTTTCACTCCAGCATATGGCAGCCATCTTGGATATCTGGGTAAAAATGATGTTATAACGTCAAAATGATGTCAGAATCGGAATCCCCATGGTCAAATCAGTGCCGTTACACTTGATTGTAGGTGATGGGGTTCAAAAGTTACTTTTTCAGATGGCGCTGGCGGCCATCTTGGATATTTTGGTCAAAACTACATTTTATCGTCAAACTGATGTCAGAATCGGTTTCCCCATGGTAGATTCAGTGCAAAAAGTGTATTTACACTTGATTGTAGGTGCTCTGGTTCAAAAGTAAATTTTTTCGAGGGACCGTGTTTCTAAATTTTTTCTAAAAGGTCCATAGATGTCAAATCAATCGTCAAAACATGTTAGTCAGAGAATGGTCACGGGATTGAGGTCCTGGACCCAACTACGTGTCTGAAGCTTGGCGATTTTTTGCGAGCAACCAATCACATGAATCTCCCGCCCCCGACATACGAAGCAATAGCAATGTTAAAACGAAGTAAACTGGATATAAACTCTCCAAACAGGTGAAAAAACTGTCAGTTTCACCCACTGTCTCTGCCACCTCCCTCCATGCCTGGTTCCTCCGGTTTGTATCCCGGTAAATAGTTCCGGTCGTAAAGAACCGGGTGATTCGCTACCGTAATATCTCGTTTGGAATATGAGGAAATGAACTGCGGTCTGGCTCTCCCAGCTTGCACGCGGTTTGATTGGCTGCGCTTGCACTGGCGGGATTTGCATAAACGGGATTTGATTGGCTGATGCCAAGCATCGAGCCTCAAAAGTTGAACATTGTTCAACTTTTGATGCCGATAGATGCTCGTGATGCTTGCAAAGCCATGCCATGCTCCCCACAATGCAGTTCGGCGAATATTAAAAATCTTCTACGTCACCCCATTCAAGTGAATGGGCGAAGCGTTGAAAGCATTTTTTGATGCCTGTAGTGTAGACGTACCGTTACCGGCTGTTGATAGCCCTTATAAGCAGGGGTGCACACAACTTTCTCAGTGAGGTACTCAGATGAGTACCTGGAGTCAGTGTTTGGTACTCCAACTTCTGGCTCCCCTCAAAGTTCCCATGAAGCCCTCTGTATCGCGAATGTCAACGGGGGGGGGGGGAGGGGGGGGAGACCACAGAGCGTGTGAACGTTGTGATCAGCTGTTTTAGCGCAGTGCTGCTGTACAGGCCGACGTTAACAGCAGCCCTGTCTGTGCACACGGAAACCGACTGTCGTCCGGGGATCTAACCGCATTTTGGAAAAGCTTCACAAGTACGTCGGTACACAAATGCGCTTTGTGACACAAGTGACGGTACGCATTTCAGATTGTTGCCGCGCATGCGTACCTGCGTACCACTTATGTGCACCCCTGCTTATAAGCTAACGCTAGCATGCTTTATTCAGACATTAGCTTTAGCCTTTAGCCCGCTTGGAGTTATGGGTGGCTAACGTTACTACAGTCCGGTTGCTCAGTTAAGAAAATGTAACGTTATTTATGGGAAACGTTAGCCTACGTGTGTCTGGCCGTGACTCTGACTGAGTATGCCGTAAAAGCTTGCGCTAATGTTTAGCATGCGCTAACGTTTAGCATGCTTTATTCAGACCACGCATTATCCAGTGAAGAAAACTCAGCAGAGCATATATTTCTCAACACAACATTAACTGTAACGTTAAATGTTCTTAACCGAGCTAGTGGACTGTAAAAACACTACCCACCCATGACTCCAATTCGACTAAAGGCTAAAGTCAATGTCTGAATAAAGCATGCAAGCGTTAGCGTTAGCGGCCTACCAGCATGAGTCATGGCCAGATTCAAAGGTAGATATACTCAGACAAACATTAAGTATCAACTTTACCTTTTCTTAACTGAGGCTTGGTGGCCTGTAAACAGTATGAACAGGCGGGCTGCGTGTTTTCTATTGTAAATAAATAGATAATACTATGAATTTGTATTTATTACCAGAGTAGAAATTCTGGTGTTAAACGTCAGTTTAAGGACCGAGTAAGTGGGCTTCTTTCATATTGACGAGCGACTTATATTTTAATTTTCGAGTTCAATTGATAAAGATATTGTAAATGTAACTTTAGTTTACAACATTGTGTCTTTATAATTTTACATCACCAAAATGTTGACCACTGTCCTAAAATAAAGTATAGGCTTTGAGTAACGAATTTAAATGTTTGATATATTTTGAATATGTCAATGATCTTCTTGTAGCTTAGACACTTTGATGGCTAATTAAATACTAATGAAAGGTTTTCTCTTTTAAACTTCAGGGAAGCAGCCATCTATTCCTACTGTTCTACCCATGTGGATGATCCTGTGAATGGGTAAGTTTAATAAATAAAAAAAAATGTCATGAGGGTATGAATTTGTAAATTGTATGTTTTCTGGTTGCTCATATAAAACAAATCATTACGGAGCTTTCAATACTCACAAATGGAGGAAGCATACCCCACATACACTTAATGGTTTAAAGCCTGGAATTGTTGATGGGTATGATGTTTTAGAATAATTTGAAACGGGTACTACTGATCAGTTGAATGATGATTTGCCATCTGAAGAACTTCCTGATGAAGAATCAACAGTTTCAACCGATTTTGAATTAAAACTTGCCTCAGTCCTACTTAAATTAGAAAATGATTTTCTTGTATCAAGTGCAGCTGTGAATGAGCTTCTAGAAGAGCTGCAATATTTAATTGGTACTGCCTCTGTGCCAGTTACCCAAAAGACTATAATCCACTTCTTACAAGATTGCAATTGCCAAGTTGATGAATCAGTTGTGAAAGAGTTGGCCACTGAACTTTGCACTTCAAATCCCATTCAAGCTGCAATAGGAAACCGTGGAATTCATGATTGTTATCAAGAATAAGCTGCTTTTCATCGTCAGAAAGCTGAGTGCATGGTATAGGGAACATTAAAGAGCCTATGAACTGAAACTGTGTCCTACAAAGAAGGTGGAACTTCTTGACTCAAATGAACTGACTGATCCATACCTATTGGCTGACTATACAGTTGGGGGAATGCGGCTAATAACTCTTAAAAGATACATTCATGTATAAGGTAGGGCTGGGCGATATATTGAGTTTACACGATACATCGTGGATTGCACTACATGCGATGTCGTAAATGACCACATCGTGAACATCGAGTATTATGTTGTCAAATCAGTTTCCCGCCGCGGCCAAAATGAGCTTTCCTTTCTCCCTCATAGACACAGTCACACACGCAGGCACACACACAGGCCCCGCCCAACTTGCACACAAACATTACACACACGCACAGTGACAGAGAGGCATTTGTTTTGAGGAGAGCGAAAGAAAGGTTAGCTAGTTTAAACCTTAGCACAACATGTTCTTTTTATTTTTGTATGTCTTGTGAACGCAACGCTGGCATAATATGATATGATGGCCTGCTGACATGGCCCGTGTTTAATTCAGCCCAGATGCGGTGACTGCAGGCCAAATCCATGAATGCGGCAGCCAGGTGTCCAAAATAAAGTCGCACCGGTATGAGGCGCAGTGAGAACCACGCACCTGTCAGACTAGCGATTGGGCACATTTACATTTCAGGAGAATAATGAAGATGGTTGTTCGAATCCGTTTCTCACGAGACCAGCGCGCTGCTGTTTGCATTAGTGTGGACTGGACCGACTGAACTGACACCGGCAGCCTTAATAATTGTGGAAGGATGGACCCCCATCCTGCGAAAAATAGGAGGAAAGGTGGTGCAGAGAGGGAAAGGGAGAAAAAAGTACGCGAGGAGGATGCAGCGAAATGTGCTAAAATCACAGATGTATTCAGAACCCCCCGTATGGTAAAGAATGACGAAGCAGAAAGTAAGCTAGCCAACATTATGAGCCACATTTCTTTCTATATTATAGCCTGATGTGCACATCGACTGACTGTCAATAAAACTGTTTCTCAGTCCAATGTTAAGTTAGTGGCAGACCCTGTGTGACTGAGACTGTGAGGCTACAAAAAACCCAAACCTCCTTACTGTTACTCAGAGCAAATATATGTAGGCTAATATAACCGTTAGACTGCAGCTAACTGTGGGGCTACACAAGTATATATTTTTTGTGTGTTGGTTAAAATCGTTTTAATAGAAACCACGGATGAAGACAGTATAAATAACAATGGTTTAATGCAGACATATGTTACAGGGACTACTAGAATCATCATACTGGCGTGACTGTAAACATGAAGGGGTTAAACAAATTTTTTTAATGTGTTTGAGGAAATTTCAGAATATCGCGATATATATCGTGTATCGCAATATAGTCAGTAAATATCGCAATATAATTTAGAGACCATATCGCCCAGCCCTAGTATAAGGTCAGAATGAGTGTATATATATATATATATATGTGTATATATACATTAATGCTGTCAAAATTATCGCGTTAACGGCGGTAATTAATTTTTTGAATTAACTGCGTTAAAATATTTAACGCATGTGCAGAATGGCCCGCCCCATACATCCCACCGGTGGCAGCGCTGGGGTAGGTTACAGCCATACCAAGAAATGGCTTAGCCCCACCATGAAAAATGATGTTAAAGTAAGCAAAATAAAGTCCGCCGAGTAAATTGCACAGACAACAGTTAGTAAGATTGATTTCAGTAGCCACTTGTCTGGAAATACCGAAGACCAGAAACGGTTTTGAAAACTTTTGTCACGTAGTGATCGTCTTCTCAATAAAACATCTTTGATAATGTCTTCTGGCCAATCAGAATCAAGATAACGGCGTGGTGTTGTTGCAGGAAGTCCTGACGGAGAATACTTTTGCTGTAGTACATCTCTATATACATCGATACAACATTACGTGTTGATAGAAATCAACACGTAATGAATTAAGACCCCACGGTTTGATGATTGATAGGTGTGTGGGCTGTCTTTAATTTTGACACACAGAACAATGTTATAATAACAGGGCTCGACATTAAGGACTGCCCGATGGCCCGGGGCATCTAGTATTTAGCTCAGGCAATGAAGCCTCACCTGCTGGTTTCCCGATCGGGCAATCTATTATGCCAGTATCATGCAGCTCGCGGATCCAGTAATGAGTGACCTGACAGTAAAACTAAACATATCTATAACTAGTTACGGTAGTTTGAGAGGTAATTAAAATAGCTACGTGTGATATTCTAACCTGAAGTGTGTTTTTTTCCGCTCACCGCTGCATGTGATCATGCAGAGCTGCGTGTCAACTCGTCAGCAGCAGCTGATATCTCTCTCCCGTCAGATTAGACTTCACTCGCGTTTATGTCCATATCAATCAGATCCAGCTAGTTCTAGCTAATGATATGACTACCTGCTTATTAAAAGACACCTAAACAATAAGTGTCGCTATGCAACTGGGTGAGGCCACAAAGTATAGCGCAGCATTATGCATTTGTTTACATGCCCACCGGAACCCCGAGGCATTACCAACAGATCAACGCACAATCAACCCAGACAGGACATCTCATTCTCCATATTACGTGTTAGACATTAGAATTGACTATTCTTGTCTGTCACATACTCTTTTGTCTGTCACATAAGTGGCGCAACCGAAGCGGTATTGCGCTAAAGGGAAATTATTTTGACCGAAGAGATTTAGATTTGCCGGCTAACGGGAACTCCGACGTCACCATGTTGTGTGCTTCGCGGATGCGCTCGGCTCCTCTCGACTGCTGCTCGGGTCTGCTCGGTCAGCTTCCGGATGAGGAAGCATTCATTCGACCAACTTACAGTAGATAACATTATAAACATTTTTAACAGGGGTCATAATAGTGTAAATAATGTTTGTTTTGGCAGTTATAACTGAATGTAATGTTTTCTACTTTTTTACATCTGGGAAGGCATTTGCCTTCATCAGATGGAAAGTGTCTTGACCAACAACTTAAGTATTTCTTATAGCTATGCAGGGCATGCAAGCGAGCAAACAAACAAGTGAAATTAAGAATAAAATTGAAATTGTACAATATAATATTGTGCTGGTTCATCTTATAATTCAGTCTAGAGAATGCACCAGACAGCCTCTACAGTAAGAACTGAAAATATCTAAATTTTTTAGGGGGAGGCCCCCCAAACCCTTCGTGCCATTTCGTCCGGGCGCATTTTTCAGGGCAATCTCTATTGGGCTCAGGGCCATCTGTAAATTAGCTTAGATGGCCCACAGGGCCATCTCCCAAAATCCTTAGTGTCATGCACTGAATAAACATACATACTGTATGTTAAATTGATATACCCGCCTTCTTTCATTTATCTTTCCATTCCCACAACAATATACATAAAGAAATGGCATATTTTGGACATATGTGAATAATCATGATTAATTAATTTTTAAGCTGTGATTAATCTGATTAAAAATTGTAATCGTTTGACAGTCCTTATATATATATATATATATATATATATATATATATATATATATATATATATATATATATATATATATATATATGAATTTTGTATGTAATACTTTGTAAAGTACAACACAATGCAATTTGAAAAGAAAGAATGTATTGAGTGTACACCTGCATTTCATTAATTCCCTCTTCACATCTCTCTTTCTCTTAGAGCGCCGTGGCTGATATTGGACCACCTGTTCGATTGCTGATCATCTTGAGCGACCACAACAGCGTCAGACTTGAGCTTCGAAATGGGATTCCCAACTCAATGGAAGAGCTCATTGAGGAGGTCAAGAATTCATGTGGATTAGAAGGTTACATAAGGCTACAGTACAAAGACACTGATTTTGGGAACACATTTGTTAATCTTACATCTACACATGCGATTAAAGATTTAACAGTGATCAAAGTTGTCGAATTAGACCCGGATTCTACAACTGTGGTCTTGTACCCAGTTGAGATACCATTAAATAGTACACCTACAAGTGGACTGTACGGTGAAGACTCCTCCTCTGGATCTTTGAATACAGATGACACAGTACTACTTAGCGGCTCTTCCTCGGAATCATTAAGAACACAGCGGTGGCCTAAAGTGTTTCCAATCCCGGTCTTCTCCTATGACACAGAATGTCAATTACAGAGAGGAAATGCAGAGTACACAAAGAACCAATCTAGACTGACACCAAGCTCAAATCATCTGCAGAGCTTGCTGTGAACTCGTTGAAGACCAAGTCTCAAGAAGAGTCCTACCCTGCGAAGAATTTAAAGAGAGCCAGGCGAGCTGAGGCCAACCATTTTCCATCCTTGTCGATTGGTGAGACTCCTGAAAGCATGGAGCAAGAGACAATTTCCCTTTTGGCAGAGCAACAGAAAAGAAACAACCGGCAATCAATAAAAGAAAAGATGGCGAAGGCGTTTGGATACCGAAGACAAGAAATAGTGCATCAGGGGCCAAGCATTGAAGGCCTCTTGGAGCGGTGGCCTGCACTTTTTCACATGGAAGAGGTCATTATTTTGATGTAAGCCTGTAGTGGAGAAAAAATGAGGGCCCAACTAACTAACAACTATAGACAGCCAAGGCAAATATGTTGACGTTTTATTTTTACAATATCAATATCACAATATAAGCTTTACATCTATTACTCTTAGTATCTTTATTTGGTGGTGGTTTTCAATAAATATGTGGATTAATTTAAATGTTACATTCATACAAGCTGACTTGGAGTACTTTTAATCAAACCGTTGGCTCTTTATAAAAAATATGTGTATTATAAATTCTGTGTTTTTTGTTTCCTATGCTGCTTATATTTTCTAGGTAAATGCTGAGTTCATAACAACAACTCCATTGGAGACAAAGTTCTTGGCGCAGTTGGACAAACACTCCACCAAACTGCTGCAGGTCATCAGGAGCAGGGGAGGAGTTGTGAAACAGAAGACCACCGGGATCTTGCAGGTTTTGGATGAGGTATCTATGAATGAGTTTATCTGTGGGATCAGTGGCTGAATCGTCCTTTTTTTTGCATTTGATTTATAATATATCAGTGATGCAAATTAGTCGCTTTTCGGCGCCTCCCGCTTTTTTAACGCTGCTTTGGGTGACTTGTGTAATTTGTGGAGAACCGAAGAGTTTTCGTTTTGGGGGGGCTGGGGGTCCGTCAGTCCGTCCGTTAGGCCGTCCGACTGACGGACAACTTCTCACTACGTGGTTATGTCTCGTCTGAAAGGAGTGTAGACTAGACTTGAGTGCTTACGGAGGGCACCGGAACGCCGCTCCAACTCTTCAAATATTGCAGTACCCATAAGGAGCCGTACACATGCCGCAGTGTTTGCGTGACTGTGTCTGTAGTTGTAAGCACAGTGGCAATTTTTTTTTATTAGCATCTGGTTAGCTAGCTATGCTAACGAATTTAAAGAGCTTTTCTTCAACCAGGTGGAAGAGAGCTCTCTCCTGAGAGGCTCAAATAACCTCAGCTCAGTGGGGTTAAGGCACACCTTGATATGATCATTATAATTATTAATGAGACATTAGAGACTAAATGAAAAACAGGTATAAAATACTATATGACAGTAACAAAAAAGTTGTTAAAAATAACGAATAGAGTTTAAAAGGGGAGTGATTTGTAAAATATCCAAAAAGAAAAATCTGCTTACAGTTCTGTTTCAAATCGGTGTTGAAAGATGTACCCATAGATCTCATGTTGTTCTCAAAGTGCACCAGATTGATGCTTTTAACTTCAATATTTAAAAAAAAAATCTTCCCGGGGGAGCATGCCCCCGGACCCCCCTAGAGAAGGTTAGCCCCCCCCACTTAAATCATGTTCACATGGATACTAAGTACATTTGCACACATCTTGTGTCCATATCTTTCTGTTTTGGTGGTCATGCCACACCGTCCACACATGCATGCAACTTTAAAAGGTAGCTGCAAACTTGGGGAAACATTTGCGCCTCAGGCCTGTTGAACTACACTATATGGTCCTCATCCATTTCCCTTTTGTTTGCATGATATGCCGGACGCTGAGGCTGGAGAACTGGAGCAGGCAACAATGGCAATCTTTGTCATTGGGAAAGAGGATCAGTTTCATCAACCCAAAGACGTCAAGGTTCTCATCGAAGGAATAGAGGTCCTCAGCGGCTTGCCCTCGGTTGCGACAGCTTTTGCCATGCTCTTCGGGCTCATATACGCACTGAACTTAAGATATCCGAAATAACTGCAATCCACTTTTGAAGTTGTGGAAAAAGTCCTGATGGAACTTAAGGGGAAAAAGATGAGCCCAAAAGTGAATAGACTGAGAACCCAGCTGTTCATCGCAGAGTAGACACTTTGTTGCACTCACTCACAGTTACCATTGTTACATGGTAAGGTTTCTAAAACCAAGGTTTTATAATAATTATGCATTGTAAAACATTTGCGAAAAAGTGTTGTGTTCAGAAGTTGCACTTACAGTATGACCGATTTTCACCGTAGAAGTTATGCATGTCTAATCAGTTTCAGAGATTATATGTCTCACAGGTGCAAGTTGTCAGTGTTGCTTTAAAAAAAGTGTGCAGTAGAGAATAAGGACAAGTCTTTTTTCTAAGAGTTTGATGTTTGGAAGCGGCACATATTACTGCAACTAATAACTGGTACTTATTAACATGTCTAAGATCAGGTAATGGCTGCCTCAGAGGCCAAAGCTGGTTGTGTGAACAACTTCTTTTTCATTCAAATAAATGTGCTCTGGAGTTAAAATATGCAGATTGATCTGAAGAAATTGACTGTTTTACTTTTATTAGTGTACCTTTGAGTTGCATTGCACTCGTTAAATGTGTTTAAGACACTTTAGGTAACAATGTGGCTGTCATTTGATTAACTCTGAAAATACAGTTTTTAATGAATAAATCACATGAAATGAGTTACGGCTGTCCCCTCAGCTGTGCAGACTTATTTAATAATACGGTAGGAAATTGTGGAGTAAAATTCATATCTATCTTGTGTACACACTTTTCCTCTACTGATGAGAGGAAGACAGAGGGGACTGAAGTATTTCTTATTTTTCTACATTGACCTGAATGTATTCTTTATTCTGTGTATTTGTGGACTGAAATATAAGTTTTTATAAAGTTTGTGATACATATATTTGCAGTCACTTTATTATACGTTAAATACATTTAATTCAAGCTAAGATACATTAGCTAGTTGGTGCTCTTACCTGTGTGCCTCCTTCAAACAGCATTATAACCAGACTGTATCTTCAAACGATAAGTACCAGTTTTAGCTACTTGATTTTAGATAAACAATTGAAAAGACAAAATCAACCAGCTAATGTATTGAAAGACCAATCTTTATTGTAAGGTGCCTTTTCTTTAAACCTTCAGATGTGAGATATTAGTTATGCAGTAATAGTATTGACAATACAAAAATACTGAGCAACTTTAGTTGAGTTAACTTTATATTTCTTATTGTCTAAAAAGCATTTATTACACATTTTTCCCACTCATATTCACAGTGTGTACCAATTGACTGTATTTCCCGTCAGGTGTCATCTCTCTAACCGGAGTACTGTTTTGGATGAAGCGGCTCCGGCACAAACATTACAACATACAACAGATTCCCCAATAGTAGGTGTAGCAGTACGTACAGCAAGTTGCATTACATAGATTGTTATGAACACACCCTCAAAATAGCATTGTGATTATATTACTGGATGGAAACTGAAAGCACGGGAACATTAATAAACTACATAACAGAAAGTACGAATAACAATAATGAAATTGTGACTGTAGATATGTTTATACTTTATATTATTTACTGTACATGTTTAATTTAGATTTAATTATTGTGATTATTCTATCGATCTATCTAAATCTCACAATGGGGTAGGTTACAGGAACTTTTCATCAACAGAATGCTTTAGTCTGGCTTAACTCTTCACTGATTGGTTGCACACACTTTAAATGTACTGGCTATGCAAAACAGAAGGTGGGGCTCATTATCATATTAAAAAACGGGCGAATAGTGGCACTTTAGGCTTTCGATATTTAGGCTTTCGATATCTGCGCGCGAGGGTCATTTCATGCGCGTGTAAAAGCACATTTTCTGCTCGTGAGTAGCTTGTTTTGCGCGCTAGAATATTGACCCAAATCGGACTCTATAATAACGCGAGAGAATTTCCACACCTTTAGTGTATAAAACTCCCCCACTACTTAGACTATTCCTTGCACCCCTCTAGCATAAGCCCGAATGGTATCAACCATATTGCGTCAGTAACGTGCACTTGTTGTTACAGCAGGATTAGTTTGTGTGTTGTGGACACGACCGGTAGATTTGAGCAATCCGTGTTCTCAACATGCTTACTTTAACATCGGGCTAAGGTAGGGCTAAGCCATTTCTTGGTATGGCTGTAGCCTACCCCAGCCATACCCTGGCGCCGCCACTGACTGGAGGATAGATAATTAAAAGGCTACATCTTTCCAGTCCTGTCAGTATCATCACACTCTAATAAAATGGATAAATAAACTAAGAAAGGTGTAATAAATCCTATTATGATCCCCTAATCAGGTGTTGAAGGTGTCATCAAACCCTAGGCTAATGGTAATTGACTCCATAAAGACTCATCCAGCTGAGGCATCACATTTAACAGAAATACATTAGCATGACGGGTTAGCACACATCCGTTTTGCAGACAGCTTGTTAATGGCGCATTCACACTACAGCGCGGAGCTCGCTTTAAGCGTGCCGAGCCGTGCGGGGCCTGTTTTTGGTTGCGCGTACACAGAGCCGGCCCTACCCATTAAGCGACATAAGCGGCCGCTTAGGGCCCCGCAGCCACTAAGGGGCCTCCTAGCAAAAAAAAAAAAAAAAATCTTTTTTTTTTTTATTTAAAAAAAATAATAATCTCAGTACACCGTCGCCTTGATAAGTATGTTTAATTAATGATGTTAATATGCCTAGATGTCTTACTCTCAAAGGCATGTATTATATTATTGAGTCAATAATATAATACATTAACCGTGCTTTAACTGAACCTCATCATGACACAAGAGAGGACGACAGGATTGTAATTTCCCGTGTTCAGTGAATGCAACAGAGGCAAGACACCAGACCAACCAGAGAGTTGAATGGAAATAAACATCGGTCTTATTGGCTGACAGGTACCTATCCTGTGAGCTGTGACAATGTTTAAAATAAACTGTCAGTCAGACTCAGAGTCTTTGAAGATGGACATAAGAACATTTTTTCTTAAAAATACGACAATTCTCAAGTCGTGGCTCACACAACAACCCCAGAGCCACCACTTGAGCCAGGTAAACAAGGTATGTAAATGTCAGTGAACTTTCAAGTTATGCGAACATGTAAGCAAAGCATAAATTACAGCTACGTTGACGTTACTTTGAATCGCGGGGGTAAGCTAAACCGTTAGCAAGTAGCTATAGCTAGCCAAATATATTAAATAAACACTTTGTCATACAATCTAAATGTAATGGTTTTTGGCGTTACCTGGTAATTTCAAAGAAAGCTCTCTGGGAAATGTTGACTTACTGTTCGACATGAAGCTAGAAGCTACCTTACAGTACACAGTTGATCCGTAGTCCTGTCAGTTAAAGTGTTTCATAGTTAGCTTTGCTAAGCATCAACCTAGCACTTAAATATGTTATGTGACAGTATTTCTGAGAAAAAGTCAGCTGAAATGCTGGCATAGTTGCCACTGCTTTATGTGTCAACAGCATGTTTGAACGTATTTGCAGCAGTAAATGTGGCTGTTTGGCCACTGACGTTGCCATAACAACACCTGAATTTAAATGTGCAACCTCTTTTTGTGACAGATTTTTGCAAGAAATTATAATTCTTCTGAATGATATTCCTATTGACAACTAGTTTCTATGTGAACATTATGAGATGGACAGCCAGAGAGAATAACTGAACACTTGGCCTAGTTCCGGCCCGGGGCTACTTTTTCACCTTTTTTCTGGCCCGACTAAATCGTGGTTCTATCAAGGCCAACAACCAGGCTGAGTCGGGCTGAGTTTGCTAAACTAGAGAGAGAATCGCTGTCAAGGGCAATAGAGTCTGTTTGCAGACCACAGCAAGGGGGCGGATCCTATAGGGGGCGTTTCCTATAGGGGGCGGATCCTAAAGGGTTATGAGCCCCGACCCCCACGTATTTCTTAAAGGTATATGAAGCTCTGTTTCTCATTTATTTTAATGCTTTGAATGAATCATAAACGAACTTTGAAAAATAATAATTATAATTAATTTGCATAAAGAATGAACAGTATACAACCCACAAGGAAGACAAATTAATTGACCTATTGACAGATCATAATGAATACAGAGTCAATTTGATAGTTTCATAACATAGGATACATTAAACTCATAAATTGTAGGCATATCATTTTGTACTGTTTGTGCAGTGGTAGTAATTATTATTCAAATCAATCAACTACATTTTATGGAAAATATTGCTGTATATCATTTAACAACATGAGTAGAGGTTTTTGTACACCTAAAATACTGAAGTTGAAGTTACTGTCCTGATGTGTATCATTCATTTGTTCATGTTGTGTCTGGTGGTAAGATTAATTAAATTAACGTATTTGTTATTTTTGAAACATTATAATACACATCAAATACTAAACGTGAAATGTATAGCACATACCAATACATTGTACAAAGGAAAATATATACAGTACAAACAAAGAGGAAAGTCTTCATTAAACATAAACATTTTATTGAACATAAACATTTTATTGAGAGACAATAGAACAAGAGATGTTTGCCTAGTGCAGGGGTTGGCAGCCCACGGGCCGCATGCGGCCCTTTAAGCCCTCTGCTCTGGCTCCCTTGAGCTTAGACAAAAATAAGAAGGAAATAAAATAAAAGTACTTGTAGGACTATTTATATTTTGTTGCACGGTTGAAAATGTTTCGTATCTTGTATTTTGAGGTGATACTGTGACACATAAATAAAAAACAAAACGGTTTTAATTAGGTCAACTAAAATATGCGTCACATCCTGCTACGGTCCCGCGCGAGCGCCTTTTCTTGGAGGCACTCGCGCGGGGACCCCCGGCTCGATGAGCGAACTATGGATAAATCAAAGAAAAGTACCGGAGGAACACAGGATTTAATTCTGTGTGGACAGAGTTATATGCTTTCAGAGCAAACGATGCTGGTTTACCGGTATGTTTGATATTTAGAGAGAAGTTGTCAAAGGTGCTGCAGCCTTTACGTATCGAGGAACAACACGGGAGAGGAAAACAGCTGACGATCTTCAGTCATCATTCAATGGGGTATGTAATTTATTTCAGAAAACACTTTTTGTTATATTCCATGGAAAGCTCTTAACGTCCCGATAGCAATGAATATATTAAATGCTTTGACAATAAATACATACAAAAATTAATCTCTGGAAGCCGTAGCGCTGTAAAAAGCACGACCAATCATTTTAGCCGACCCGGCTAAAATAACTGGATGGCCTACCTGCCTGTCAGCCTTCCATCTCTGTTCCATCTGTGCACAAACTTATCTCGTTGCCTCATCGATGATGCGCGTTCGTATGTCTTGGAGGAGGGACTCTGTAAGAAAGTCTGAAGGAAGAGGCCTATTTTTTCCGGTTGTGTGTTTTCAAATGCTAGCGCACTCGAGCTGGTTTCTCCATTCTTACCTACCCTACCTTTAACTCTTTTTAGGGTGCAGCTATATGTTTTATTTATTTCAAAGTAGGCCCATTTTAATAATATTTTTTTTTCCTTCAAATGTTCAGAGGACTCCCCAAACTGTGTTTAATTTATTTTAAAGTAGGCCTGTGTATTATTTGTAATTCTCCTTATAGGAGTTCTTTGTTTCTTATTAGAGGTTAACAGTTGTATATAATGTAATAAATAGCCTAATAAATGCAAAAAAACTGTAGTTTTTGTCTGATACAACAATAAATACAACTTTATTAGCTATCAAGCTATGAAATATGTTTTGCGGCTCCAGACAAAAAAAATGTGGGGAAAAAGGAGCAAAATGGCTCTTTTGGTCCAAAAGGTTGCAGACCCCTGGCCTAGTGGAAGCCTAACCCCATCAGCCATTTTCATGGAAGGTGCCTCCAGCATCATAAAAACAGTCAATGCTGCAGAATCCTGCCAGATCATCTTCTGAGTACATCCCCAAGAGTTGTCCTCTGCGCCCATGTCCCCTGTAGCCTTCCGAGTCCTTGTACAGGTTGCGGCGCACTCTGCAGCTGGAGATCTGGAATGGGACCCCAATTTGTCCCCATGAGGGAAGCGAGTCCCCACACGTGAACTAATATATTCTTAAACTAAACATACCCTTTACTATGCCAGTGAATGTCACTATGTTGGCTTTATGAGTTATCGGCATAGGATCCGACAGAGGAATTTTTCCTGGGCAAACAGTGCAAAAGTTCTCAAGAGGTATGAGGCGCTTTGACAGTGTCTCCATGTTCTGCGGTGAACACGCATCCGTTGACAGAACAGCTGGCAATTTCTTGTGGTCCAACAAGTAAAGAACAAGTGATGTCAAAGCGGCTCCCTCAGGTGGATAGAGAATGTCCTCAGTACTGTGGCCTTCAGGATCAGATTCAACAAAGGCCTCAAACACATCACTGTCTGTACTTCGGACCTTTAGGAAGAGTTCAGGTCGGGTCTGATTCAAGTGCCATTTTGCTATGGACTTATGAGCACAGGAATTCTTTGGCTTTGAGCATGGACACTGCCAAGTATTTATTTTTATGTCATAACATACAGACACCCTCCCTAACCGCGAATAATATGAGGTGCATGTTTCAAGTACTGACACATAAACTCTTGATGCGCCACTGCAAAATGTCACCTCTTTACTCAGTGGGCTGTTTTCAGACTCAGCTTTCTCCTTTCTCACTAGACACATTCTTTTTGTGTTGTCAGAAATCCATTTCTTCCCAACCATATCTGACAGAACTTCCTCCTTCAGTGTGACGTCTGGTTTGGATGAAGTAGGACAGTATATCAGAGACCTAACATGAATACACTGAAACCCAAATAATTTACTTCTTCTGGAAAATTCTGATGCCTGCTTGCAATTTTCAAGCTCACAAACAACTTGGTGGCTGTTTCCCCAGGTGAACTTCTGTACATGAATGGGGTTTCTCAGCCCAGAAAATGTTCTTCCAACAGCAAAAATGCCCTTTTTGAGGTCTAAGCATTGGGATGGAAGATGGTGACTAGAAGTAATATCAGGAACAGATGATAAGTGATGTCGATCCATGTGGGTCTTGAGGTTTTTCATATACAGCTCAGTTTTACACAAAGGGCATGTTGTCCTTTTGGCCCTTCACTGGACTAATTTGCTGCGACTGATGGCTTGGAGTGGAGTGGAGGCTACAGATGCTGTGGCAATTTGGGAGGCTGCAGAGGTGAAAGGGTAGGCTGAGGAGGCCACCGTGGAGGCTGGACGGGAGACAGTGGATAGATTACATTATAGCAGTATAGTTGTATAATACATTTTCCCCATCTTTTGTTTAAGTTGTCTTTAGGGGGAATATGGTTATGACCACTGCTTCTGGTGTGTTCATGTGCATCACTTACTCTGGCGAAGCGATCCAATGCTGCAGGCTGCTGGGCCAACGGTGTAGTCTGCTGGGGAGACAGAGGAGGCTACCTTGGAGGCTGTGGAGGAGGCTACCGTGGAGGAGGCTGTGGAGGAGGCTACCGTGGCGGCTGTGGAGGAGGCTACCGTGGCGGCTGTGGAGGAGGCTACCGTGGAGGAGACAGGAGGCTACCGTGGAGGCTGAGGAGGAGACAGTGGCGGCTGGTGGGGAGACAGTGAATAGATTACATTATAGCAGTATAGTTGTATAATACATTTTTCCCATGTTTTGTTTAAGTTGTCTTTAGGGGGAATAAGGTTATGACCACTGCTTCTGGTGTGTTCATGTGCATCACTTACTCTGGCGAAGCAATCCAACGCTGCAGGCTGCCCCTGCGCACTTCTGAACATGTTTCAGAATAGTGGGCTGGGTTCTGATCTCCCCACAGTAGCAGCAGTGGAAATGCGAGGTTTTGCAACACACACCATTGCACCTGTACATTGTGAATCCTACAAAGAGAAATCTAGTTTACAAATGACTTCATTCTTAAGGCAATATAAAAATGTAAACTGTATTCAAATTCACGTTAGAATAATATTAGTTAGTAATAGTTAATTGACTAACTAAAGTTAGTCAACTATTTGTACATCTTGGAAGATCTGCAACATTTATTTAGATTAAGAAATACCTCCATGTTTAACAGCCGTTCTTCTATGGGTCTGCAGATGGGCCACAATATGGCCATAGTCCCCCACCTTGCTGCAGAATGTGCACTTGTATGTATTAGGGCCTTCACAAAGGGGTGTTAGAGGGGCATCCCCCTTGTAAACAGTTGGGTGAATCTGGAAGAAAATAAGGAATTGTTTACTATTCAAACTGTTTTTATTTGCACTTTCAACAGTAACCATTCATATCACCAGTGGCGGCCGGCCCATAGGGGCGCTAGGGGCGCCGCACCACCTCTTCCCACATACAAAATGTTTTTAAAAAAAAAGATATATATATATATTTCAAAAATATATTTATTTTTAATTTTTAATGAACAAGGTAAATATCATACAATTGGTATCAGTAAAATGTATAATCTACAATAAAATCTTGTTTAAAATTGTGTTACGATGTCTAAAGTTACTGATAAGTCACATGTTTCCTGCCTGGCCTTGCCCTTGGCATTAGTTTATCATTACGGGGCGCTGCCCCCGAGCCAAACAGCAGCAACCAGCACGTTGCAAAAGTCTCAATAGTAAACTGTGCCGGCGAAACATAATTTCAGCCAATCAGCGCCGTCAAATATTTTCGTCACGAGAGCGCTCAAGTTGGCGCCCACGTTGCTTACGTGCGTTGACGTGAGTTTTTTTTTAGACTCGTGAGGAACTGGGGTAGTATCTATAGTAACGCAGTGTAGGCGGAGCCGTGACGTCATCTTCAGTGAGCTCCCCAGAAAAACAACACAGCCGTTAGCTCTTAGCACTCAGCGCCAGTGTTGGGTGTAACGCGTTACAAAAGTAACGCAGTTACAGTAATATATTACTTTTTGCTGTAACGAAGTAATGTAACGCATTACTAATGAAATGTGGGTAATATATTACCCGTTACAATGCTTAGTAACGCAGTTACAACACATTTTAACCCGAAATTAAATGGTGTTTTGTTTTTTAAGAATGTACTAACATAGCGAGACATTCCGACACCGGACAAATTGTGCGGGTAGATTAGTAAACCTGGTGTTTACCCTTCAGGCTTTGCATCGGGATCTTCGGGGAAGTTGAACGTTATGCAACCATTCAAAAAGAGAACGTAGCGAAAAATACAAACAACAAATTGTGTCAGGTGCGCGTGACCTGCTCCGCTGTGCGTGCATCATTTCAAAAGTGCTTCCACAGCAGTGACACACATCTGATGTGTGGATAATCATTTTTACGAAAATGGTTAAAGCAACCATCACTAAACGCCAGCAACACTGCATCTACTGCAGACAGTAGCAACAGGTCAGATGCGGACATCACGTTACCCTCCGTTGTGGACACTAGCTTACTCCCGCCTGACTCGCCGGCTCCGGAGCAGCAGTCTTCGTCGCCCGAAACTACGCCGCCCCTCTGCGGCCCGCAGGTGCCAGGTATATCTAAACAACTACCCGCCTGTACAGTGGGGTAAGGCGGTCATTTTGCAGCTTGTGGTATAAAAATAGACAATGGCTAGAATATTCATGTGAAAATAGTACCATATTCTGACATGCCTGTAGAAATGTTGGGTCAAAAATAATGCATACAAAGCACAGATGCCTTCACCACGAATGGCTACAAAAAGATCTCATATCCCAAGCTTATTATCAACGAGCTGATGTTGCAGCTGAAATGTTCTCCAGGTCACAAAGTCAACCTCACATGATGATGTGATACCAGTTTTCAAGCACAGTAAATATTCTCTTCCCAGCGTATATGATGGGACCAAGGTGATGATGTAGTAGGCTACATGGTTTTAATAATACTTTTTCCTTTCAATGTTTGCCATTTCAAACCATGAGCATGGTTTAAATAATATTTGCCTTGATTTACAATATGTTAACCTTCATTATAGTCCTTGACAGCAGTCTGTACTGCTGTATTAACAACGTGTCACATGTTAAGAATTTACAATCAGAATCGAGTATTCAACTAAGCCCTGTAATACAAGTTGTTAGTAGCCTTAAGGGCCTACACAGTTGTTATGCTATACCACATTGCCCTTCACTGGATGCATAATGAGCTGCACTAAACTACATTTTAGCATTTAAAATACCTAGCTATTCTTTCGGTTATTTTGGTGAAAGTAACTAAAAAGTAACTAAAGTAGTGTAACTCATTACATTTCAGAGACAGTAATATTGTAATGTAACTTATTACTTTCAAAAGAGAGTAATAAGTAATATGTAATATATTACATTTCGGAAGTAACTTGCCCAACACTGCTCAGCGCTCACAGCTCTTCATATCTGTTCAGAAACTAGACAAAAGTTAAACAAGTACAAACCACATACTGTCTGTGTCATGGCCGTTGTTGTGAGTGTGGACGGTCGGAGCATTTACAACGTTAGCTTAGCCAAATCTCCATTAGAAAACACGCATTTTAAAAGGTTTTTCGCCTGCCGTCTGTCTGCAGACTTGTCAAAGCATTAATTCATGGTTTTTACTATCCGGTATCAGTATGTTGTTACTTCGGCATTATTTTGAAACGTGTATTACAATTAAATCACGGTAAAATATGTTCATCTTGTTGTAGTTGTAGCCCCCTTGACAGCGATTCTCTCTCTAGTTTAGACTGCGGTCAAGCCAGCCAGCCTCACGTGATATTGCGGTGCGCGAATATCCTATGCATTACGGTGGAATAAAAAAAAAATCCTCCCTCTGTGTTTAAATGAGAATAAAACAAAAACTTTCCAGTATCAAAGAATCATTTCACTTCAGGGTGATAGCAGGACATCCCATCTAGTCACTCAGAAAAAATCAGGACATTCTGATGTACATTTTCAAAATAAAGGACCTTTGGGGACAGGGATGATAGCTCATATATGAGACTTCAAAGGTATTTTATTTTGAAACTGTACATCAGAATGTCCTGATTTTTTTTTGAGTGACGACATGGGGTTTCCTGCTATCACCCTGGAGTGAGATGGATCTATGATACTGGACAGTTTTTGTTTTATTCTCATCTAAAAACAGGGATGATAGCTCATACAATAGAGATTTAAAAGGTCTTTTATTTTGAAACTCTACATCAGAATGTCCTGATTTTTTCTGAGTGACTAGATGGGGTGTCCTGCCATCACCCTGGAGTGAGATGGATCTATGATACTGGACAGTTTTTGTTTTATTCTCATCTAAAAACAGGGATGATAGCTCATACAATAGAGATTTCAAAGGTCTTTTATTTTGAAACTCTACATCAGAATGTCCTGATTTTTTCTGAGTGACTAGATGGGATGTCCTGCTATCACCCTGAAGTGAAATGAGTCTTTGATACTGGACAGTTTTTGTTTTATTCTCATCTAAACACAGACGGATGATTTTTTTTTACTCTACCGTAATGCATAGGATATTCGCGCACCGCAATATCACGTGAGGGCTGACTTGACTAGGTTTTCCCGAGGCTGGCTTGACCGCAGTTAGTTTAGCATACTCAGCCCGACTCAGCCTGGTTGTTCCTGGCCCTAGAACCACGATTTTATGGGGCCATTACATCACCAGAAGTCCCAATTTAAGGGGTCATTTCTCCCAAAAAAAAAATTGTTTACTAACTATATCAACAGCCTCACCAAAAATATTTTCCACCAGCCGCCACTGCATATCACATAAATGACAGGAAAGTTTTTGAATGAGCTTTGATATTTATATTTCAATTGGATTGTTTATTAGTTTATGCAGCTCAAGGGGTCACATAATTTGTATAATATAACTAGTGTTTTTGCTTATCGATATTAGGTAGTTTTGATTATGTTACATTCTTTAACCTGTCTTTAATAGTGTTAGGTGAGCTATTAAGCATGTGTTAGATGACCAGTGACTCTTCTCTAATCATATTACTTTACCACATTTCTGATGATGCCATAACTAATGTTACATAATTATAGAAGACAAATCCGAAGTGTTATTTTTACATATTGATTAGCAGCCGACATTTACTGAAAGAATGCGTCCGTCTCTCCTCTGGTTCATTACAACCAGTAGTTACAAACTGTTACAGTTACAACCTTAATCAGTACCACACATCTTATTACTCAATTCAACCAACCAAGCTAGCCATGTTGTCTATCCGAATCCATACCATATTATTTGATTAGGTTACAGTATGTAGGGCAGGCCTACTTATATTTCCAAGATAATACAACAGTACACAACAGTACACTAGCATCATGCTAAGTGCTGGTTTGCATCACAGCATACGCTAACCTTAGGTCAAGATGATCAGCTTTGGTAACACAAATCAGTATTGTTACCGAGCCTGATAATCTATTGACCTATCTAAGCTTAACGTTATTACAACAGTAGAGTAGGCCCCGTTGCAAATGGGACTATAGGCCACGTGTTTATAGCATCATGCTAAGTTAGCATTTAATACAACAAACATTTTTACCACATACAACTATTATTTACTTTATTAACGCTTAACGAGGTTGGACAGTCGATGTTGTACTTTGATAACGAGACAATCGTGTGTTAAGAAAAATGACATTACAATAAATATAAACATGCATCTCTGGAAAATACTATTACCGCTGTTTCAAAGTGTTGTTCGGCCATCTTGAAAGAACTAATTACTTCTTCTGCGAGGATTTGTAAAAGCAGCTGGAATCCCTTAAATTGCATTACTGCCACCTACAGTATGTATTTCTGCATGTATTCGAGTGTGCATCCAGACTCGGTGAGGACACTATCGATACTGACTCAGCAATCACTGTAAGTTATATTCTTGTTTAAATAGACTTCTCTGTTTCATTTATTCTACTCTGTATAATTGTTCTGTAGTTATTGTAGCTAAAACGGCGATTTCTGAGAGATTTTAAAATCTCAGATCTGCTCAAGTCCAGCAGCTGTAACTCAGGTCTCAGTGAGTCACGCCCCTCAAGTGTGCATTCCAAGAGGTAGGAAGACTCTGCTGATTGCGTGAAGTGCAAAACGCTTCCCAGCCGAAAAACATTTTAAATAGCGCATTTCAAATCAGAATAACTGAGTGTGCATCCAGACTCGGTGAGGACACTATCGATACTGACTCAGCAATCACTGTAAGTTATATTCTTGTTTAAATAGACTTCTCTGTTTCATTTATTCTACTCTGTATAATTGTTCTGTAGTTATTGTAGCTAAAACGGCGATTTCTGAGAGATTTTAAAATCTCAGATCTGCTCAAGTCCAGCAGCTGTAACTCAGGTCTCAGTGAGTCACGCCCCTCAAGTGTGCATTCCAAGAGGTAGGAAGACTCTGCTGATTGCGTGAAGTGCAAAACGCTTCCCAGCCGAAAAACATTTTAAATAGCGCATTTCAAATCAGAATAACTGAGTGTGCATCCAGACTCGGTGAGGACACTATCGATACTGACTCAGCAATCACTGTAAGTTATATTCTTGTTTAAATAGACTTCTCTGTTTCATTTATTCTACTCTGTATAATTGTTCTGTAGTTATTGTAGCTAAAACGGCGATTTCTGAGAGATTTTAAAATCTCAGATCTGCTCAAGTCCAGCAGCTGTAACTCAGGTCTCAGTGAGTCACGCCCCTCAAGTGTGCATTCCAAGAGGTAGGAAGACTCTGCTGTCGCCCATCAGCAGAAAATAGTTAACTAATTACAGCGGCGTGCCCCCAAAGCTGTGAGAACTGAGCAATCAGGTATCCATCTTAGGTTGCGTTTTCCTGGAGCGTCAGCGTCAGCCAGACGAAGACTGACAAAGACATTAAGAGTCCTGTGGGAGTAAGACTGACAAAGACATTAAGAGTCCTGTGGGAGTCACGTGGGAGGCAAAGAGGAGGCAAATCCTACTCTGATTGCGCCAAGTATCGCTGGTGTTATTTAGTTTTATTCAATTCTCTTGGGTTCTCTAGCCCCTCATGCTATAATCATGTGTATTTTCTGCATTCCTGTTCATGTGTCTTCTCGCAATTATCACTGGCCCCGTGTTTCTCCTAATCGATTTCACCGGCCTGCTCTCGTCTATCCCACATGCTCCACTGAGATCCAACATCTCGTTTCAGGGGGCCTGTGGAACTGCCAGTCAGCTGTCCCTAAGGCTGACTTCATCTCTGGCTACGCTTCCCTGCAGTCTCTGGATTTCCTTGCTCTCACGGAGACCTGGATCACTCCATCCAACACATCCACCCCAGCAGCTCTCTCCACAGCATATTCCTTCTCCCATACACCCAGACCCTCTGGCAGAGGAGGTGGCACTGGTCTCCTGCTCTCTCCCAAATGGAGCTTTTCCCTCTTCAAGCTACCTAATTTCACTCCTTCTACCTTTGAATTCCATGCCGTCACAGTAACCCATCCTATACAATTAACCATTGTTGTTCTCTACCGTCCACCAGGCGCCTTGGGGGACTTCTTGGAGGAATTAGATAATCTCCTCTCACACATCCCTGAAACTGGCCCTCCCGCTGTACTTCTCGGAGATTTCAACCTCCAGACAGGGAAGATATCTGAACTAACATCTCTGTTAACCACCTTTGCTTTCTCACTGTCTCCATCCCCACCAACCCATAAAGCTGGCAATGTCCTTGATCTCATATTCTCAAGGAACTGCTCTACTTCTAACCTCTCTGTAAACCCGCTCCACACATCCGATCACTTCTTCATTTCATTCTCTCTACCCCTTTCCAAACATAACAACCTAATCTCTTCTAACTCTGCTCCTGTCCGCCGTAACCTCCGTTCCCTCTCCCCCTCTACCTTTGCCTCATCGGTGCTCTCAGCCCTCCCTTCCTCTGACTCGTTCCAACTCCTGCCTCCAAACGCTGCTGCAAAAACTCTCCTCTCTACTCTCTCATCCTCTCTGGACTCTCTCTGTCCTCTCACATCGCGGCCGGCTCGTCAGTCCCCTCCTGCTCCCTGGCTAAATGACGCACTGCGTGCTAATAGAACCATCCTTCGGGCAGCAGAGCGGAAATGGTGGAAATCCAAACACCATGACGACCTCCTAACCTATCAGGCTCTCCTCTCCTCTTTCTCTGCTTCCATCTCTCAGGCAAAAAGCACTTTCTTTCAAGATAAGATCCAATCTTCCTATTCCAATCCCAAAAAACTATTTTCTATCTTCTCCACCCTCTTGGACCCTCCCAAAGCACCTCCCCCCTCCTCCCTTCTGTCAAGCGACTTTGTTAACCACTTTGAAAAAAAGGTTGATGATATTCGCTCTTCCTTTTCTGACTCACCTTTACTCACCGCTGGGTCACCAGACCCTCCCTTCACCCACACACTGACCTCCTTCTCCCCTCTCTCTCCAAGTGAGGTTCTTACCCTCGTTACCTCTGCCCGTCCTACCACCTGTTCTCTGGACCCTATCCCCTCAAACCTCCTTCAGACTATCGCTCCTGATATTCTACCATTTCTCACCCATTTCATCAACACTTCTCTAACTTCTGGTCACTTTCCAAACAGTCTCAAGGAGGCAAGAGTAAACCCTCTCCTTAAGAAACCCACTCTCAATCCGTCTGATGTTATTAACTACAGGCCCGTCTCTCTCCTCCCGTTCCTGTCTAAAACACTTGAACGCGCTGTCTTTAAACAACTCTCCTGTTATCTCCATCAGAACAACCTTCTGGATCCGCACCAGTCTGGTTTCAAGGCAGGTCACTCAACAGAAACTGCTCTCCTTGCTGTCTCTGATGAACTGCACACTGCTAAAGCAGCCTCCCTCTCCTCTGTCATCATCCTTCTGGACCTGTCTGCTGCATTCGACACAGTGAACCATCGGATCCTCCTTCGCACTCTCCAAGAACTTGGAGTTTCAGGCACTGCACTTTCCCTCCTCACCTCATACCTCAACGACCGCACCTACAGGGTTACTTGGAGAGGGTCCGAGTCCGACCCTTGTCAATTAACTACAGGGGTCCCTCAGGGCTCGGTTCTTGGTCCCCTCCTCTTCTCCCTGTACACAAACTCGCTCGGGTCTGTCATTAGCCCGCATGGTTTTTCATACCACTGCTACGCTGACGACACCCAACTAATTCTGTCCTTTCCCCGCTCAGAGACCCAGGTCGTCGCACGCATCTCTGCTTGCCTAGCAGACATCTCTCGGTGGATGTCTGCTCATCACCTCAAGCTCAACCTTGACAAGACTGAACTGCTCTTCCTTCCGGGAAAAGATTGTCCCACTCTTGACCTAACAATCAACATCGGCACCTCTGTTGTTTCCCCGACTCAGACTGCAAGGAATCTGGGTGTGGTCCTAGATAACAAATTGTCCTTCACTGCAAACATCGCTGCTACAACCCGCTGCTGCAGATACACGCTTTACAACATCAGGAGGATACGTCCCCAGCTGACCCAGACATCAGCGCAGATTCTGGTCCAGGCTCTCGTCATCTCACGCCTAGACTACTGCAACTCCCTCCTGGCTGGTCTACCTGCATGTGCCATCCGACCTCTGCAGCTCATTCAGAATGCAGCGGCTCGTCTGGTCTTCAACCTTCCCAAATTCTCCCACACCACACCGCTCCTCCGCTCCCTTCACTGGCTTCCAGTAACTGCTAGAATCCACTTCAAGACACTGGTACTTGCGTACCATGCTGTGAATGGATCTGGCCCTTCCTACATCCAGGACATGGTTAAACCGTACACCCCAGCACGTGCACTCCGCTCTGCATCAGCCAAACAGCTCGCTGCACCCGCACTGCGAGGGGGACCCAAGTTCCCGTCAGCAAAAACACGTGGGTTTGCTATCCTGGCTCCAAAATGGTGGAATGAGCTCCCCATTGAAATCAGGACAGCAGATAGCTTACACATCTTCCGACGCAAACTGAAAACTCATCTCTTTAGACTCCACTTCGAGCGATAGAATTACTAACAAAGCACTTATATACTAATAAAGGGCTGGCTTTCTAAATGCCAGTTGAGTAGCACTTGAAATGTTTGGCTCTATGAAACCTGATGTACTTATATGATTCTGTTTTCTTAAAGGTTGTATCTTCCTGGTCGAATGCACTTATTGTAAGTCGCTTTGGATAAAAGCGTCAGCTAAATGCAATGTAATGTAATGTAATGTAATGCTGAGTGTCATTATTCATAGGATCCTCCCCTTATAGGAAACGCCCCCTATAGGAAACGCCCCCTATAGGATCCGCCCCCTGCCTGCGGTCTGCATCCAGACCCATCTCGTCAAGGGGGCTACAACTACAACAAGATGAACATATTTTACCGTGATTTAATTGTAATACACGTTTCAAAATGATGCCGAGGTAACAACATACTGATACCGGTTAGTAAAAACCATGAATTAATGCTTTGACAAGTCTGCAGACAGACGGCAGGCGAAAAACCTTTTAAAATGCGTGTTTAACAGACATAAATAAACCAGCAACTGTATTCGCCATGACACAGGCAGTCTGTGGTTTGTACTTGTTTAACTTTTGTCTAGTTTCCGAACAGATATGAAGAGCTGTGAGCTCTGAGTGCTAAGAGATAACGGCTGTGTTGTTTTTCTGGGGCGCTCATTGAAGATGACGTCACGGCTCCGCCTAAACTGCGTTACTATAGATCCTACCCCAGTTCCTAAACTGTAATGTGAGCGCAGCATTAAAGTGAGCCGGGCCTAATAAGGCCAAACCAAACCGAGCGAGGCCGAGCGAGGCCTGCAGTGTAAATGCGCCATAATTAGCCTATGTGTGAACATAGAGAGCTGTAGCCTACGCTGTCACAGCGTGTGTAACACTACTGCACCGCACCCTGTGTGAAATGAAAATAATAAGTTTATTTCCTGCAGGATACAGTGCAGGAAGAAATGTCTCAAACAGCATACAGAATATCTAACAGAGCTTAAATCCTGTTTCACATTGATGTGCAGGTTATATTACCTCTACTCTTATGTGTCTTGTTGTAATATAAAGCTTCAGCGATTAGTTGATTCATAAACTATTACCACAATTTATTTTGATAATCAATAAAATGTGAAACATTTGTAATGCAAAAATGGCAATTATATGCAGCCTCTCAAGATGTCCGGCTTTTCTCTGTTGTATATCATATTAAAGTGAATGTGTTTTGGTTTTGGACTGACAAAACAAGACATTTTACAATTCGACCTTGGACATTTTTCACAATTTTAGGACATTTAATTGACCAAACACTTATTCAACAGTTCATTCTGTGTCCCAGAGAGGTCAGAATACATCTACAAATCCTACAAAATGAAATGTCAGCTTCACATTTTTGAATTAAGATTCAGAAGTGGAAGCCAACAAAACATTAGTTGAGAGACTGTTTAATTGGATAGGTGTGGCAGGAGGGAAATATGTCACCTTCAAACCAATCATTGCAGGATGATGTCACCAATAAAGATTCACTTCCAGGAAGTTTCCCAGGAGTTTTCAATTCACGTCACCCAATCAGGAGACTTCACTGTTTGATTCTGAATCAACACAGACATGAATGGAAGCCAGTGGCTGCTTGTAAGGTGAGAACAATCACATCTCACAAATATAATGTGTTGTAGCGTGATGCAGCAAAATGTTAAGCACATGCAATGTGTAGTTAATAGGCAAATCATGCAAATTCACCTGTTATTTTAATTACTAAAGTTGCATGTTTACAATCCTCCCTTATGTTAATTTTAGAAACTAACAGTTTAATTCCTATTGTTGGGTGGAAAAAGAGCGCGGGGCAGCCAGCAGGCACTTAGCTTGTAAACAACAAAAATGAGTTTCAACTGTAATTCAACAAATTAACAATCTGCCTTTCTCCAGAGGGAACATAACAAAGCTTTTGTTGCAATAACCATGACAGACCCACTTTAAACATCTGGGAGTTTATCAGTGTCCCTGCAGTCAGAGTACAGCTCCTCTCAGTCTCTGCACTGTGTGTTACTGTATGTCTGGGACTTAGTCACTCTGTATTCCCCAGGCACAGTGCTTCTGCCTGCAAGTTAGTCTAACACACACACACACACACACACACACACACACACACACACACACACACACACACACACACACACACACACACACACACACACACATACTTCCTGTCAGCGCTTCCTGTCTGTTCTCTATTTATTTGCTGATGCAGGAAGGGGGATTCCTGAAAAACAGTCTTGACATACTTCAGTTTTTTGCCCGCACATGCTTCTCCTCTGCAGATATATCATTGCTGGGTCTCACCAGTGTGCAAAGAGCTTCTTCTTATTGTTAAGTGTTTCAGATTCCTGCACTTTGCCGGCAGCACATGTCCAGCCTCTGAATCAAACTGTTGTATCCATACAGCGATATGTTGGGCAACTCATCAGCTCAGAAAAAGAACAAGGGAGCATTTAGCTACATGTACTGTTATTAACATCTGTAGGGTGAAGAATTATGGTTGATATTATTGGATGATTAAAATGCATAAGAATGCCTTATTTTCTTATTTCTAACATACTACAAAAAAATTGAAAGGCATATCCGATATAAAATGCTTTGAATGTATTATGTGTGTTAATGGATGTATAAAGTAGGTCTTTTTTAATGAGTTGACCGGCTCCACAGGGAGCTGTTACAGCCGGGCTGGATGTCTGCTCCTTGCCCCTGCCATCCTCCCTCACACACCCCCTGGGAAAGCTCTGACCTGTGGGCTGAGGATAAAGAAGTTGCTGGAAGATTTACCATGTCCAATTCCAGGCCAGTTTCTGATCCAGAACCTTTTCATTAAGTTTGTACTTTTTTATCTGGATGTAAAAAGTGCTTTATTCTTTCAAACAAGAGTTAAAGCCCTGGTAAAACCACCAACATCGGCAACATTGGCCTTCAATAGTTTAAGATGTCCCACCCTTATCAGTGAGGCACTGCTTCATCCTCTTTTTTTACATTGACAGCTTACGCTAAATAAAACCATGCACATGTATTTGGCATGATTTCCTTGCTGACTTCAGGTTCATATCAGTATGTAGTGTCTCCACTGTTACATGTCTCCATGCTTTAATGTTCAAAAAGCTCTTTATTTTTCTCATACTGCCTGTGCTGCAGCACCTCTTTTCACCCTCTGTCTGAAACCAGAGCCCAGTCTACTCTGATTGGTTAGCTCAGGGGTCTGCAACCTTTTTGACCAAAAGAGCCATTTTGCTCCTTTTTCCAAAGAAAACATTGTCTGGAGCCACAAAACATATTTCATAGCTTGGTAGCTAATAAAGTTGTATTTATTGTTATATATGACATTGCATTTATTAGGCTATTTATTACGTTATATAAAACTGTTAACCTCTAATAAGAAACAAAGAACTCCTATAAGGAGAATTACAAATAATACACAGGCCTACTTTAAAATAAATTAAACACAGCACTTGGGGAGTCCTCTGTCTATTTGAAGGAAACAAATATATAATTAAAATGTGCCAACTTTGAAATAAATAAAACATATAGCTGCACCCTAAAAAGAGTTAAAGGTAGGGTAGGTAAGAATGGAGAAAGCAGCTCGAGTGCGCTAGAATTTGAAAATACACAACCGGGAAAAATCTGTCTCTTCCTTCAGACTTCCTTACAGACCCCTCCTCCAACACACACGAACGTGCACATGACCAATGAGGGCACGAGATAAGTTTGTGCACAGATGGAAGGCTGACAGGCAGGTAGGCCATCCAGTTATTTTACCTGGGCCGGCTCAGATGATTGGTCGTGCTTTTTACAGCGCAATGGCTTCCAGAGATTAATTTGTGTATGTATTTATTGTCAAAGCATTTAATATATTCATTGGTATCAGGATATAACAAAAAGTGTTTTCTGAAATAAATTACATACCCCATTGAATTATGACTGAAGATCCTCAGCTGTCTTCCTCTCCCGTGTTGTTCCTCGATACGTAAAGGCTGCAGCACCTTTGACAACTTCTCTCTACATATCAAACATACCGGTAAACCAGCATTGTTTGCTGTGAAAGCATAACTCTGTCGACGCAGAATTAAATCCTGTGTTCCTCCGGTACTTTTCTTTGATTTATCCATAGTTCGCTCATGGAGCCGGGGGTCAGGTTATTCACCAGCAGGAAAAGGTGCTGGCGCGGGACCGTAGCAGGATGTGACGCATATTTTAGTTGACCTAATTAAAACCGTTTTGTTTTTTATTTATGTGTCACAGTATCACCTCAAAATACAAGATATGAAACGATTTCAACCATGCAACAAAATATAGATAGTCCTACAAATACTTTTATTTTATTTCCTTCTTATTTTTGTCTAAGCTCAAGGGAGCCAGAGCAGAGGGCTTAAAGGGCCGCATGTGGCTCGAGGGCCGCGGGTTGCCGACCCCTGGGTTAGCTGGCCAGCTCTGTTGTGATTTGTCGACTGCTGAGAGATGTCTCGCCCCTTAGAAACGCAGGTGTTACATAGAGATGTCACTATGTAGCGCAGTGGTTCTCAAACTCTTTCTGTCAGGCCCCCCCTTTGGAGAAAAAAAAAAAATCGGGCCCCCCGAACACAAGTCAGGCTCAGTGGTGGCGCCAGAGATTTATTTTGGGGGTGGTGCGGGGTAGCTTGACGTTTCATAGAGGGTGCTCAAACATTTAGGGTTTCCCATTAATGTACCGGGCACTACAGTGGAATTTTCTACTTCAACAATCCCCACGCAAATACACAATGTACCCAAGACTGTTACAATGAAGGCTGGATAATCAGCTCACGGCATATACAGTTGCAAGAAAAAGTATGTGAACCCTTTGGAATTACCTAGATTTTGGCATAAGTTGGTCATAAAATGGAGGAAGCCACTGCTGTCCAGAAAAAACATTGCTGCACGTTTGAAGTTTGCAAAAGAGCACCTGGATGTTCCACAGCACTACTGGCAAAATATTCTGTGGACAGATGAAACCAAAGTTGAGTTATTTGGAAGGAACACACAACGCTATGTGTGGAGAAAAAAAGGCACAGCACACCAACATCAAAACCTCATCCCAACTGTGAAGTATGGTGGAGGGAGCATCATGGTTTGGGGCTGCTTTGCTGCCTCAGGACCTGGACAGATTGCCATCATCGATGGAAAAATGAATTCCCAAGTTTATCAAGACATTAGTATCCTAAGATACTACTATTACTATTATTATGAAGGGCAGACCATCTATTTGTATTTATTTCGTTTTTTTTAGAAAGGGGCAGGTCACATAAGATTTTATTCTTCTCCCTGCTCCTTTTCGCTCAATGGTAGAGTCATGTTTTGTGGCAGTTATTGTATATTTGGTTTTGCGTACCATTAGCGGGTCAAATAAAAATGAAATGAAATTTTGCTGGACAACTTAAGGCCATCTGTCCACCAATTGAAGCTCAACAGAAGATGGGTGATGCAACAGGACAACGACCCAAAGCACAGAAGTAAATCAACAACAGAATGGCTTCGACAGAAGAAAATACTCCTTCTGGAGTGGCCCAGTCAGAGTCCTGACCTCAACCCAATTGAGATGCTGTGGCATGACCTCAAGAGAGCGATTCACACCAGACATCCCAAGAATATTGCTGAACTGAAACTGTTTTGTAAAGAGGAATGGTCCAAAATTCCTCCTGACCGTTGTGCAGGTCTGATATGCAACTATAGGAAACGTTTGGTTGAGGTTATTGCTGCCAAAGGAGGGTTAACCAGTTATTAAATTAATGTTTACATGGTGTGTTCAATAAAACATAAAAACATAATTGTTTGTGTGGTTTTAGCTTAAGCAAACTGTGTTTGTTTATTGTTGTGACTTAGATGAAGATCAGAACACATTTTATGGCCAATTTATGCAGAAATCCAGGTAGTTCCAAAGGGTTCACATACTTTTTCTTGCAACTGTAGGTGTAAGCAGGGGTAAAGTGCTATTTTTATAGGTGGTGTGTGGACCTCACATCCTCTAGGGGGTCCGGGGGCAAGCTCCCCCGGGAAGATTTATTTTTAAATATTGAAGTTAAATGCATCAATCTGGTGCACTTTGAGAGCAAACTGAAGAGATCTATGGATACCTCTCTCAACACCCATATGAAACAGAACTGTAAACAGATTTACTTTTTCTTTATGGATATTTTACAAATCACCCTTTTAAACTTTATTCTTGTTTTACTACCATATAGTATTTCATACCTGTTTTTCATTTATTCTCTTATTTTTTTATAACTATAATGATCATATAAACGTGTGCCTCGGAAATAATTGTTTACATTAATGGTCACCAAAACATTTGAGACCCACTGAGATAACACTGAGAGAGTCCTTTAGCTCACTGAGTCCGTTAGCATAGCTCGCTAGCAACAGAAGCTAACAACAACGATCTCCGGTACCGGTGCGCTCTCTCTCTCGCTCGCGCACACAAAATGGCTCGTTTCACACACACAGAGCTGAGCTTTAATGAAACACAGAGACCCAGACGTAATAGTTCTGCATCATATTATTTTCGAATCAATAATTTTTCAAATAATGTTTTTTTTTTTTTTTTTTTTTTTTTTGTAACAATTTTTCCTCCTGGTCTCTCGCGCCCCCCCTGGCATGCCTCGGCACCCCCCACTTTGAGAACCACTGATGTAGCGGAAGTAAACAAAGGACCATTTACATCCACAAAAAAAGAAATAACACACTACAGGAAATGGAAGCTGCAAAAAGCTCATGTGCTTGCTTTTTTATTTAATAAGCAAGTCTCATTTCTTTTTATCTGCCCTGTACCTTAGCTGCTGTTACGCTGTCATTTACCGCAGTGGGACGAATAAAGCTTTTCTGATTCTGACTCTGTATTGGTGCAAGTCTAACACCCCTCAGGCCATGTGTTGCTCTCCTTGCTCAAAAGATGTTCTGTAGCCCTCAGCATTACACTGTAGGCTTTCTATCCCCTGAAGAAATCCACACACACGCACGCACGCACACTTCTTTGCTCATTCTAAGAGTTTTTAGAACACTTTTCAATAATTCTCTTCTCTAACAAGTGTATATGATTTGTACTAAATACATTGACCTTTGACCTTACTTTAAAATGTGTTTTGATTTAATTCACTACTCCCATTGATAATACAAAGCATTTTAGGGAAAGTTTTCCTCCAACAATGTACTGTTTAAATTCCTCCAGTGTAATTATTTTTCTGCTTTCCTCAACATAAAATGATATGCATGAGTTGGTCAGCATGATCTGAATTCCTCTGTAGGGGGGTGTTATTATTAGCTTTGTGCTGATTAAAAACGATACACAGGGATATACTGCAGTTGACTTGATGCTTATCACGTCGGATGTAAGATGTGAAGTGACTGGAGAGCACAATCGCATCTCAACCCAGAAATCCATCTTCTCCTCTCCCTGCTGTTTCCAGGGAAACGGCAGAGATGCACAATGTATCAAAGAGAGAAATATGACGTGACGAGACAGAGAAACAAGCGGAGGAGGGGGAGTGAAAAAAAGATTGAGAAGGAATATTCCTGTCAGAGACATCAAACGTCCAAAAATAGCAACCTGTATGTGAAATATAGACTGTGTCCTTCCTCCTCCTCTTCCTCCGTGAGTTCTTATTCATCAAACAGAGACTCCATTACAAAGTAAATGGGTCTGAAACGGAATAAAAGACAGGGATGACAGGCCATACATCAACCTCTGCTCATTCCTCTGCTTTCTCTGTCTATAAAGCTATGACATCACATTCAGCAATGCACGAAAGGAGAGCTCAATGATGTCCTGGTTACTAATAGCCGAGCTCTGTTTCCTCTGACAGGTGACACATTAAGGGGAATCCTTAAAATAGATGTGTAGAAACATAAAAAAATTAGTGTTTTCAATGTATGCAGAATCATTTATTCATACATCATTTAACAAGCAATTCATCCTTTAGGCAGAGTTTAAGAAACGATGACAATGTGCATTAAGCTGAGACTAATGGAGACTTTATGTCGTTTAACTGTGTACATTTATTTTGTTTTGCTTTGGAGTGCATCGTTGACCATAAAGCGAATGAATCTGAACACAGATGCTGCATGTGGAGTTGATCAGGGGAAATGAACTTAGTGTTATTCAAAGGAACATCATGTTGGAATGAAATAGTGTTTAAAGGGCCCTATTATGCGCTTTTTTTACATCCATATTCATACGTTGTGCCCCTACTGTGAAATACTTTCTGTTATGTATCATCTTTGTTTTTGTGGTGTATCTTTTGGTTCTTTGGTGCATGCTCTCTCCCGCCTTCCTTCTGTGTTTCTCCTTCTTTGCAGGCAGGGGGCAGGGGGCTGCAGATGAGGCTCACCTGTCCCCAATCACCTGGTCAACCTGCTCCATACAATCCTCTGCCCTCTCTCCACTACTCTGAGGTGGTTCCATGCAGTTGGATGAACCAGAGTGCCTCTCTGCAACGTAGAGCCTTGTGTTTCTGATCTCCTGTTTTTTCTGCCATCTCCAGTGTTTTTTCCATGGAAAATTATCTCGGTTCAATATGTCTGCTAACCCGCTAGCTTCCTGCCATCACTGCCTGCCTTTTTTTGTTAGCATTTCTCATTAAAAACCTTGAAATCCTTACCTGAATCTGCCTCTGTTTTGGTGTCCTTTAAATACCAGAGTGTCACATTGTTATGCTTTAATGAGGCTCTGATTGGTTAGCTGGCTGGCTCTGTTGTGATTTATCAACCGCTTGGAGATGTCCCCCGCCCCCCCTAGCATATCACGTTCAATGTGTTGGAGGGCTTGCCAAACGAAGTGCTATTGCATGCATCTTACTTAGTGATGTCACTTTGTTACAAAACAAAGGAGTCCAATGGAGCCATTTCAGGCGGGGGGTGGGGGGGAGTGTGGGAGAGAAACTCCCTCTAGAGTAAACAAAGAGATTCTAGCTAACGTTTTGAAATCTTTACACAAAGCACAATACAGGAAAGGGAAAACCCCAACAAGCGTAATGGGGCCTCTTAAAGATGGATAGTGCAGGCATAATTAAATGTTAGCTCAAAAGGATCCGTATTAGAATAATGTGTGTTTTTTATGCCATTTTTGTCATTTTGGTTAAGAAAAATCACTTGTATAATATTTAGTATTATATTTTGGTTCACACTAGAAATATTTTATATTTAATATTTCACGATTTATAATTTTAGACATTTCTTTTACATTTTGAAAAAAAACGTTTTGAACACATTGTCCCAAAGATCTCCGCTATTCTGAGACCCTCACAGTATTCCAGTCCCTTTTCAAAACTCATCTCTTCTCCTCTTGTCTACTCATAGCCCCCCCCCCCCCCCCCCCCCCCCCCCCCCCCATCAATCCATGCCGGTTGATCAAGTTTGATAGTCCTATACCCCCCACCCTAACCTTCCCTTATGTTGTAAAGCGATTTTGAGTCCTTGAAAAGCCCTATACAAATATAATGTATTATTATTATTATACTGACAGGTATCAGATATTGCTGTGTTAAATAATCTTCCTGAGAGGTGTCACTTGTGATGTAGTCTGTGTGGTCTACAGTGAATATATTCCTGACAGCAACAGGTGATAAGAATCAAAAGTTCCCATAGGATCCCATAGGAAATGCATGCGGGTCATTTTTGACCCACTTATGGAAGCTTGGGGTAGTAATACAAAAACTACAATTTCTTAAACTGTATGATATCCAAAACATATTTTTTGAGGAATAGCTGGAATATGAAATGATAAAAAAAATGTAATTACAAAGATACTCTATAAGAAAACCACCTCACCGGGTCCAAAAAGACCCACTGCATCTAAAGGTTAACTTTCTCCATCTTTCAAAAGCATCTTTAATTGTAATCAATGTTGCATCACTTCTCTGGTCATGGAGCTTTTGAGAAAGATGCTTACATGTGTAAATCAAGAACTGGCAGCCTGTTTAGGTTATTTGCCCGATAAGAGATTTTGGGTAATAGATGGGTGAGAAAGCCAAGAAGTCAGCAGATACAGAGCTTGCAGGTAAGGAGCTGGATATGTTGTGTCTGGCGCTCACTGGACTGGACTTAAAGTTAAATCTGCTCTGATGGAGTTGGAGGCTATGGAAGTTTGTTATGCCTACACTGAAACTGAAAGATAGAAGCAGGGTTTGTTGTATTACATCTGTTGTTACTTTGAATACCTATCATGATCCATATGTTTTTAAACAAAACTAAGATAAAAAAAATTGAATCACGTCAGAGCACTCTACCTTAAGGCTATCTTTGCTTCCAATGTAGCTCGAGCTCAATAACACAATGCAGCTCAATAACACAATGCAACTTAGATGTTTGTGGAAAAAGCTTCTAAATGCCTGGATGTTCAGAATGGGGTCAACAAGAGCTTTTCTAAATACAAATTCCCCCCTCCAAAAAATGTCGTGGTGTAATGATATTGGTTATAGAGTGCAGCCAGCTAATTTAATTACAAAAATGGAGAAAGAATTCTTGAAGGAGTTTGAGAAAAGATTGATTTAGCTCATTATTGCCTACTTGCATCCCCATGTTCAGCTGCCTGAATGGCTCGTTCAGATTCAGTTCAGACCTTTGAGACTGTATGTGTCTATCAATTATAAATGATACATTACATAACTGTTCATCCGTGCATATAAAAGCAGTGTGCAGAATGATGGACCCTCTGACAAAGACTGGATTTGAGCTTCTCTTGTGTCATATCTGTCATGTGTGGGTCAAAAATCAGAATCAAAGTAAGTATTAAGATGCAAAAAGTAAAAGTTGACTTACTCTGCTGCCAGAATCTGATGGGAAGAGAGGATGAGGGAGGCAGGGGAAGAGAAGGAGTGGATGCATGTGGGGGGAAGGGGTCTCTCCAACATGTATGAACAGTAGGATTAGAGTGGGGATAGTCTGGAGAGCTGTGTGCCTTTCCCTGGTGTTTCTCATCTTATCTAACTGAGGCAGAGGACGAGACAGCTGCAGAAACACACGCAGTGAAGTCACAAATACTTTTCTCTGTAGGTGAAGATATCAGCCTAGGAATACAAAACAGAACAGAAAGTGTCTTTTTTTCTGCGAAAATAGTATCTTATAGGTTCCACTCACTCCGATGTATATTTTACTCAGCTGAGCATCGAGCAGCAGCAGCCTATCACCAGCCTCCCATAGCCCCTCCCCCTGCGCACCGAGCGCAAAAACCGCTCCACAAATTCTATTTGGACGCATTAGCGAGCAAGATGGCGCTGTTGCTGTCAGCACCTCGGACAGTTCTCGAAAAAAGACTGGACGTTTGATTTATGAGCAGAGGTGTTTCTAAACTCGTCCTGTCAGAGCAGCTCAGATGATGAGACCGCATCCAGGTGCCGCGTGAAGCTCTGGGTCAACTTGACTGCTGTTAACCAGGACTTTGCCCTCCTCCTCCTCCTCCTCTGCAGCTATTGAAGAGTTCAGGAGGACAAATCATATACACCGGCTTCAGCCTGCAGAGGAGCAGTAGCCTATATCTTCATCACAACGGTGCGAACATGGAGGGGCGCGTTGGGAAAACACCCGGGGCCGGTTCAGAGAGGAGAAACGAGGCTGTGTTCAAGAAATAGTGTTGCCTAGTTTCTTGAGTTTCAATTCCTGCATTCTTACTATTTTGCTTTTCATCGGTTGTGAAGATGTTGGTGATCCTGGTGGCGATGTCTTCAGGCTTTTTCAGCACCGGCTCTGCCCTCAGCTCCCATTTCAGCCCAGGTGAGCCGACATTCCTCTGCTAACATCCCCGGATAATGCTCTAATGCGCTGCTGTTTGATAATGCTCGTTACGCGTTAAACTACAGGTTGCTCAATGCTCACAAACGCATTCACATTTTAACGGCTACCTAATTCATAAGACGATCAGATACCCCGTGTTGAAACGATGCAATCGTTCAAACCCGCAATTTGTGAAGGATCATTGCGTGTGATTTGAGAATTAAAAAAAGAAAATAAACAGAAAAATAATGTAACCATTCTGTAAATATGATTTATAGACGTTCATATCAATAATGTGTTCTCTCTTAAAGGTGCAGTACATATAAAGGTGAAAGGGAATTGTGGGAGACTTCCTCTAATTGGAGTGCACCTGTGTTATCCAACAAGTAACACAAGAGGATTATAGGAAATGATTAATGGTGGCAGGTTGTTTTCACATCATGGTGAAATCATCAGAAATCCTTGCAAAGTCAATGGGATTTTTTTATAATGCAGCATAAGCAGCAACTGGCCTATCATTTATGTGGTTTCTATGGCAACCAAAAGGCGGAGCAGTCTCTGGCTCTCTTGTTGCTAACAGTGAATAAAAAATTGATTTACTCCTACAGTGCCTAATCATTTTCTAGAGTTACTTCGTAGTGAGGACATTGGCATTTTTTTCTCTGGGTTGTTTTGACATAATGAAAAACAGAAGCGTATTCATTTCCTGCAAGCGCTTAAGTGGGTCTCTACTGCCTCTCTTCAAATGGCTACCTGGCTTCATAATGCCCTCCTGCCCTTTTCAAAGCACATTAATTTCATATCGTAAATCCCCACTCTCCATTTCAGTATTGTAATCAATACAGCAGATTGTCCTTCTCTTTTGCTTTGCTTGAGTCTTTTCTGTTCTCTCATAATTATTAAAGGAGAGGTGTCATGGCCATTTCCACTGATCATAATTCCATAGTTGAGGTATACTAAAATAGAAAAATACTGTGCAATGTTCCAAACTCACATTGGTTTCGCATACAGCATCTCTGTAAAGTATGTGTATTCAGCAGTATTCACTTTCTCCACTAAACGGCTCGCTGCAGCTATATATATATATATATATATATATATATATATATATATATATATATATATATATATATATATACACACATTTATTCATTTATAAACATATATATATATATATATATATATATATAAAGACACACTTATATGTACTCACACATGTATTTATTCATTTATACACACAAATGTATTCATTCATTTATACACACACAGCATTATTTAATGATACTATCTTATATATATATATACACACACATTTATTCATTTATAAACATATATATATAAACACACACTTATATGTACTCACACGTGTATTTATTCATTTATACACACAGATGTATTCATTCATTTATACGCACACACTCACATATATACACTTTATATTAATTAATTTGTACACACACACATATATATATAAACAAAACAACACAATATAATAAAAACAGTTGCAATAATAACATAATATGGTATGATCAATTCTACCCTTTTGTTTTTGCTCCCATATTTCAATTAAAAGATATTTTTCAAAATCAATATTGGTGGGGGCTCTTTTGCAAAGATAATCAATAACACCGCCTGACAGTTGTTGCAGATTATACAGCATACTTGTTACTTACACACATGTGGAATGATCGGAATGATCTCGTCTTGTACCTTTACTGCAGTACAAGTACAAGATCTTATCACTTCTTACACCTCTGGAAAGCACTTTTATGTAAAGGAATACATTTTTATAAATGTCCCAACATTTCATTTTTACATGGCAAAACGTTAATATATTATTAATGTTAAAATAGACATTTATAACATATTATAAATGTCTATATAAAATATTAAATAAACGTTAACATGTTACATGACAAACAAAAAAACGAAACATTATATATAGGCTATATACAGATGTTTGCTAATGTATCCCTCTTATATTCATCAGGAATTAATATTAAATGATGAATTAACATTACCTCAGCACTGCATAAGTGTGGTCGTCAGTCATATTGACAAAGAAGCACTATTATATTGTATATTATGCAGCGTTTATAAGGACAGTATTTTGCTTGTCAGATTCAGATTTCGCGGGTGTGCCGTGTCTATGACGCTATCGCGTAGAGCTACGTTCCTTGCGTAATGCGGAAGTGGGCGTGGTTAAATCTAAACTGGGTTGGAATAGAGAACTGCAGTGACGCGTCGTAAAACCCGGAAGTAAACTTCTTCCGGTTCCTTTGTCAAAAACCAATGCAAATTCTCCATAGGATTTTGGAAAATAGCTCGAAATAAGGTCTGTGGTTGACACACATTTAAGAGAGGGATCACGTTTTGTTCAGCCGAATAAACTCCACATGTCAACCCTACTTTTATAATTTTTGAATCATAAATCTAGTCGCCAGAAGCAAAATGCTAATGTTATGCTATAAACAAACTACAAGCCAGTACAGCAGCATGGTCGCACGACTTCAACGTCACGCCAACTTAAGATTGTTTCAACTGACTTGCACTGAAACTGCACTTTGAACACTTTAAATATATTAACATTTTAAACTGTATACCCCGGTTATCTAGGCCCTTTTTGTTTTGTTTAATGTGTACCACGTTTATCTAGGCCCTTTTTGTTTTGTTTTATGTATACATGTCACACTGTTGGAAACGATATTTCGATATTTCTGGATGTATAACACATGTCGAATTTTTTACAATAAAGCTAAATTTGACTTTCGCGTGCTTGCATATTTTAACAAAGCTTTTCATTTTAGCCACACTGAATTTAACTAGAAGTCATGGCTGTGTCAATTACCAGTCTGATATCGTTTTACAAGGATGACAAGAAGAGTGTAGATAGAGGAGAGAACCACTACAAGTCAGGACACGTAACAGTGCAGCCTAGATGAAGGTGTGCTTACCGCTGTTGTCAGGGCTAGCATGAGGGACAAGGTTTATAGTGTCGGTGAGTAGTGATAGCAAGAGTACCGTTAACCTAGAGTTAATTTATTCACATGAATTCCCATCAACAAATCAATTGTATGTGTCACATGAAATCTTTATTAGGCAAGGCAAGTTTATTTATATAGCACTTTTCAACACAAGGCAATTCAAAGTGCTTTACAAAAAATGAAAGACATTAAGAAAATGGCATTTAAAATCAGTCATTAAAAAGAAAAGCTCATAAAATAAACATTAAAAGAAAAAATACATGGATAAAAGTTACAGTGCAGTCTAAGATATGAATAGTTCAATTAAAAGCAGCGACAAAAAGAAAAGTCCTCAGCCTGGATTTAAAAGTAGTAAGAGTTTTAGCGGACCTGCAAGTTTCTGGGAGTTTGTTCCAGATATTTGGAGCATAATAACTGAACTGCTTCTCCATGTTTAGTTCTGACTCTGGGGACAGAAAGCTGACCAGTCCCTGAAGACCTGAGAGATCTGGATGGTTCATAATTTAGCAGGAGGTCAGAAATGTATTTTGGGCCTAAACCATTCAGTGCTTTATAAACAGCAGCAGTATTTTTAAATCTATTCTTTGACACACAGGAAGCCAGTGTAAAGACTTCAGAACAGGAGTGATGTGATCCACTTTCTTAGTGTTAGTGAGGAACCAGAGTAAAGACTTCAGAACAGGAGTGATGTGATCCTCTTTCTTAGTGTTAGTGAGGACTCGAGCAGCAGCGTTCTGAATCAGCTGCAGCTTTCTAAAAGATTTTTAGTGAGACCTGTGAAGACACCATTGCAGTAGTCCAGTCTACTGAAGATAAAAGCATGGACACGTTTTTCCAAATCCTGCTGTGACATTAGTCTTTTAATACTAGATATGTTCTTTAGGTGATAATAGGCTGATTTAGTAACTGTTTTAATGTGACTGTTGAAACCAATAACTAATTTAACCCGCTCACAAGAGAGCCCACCTCCGAAGATCGTGACTGGCTGAGGGACAGACTCGGGGGCAGGTTTTCAGGAATTTCTTGGCTTCTCTCCCCCGAGCCAGAAGAGGAACACTGCAGCTTGGAAACACTTACTGTTCCTGAAATTATCAAAATCTGTTGGGCATCAGGGACCTGAGGCAATTGTGGCAAGCATGGCATTGTCTGAGGAGCAACAGAGGGCAATTCAGGTGGCTACCACTGGTCAGCGAACCAACCCAAACTGGCATTTTTTCAGGAAAGGAAGGTTGACTGCCAGCAACTTTGGAGCTGTCCTGAGGTCAAAGCGTGTGACTGCTTCCTTTATTGCCAGGGTGCTAGGGCAACAACAGGCCCTTGATGGTGTATTGTCTGTACAGTGGGGGACTATGAATGAATGTGAGGGCGTCAGGGCATTCACCACTGCAACCCAGATGCAGGTCCATGAGTCAGATTTGTGGCTCCCCCTATCAGGATTGTTGGGGGCATCTCCAGATGGTCTGGTAGGGTCTTCCGCTGTGCTGGAGGTAAAGTGTCCCAACGGAGCCAGGGAAATGACAATTAGTGAAGCATTGCAAATCAAGGGCTTCTGTGTCAGTAAGGAAGGAGAAACATTCAGCCTGCGTGAGGAACATCCTTACTGGCACCAAGTGCAAGGTCAGCTTCACCTCACTGCAAGAAAGAAGAAGAAATAAAAAAATTGTGAATTCTTTTTAATTTACATTTACTCGCCTTTGCAATGTTGTGGTTGTTAGAGTGTTAGGTTTCCTGTCAGCTCGTCTGTTGGGAAGATATAAAATATTAGTTTCATGGAAGTCACACCGTCACATATAAGAGCATTAAGACATACAGTACATAGGCTAAAACAAAACATCTAAAGATATAACCTTGCACTTTGATAAGTCTCGGGAACATTTTCACTATTTTGACATTTTTATAGAAGAAAATTGAACTAAAGAAATAAATGGTAGATTAATCCATGTATTGATCCCAATTTGGGAAATGTTTGTGTTGCAGCAGCATAACAAGAAAAACAAAATATAAGTTATTATATATACAAAAGTATGTGAGGGATGGAATATTAAATTGAATATAAATGTAAAATGTACATGTTATTTTACGTCCAAGAGAAGCTATGGAGCAGAGAGTTCTCTGCCAGCCAGAGGTGATTTGTTATTAGTTCAATATGTCAAACTGATTTCCCTGACTACAATCTTTAGTTACATCATGGTGAAACGTTATGCTGCTTGTACTAATTAGACTTATCATATAAGCCACGCAGGTTTTAATAGGATGTATTCATTATCTTTACTTATGTTGCGGTCTTTTCAGCAGCGCCATCTCTAAAACGGCGATACAGTCACTACCCATCATTTACATTTCACCGTGACATGGACAAAAATGTAACGTCAGCTTACCTCATGACACGAATCCAGACTCCCCTTTGGAAAACATCGGCCGGGAAACGATAGAACAAGCACGTTTCATGTGAAGACCTGTGGCTGCAACCCGGAGCAAAGCAACAAACCATTGCGTAGCTAACTAGTAGCGCTAGCTTTAGCTAACGTTAGCTAACGAAACGAACTGCCGAGTAAAATTGGAAAACACTGGTAATTAATTATTCTATAATTTGTAAAACTACGGTGTTAAAAACGACAATTTCAAAAATGCAGATTCTAATGGTCAGATATAGATATACAAATACTAAAGATATGCAGGTACTTGCTTTCAAGAAGAACACAGGGGAAAACAAATTTAGCGGGAGTGTTTACGTGTTCGGCGTAATGACGTAAAACGGCCTCGACAATTTCAGTAGTCCTATTCAGCCACTCGGTAACAACCATCGTTTTTCAGACACGTAAACTCTTCAAAGATCCCCAGTGGGGTCACTGCTGATGTATTTAATGTCGTAGAACAAAACGTGATTTATCTCTTAAATTTGTGTCAACCACAGACCTTATTTCGAGCTATTTTCCAAAACCCTATGGAAAAAATCCATTGCTTTTTGAGGAAGGAACCGGAAGTGCTAAAAATGTTAACTTACTTCCGAGTTTTACGACGCGTCACTGCGGTTCTCTATAACGATAGACGCGTCCCGGAAACACTTTTTCCCATTGACTTACATTGGGAAAGAGTGGTCTGTAACTCTTTGGATAATTTTTTTTAAACTAAATAAACCACCCAGTATGAACACTTGTATAGCCCTTATTAAAAACATTCGTTCCTCAAGTTGTAAAAATGTGCTAATAACGTTATTCTGAGAGTTATATCCCTCTTCATTATGAATGCGCATCTAACCCACGGGACCGCGCCGCCCGGCACGTTCATGTTACGTGTTCAGCAGGTTCAGCACTACATGCGTATATCTTTACCCATGGATGCACAATAACAACGGACCCATCTCGTCTCACTGCCATCCAACTGCCAGCTGTAATAATGGATATATTGCACATGTTTGCTGTAATTCATCATTTGTAAAATGTTATACTACATCGGCTGTATGATTAAATCTTGTACCGTAAATGTTGTATTAAATAAAGTTAATATAACCGACGTTAGATTAACGTCCCTGTAGCTTCTTATTGCACTAAGAAGCTTATTGCACTGTATATATATATATATATGCAGTGCAATAATTCTTTCATGCTAAATGAAGCTCTGTTGCTTGGATATCACTAGATCCTGTTACAGCGTAATATAAGTACATAACGATTGATGTGTACATTAGCATAATTACTAGCTAGCCGCTAGCTGCTAACTGCCGCCTCGTTAATATCAAATCCATCATAAAAACAAGCCATTACCATGCTGTCATGAACGTGCGGTGCTGTTACGTGTACGTAAATGTACGTGCTTGATGTGAACGAGCATTTTGTTTAAAGTTGCGCATGCGCTATGAGCGCACATACGGGTACTTCTCAGGCATGCCGGGTAATCTGGACGTTTCGCTCTCTCAAAAGTTGGGCCATTTTATCATCATGCGCCAATGAGCAACTCGCATAGGAATGAATGAGGCCCCGCCTCCCACGCTGTATCCAGTTCTTATTATACATCCATGACCCGTACCCGGAATAATCAAATGAAGATGACGTCATGATGACGTTTCACCAACGAGGCGTTTTGGCGAGGTATTTTCTGTTTTAGAGTTTTACTCGCTACAGGGTGTACTTTGAGGGTTTTGACTCTGCACACCGTTTACATGCACAAAAACCTTCATAACACACAAGGGGACGGGTAATAACCGGAAAAGCGTGACATGTGGCCTTAATACTCACCACATACTGTATTTAAAACAACATTTGCATAGTTGGATAGTTGACAGGTAATCTTTCGTTCCATTGTTTATTAATTTTGAAGTGGCAGATTTGATAAATGCTACAAATGCATTTCCTTTCTTTAAAAAGGTAGGTCAGTAATTGGATAGATGTTATCATGGAGCTGCCCAAGGCACCAAAATCCAACACATTCTCACTCCCTAAGCGTCCAGGAGCGACGCTTGGTCAGGGTCCCGTGGCGTCCAGTTGGGACGCGCCGAGGCTCCTTCAGCTTCATAAACGGACGCAAAGAGCTTTCACCTGATTGCAATGTATTCCCATCGGCGGCGGTATTTGTAATGGTTTTGAATAATAGATGAGAGTCAAATCCACGTCACTTTTTTTGTATGAATTTATGTTTCATCCAATCCCAGAGCCTGAAGATTAATCACGGGGTTTGTCGCAAAGCGGACAGGCGTCGTCACAACAATAGCTGTGGATTGTGGCTAGTGTAGTCTCTTTGGCGCTCCACATTTCAGAGAAAACAAGTTGTTTCTCAGAATTGAAGGGGAAAAACACAAAAGCATTGTACACAATTTAAACCTATCAATGTCGTTTAATTAACAAAGGTAATCTGGTGTTTTTGAGTTGATGAGTAATGGAGATATCGCTGTCAAATCAATCGACAGTAAGGAGAATACTTACTTCCGGGTGTACAGTTATCCGTTATCCAATGGGAATGGATGCTCGCATTACCTTTAAGAGCTGCCGACATAAATGGATGCGGTGCTTCCCTAAGCGTCAAATACCGACGCCGATGGGAAAACATTGCAATCAGTTGAAAGCTCTTTGCGTCCGTTTATGAAGCTGAAGGAGCCTCGGCGCGTCACAACTGCACGCCACGGGACCCTGACCAAGCGTCGCTCCTGGACGCTTAGTGAGTGAGAGTGTGTTGCAAAATCATCACATTGTGACAAATCTGATATTTTTAAACCCAGGTCATGATGTCTGTTATTCTGATTTTGCAATGCCCAAATCCATTGCAGAGTTTCTGGAGTGGTGCTCAGACACACATCAAGCAGCTTGAGCTTCTCAAAGCTTTCCAAAAACATACTTTATTTTATTGATTTTGTATATGGGCTTTATTACATATCCAATTTTACGCAAACAGTTCTAATGATTGTCTCTATACACGATATAGCCTACGTACAGAAATGAGTCCCTTAAGAACCGCCAGAGGTCGCTGTATACCGAAAACCTCCAACGGGTCAAATGTACCCGCTATTGATTTTCAAGGTACAATATTCTTTTATTTATCATGTAGAACAGTGAGTTTTGATCGCACAGGGATGAAACGTATGCCAATAGAATCTGTTGACTCTCAGCTTTTCATATGATATAGTTTGTGCAGATAGCATGTATTATAAAATATCGCAACCAGTGCTGATTTAAACGCTTGGTGTTAGACTTGTGTTTTGTTTAGGTACAAATCTCTCTATCTATCTATAACTATCTATCGATCTATCTATCTGTCTATCTCTCTCTCTATCTATCTATCTATCTGGATTTTCTATGAGGTAAATATTACCCGCTGGCGGGTATAGGTATAAATGGCAATTCTTTTGGCGATTTTTTCAATCTGACTTCGAATTGACCATTTTTAACAACAGAGGGTGCTACATAACACACTTTCAGGAAAAGTCACGGACTGGGAGACTTTAATATTTTATTGAAAAAAAGTTAGGCCTACACACAATCAAAAAACAGCTGCTGGTAAAATTGACCCGTTGGCGGTTCTAGTGTATGAGCATATATCTGCATCGAGGTCTGCATCAAAGTCTTGTTTCAAGGGCAACTACTTTGACCAAACTGTTTGTCGAGATGTGATGTAGTGATTCATTTCAGACAGTTTGAAACGCGAGGTCCGTGATTGGTACGTGATCTGCCCTCGCTCAAGGGAAAACCTCCAGCTTGACTTGAGACCGCCCCCGTGATAGATAAATGTAATTATAATGAAGCCAGCTGCAATGGATCATTGATCCACCAGGGGGTGCAGTGGGGTTCCACACTGGAGCTCATGTGAAATAAAGTCAGATACAGTACGCTGGATGTACAGCGGAACTTTGTTAAGATCCATATATCACGGATATCATACTCTGTGCTAAATAAGAGACATGTAATCATTTACAAAACATCACCATGTTGTTATTTAACAAAATAATGTTGTTTAGTCGAAAAAAAACGAACGGGAGGAAATGCAGCCCGGCTCTCGATTTTTAATCCTAATTTAATCATCATCTTCACCACGATTATTTATGTTTATGTTCGCCGAATTGACATGAAATCACTGACACATATGAATATACTGTATTCAACTTCATTAAAACGTTATTAATGTGCCTAAACTCAGTAATTCACTAAAAATATTTATATTTTTATGGAGCCTCGTCAGCAGATCAGGATCCCTTCGCTACGCTTTGGGATCCTGATCTGCTGACGGGTTTTATTTTCCCCAAAAGGAACAAGTCGCTGCAAATTATCCCCCTTATTACATGGCCACATTCTCAACAAAGTAACGACATGACTCCCAATATTAATTTAAATGCTTTTATGGATTTAGAAAATGTTTTTATTGATTTAAAAAATAGTTGTATGTTGTAGTGCCGAGGACATGAGAGTCGGAGGCGGTGCAATGGAGATGTGAAAGGGTACGTTAATAGAGAACAGAATAGGACATGTTGTCGGGTCGCAGCCCGGGTCGACAAGAGAAAGAGCCAAGAGGGCACACACCATATATAGGCAACACATAACATGTCCGTGCGGGAACAATAGCCGCAACTGTAGTTCCCAGTTTGAATTATGAACCAGTGGTTAAATACGTGGTCACCACACAAGCCCCCCCAGAATTAAAACAGGGCAAAAAAATAAATCCTCGCGCCCGTGGAGGAAGCACCACAGGGCCCAACGAGGGTGTGGTCGCAGGCGAGGACCGGGCCATGGAACGGGCCATGAAAGGGGGCCGCAGTAGCGGGTAGGGGCCCTAACGAGGGCGAGGGCACCCCCACCGGAGGTGGGCCGGAACGGGCCGTCATAAGGGGGCCGCAGTAGGTGTCGCGGAGAACCCAACAGGAAAGAGCGCAACCCGGCCGCAGGCAGACGCACAACGACGGCAGGCACGAAGTCCTCAGCAGGCGTTGAGGTATCCCCGGAAAGCAGGAGAGCAACCCGGCCGCAGGCAGACGTGCCGCGGCGGCGGGCATGAAGTCCCCAGCAGGCACTGAGGCGTCCCCGGAAAGCAGGAGAGCAACCCGGCCGCAGGCAGACGTGCCGCGGCGGCGGGCATGTAGTCCTCAGCAGGCGCTGAGGCGTCCCCGGGAAGCAGGAGAGCAACCCGGCCGCAGGCAGACGTGCCGCGGCGGAGGGCATGAAGTCCTCAGGAGGCGCTGAGGCGTCCCCAAGAAGCAGGAGCAGTTTCCCGGGAGGAAGGAGCCGTGGACAGACGAGAGGCCGGAGAGGGTCCCGGAGCGCGCCACCCATAGGCTGATGGAGCATGGGCGACGTCCGGAACTGTCGAGGCGAGACGAGGTCCAGGAGTGCACCACCCAGGCATCGATGAAAACGTGTCAACCGGCTGGTCGAACCTCCTTTCCGGCACCAGAAAACTCAAAAGGGCCGATAGCCGTTAGCACTAGCCGTTAACAATAGCTGTTAGCAATAGCCGTTAGCACTAGCCGTTAGCCGCTAGCTAGCAGCCATGGGTAGCTGCTAGCCGTCGTTAGCCCCACGTGGTTAGCCGCTAGCTGGCAGCCATGGGTGGCTGCTAGCCGTCGTTAGCCCCACGTGGTTAGCAGCCGGGATGTGCAAACGCACGCCCCGAAGAACAAACCCACGAGGTAGCAAAGGGGTTGCTGGTCGACCCAGCAGGTCGTGCATCGTCCCCCCGTTGGATATAAAGCCGATGCGGGAACGGCGAGCAACGTCTCCAGCCTTCCGCGGAGCGCGCACCGAGCCTCGGTCCGCGTGCCGGTGGCAGCCACGGACGTCTCCAATCAAATCCCGGCATTTCGAGAAAGGAACTCGAGTTCCTTTTGCCGTGTTTGGCTCCGTCCAGGAAACTTTCCAAGACGTATCAGGGTCACCAGTGTAGTGCCGAGGACATGACAGTCGGAGCCGGTGCAATGGAGATGTGAAAGGGTACTTTAATAGAGAGAATAGGATATGTTGTCGGGTCGCAGCCCGGGTCGACAAGAGAAAGAGCTAAGAGGGCACACACCATATATAGGCAACACATAACATGTCCGTGCGGGAACAATAGCCGCAACTGTAGTTCCCAGTTTGAATTATGAACCAGTGGTTAAATACGTGGTCACCACAATGTATTGATTTAAATTGACATGCATCCGCTAAGAAAAATAGTCCGTTGTTACCGTTTTTTAAACAGTGTGAATGAAACGGCAGCTCTCTCCCCCCTCCCCCCCTGATATTTCTTCTCCAGCAGCTAAATTAACTGTAGGTTACTCTGAGTGACCATAGACTGTATGTGACAAGCTTACAGTTAGTGACGTAACAACACCATAAAAGCTGGTGGGTTGAAAGCAATACGGGAGTTAAAAATAACTACAATAATTGTGATTTATTTATTGTGGCTTTTATGTTTTTATGTTATGTAATTCAGGCTTATAGTTCATCCTTCTCTAAAAGCCTTCAACAATGACAATATTCATAGTAATTTAATAAATCCTTCCAACACACATTGTAAAAAATAGCCTACTGTAAGTTAAGAAATCATTCCAATATGTACATCTTCTGATGTAACAACAATAACATTATAAATAGTAACATAGCTGAACATGGTATTGCACATTTAGCTTTGAGTGTTACTGACCTGAGATGTTTTTATTACATGAATTAAGGTGACCGAGGCTTTGGGATGCAAACTCATCTGTATGAAAAAGGTGACAAGGATCCGAGCCCCCGGCTCCCCCACCCCATGGAATATCGGCTTTAAAATGAGGAATAACAGAGGATTTCAGCAGTCAGAACAACTAAAGCAGCAGTGTTAATAATAACAGAAACGCCAAAGAGTCACATCTAATAGAAATATATAAAAGCATTTATTTTAATTGTGTAGCAGTCCGTTTATAATTTTGGCAGCACTGTTGAGCATTTTGAAAATTTATTTTCATGCCTCCGTGCAAGGCTTAGTCTTTCTATCTTTATAGCCACATGGTGTAAAGTAACTAAGTTCATAAACTCAACAAGTACTATACTTGGGCACACTTTTTAGATACTTGTACTTTATTTAAGTATTTCAATGTTTTGCTACTTTGTTCTTCTACTCCACTACAGTTCAGAGGTACATGGTGTACTTCTACTCCCCTACATGTAATTAATACCTTTAGTTACTTTACAGATGTGGATGAATGATGTGAAATATAATCAAGTGTTAAATCAGACTTTAGTTCCACCTGGAGTAAATCCACAAGCTACCCTGCAGTATACAAAGTCATTCAAACTAGCTACACCTTTACCAGCTTTGAGAACACTTTCATGATCAATCATTATAAAACCTATCATATCTATTATTCTGAAATGGACCAATCTGCACAATGACTACTTTTACTGTTGCTACTTTAACTATATTTTGATGATAATACTTTTCTACTTTTACTTGAGGAACATTTTGAATGCAGGACTTTTACTGTAACAGAGTATTCCTACACTCTGGGACTATTACTTTTACTCAAGTACAAGATCTGAGTACTTCTACTTTTACTCAAGTACAAGATCTGAGTACTTCTACTTTTACTCAAGTACAAGACCTGAGTACTTCTACTTTTACTCAAGTACAAGACCTGAGTACTTCTACTTTTACTCTACAAGATCTGTGTGCTTCTACTTTTACTCAAGTACAAGACCTGAGTGCTTCTACTTTTACTCAAGTACAAGATCTGAGTACTTCTACTTTTATTCTAGTACAAGATCTGATTGCTTCTACTTTTACTCAAGTACAATATATATATATATATATAAATACTTATACCACCTCTGTTTATAGCCTATGAAAAAAACTATTAGAAATAGAAGGCTAAAGCTAACGTTAGCAGATAGTGACAATGTATGCTACTGTAAGGCTGTGGGTTGCTACGGATTTAGACAAATTTTGAGCGTACTTAAAGTAGATTTTATATTGGCAACATCTTGAAAAGATGTGCCTGTTACCCCAACCCCCACTGACTGAGAGTATCGGCTTGATTCTGCTTATCACATCAGCTACATGAAGTTTGATCAGCCGGAATTTATTTTCGGCAAAAACCTTTTATTTAGTTATTTACAATTGGAAACATTTGAAATGTTGTGTGCATCATTTGACACACTTCTCCTCAGAATTCAGCCTTACATATTTGGTGTGTTTGGATATTTTGGGATCTGTACTTACATTTCTAACTGCACAGTGTTCTGATCCGCGGCAGAGCAGCAGACTTTATGTAATGATTATATGTTTGGGGGGCGGATGTGGTTCAGTGCGCTCATCTTCAGTTCAGGTGAGCACCGGTTCAATCCCACCTTGACACTGCAGTCAGCATGTCGCTGTGTGCTTGGGCAATACTCTTCACCTTAAAGGTCACCTATTATGCAAAATCCTCTTCTTCATGTCTCTTCTACATCAACATGTGTCCCCTCTTCTTCATGTTTCTTCTACATCAACATGTGTTTATTAGTTTATTAGTTTATTAGGATCCCCATTAGCTGGTGCATAACAACAGCTAATCTTCCTGGGGTCCACAAATAACATAAAACATGACATTCGACAGTACATTACAAGACAATGATACAAATCACATACAAAGCGTCAATTTTCCTTCAAACAGTGACTTTCATATCAACCATCACATACAGCTGATTTTCTGATTCGCCATTTCCTTGGAAAGAAAAAAAAAAAAGAATAATAATAATAGTAATTTTACAAATGTCTCCCTTCGCTTCTTTTAGAGTAAAAACAAACTAAACAAATACAATCCTAATCATAACTGTGAAAGGCTGTGTGTGTGTTTGTGTTAGCGAAAGTGCCATATTCCTGCATGGGTTTAAAAAACCTATATGAATCGGTGTGCTGCTGTATGTTTACCATAACCTGTCTGCTGCTTGTGTAATTTACAGTCTTTGGGCTTCTAGATGCCTCTTCAATCGTCTTTTGAAGCTTGCTTTAGTTGTTTCTTTAGAAATCTGATCTCGCAGTGTGTTCCATGCAGCCATGGCTCTATACAGCACTGTTCTCTTCATAGACTCTGTTTTGGCTTTAGGGATTTGATCCCAACCTCTTGTGGCATGTCTCGTTTTATATGTATGGATTTTAGAGCTAGGTGTAAGTTGCTTATATAGACAGGTTGGATGTTTCAGCTCATTTATGTTTCTCAAAAAGACAAGGAGTGATACCATCAGCCTCTCCGTGACTAATGTCCAGGAGAGCTTGACATGCATTTTGTTTACATTATGTCTTGGTGTACACCTAATGGCAAGCCAAGCTGCTCTGTTTTGAACCAGTTGCAGCTTTCCCAGGTCCCTCTTGTTTGCCCCTGACCAGATCATTGAGCAGTAGTCCAGTTGTGAAAGGACTAGAGTCTCAATGACTTGTTTTGTCAGTTGCGGTGGTAAAAACACTGAGCACCTCTTGATGACAGATATATTACTCCCCATCTTTGCCACCACTGAATCTATGTGTTTCGTCCATGATAAATTGTTCACGGATGAGAAATTGTTCACTAGGATGAGTCCCAGGAGCTTTGTTTCCTCCACCTGCTCAACCTCTACATTATTCAGCATCAGATTCAACTGCGGTTTAGACCTTAGTACGTAATTTATGCCAAATACAATACTTTTTGTTTTTTTAATGTTGAGCACTAATTTTTTGCTGGTCACCCATTCCATTACTATTGTAATGTCCCCTCTTCTTCATGTCTCTTCTACATCAACATGTGTCCCCTCTTCTTCATGTCTCTTCTACATCAACATGTGTCCCGTCTGTGGAAAGAGACTCTGAAAGTTTCAGGAACAAAGATTCTCTCTCTATTTGTCCTGATCCAAAACCTGATCTGATTTTGGCCACTTTATGATGTCATAACAATGTTTTGTCTTGTGTAACCATTAGCCAATCAGCAACCAAGGTAACCCCCCCCCCCCCCCCCCACATACACACACCTTGAATCTCCTCCTAGAGCACCATTGTGTTATTTTTAACCAAATCTCTCTCAGAGGGGCGTGGGGAGGGGCTCCTTATTTTCATCTAAAATAACAGACAGAAAATCAGCATGTAAAGTGTGGAGGCTGAAAGAACTGAGCTGAGAAATGGGACAGCAAGAACAACAAAGTGAAAGAGAGAGGAGGAGGGTGCTCATTCAATAACCGAGATCTTCCTCTCGCTGTGTTTAGGGGGCGTGTGCAGGATGACATCACAGCCCAGGAAAGGCAGGGCAAGCGGCGGTGATGTTATGGGGTGGGGGGGGATTTTACTGGCAGTGCTGGCAGGTTTCCCAGGCCCCAGGTTATCCATTTCACATCCCTCAGTGGGCTCCTGGCTGCGCACACAGAGCGCTCTCTAATGATATGGACATACAGACGGGAAGCGGGACGTAGTGTGTGTGAACGCCCAGTGGACTCCCCTGTCTCCAGCATATCACTGAACTAGCAGATCCAGGTGCTGGAGGACTTGAAAAGCTTGGAAAAGGAGGAACGTAAGTAAAGAGTGCATGTACGTAGCTCGAGGTTGGATCCTTTCTAAAAGACGAATTGGGATATAGATGAGGAACTATAGAGAACAAAACTTAAGAGGTTCCATCCTTTTGCGGATATGTATAGAAGATTATGTTTTGATTTATAGCTTGCAGGATGAGTGAAGCTTAAGAAGCGAAGGGCACACAGCTGTGGATGTGGAATTGGGTGCATGCCATCTACAGCAATTGAACTAAATGTAAAAGCTTTCTCCCACGTCTTGAAATCTCCCAACACTTCAAGCAGAACTGAGAGATGAAAGCACCGTGGTGGTCTGAGGTTGTGATTACCCACCAGCACAGTCTTTTTTTTATCCTGGAGAACATCTTGTTCAGAACATATTCATTCCCATAAGTGAGACATGGCTCTGATTCCTAATAGCTCCTTCACTCTGAGGAGGCCTCTTTGTGTGTGTTTCTCTGAATAACATCCTCTGATTGTATACCAAATTATTCAGGCTAAAGGAAACAAACAGACTCCTCTCCGCCTCTTTTCAAATTAATTTAGGTTATTAAGGCAAGTTCCTGGTAACCTCAGATGAATGCACAGACGCACAAACATCCTCAGATTACACACACACACCCCTGTGGCTTCTTGCAGCAACACAAATACACACCATCAATGAATTGACAATCTTGTAGGACAGAGCACTTCACCACTTTGCATCCTCTGCTCAGCGTCTCTAAACTGCTGAGATTTATTGAACCTAACCTTTTAAACCTGTCCGAGAATCAATATGTTCATGGTGCTAAGCGTATTTGTGTTTTGATCCAGACAGGACAGTTATATACTGTAAATGTCAGGGTTGGGGAAAAATAGGACCCAAATGCAGATTGAGGAGGAAGCAGGTTTAAAAAGGAAACAAAAGGCGAGCTTTATTTACAAAAGCTGAACAAAACAATCACTAGGGCCAAAAGGGTGGGTGGAGGGGCTCTGGAGGACGGGTTTGTACTGGCCGGTACTGGTGCACGGATCCATGGCTTTGTGGGCCGGTTCTGGAGCCGGAACCATGGCTGCTGGTGCCAGAACTGGGGCCGGTACCATGGCTGCTGGGGACAGAACTGGGGCTGGAACCATAACTGCTGGGGCCAGAACTGGGGCTGAGCATGAGGGCGAAGGCAGCGGCTGGAAGAGTCAGGGGGCCGGGCCCGAGGGCGAAGACCGTGGCTCTCATGGGTCCGGGCTCCAGGGCAAAGAACGGACAGCTCCGGAGGCTGGGTAGGACCCGGTGTCGGCCAGACAGGAACCGGAGCCGGTGGGACAGGCGTGGACGGGATCCTGGATATGACATGGGCTGGTGTCAATGGGACCTCGGATGGAGCAAGGGCTGGTGTCGATTGGACCACCAACGCAACAGGACATAGGGTTGGCAGGACCCCCGGCAGAAGAGTAGTCGGCGGGACCCCCAACGGGACAGGACATGGTGTTGGCAGGACCCCCAGCGGAACCTCCAACTGACCAGGACATTGGGAAGGGACTCGAGAGGGGAACTCGAGAGGAGATTTGAGACCGTCGGTTCGCCGACAGAACACAGGGGGCCTGGAGTCGGCCGGAATGCCGACAGGACACGGGGAGCTGGCGTCGGCCAGAGAGCAGAAAAGAAGACCAGGGGCTGGAGTCGGCCGGTACGCCAACAGGACACGGGGAGCTGGCTGGAGCAGGAACCGGGGAAGAAGCAGGGGTTGACTCCAGACGGAACACACCGAGACGTATGGTGTCAGGTTGGGAATTGGGAGGCAGGGAGCAAGCATGCCTGGGTCTAGCAGGCCGGGAATCACAAGTCGAAAGGAAGTCCAAAATCCAGTCAGGTAAGAACTTCACTAAACATGGTTTCTCTGTTGCCAACCGGTGCGCCTCTACCAGAGCGGCCTTCCTCTTCCGAACACTGGACGCTCCCTTCCACCAATCAAAGCAGCAAGTCAAAGAAAAAGGTACAATTCTGTAATTCTACCTCAAATGGATCATCTGCTGGGTCCATTTCTGGTTGGTTCATTCTGTCAGGGTTGGGGAAAAATAGGACCCAAATGCAGATTGAGGAGGAAGCAGATTTAAAAAGGAAACAAAAGGCGAGCTTTATTTACAAAAGCTAAACAAAACAAGAATCCATGAACAGGTACGAGGCAGCATCCAAACCAAAGGTGACTCTGACCAACATGAAGGGAGACATGAACGACAAATAATGAACCAACACCGAACACTGGAAGAGACAAGACTAAATACAGGGAGGGGTAATCACGAGACGAGAAACAGCCGGGCAGGGAAGAAGAAACACAAGGGCAACAGGTGAACACAATCAGACAATCAGACACACCAGGGAAGCTAACGACAGGGAGGAAGACAAGACACAGGGAGAACAGAATTGCAAAATAAAACCATGACAAGACAGACCAAACAAAACCGTGACATAAAACTAAGATCGTGACAGTAATTCAGATATAGGGTTATAATCATTATCAATTCATTAGGCAAGTACTTTTCCATAGGTCCAGTTACTGTTGACTATGCAATCATTTAGTCTGTTATCATTTTAAAGAGGCCCTATTATGTTTTTTGGGGAAGGGTTCTATTTGTGTTATACTAATGTATGTACATGTTAATGGTCTGCAGAGGCTAAAATCCACCATGCCTGAAATACCTCCATTGGACTCCTTTGTTTACTTCCGTAACATAGACATCACTACACTCACGCTTCTATTGGCTAGTGCTCCAATATATTGTAGATGAAAGGTTTATGGGCGGGACATCTCTAAGCGCAACAGAGCCGCCAGCTAACCAATCAGAGCAGACTGGGCTCTGGTTTCAGACAGAGGGTGAAAAAAGGTTCAGTATGAGAGAAATAAAGAGCTTTTTGAACATTAAAGCATGGAGACATGTCCCAGGAGAGGCAGACGATACAGATATGAACCTGAAGTCAGCAGAATAGGTTCCCTTTAACCTAATACTCCCTGATCATCACACACCTTCAGCTTATTTGCTCAAAGACATGAGCATTTTAAATCTATGCAGACATAAAAAGTCACACTTGATGAAATATTAATGAAATGTGGTTTTCCTTTGTCTGCCCTGCTGCAGTGTGGGGTCTCATGTGTTGCTTGAGAATGATTCAGATTCTGGTAGAAGGACACTGCTTATTTAGTCCTGTACATCTGTTTGCTGCTGTTTAGACATGTGGCATGGTGCAGAATGAGACACTGTGTACTGATAGCTGCTTTACGCTGAGGCTGGACTGAGACCCTGCATTGCGCACTGGTTAGCACTAGGAGGTCTGAGTTATGTACACAGAGTTCTTTTTTATACCATATCAATAAAAAGTGTTCTCTGGGCTTGCTGAGGAACACATCTGAATATATTTTAGAAATGGGTCCAACAGTTTGGAGTGAGTTCTTCTTATCATATTATATTTAGTCTTTGGAAACATGGGACAACTGCTTTTGTGAACCATTTTATTTGAAAGACATAAATAGATCTATAAATATAGACTGGGATCATTAAGGAAACATCATATGAATACCTCAAATGAACTAACAATGAAGTTGCAGCTATGGCCAATAGAGGTTGTATTTTTGCATTTGGAATGGACATTAATTGAAAGGATACTTTTTTATACTCTTTGATGCAGTACATTGATTAAATGTTGAAGGCTGTCTAAATCAATTCATTGTTAGGTCCTTATTAAACAAGGACCTTGCATACAAATACATAGCAAAGCATAGATTTGGTTTTTAGCTTATTTCCATCTCCCTAGGCAGGTACACACAAAATAATCCACAGACACTAAAAACATTACAAAGACTCTATCAAATAACAGTTATAAAACAGATCAAAGCTTTTAACAAGTTAGGAACATTTTAAATCAGCATTTGTGTTTACACATTTTTTCTTAAGTTCTCAAAAGCAATGTTTCTCAAATATCAATCTCTCTCTGCATGCTGTTCATACACAATTCATCAGAAGAATATATTGTAAATCATATTGTAAATCACTGCACATACTTCCCTTTGTGTAATCCTGATGATAACAGACTGCTGAATCTTGATTTGATCACAACTTATATCAATACAATCCGTTTGTTTTGCCTCCCTTTCCTCCCATGTATTGTACTCTCACCAATCCAACGCAGGCAGAGTTTTCAGAACCAGCTGCTACATGCTCTGATTCTTGATACAGGATCTCTGCAGTGGTGCCCTTGAGGAAGGTGTAGCAGCCCACCACATCCATCTTCCCCTGTTTTAGTCCTGAGTAATGGGACAGATGATGTAGTGCGACACCTCCTCCGTCCTCAGGTGTGTGTGTCTGCAGCGCCATTTCCCAGAGAAAGTTGTGTTTTACCAGAGAGGTAACGTTGTTTATAAAACACATGGCAGGCAGGCCTAATGGGTATTGTGTCCATTGAGCCAGCCGAAATAGAAGTAGATTAGGACGGAGGGTGAGTGCTTTCCAATAATAAAGCCCCTGTGTTGGTGTTTCAGCACCATGGACAGCTTCCACACCGGGCAGCGAGCTGAGGACGAACACTGGGGCTGCGTTTTTAATACATATTTAATAGAAAAAAGTATTTTGGTAACCCTTCATTTGATCATCAGTACCAGAACTACATTATCATACTATTGGATTTTAGAGAAAGTGATGAAATACCTTGAATATCCATGTAAACATAGTTATCTTTTCATGTGTAAACACCATACCCAAAGATTGTAAAAGCATATAATTCCTTATAAAACATTTGCAATGATATCTAATAATGGTAATAAAACAAATGTTTATCTAAAATAATTAAGTTTGGGGATTATAAAGTGGGCCAACTCTCACGGTTGGCAGTCCGTTTCAAGTGTTTTGTCAATATATTTCAAATGACTACAGTAGGTTAGCTATGTTAGCTTGCTAGCTTACAGCAGATCTGCAATTATATAAGAATCAATCATGCGATCACATTGTTAAATAAGCCATTAAAACGTACATTTTAGGTCAGTTTCCAGCCAACTTTATATATCCCGAACGTCAACAAGTGCTCCGGTCCCAGCTGTATGCGTCACTTTGTATTGTCCCCTGGCATTTTGTTAAGCTACTGGTAAACGTTGCATATGTATTGTCAAGGTGGTGAACACATTTGCATGTGTTTTGCCCATTTGTGTTTTTTTATTTGCATCATTTTTGAAACTGTAGTGCCTTTCTCCTAATGGGAATGATATGAGCAGTTGTAATGTGTTTGCACCTATCGGCCACTGTAGGTTTCTGGAATACATTTTCACTAAGTGAGAAAAAACATACACCAAGGTAGAAGATTGTATCTGTATGCCCATCCCTACACAGTGATTTTGATACTTTCGTGTCCTCACTTAGCATCAGTGGTCTCAGATCTCAACTCTTTATGAATCAAATCTCTGTCCTGTTCCTACTTAAAACCACAACAATCTCGAAGTGACAGCTCAGAAGAACAACTTCAGTCGGAATGGCTTCCTCACACATCACACCGACATCCTTTCTGAAGATAGCAAGGCTTAGAAAAAAGCTATTTTCTCTCAGGAGATAACAGGAGTTATGATTGAATGTATTTCTTTGGCTATCTGTGTTATTACGAAACTTCATTTCCATTTGAGCCTCTTAACTGAGGCATTCATGACATAATGGTTTGCCATGGAGCGATACACCGTCAAAGAGAGCTCCAGTTATCATCTCTGCTCTGTTTAGTCTGTTTGAACAAGAGGCTGAAATATTAAACTGGAGGATGGGAGCGCCAATAGAATAATGGAGCATTGAGTGCAAATTCAATCAATGTTGTTGATTTATTTAGATTCTTTTGTTCTCCTCTTTAGGGTTTAATATCATAAACGTTTTCATTGTTCAGTTTCCTCTGTATTCTCGTCACTATCTGCAGCCTTTTTTGTTGTCCCTGTTTCTCTATTTCTTAACATCCTTTCTCAATATACCCCTTTCCATCTCTCTATGAACTGTGTGTGCAATGGAGGCGCTGCCAGTCCCTGCAGTATCACAGCCGGCTGTTAAGCCTGTGATTTAGAGCGATTCATCGCTGGCCACGCTTGCCTGGCTGAGAAATGAAACGATTGGTTTGGAGTCCAAGTGCGTCCCGATGCAGAGAGAGAGGTTATAGTGTTGGTGGAAGAATGAGAGTGAAAGGGGAGGATACAATCTGTGTGATAGTGACAGATCCAGGCAGACTGCCAAATAGATCTGAAGCTCCTCGTGTCAGGCGAAAGGGGTTTTAGTAAGTGAGTCAGGAAATTGAGGTTGTAAAGTAAGATTCTGTTCTGCATCCTCAGTGGATGTTAAGTCTTTGATCTCTCAGGTATGATTCTGCCCCGTAAGACATTACATTCTGAGCACCACCATGACATGAGATTCAGCAGTATATGTCGCTTTAAAAAACGTGAGCAATAATGTTTCTATAAGTGATAATATTTTCTGCTGAACCACATGCTTTGACAATGAGATCATCTCATTCATTCACCACTATCAGTGAAAATGATAGTCTATTTGGACCCGACTGTGATCCCTTTATTGATCCACCATAGGGGACTTTCAATGTGATACAGCTCCACAGGGAATAAGGTACATCAAGATCAGTAAAAGGAAAATAAAAGAAATACATTTGCATAAATACCTATATTTCAACACACCCGGGTATAAATAGCCTCATTGGCATGGCAACCCCGGTGCAACAGCCTTGTTCTCAACTATTGTGAGAGGCACAAGATTTAAACATTATTTGATCCCTGTGCCAATACAAAATGTCATAATAGCAGATAAGGGATGGACATTATGGATTATCCTTGTTTTTATTATTGTTATATTTAGGAAACAAAGCCCTGTTGTTGCTAAGTTTTTCTCCTGTATTTGCGTTTTTCTGTTTGCCATCACCTTTTTTTGCATGTTTCTTTGTGGAAACTCTTCGTTGTCGAAAGCATGTGTGAAAAGCCTATGCGAATGTATATATGCAATTATATAATATTTTTATATAATTAATATATGAATATATAAACACCACCAACAGGCATTGTTGTACCTGAAGAGATTGACTTTGAATTATGTTATACATGACGGTAGTTACAACACAGCAGATATTCCCTTAAACTGTCTCCGTGGCAACGAATCTCGGTGAATCAGCGTTGTCATCCATTACAGGTTAATTCAACATTTCAGAACTCTTTGACCGATCAAGGTCTGAGCAAGTGAATCATACAAGTCTCTCTCTTCCTCTCACTTCCTCTTCCTCCCCTGCTATAACAGTCTTCATCATAATGTACACGTGGGCAGGCAGGGATCACACGTGAACAGCTTCAGCTCAAGGAGTTGGTTATTCAAGTTGTTCTAAGATGAGGGGTGAGGAGACACTCATAACTGTGTGTGATTTCCTCATGATTTCCGCGTCTTCAATGTATGTGCCTGTGCATACAGTATATTGACTGTATTTGCTCATGTTGGTATTAGTAGGATAACAGAGCCTCTGTGTAGTGTGTGTGTGGGTGGATGGATGTGTAAGAGCTTGCACATTTGCTCCAGTTTCTAGTTTTGGCTGTTTCCCCTGCCGCCTTTCGGACACAGATGAGCTCATCCAATATGTATAGCATCAGTCCCCCCGTCCTGGATCAGTGTTCCCTGGTCACAGCCAGCCGAGCCCCGCATGGACCGGACCTGGACCACCACAATCCTCCAGATACACTCTCAGTCCATTTACAATTTCCCTTTTTTGGCATGGCTAGCTAATGCCACACTAAAGCAGAAGGAAATGTGTGTCCTGGTGCATCTACACATACAGTACTCCTGCTTTTGTGTAGTTGTCAGCTGTGCACACATCTATTTCAGCCAGTGAGCAACAAATCATTGAAAATATTGTGTTAATTAGCATTGGGAGTTCATGTCTAATATCAATGGGGGTGATTGCCACTCAAGGAAAGGACCTAATGTGTGCAGGGGATTTGTTTTAAATGTAGAGGCTAAACACATGTCATGTTGATAGTGTGAAAGGGGAAGGGGACTTGGTGTTACCATTGCTAGTACCCCCAATAGGCTTGGCATGATTTGTACAACAGTTAAATTAAGATCTCTCATGAGTTTTCTTTGATCTCAAATACAGTATGTTTTATATTTTATTTGCTTTGGAGTTGTCCTTGCATCCACCTGCTGGTGAAATGTTCTCTCTCCTTTAATCTCAGTTTTGTTCTCCACCAACTTCTGAGAAAACTGTCTTTCTTTTGACCCTCTAAATGCTCCACTGTGTTCCCCAGCTAGTCGCTCACGTTGTGTGTCTGCTTTCTGGTTATGCGAGAAGGAACCACAACAGTGACATTAAAGGCCAAATAGTGCACATTACTTACACATTTTTACTATACCAATTGTTAATATAGAAAAATGTATTTGTTTGCTAGTGAAATAGCCCAGTTGTTACGATTCGGGAAAAAGTAGGGCCCAAATGCAAATTAATAGGGAAGCGGGTTTCAAAATGTAACAAAAAGCGAGCTTTATTAACAAAAAAAAGCTGTTGACAATGAAAAATACTTAACAAAACCATGAATCCAAAGAGTTGGTAACACGAGGTAATCCAAAGAGTTGGTAACACAAGGTAATCCAAAGAGTTTGTAACATGAGGTAATCCAAAGATTAGGTAACACGAGGTAATCCAAAGAGTAGGTAACACAAGGAAACCAAAGAGTAGGTAACACGAGGTAATCCAAAGAGTAGGTAACACGAGGTAATCCAAAGAGTAGGTAACACAAGGAAACCAAAGAGTTGGTAACACGAGATAATCCAAAGAGTAGGTAACATGAGGTAATCCAAAGAGTTGGTAACACAAGATAATCCAGAGAGTTGGTAACACGAGGTAATCCAAAGAGTTGGTAACACGAGGTAATCCAAAGAGTAGGCAACACGAGGTAATCCAAAGAGTTGGTAACACGAGGTAATCCAAAGAGTAGGTAACACGAGGTAATCCAAAGAGTAGGTCACACGAGGTAATCCAAAGAGTTAGTAACACGAGGTAGCATCCAGACAAAACTAACCGTGACAAACATGAAGGGTGACAGTGAACCGACATGGAACACAGGGGAAGACGAGACTAAATACAAAGAGGGGTAATCACAGGACAAGACACAGCTGGGCAGGGGAGGCTGAAACACAAGGGCAACAGGTGAACACAATCAGACAATCAGACACAGGAGGGCAAACACAGGAAGGAAGACAAGACACAGGGAGAACAGAATTTCAACATAAAATCATGATAAGACAGACAACTAAGATGTGACAAAAAACTAGGATTGTGACAACAGTAGTGATTATCAACAGTTTTGGTAGTTGGGCTAGATCAGATGTTCTACTCCTCTGCAACACAGTGCTAAGCACTGGTCTAGTTAAAATGCTGCTTAAAAAAAGCTATTACCGTAATTTTCGGACAATAAGGCGCACCTGAATATAAGCCGCAGCAGCGGCATACCACTCTCGGTTCCACTTTTACTTTTGCGCGCTACCTGTCTCACTCTTTTCCGGCCTCCAGCTTTTCCTGCTGGAACCCGCCGCTTAAAGGTGGAGGTCCGCGGACCGGCCATAGAGCCCATAGAGTTAAAGGTGGTGGCCGTTAGCTGTAAAAATCCATAGATTAGCCGCACCGTTATATAAGCCGCAGCGTCGAAAAATGGGGAAAAAGGCGCGGCTTATAGTCCGAAAATTACGGTACATAAAAAGAAATCACAGATTTGGTGTACCTCTTGTGACATGTTCAATGGGTATACATTTAGTCTTTAGTATAGAAGAACTATGAAAGATTAAACATTTATTTTCTGCCTGAGCATGAATCCATATCATTATATCAAGCAGCCTTCAGATGTTTATCAGGTGTTGCCTTTCAGTAACTTCCAGTTATGAGCAGGTACTTCACTTAGGAGCCATTTCCTGCTAAAAGCACCACAAATACATCATCTCTCTGGCTAATGTTAGGGGGGGGGCAATTTGGAGACGATTGGCTCCCTGTGATCATGCATAATGATGGCAGACACATATCACAAACCTGGCCTGCATCTCTCATAAATACTTGAAAAGACTTTATGGTCTGCTCTGCCTCTGTGTTCGTCATACGCCGGGCTCATAAAGTGGAGACGCTTAATAAGTTAAAAGCTTATGCAAATGTCCTGGCTTAGATAACCACCTCATAACAACAGTGTCTGAATCTGCACAACGTCTTCCCTTTCCACCTGGCTGTCATTAGAGAATTGATTTGATCCAGGAATGTTATTTTCTTTCCATTAAGTGTCATTTTCCAGACAGAAATAGCCTGGTCTACAAGTTTGTTTGTGACATCTAGTGGACTAAGAAACATATGAACTTCCCTTTCTTCTGCAATGGAAACTCTGCAGTAATACTTATTGGGTTGTGCTCCTTAACATCCTTTTTCATAAGACCATACCTCTTCCTCTACATTGATTTAGCATAATACTTACCATGAGTATAACATTATCATGGCACACTGTTTCAGGATGGGATCGGCTTACTGCAGCAAGAGAACAGTACACAATGTTCTGTTGTGGGGAGAGAAGCTCAATAATAGAAAGTGGTGAGCAAAACAAGGCAGTGTGTCACTAGTGTCACTCTAAATAAAACAAATACAAAAACATCCTTCCTTATCAAAATCACAAGGTGGAGTCAATGCTGCTGAAGCCTTACTTGGTCTGGATGACTAGTAGCTCATTGGCTAATTCTAGAGAGATGTGCAATTGCTGTCACTGACATTACCAAGTTGGATGCCTTAATGACTCTTCTTAACATTTGTGTGAAGCTGACCATTGAGCGGCCCGACCAAGCAAGGAGGCAGAGGCAGAACGTCCAAAATACATCCCGGTGGGGCATTTATTACATCATGAACACATGACACAGCCTCAATCTGCTGCCCACGTGAACACAGTCACCAGCCACCGCAAGGATCTCACACACACTACCAGCCTCAAAACAGACAGGGCAACAGACCCTAAATACACTCACAAATCAGCAATTAAACACAGGTGGGGGGGGGGGGGGGGGAGACAACACAGGGCACCAGGTGCACACAAACAGCCACAGACATGGGGGAAGGGGAACACTTTTAACATGAAACCAGAAAACAGAGACAAACAAACTAGTTACATAAATTACATGTATTCCCATGCTTCCTGTGCAATGTTTTTAGTGCTATATTACCCGTAACGGAGGCCGAGATCTATGGGCCCAGAGATCACCTCCGTTACAATTTGCTTATGTTACATTGAGTTAAGCATGTCACAGATGTTTCACAATTGCAAAGCTGTTGTTTAAAGGTCACCCATTATGCAAAATCCACTTTTTTATTTATTTTATACATAAACATGTGTCCCCTCTGTGTAAAGAGAGTGGAAAGAGAGTTCCTAAAGAGTTTCAGGAACAAAGATTCTCTCTCTTTTTGTCCTGATCCATTTCTATAAAAACCTGTCTGAAAATGAGCTGATCAGATTTCGGCCACTTTATGATGTCATAACGATCTTTTGGCTTCCATGTCCGTCAAAATCCATTATTACCCGTCGGCCTTTACACAACTCTTAGGAGGGGGGGAGAGCACACTCGTGAACTGTCAACGGGGGTGGGGGGGGGCGCACCCTCGTGAACTGTCAGTGCCGTGTTATTCCTGCCCACTGCGCCTTGCGGGAGCGCGCACAGCGTAAAGCCAAAACTCACAGACATTTCAATGATTTGTAGGGCAAAGTTAGGTTTGGAAACGGTATAATTTCCTTTTTGGCGGGCATGCATAACACCGGAGCCTCGCTGCGGGGAAACTTTGGCGCTGTTCTAATCTGTCAAAATGATTTTTCCGTCATTGTTAAAAATATTCGGTTAATGCGACCTCTGATCTCCTCCTAGAGCACCATTGTGTTCTTTGTAACCAAATCTCTCTCAGAGGGGCGTGGGGAGGGGCTCCTTATTTTCATCTGAAGTAACAGACAGAGAATCAGCACTTTGGAAACAGGGCTGAAACAGAGGGGATTATGGGTAATGCTGCAATGATCTGTTTGGTGTTCGGAGCCCAACACTTCGGAGACATGTTTTGTATATATCTGAGACCTATAACATATTGATGAAAAACTGTATAATAGGGGACCTTTAATGCATATTCAGGAAACTTGATCGATGCTAACTCCCTTTTAGCTTTGTTTTTGGTCTCCACCTACTCCAGTGGACTCATTTGTCTTCAGCTACCAAAGCTCCGCTATAGTATAGTCTGTCAAATAAATCAGGTTTATGAAACAAACTTTTTGAAAAAAGGCAAAGCAAGATTTAATTTGTGGAAATGTTATGGTTTGTTAGACTCGGAAGACTTCCAAAATCTGTTCTGAGGTGTGTGTTATGTAATCGCCCTGCATGGCATCTGTGACGTGATGTCACATCTGAGCGTGTGCCTTCAGCACCAGTGGGGACAGAGTGCAGGAAGAAGAGATTCCTTTATGCTCCAGTGGCCTTGCTCTTCCTCTCTGCAAGATCCATCTCCACATGAATGGGAGGAGAAAGAGAAAGGGAAGCAAATAAAAGAAGTGTGAGTGAGCATAGAAAAAGTTGCAGTTTTGAGAAGGGAAAGACATCCCTGGGGAAAAGACTGAGGAGGGGAAGTCAAAAGTCAGGTTTGGATTGAATTAATTGAAAATGTAAACAGAATTTCAAGAACATGTATGTCACTATGCGATTATGAGGAGTTGATTAATTAAGATGACAGTAGTTTTATTCTTGTCAGAAAACCAAATCCTGGAGGACACAGAAAAAGGGCTTTCAAAAAGGAAGTTGAAAACTGGATTTAGACATTAGGATAAGGGTCAGGCATTTGTGTTTGTGTTTATGTGTTAATGTGAGGTTGGTAACATTGATTTGTTTGGAGCCAGAAGGAGAATATGTTCTCCATAGCGGAGCAGAAGCTTCTGTGGACGTCAATGCTTCATACATCATGTACAGTATTTGCTGAATCTGTTAACATTGCGGCAGTTGCGTTTTGCTTTTAACGTAACAGCAATGTTTTCAACTGGGCCTTTTTTGGTGAAATTTTGGCTGCAAACAAACCTGGAGATTTAGGATGGAGGAATATTTGAAACAATGCTCCACAGATGGGAGATAGTTTGTATATACTTCACTGAGTTTCCCCGGCTGAGAGGATTCATCCAGATGAGAACCACACAGCAGCGGGACATGAGGTCCGCTTAGGTGAACCATGGTTGTAATGTTCCTGCGTGTTTGCAACATTCTTGTGTGTGCAATTTGTCAGATGTTTCTGTGCATGGCATAGAACATTGCTCCACATCTACATAAAAGCTTGTTTTCCTTCATTTTCCTTCATGCTTCACTGGTGTCTTGGAAGTTGTGCTACACATTGCACGCTCCAAAGACCCATAATCCCCTGCTTCTGTGCTGCTCTCCCAACAACAAGGACTAGATAAGTGCTGGGCTTATTATTTGAGGCTATTCACTGAATATTCATCTAACGGCAGATTCAGGATCATAAGGATTCAAGAGTGGGGCAATGTGATGATTAATGTAATGCAAAATGGAAATGAAATTGTGGATTAGTGCTATGTTAACATTGTCAGTGTGAGCATACTAGCATGCTGACATTAGGGTTTAATTCTAAGCACCGCTGTGCCCAAGTGGAGCCTCACACATTTGTTTAACCGCAGCTTTGGTACAGTCTCAGTGCTCATCAGCTGAAGCAAACATTGATCAAAGTTCATCAAATGAGATCTTTTACACTCTGTTCACTACCTGCCCAGAAAAAGAGAGAAGACAGACAAAGTGGAATTGATTTATTTAAAACAAGGGACAGTGTACATTAATCAACATATTAAAAACATGTAAATGTACTCGAATTAGCCAAAAGGCTTGTTTTCACTGATGGTCCCTTTGCCAGATGGTGATCCTAAAAGCAAGAAAACAAATACCACTACATTGTTATACAAAACAAATGCACATATTTACAATGGACAACATCACTGAATACAGGTAAGGAGCTAGGCGAGGTGGCGGTGACCACAGCTATGGTGGCCGACAGGTGCAAATAGTGCTTTAACGGCCTAAAACATCTCCATAGGAGAAATGCGCTGCACTTTGCAATGCAAATATGAAAAAACAAATGTGTTTTGCAGCGTTTCGTTTATTTTGTTTATACCCTACACATGTTTTTTCAAGTTGGTGAATGTTTTCTGAATGCAGCGCATGTGTTGTCAAGTTGGTGTAGATGTTTCTTCATGTGCATGTGTTATGTCACATTTGTGTTTTCTTATTTGCATCGTTTCTGAAACTACAGCGTGTTTCTTCAAATGGAAATGTTTTGGGCTGTTGTAGCGTGTTTGCACCTATCGGACACCGTACAAATTAGAGTTAGATGGAGGAAAATGAATGTAAGACTTTTACTCAGGTGCACACATGACGGTAGTGCTGTTCTGCCTCCATGGATGTGTGGTATAAATGAATGAAAACGTCTTCCACAATAGGACCTTCATTCCTATGAATTGTAGGGGTCTGCAATAATTCTATACGCTTATAAGTTATATTTATATAAACTCACAAAAAGCAACTTTTATATAATGCAAATCTAATAATGCAAAAATGATGATGTAGATGTGCCATGGGAATTTCAAAATAAAGGCGTGTCTTAAAAATGAATATACAGTATGTATGGAGATATGTGTAGAATTGTTACATCAATATTGTTACATCCATGGCACTAAATTGTAACTTCTTTGGATTTTATGTTATTTTACATGTAGTATTTGTGGACAGGAACATGCAGGTTACATTGACGACGATCGGACAAAACGCTTAAGGAAAGACAGGACTAAATACACACAAGGGTAATCACAAGACAAGAAACAGCAGGGTAGGGGAGGCAAAACACAGGGGCAGCAGGTGGTCACAATAAGATCATCAGGGAGGAGGGAAACTAAAGACAGGAAGGCAAACAAATAGGACCAGACAAGACACAGGCCCAATCCCAAACCACGCCCTACACCCTACACCAGCGTTTCTCAAAGTGTGGGGCGGGGCGCAGAGATGTGATAGGGTCACGAATGGACGCGATGAACGGGAGATTCGGGAAATGAGAGAGAGCGAGAGAGAGCGAGAGAGAGCGAGAGAGAGCGAGAGAGACAAAGCGAGAGAGAGCGAGAGAGCGAGAGAGAGAGAGAGAGAGCTAGAGAGAGCACACCTTTATCTATTTAATTTAGCCAGTTGTACAAAATAAAGTAAGCAATCATTCCAATGTGTACTGTAGGACAGTAAACAGTTTAAGAGGGGAGTGATTAGTAAAATATGCATAAATAAAAATAAAGAATGCTAACTAGGTAACATAAGATAAGAATAAACAAGTTTAAATGATTTGTTATTGGTTGTGATCATATTCTAAAGATGTTTGGATTATTGAAAAGTATACAGCTCCCTTTCATCTGAGTGCTGAGAGCTGTATCCATACATTCATTTTGTGCTCAAAGTGCACCAGATTGATGCATTTCACAAAAAATCATACATTTTCTTTTAGTAAACACTGAAAACGGGTCCCACAGACCAAAACACCACACAAAAGTTAAAGGTAAGCATATCATAATGTTCAAATGTGCTAAATATATACACTGCAAAAAACAAAAAAAGAGGAGAGAAAGTAGTTCACGACTTGTTTTATTTTTTGAAAGTAGCTCTCATCCTAAAAAAGGTTGGCGACTCTGTTATAGAACGATACATTTGACAATTTTAAGCTTGGCCTAACATTTTATTGGAGCGATGAAGAACAGGTGGGGCTTGAAAAGGCCCACCTGTTCAAAGAATGATATGACCATATGCCATAAATTTTTGCATACATTCACAGTAAATATTTATTCAGTATGATAGCTGTCTAACAGAAGTTAAATTCATTTCTCACTTATTCTGACAATGTACTCAACCCCAAATAAAAGAACCCAATAAAAAGAGTTGTTAAATAATAGTGAAGTCACGTTGTAATAACAATAACTCATCTCTCTCTCGTTTTATTTTTGAGCTTTGCTAAAAGCCACTGTGTCAAGTGTCCTACTTCGGTTGCCGTCCGGAGTTGTCCAATATGGCGGACCATCTCGCACATGCGCAGTACAGATCGAGCAGGGTGACGGATCGGGTAGTGACAGTAGAGGCTTCTCAATACTCAAATTTCCCCTCCTCGACTCCTCGACTCCTCGGTCCTCCGGTAATGACCCAGAAATGAATTTCAGCGCGCCATTTTGAAGGACATCTCATTTCTCTAAATGCACACCGAGGATCGAGCGTCGAGGAAGCTCTCTGGAGGAGCTATAACCCAGGATACACTGGTTCCTCCACGGCTCCTCCGCGGATGCATTTCCGGGAACGGTGGAGGCGTGACGCACGACCGGACTTACAGATGGAGCACTGAATTTCGGACTCCAGCTTACAGCTTCCTGCCTACGGCCTGCCAAAGACCAGTATAGAGGAATGTTAAGCCCTCCCACTATTTTCCAAGAGGGCGTTGCCAGATTTTCAATTTCAGGTTTTAACCAGGAGATGGCGCTTCATTCACAAATACAGAAAGACAAGTTTCATGGACTTTCAGTTGTGTTTTGAAGAGCATTTGAACACATCAATATTTTAGATCAACTAAAGTATATCTAATCTTGTAATTCCATAATATATAGTCTTTATATATTAAATAATCATAATTATAATGTAAATGTTTACATTACACTTCTTTATTTGTTATGCTCATACTTTAACCTTTACAATCGTTTGCTTTAATATGCAGTATATTTTTGTGTTTGCTTCCTCCTGCTCCCTTTCGGACACATACTGTATGATTTATTATTATTATTAATATGAAGATATTATTAAGATAAGATAAGATGTTACTTTATTGATTGAACATTTTAGTTTAGAATGTGCTGTCCCACGGTAATTCAGAAGGCTCACAGGTCACATTCCGACCATTATTTAAAACAATAGGTGCTTTCACACCGTCTACAGTTTGATTTGCATAGAGGGAGCTCTGTCAGTTTTCGAATTACCCATTTGCTTTCGGGGAGCCCTATTTTTCAGAGCACATCCTGCTACTAAATATGTCACACGCACGCTCTGTTGACTGGTTGCAGCAGCGCGGATGCGATCAATTGCTATAAAAACACTCTTCTACTAATACAGACGGTGTCACTATGCCGGCGGATGTGGCCGTTGTTGAAGCCTCTTCAGGCTCCACATCGGCAGGCCTCTCCCTCGGTGTGGAGCTGTCAAACTCGACCCTAACGCCGCTTACAGCCGGCCAACTAAAAGTTGTTTTCCGTTCACGTTGTCATTTTTAGACTCCTTCGCTTCTTTGCTTGTGAATCCAAAAGCTGTGACGCTTGGCTGTTTTCGTTTTGCCCATATTTTTTTATTACACAGCCAGAGTTAAAAAAATATCAATATGAACATTTCAAATACCGCGCCGGCATCACCGCCATAATCATAGCAACGTAAGTAAGAATGCAGCGCCGCCACATACAGATGGCAACACCCAGACATATTCACAAATATAAAACAAATATTTAGAAACTGTAATGAACAATAACTATTATTTATTTCAAGAACTGTTATTTACAGAAACTCAACATTTCTAATCTGTGTGACACAAATATGCACGATTGTTTTGGGCTCCCCCTATTTATCTCAAAGTCAGCCCTCAGGGGAGCTCCCTCCCTCTTCGGGGGAGCCAAGCACTCCTAGCTCCCCCCCATTTCGAACAGTGTCTGTGGCTGAATGGCCAGCGATTAGGTGCGGCGCATTTGTCATAGGTGATCAGAGCTAACTGCCTGCCGTCAGATTTCATTTAAAAAACAGATCTGATTTTAAGACTATTTCTGCGCTCATAAAGAATGATAAGAATAAGAATAATGCGTATTGGACTGGTTTCATTAATTGGTGAGTTTATTTAATACTAGAACCGCCAATCGGGTCAATTTGTGTGATGTGTGTTGTGTGTGTGCAATGTAACTTTTTTTCAATAAAATATTAAAGTCTCCCAGTCCCTGACTTTTCTGAAAGTGTGTTATGTAGCACCCTATGTTGTTAAAAATTGCATTCTAATAGCGGGATTTGACAGGTTTAGGTAGGCCTATACAAAAACCTCTGGCGGTTCTAGTGTTAAGGTAATTAGGTACAGTAGAAGCCCTTTTTTATCAGTAACGAATTTAGCAGTTGAACATAAAAGTCAACTAACTGAGGGTCACTTGCAATGACAGTGTTGTGTCTAACTGTAAGCTTGTCACTCAGAGTAACCTACCGTTAATGTAGCTGCTGGAGAAGAAAGATCCAGGGGGGGGGGGGGGGGGGGGGGGCGGGAGAGAGCTGTGGTTGATGGGCCATTAGTTGTGTAAATACACAGCTGAGAGCTGCCGTTTCATTCAGACTGTTTAAAAAACTGTAACAACGGACTATTTTTCTTAGCGGATGCATGTGAATTTAAATCAATACAACTATTTTTTAAATCAATAAAAACATTTTCTAAATCCATAAAAGCATTTCAATTAATATTGGGAGTCATGTCGTTACTTTGAAATATTTAAAATATACATATTTTTGGTGAATTACTGAGTTTAGGCACGTTAATAACGTTTTAATGAAGTTGAATACAGTACAGGACTGTCTCAGAAAATTAGAATATTGTGATAAAGTTCTTTATTTTCTGTAATGCAATTAAAAAAACAAAAATGTCATACATTCTGGATTCATTACAAATCAACTGAAATATTGCAAGCCTTTTATTATTTTAATATTGCTGATTATGGCATACAGCTTAAGAAAACTCAAATATCCTATCTCTAAATATTAGAATATCATGAAAAAGTATACTAGTAGGGTGTTCAACGAATCACTTGAATCGTCTAATTAACTCGAAACACCTGCAAGGGTTTCCTGAGCCTTGAAAAACACTCAGCTTGGTTCAGTAAACTAAATCACAAGTATGGGGAAGACTGCTGATCTGACTGCTGTCCAGAGGACCGTCATTGACACCCTCCATCAGGAGGGTAAGACACAAAAAGAAATTTCTCAAAGAGCAAGCTGTTCACAGAGTGCAGTTTCAAAGCACATCCACAAAAAGTCTGTTGGAAGGGGGAAATGTGGCAGGAAACGCTGCACAACCAAGAGAGATGACCGCAGCCTTAACAGCATTGTGAAGAAGAGTCGCTTCCAGAATTTGGGGGAGCTTCAAAGACAGTGGACTGAAGCTGGAGTCCAGGTATCAAAAGTCACTGTTCACAGACGTGTCCGGGAAATGGGCTACAATAGCCGTATTCCCATGGTCAAGCCACTTCTGAACTCAAGACAACGGAAGAGGCGTCTGACTTGGGCTAAGGAAAAGAAGCACTGGACAGTTGCACAGTGGTCCAAAGTCCTCTTTTCAGACGAAAGCAAGTTTTGTATTTCATTTGGAAGTCAAGGCGCCAGAGTCTGGAGAAAGGCTGGAGAGGAGCAAAATCCAAGTTGCTTGAAATCCAGTGTGAAGTTCCCACAGTCAGCGATGGTTTGGGGAGCCATGTCAGCTGCTGGTGTTGGTCCACTGTGTTTCATCAAGCCCAGAGTAAATGCAGCTGTGTACCAAGAGATTTTAGAGCACTACATGCTTCCGTCTGCTGAAAAGCTCTATGGAGATGAGGAATTCATTTTCCAGCATGATCTGGCACCTGCCCACAGTGCCAAAACCACCAGTAACTGGTGTACTGACCATGGCATTACTGTCCTCGATTGGCCTGCAAATTCCCCTGACCTGAACCCCATAGAGAATATGTGGGGTATTGTGAAGAAGAAGCTGAAAGACACCAGACCCAACAATGCTAATGAGCTAAAGGCCGCTATTGAAGCATCCTGGGCATCCATAACACCTCAGCAATGCCACAGGCTGATTGCCTCCATGCCACGCCGCATTGATGCAGTAATCCGTGCAAAAGGATTCCCAACCAAGTACTGAGTGCATTAATGGACATTTTCAAATGTTTGATTGTGTTTTGCTGTTATAAATCTTTTTTTTTTACTTGGTCTGAGGAACTATTCTAATTTTTTGAGATAGGATTTTTGAGTTTTCTTAAGCTGTATGCCATAATCAGCAATATTAAAATAATAAAAGGCTTGCAATATTTCAGTTGATTTGTAATGAATCCAGAATGTATGACATTTTTGTTTTTTTAATTGCATTACAGAAAATAAAGAACTTTATCACAATATTCTAATTTTCTGAGACAGTCCTGTATATTCATATGTGTCAGTGATTTCATGTAAATTCGGCGAACATTTACATAAATGATCGTGGTGAAGATGATGATTAAATTAGGTTTAAAAATCGAGAGCCGGGCTGCATTTCCTCCCGTTCGTTTTTTTCGAATAACAAAATTATTTTGTTAAATAACAACATGGTGATGTTTTGTAAATGATTACATGTCTCTTATTTAGCACAGTAGTATGATATCCGTGACATATGGATCTTAACAAAGTTCCGCTGTACATCCAGCATACTGTATCTCACTTTATTTCACATGAGCTCCAGTGTGGAACCCCACTGCACCCCCTGGTGGATCAATGATCCATTGCAGCTGGCTTCATTATAACTACATTTATCTATCACGGGGGCGGTCTCAAGTCAAGCTGGAGGTTTTCCCTTGAGCGAGGGCAGATCACGTACCAATCACGGTCCTCGCGTTTCAAACTGTCTGAAATGAATCGCTACATCTGTACCTCAGCCAATGACAGCTCTGTATGCATTCCCTGGATATTATTTTAGAAACTGCTTTCATCGCGTCGCGATCATGAGAGGTTTCTCAATACTCAAATTTCCCCTCCTCGACTCCTTGAATCCTCGGTCCTCCGGTAGTGACCCGGAAATGAATTTCAGTGCGCCATTTTGAAGGACATCTCATTTCTCTAAATGCACACCGAGGACCGAGGATCGAGCGTCAAGGAGGCTCTCTGGAAGAGCTATAACCGAGGAGACACTGATGCATCCTCCACGGCTCCTCCACGGATGCATTTCCGGGAACGGTGGTGGCGTGACGCACAGCCGGACTTATTTCATCCAATGACAGCTCTGCATGCACCCCTTGGATATTATTTTAGTAACTGTCTGCTTTCATCGCAACGCGATGTTTACAGTGAGAACAGCTGTGAGGTCCGTGCATAAAGCAGAGCAGTGTGTAAAATATATATCACTCAGTATAACAGGCCTACATTACTTTCTGTATTTGTATGCTGTAGTTTAGTAGATATCTACAAACAAAGAGTCAATATTTTTCTAAGTACATTTAATGCTTCACATAATAAATACACAACGGCTGTAGCCTGATTATGCTTTAGGAGCAGTAGGTGTGTGTGGTACAGTGTGTAGGTGTGTGTTGTACAGTGCGTAGATGCGGCGGACAGACGGGTCTCAGTTGGTTTGGTGTCCTATGCTTACTTTTAATACTTGTACAACGTTATTATGAGAGTGCTCTCATACTTTTTTGATTCTGAAATTGTATATATTTATATAAATATATGTGCGTGTATATGTCCGCATCTGTAGCCTGTTATTGTCTCATTATACCGCACTGTCAATGAATTATAAGTAAATATATATAAGTGGTCATGAACACATCTGTCCATCAGACAGAGGGCCACTGTGCCTCCTGTCATCATTAATGGACGTCTCTTTAAAATGACCGCTCAGAGGAGAGGAGTTCTCATTTCTCTAACCGCCTGCTGCTTCCCCTCCTCTCTCCTCGGTTCCCCTCCTCAGTCCTCCGCTCGCATCTCCTGTGGGCGGGACTAAGTCTCGAGGATAGGAGTCGAGGAGTGGAGTCGAGGAGGGGAAATTTAAGAATTGAGAAGCCTCTAGAGCAGGGGTAGCCAGCGCGGTGCCCGCGGGCACTAAATCGCCCGCAGGGGGGAAATTGGTCACCCGCGTGCATGTTGTGTAAAAATAGCACAAGTCACCATGGAGCTCCGTCTAAAAAAATTATTGAATACATTTTTAATTTTAAAATGACAATATTGAATATAACATTTTAAAAGCACACATTTTGTATGTACATATGTAAGTGAAATGGAGATTTGGTGCGTGAAATTGAACTCTGACCCCAGATAGGTTCAGAGTTGAACTCCACGCACCAAATCTCCGTTCCACCTTTAGCTGAGACATGCTAGCATGAGCAGCTACGATCATGGGCCTCATCACCACACACACACACACACACACACACACACGCACGCACGCACGCACGCGCGCACGCGCACACACACACACACACACACACACACACACACACACACAAACACACACACACACACACAGCAGTGGTGAGGATCTCAGCCTGCCACTGACGTTCAACCAGAAAACATCAGCAGTTAGCTGTTAGCAGTTAGCAAACAGAGATCACAGCTCCTCATATCTTTTCAGAAACTGGACAAAAGTTAAACAAGTACAAACCACAGACTGTCTGTGTCATGGCGAATACAGTCGCTGGTTTATTTATGTATGTAGTGTTGGAGATTTGGAGGATGTTTAAAACCAACCTCGTCTCCGCGTGTCGTTTGATAAGCTGGGCGAATTCGTGAAAAGGAAGGGATTAAGAAACACCAGAATACAAGTTAAACAATAATCTTGCTTTAATGATAAACAGTAACAACACAAAATACACATACAAACACAAAGACAAAGGAAGTACTTCCTGCTCTCTCTCCTGTCCCACCCTCCTGGTCAGCCTGAAGAAAAAGAGGTCGAACCCCGGGAAAACACAGTGTTTCATACTAAAAACACAGGAGGGGGTGTGTGCGGGCTTTCCCCCCGAGGTCATCTTATTGGCAGAGACCAACACATGGCCTGTCGCACCCAATCACTGCGACACAGCAGAAGAAACCTAGTTCACATCTTGTAGCCAGCACACACCTCCTTTATGGCTCTTTGTCCCTGGGTCCATCTTCCCCCCTTCAGGTTACCACACACAAGTTAAAAGTATGTTTTAAGATATAGTTGTTATAGTTGGCTAAATATACGTAATACATGTTAATTACTTTCATATCAATAACAACGAGGAACACATTACCTATGCTCTTAAGCAGTATTAGAGATGCTTTTCAAATAGTCAAACTTCACACAGGCCTACCTATGGCCCTTCCATTTGTTTGAGCTATTGTTCACATCTTTACTTCAAATAAAAGGTTTCACATTGTATATTTCCAGCTTCCTTTACACATACTGTTATTATTAATACAAAGTAACCAACCACACACATCTATTGAAAACAAGTCGATTCCCCTGATAATTGACATGCTGAAACTCTTCGGAATGTGTTCCCTCCCCCAACTCTCTCGTCCCTGTCATAAAAAACTGCTTCCATTTCATATAGAGTAATGAAAGATGTTTAAGCTAATTTCTCCACAATGTTTGTAGCCATTTAGTACCCACACATGAAAGAATAAGAACAGAGGTATAGTTGACCAGTAATCCTGTAGCACATATATTTACTGCAATGAAAACACACACACATCTGCTACAAGATTGTGTAACGCACACCCTTCTTTTACGAGGGAAACATTCCAGAGTTTCGGCACTATCTCCAAATAAGGGTGTCCCATGCTCCCATCTCTTCTCTAAACACAAGGACTTCACCTCAATATATTGGGGGAGGGAAAAGATACTTTGTCCCTTCAAATTTAACACACATGAATATATATAAGGTGACATTAAAATGAATATACCAGATTTAACTTTCCTGCCATAACACGTTACTTTAATCCTTCAAATAATTCAAATAATCCTTCAGTAGGCCGTTGTTATGAGTGTGGAATGAGCATATACAACGTTAGCTTAGCCTGGTCGACCCAATCTCCATTCAGAAAACAAGCATTTAAAAAGGTTTTTCGCCTGCCGTCTTGTCTGCAGACTTGTCAAGCATTAATTCATGGTTTTTACTAAACGGTATCAGTATTTTGTTACTTCGGCATCATTTAGAAACGTGTATTACAATTTAATCACGGTAAAATATGTTCATTTTGTTTTAGTTGTAGCTCCCGAGCCAGCGCGTCTTGTTTGAATGATGCGAGTAAACACAGCTGGCAGCAGCGGTGAAACTCAAGCGATTAGAGCGAAGTCGCGTCCGGTGTGAACGCAGCATTACAACTACCCCTGATAGATCTCGCGAGAATGTGTATAAATATAGATACATTTTCATAACAAAACAATGGGGTTGCTATAGCAATGGTAAATCATTGTTAATAATTATTGTGAGGAATAATTAACATTAACATGTGATCAGACAGTCCTTCACATACAGTAAATTAATATGTATTCTGATTATTATTAATAATAATATTATCATTAAAGGTGAACCGTGCAATTATGTTATTCAGGAAGTTTGTATCAAACAAGTAGCCCTTCGTATTACTCAGTACCTTTGAAGTAGCCCTCGGTGACAAAAAGGTTGGTGACCCCTGCTCTAGAGACACCGATATATCTATGGTGACACCGGTCTCTATTTGACAGGTCTCCATGCTGTGTGTGTCCGTCAGGAAACAAGCTGTTGACAAGTAGTTCCAGCAAACATCCACTGATAAACTGCGATGTTAACAACCTCATGATAACCTCATATGTTTTTAACTTAGGATCATACCTGTGTTTAGTCTAGAAAAAGGTAAATGTGTGCATTTTATTATAAAGTTGTGTATATTTACAGACTGTTGCAAAAACTAAGAAGCTTATAAACATCAGGTTTAAAACTAAAAGAGCTTTACAAAAAAGTAAAACAATTAAAGATGTTTGGAGTTTTATTTTAGTTATTAATTTTAATTTTTTGTCAAAGAGAAGCTGATTTGAAACCGTTGTTACATACACTTACGGCATTTCCTATTTCTGCCGGAGAGAGGGGAGTTTGTTCCAAAGCTTGCTGCTGTATTTACTCCCTCCATCTGACAGGAGGGAGCCTCGTTGAGCTGCGAGTGCCACGGAGTTCACTCCGTCACAGAGGGGTAGGGTGTAGGGCGTGGTTTGGGATTGGGCCACAAGGAGGAAAACATTTCAAAATGAAGGTGGAAAATGGCAACATAAACCCAAAACCATGACAATATTTTGTGTTTTCTCAGTCAAAAAAGCACAATTCTACCAAACGGATGAAGCAGCACTCATTGTTCCTGGATGTACAGTAACAAAGAAAGCCAAAAACAATCGAATCATTTATATTAAAAGCACTTTTACATTAATATTCACACCATGTGTCACATCATCAGCCCACACAGACATAATCTCCCCTCATCTCCATCACTTTGCTCACTCCAAGTGAAGTCCTCACAGCGGGCGGTCGCCTGTGTCTCTTCTCTCTGACAAAGCAGCCCCACAGAGAACCACATAACTGCGGTTTATCCCCATGGAAAGCAGAAGCACCAAGCTGTAGCTGTATTCAGTAAACCCACGCATGCTCCAAATCCCAAATGTGGATGTTACCCTGATAATCTAAATGTTGATATTAATTAAGCTCCAAGCCTGTTTTTCAGGTTTCAGGCTCGAAAATGACATTCCCAGAACAAATGAACATATCTTCCCTTCTAAAAGGGTTAAATTAATAATCTTTTTTCTCAAAGTAATGATAAACCTGTGAGTTGGATGTAGAAAAGTCAAAATCAATATAGATGTTTTTTTATTTTAAAGAAAATTCAGATTGAACATGGTAAAAAACTGTAAATTATAGTGTCCGTCCAAAATATATGTTGTACTTATAGTGAAAACTAACCTTGGATGATGGGTTAGTAGACTACAAGCTTTAGGAATCCAAGGTACAACATATAATAAATACCCCGTATCAAGATTGATGCAAAACAAGTGATATTTTACATTTTTAGACAGATTTAGCAAAAAAAAACCCTCTTCTGGAGCCATTTGGGTGGATTTTCCTTATCTCTGGCCCCCCTTCTTCGATTTTGACATTTGACGTCTCTATCTGACCGTTAGAGCCAATAGAATCAAAGGGAAATCGTCCCGCACACACTCATGTTAAAAAAAAAAGATGGTGTCTTTGCGCATTCAATCTCGCTACAAAGCGTAGGAATGGCCTGCTCTACTATCTTAAAACGGAATTGCAGTTTTATTGCTTATAGATTATCAGAACATTTCAAAGGGGACACAGCCACATTGGATATTAACCTATGGATTAACTACATCATCGTTGTTATCGTTTTAATGCCATTGAAGACCAGTTTTGACCAGACAAAACCAAGGTAAGCCATTTTAGCGTTGTAGGCTACGTAGCGCCACATGTTTTGATGTACGTTTTTGTTGATAACGTCGCGAGTTTGTATCTTTCAGTGTTGAGGTGGGCACAAGCGGCAAACTCTGGGGAACAGCCGGGACACCAATACGGAAGTGCAACACACACTGCAGTTCATACATGGGCCGCTAGGGACTGACTGCAGAAAGGAGCAATTTCCATAGACCCCCATCTTAAAATGCCCAACTTTACAGCAGAAAAAAACATGTTTCTACCCATGGATGCAATAAATATTATTATCGATATAGTTAGATTCCACCTTCATGATTATGAATCTGTGAGTGAATTGTTTTCTAACACAACCCTTTTATTTATATTAGGTCTTAAAGTTTTTGCATAAATTAGGGCGTGGTCACTTTGATGGACATGTACATGCCTCACTGTCAGCTAACAGCAACTTGTCCACTCTGCTAGGCTACAACCATAGAGGCTACAACGTTAGTTAGTCATAGTACTGTACTTGACCCTTTAGCTTTAGCCGTGTTCGTGGTGATTGTGCCTTTTAGGGAATATTGTTACAAATACCAGACAATTAAAATGTTGTGCTGTGCACTTTTTATCCAATATTTTCTTCTCAAAGCAGACAGTGTATGGTTTCTACCGCTGTGCCCTAGTAGTTGATGAATGTCCTTGAGGATGAGTGTGGAAATATGTTGCTCTTTGGAGAGGATCAGTGGATGTTTCACCTCCAAAGGCATTGCAACTTTGCTTAGCCTGCCTCCAACTCTTAGTAGTCAATCTTCCAAAATCGGATCCAGCTTGTAGATGGAACTGTGTCTGCTCACTGTTCCTGTTTCAGATGTTAAAGAAGTGATTTCATCCTTAAACCTATGCTGCTGACCGTAGGGTATTATAGCCAACTCAGCTTCCAAGAGATCTTTAGGTGTCAAGATGTGACTCTCCGGGTTGACTTTGGGTTCCAGTCTTTTCACTTGACCAGCTTGTGCAGAGGGATTCAAATCCTTTCTTTTACGACTCAACTCCAACAGAATTGCCTTCAGCCTGAGAAACCAGGCCACCGACACTTTGAGCCTTTTCCAGTCTGAGAAGTAAGTCATGAGCTGGTCTGTTATCAAGTGATTCATTGACTATGATATTAACCGAGGTATCTTTTCTGACTTCTGGGTCATCCAAATCCAATATGACATCACCGCCATAATATGTAGGCCATTCCTCTTCAGATTTTACAAGCAACGTGGGACCCTCAAGCCAACTGCGGCCCTTCAGAAAGTCAGGGATCTTCATTCCTCTGGATGCAGCATCAGCTGGGTTGTCTTTGGTTCCTACATGCTTCCATTGACATGGTGTTGAAACCTCTCTTATGGTTGTGATCCTATTTGCCATATATAGCATGTCAGAGTAGTGTGCCTTAACATGATTAGTTAAAGTTAGCTTAGTTTAATTAATGATGGTGTAGAGGCTAAGCCAACGCTTTTAGCCTCTGAGGATCCGCTTTGTGGGTGTAATTGACGAACACAAAGTTTGCTGCCGAATAAAAGTCAGAAACAAAGTTTCCAGTTCGAAACAGTCCATTTATTTCCATTTGTACTGGTTTCCATTTTTACTTTCTTCTTTCCATATTCACCACACGATATTACCGAAACTTTACACAATACCTTTGCTTTTCTTGTAATCCCGTTGTAATCTTATTTGGAGCAGGCGAGATTAGACTCTGACGTCGCTGTCAAGCGTTAGTGGCCGACTCCGCCTACTAAGGGCTTCTCGGCAACTCTGCAGAATCCTATGGGTGACGTCACTGACACTACGTCCATTTATACAGTCTATGGGTGGGCACCCTTATATTCTGTGTCTTTACGATCATAAACTATGTGTTGGATGTGCAGCTGATAAGTAATAAGGGAGCTAGGAGTGATTTTCGGTGCAGTAAAAGGTTAGCATTTTCCCCTCGGGGCTAATTCAGAGGCTCACTGTTAGCATTGTGTGTTTTTTTTGAAAAAAAAAATGAAAAAGATCAGTTAAGTGAGTTTTTTCCCGTTATATGGATATCAAATATCCATAGTTTATTAAATATTAAGGTTACTTAGACGTTGTTTCCTGCAAATGACGTGATTTCTGCCCCGGAACCGGGTCCGTGGGGCTTAAGAGGTTTTAAGTGCAGGCATGGACTTTTATTTTTGACTCATCGATATAGTTTGAACTTCAGCCTTTACGTGGGTAAGAGGAATTTAAATGGTTTGGTTTTAATACAAGTGGAAGCAGCAGAGTTGAACAATATTTGGCACGTCTTTCCGTCCTGGGAGAAGGATCCCTCCTCTGTTGCTCTCCCTGAGGTTTCTCCCATGTTCCCCTTTAAACTGTGGGTTTTCTCCGGAAGTTTTTCCTTGTACAATGTGAGGGTCTAAGGACAGAGGGTGTCGTATTGTCACACTGATATTCTGTACAAACTGTGAAGTCCACTGAGACAAAAGTAACATTTGTGACATTGGGCTATATACATAAACATCGATTGATTGATTGAATACTTTATTATGTTAAAAGTAAGGAAAAGCAAATATAATGATTGATGTAGAGAACACTGATGATTACTTTTATTAGGTTTTAATTGATTAAAGAAGAAAGGGAAAGGAACAGGAAAGGAAAGGAACGGAATGGAAATGCCAGGAAAGGAAAGGAACAGGAAAGGAAAAGAAAAAAACAAGCAGAAGAGAGACACATAAAATAATTGTAAATCGATGGGAAAGGGCAATATAAAGCTGGGAATAAGGGAGGGACGCAAAGAGGAAGTACAAATTGAAAGATAAATGAATTCATAATTGAGAGAAGGGAAGACAGAAGTAAAAAAGAAAGTAAAGAAGGAAGTTAAGAAAAAGGAAAGGGAGAAAAAGGTATCTTGATTTGAAAGTCTAATATTCATCGGCAATAATCTCCAAACATCAGATAACTGCAGTGGATAAATAATGTATCCAAAACTGAAAATACCCAAGTAAAGTTATACCTTAAATATTGTACTAAATTCCATTAGTTGGGTAAATATATGCAGACCCGTACTGCTGGACGTCCTGCTGAGGGGGCCGCGGGGCCCTCCAGGGGTGTTTCTGGGCAGTGAATCGTGAGCTGCAAACAGACAGCACAGGCTGCACTCTGAATACTGGGGAGGGTCTGCTACAGCAAGACACATCAGGTAGATAGCAACAGAGGTGGGAAGTAGTGGAGTTCAAATACTTTGTTACTATACTTCAGTATATGTTTCTGGTATCAGTACTTTACTCCACTACTTATTTTTCTGACGACTTTTTAATTTGACTTCTTACATTTTGAACCCAATACCTGTACTTTCTACTTCTTACATTTGAACACAAATACCTGTACTTTCTACTTCTTACATGTTGAACACTAATACCTGTACTTTCTACTTCTTACATGTTGAACACAAATACCTGTACTTTCTACTTCTTACATGTTGAAAACTAATACCTGTACTTTCTACTTCTTACATGTTGAATACAAATACCTGTACTTTCTACTTCTTACATGTTGAACACTAATACCTGTACTTTCTACTTCTTACATGTTGAACACAAATACCTGTACTTTTTACTTCTTACATGTTGAACACAAATACCTGTACTTTCTACTTCTTACATGTTGAACACTAATACCTGTACTTTCTACTTCTTACATGTTGAACACAAATACCTGTACTTTCTACTTCTTACATGTTGAACACTAATACCTGTACTTTCTACTTCTTACATGTTGAACACAAATACCTGTACTTTCTACTTCTTACATTTTGAACCCAATACCTGTACTTTCTACTTCTTACATGTTGAACCCAAATACCTGTACTTTCTGCTTCTTACATGTTGAACACTAATACCTGTACTTTCTACTTCTTACATGTTGAACACAAATACCTGTACTTTCTACTTCATACATTTTGAACACTAATACCTGTACTTTTTACTTCTTACATGTTGAACACAAATACCTGTACTTTCTACTTCTTACATGTTGAACACAAATACCTGTACTTTCTACTTCTTACATGTTGAACACAAATACCTGTACTTTCTACTTCTTACATGTTGAACACAAATACCTGTACTTTCTACTTCTTACATTTTGAACACAAATACCTGTACTTTCTACTTCTTACATTTTGAACACAAATACCTGTACTTTCTACTTCTTACATTTTGAACACAAATACATGTACTTTCTACTTCTTATATTTTGGACACAAATACCTGTACTTTCTACGTCTTACATTTCCCAAACAGGCTGGTTCCTTTAGTTTGAATGTGTGTTTGGTGGCATGATCATTATTATATAGAGACATTGCGTGCCTGTTGATTTGAACACGATCCGTGTATCCATCATTTCCTGGTCTTCTCTAAAGAAGAGGGACCAATAAAGACGTTGTCATGTGTTGCCGTTTTTCAGCATGGAAACATTCATCAGCTAACAATGACATTATTGTTCTATTAATATAAAGGGAGGTTAGGTACTCTTTAAAACAGCTGCAAGTTATGGGTAGTTTTTACTTAAGTACATTTCAAAGCTCTCTTTACTTTTACTTGAGTCAATAAGTTTAGTCAGTACTTCTACTTTCACAAGAATATTTTTAAACTCGAGTATCTGTACTTCTACTTGAGTAAAGGATGTGTGCACTTTTGCCATCTCTGGATAGCACATTGATGCACACACACACACACACACACACACACACACACACACACACACACACACACACACACACACACACACACACACACACACACAAACACAAACACACACACACACACACACACACACACACACACACACACACACACACACACACACTCACACACACACACACACACACACACACACACACACACACACACACACACACACACACACACACACACACACATTTTATTATTTGTTAAAGATGGCTGGAGAGTGATAATATGGCTGCTCGGGACACTGACATAATTCATGAAGGGAGGGTGTCAAATTTCAACACAGGGAGGTGTGACGGTTTAGAGTTTGACCCTTTTATTACAGAGGAGAGCTGACCCTGTTCATTCAGGGTGACATATTGAGAAGTTTCACACGGCTCAGCATTCATATCTGCCTGAGAGCAGCCCAATGAGAATGATATAACTTAATTCCATAAGATCAGTATTTCATTTGTCTGATAATAATGACAATTTCTCTTGGGAAATAAACTTAGAATACCTATTTACTGACAAAAGAGGTCTTGGGAGTTCAGGTATTTGTGAAGTAAAGATGCCTTTGTGTGAAAATGCATAGTAATTACTTTAATATTACAAATCTGTACACTGTAAAATGTTTGGCTGTAAAATTACAGTAAATTACTGGCTACTAGTTGCACAGTAATTGACTGTAAATATTTCACAGTAATTTACTGTATATATTTTACAGTAAATTAGAATAAAAGTACAACTAAATACTGTGACTTTACAGTTGCCATGCCCATGGAATTACTGTGATATAGCAGTACAGAGTTGTGGTATTATGGTACCTTGCTGTACATAAATTACAGTAATTACCTGTATGTTCACACTATTACTGTAGAAGTAATGCAACACAGTAGCCAGTAATTTACTGTAAATATACAAATCTAAATAATACGATCATATATTGTCATTGATCATAAATTTGACTGGGATTGTACCATAACTACACAATTCAATCAGCTCAATCAACAAAGAAAAACAAAGAAAATACCCATTTTTACTTTTTATTACTCAATTGAAGTGCAAAGTACATTTCACAGTGTCTTTGAAATGTTGTTACGGCCCCAACCTCTACTCCGCGGTAGTGGCTCGTGCTGAGACCCGCAACATGAAAGAATACACACAATAACCGGTACTTGGTAACGAGAATTTATTGATAATCAGCCGTTTGCTCACAAGCGAAATGGGAAACAAAAAGAGGTCTGGAGGACTGGCCAAAAGGAACAAACAGAAGGAGGGAACCCGAGCCAGCCACACCACAGACCGTAGGACCCAGATCTTTCCCCAACCAGAAATCAAATATAAACCCTATGGGAAACAAAATAAAGCCGCGAAAACTGGACTACCAGGTCCTCCAGGCTAAACATAAACGCATCTGCAAAAATATGACCTACAGCTCAAAATGGCAAAGAGGTATTCTAAGGACAGTGTCTCCGGCGTTAGGATAGGCGAGAAATCCTTCTCCTCCATCTTCTCTTTATATATACACACGGCTGAGTGGAATTTGGAACACCTGGGCAGAGGCGGAGCCAGGGGCAGACCAGGTGCACCTGGGCAGAGGCGGAGCCAGGGAGACAGAATAGAAAACAAGGAGGGGAGCACTTAACACATGTCTACACAGGCATCCACTCAAAGTCAACCGTTTTTCTGTTGTTCTGTATGTGCTGACAAGGGGGTTTAAATTGCCATGCCTCTTTTGACTTTCGAGCCCGTCTCAGGATTAATGCCCAGGAAGCACCTGAAAACAATAAGCCAAGACAACAATTTCAATTTTACATAGATTTATATGTTGCATCGTTAATTTTAAGGCATGCAGCGGTGCCCCTTTCAGTTTAAGTAAAACCTGCATCAAAGAAAGAAATTAGTATTTAAAGCCAAGCAAGAGCGATAAAAGCAAGAAAATCACTTAATTTTTTGTGTTATCACAGAGGATGGTCTGAATACAGTATTTTACTGTGAAATTATACAGTAACATGTTGTGAAATCCTGGTAATCATTTATCCTGTACATTCACAGTAATGAACTGTGCCTGTATTGATTTCACTTTGAAATTCTAAATTACAGTGTTATATTGTGAACATTACAGGTAAAGACTGTAAAGTGGTAAAACAGTGATTTATTGTAAAATATTACAGCTAAATATTTTGAAATCATGGTCATATTTTACAGTGTAGTGTTTGATGGAAATGTAATCAAGTAAATGGGGAAGACCCTTGTTTTTAGCATTGGTACAGTAAGTACTTATATTTCTTACTTAAGTAAAAGTAGCAACTATTAGACTCAACAAAATCAATAGTACAACAGTTTTAAAACTAAATCTACTTAAAAAATGCTTTAAGTACTAATTTAAGAAGTATAAAATGGCTCCTTTAGCAAATAATGTTCTTAGGCCTACAGTATATGTATTACTATATTATACATTTTTTAAATTGTATTAATGCTGCTTTAACACGTAAAACAGATGTATATTCTTCTGTATTTATGAATGATTCCTCTATACCATAGCTTCTTATTTTAGAAGTTCATCATATGTTTTATTTGTAAAACCTTAATCTGTAAATAGTGATACCCGATGTCAGATGGGTAAAAATAACAACTTTGTCTAATATTTTGTCAAGTACTTTGTGAGGTGTGGACATTTTTCACAGTTTCAGAGGATGACCAATATTTTATGGACTTTACTCGAAAAAATAAATACATATTTCAAGTGACAGAATTGTTCTTTGTTATTGTTCTTTTAACTGTAACTGCAGTTGGTTAGGTCCGAGCTTCTACATATTAAACAGATAAAGTCTGTTTAATCATGCGTGCATAATCATATAATATGAAAATCAAATAATACGTTATCTAATGCGTATCAGAAGCATTTCATTATTTGCTATTCTTATCAGCTGAATTTATTTGTAGGTATATGATTATGTTAGTGCTGTGAAACTCCCATAGCCTCCAAAGCAAAATTAACTTAAATGATCCAAAAGACTAAGATCAATAAAACAGCAAATGATGCTACCAAGTTGTTTACATACATTTTCACTCGTTTTGTTCTTTAAGTTGTTTCCCATGTTGTGCCAAAATGCAAAGCTGCTGGTTTCATTCAGGTCAGTGTAGAGTCGGTTATTTTCCTCTCCAGTGTCGGGGTGAACAGCGTCTGTGAGCATTAGGAGGAGGGCTGAATGACATTTCAGGGAAAGCAGTCACCATGGAAACTAGATTATTTTTTAAGGAATGTTCTGCAGCCTGTCCTCGAGTCAGGCACGTCAGAAGCTGTTTGCTAACATTTGGGTGTGTTTATATTCATACCAAGCAGACGTGCATCTCAGAAAACTGCAGATGATCACTGCACCGTCTCATCTTCACCCCTCTCTGGCCCCCACCCTGACTCTTCAGGACCAGATCATCAGCTCCATGCAGCTCACATGTGTTTGTGATTCTCTAACCCCGCCTCCACCCATCTGTCTTCCTCCTGTCTCCATCAACTCCTGCCTCTCTTCTGTTGTTTTTTTTAAATACTGATGACTTCCTGTTGTCCTCCTGTCCCCGTCACTCTCTGAGAGCCTGATAGAAGCGCAGTGTCAGCAGAAGTGTTGCAGGCCAGCAGAGGACGGGCAGTGATTTATTTGACCATCCCAGCAGTTTTGAAACAGTCGCTCGGCTGGCTGTGAGCGAAGGAGCTTTGTCTCTGTCACCGTTTGGCAAACAGACACACTCGTGCATTTCCCACAGTGAGATGTACTGATTGTATCCATTCCTTCCTCCTGCCTTCCAGCACAACTCTGCAATACAATCTGAGGTTATGTCTGTGAATGTCCTTTGCATTCACAAGGTGGATTGTAATAGGCCTGGAACAATTACTTATGGAGTAAAGCCCCTTAAGGTCACTTACCGAGAACAAAGTGAAGCCCTACATATTTGATATTTCTAAAGCTCTATCTAAAAGTGCTTATATTATATCATTTGCGTCTGTTAAAATGTGGTATATAATCTGTATTTATGTTAATTGAGGCATTTACGTTTTTGTATGGAATATTTATCTGCTGATGATTGGGCTTGGCATTTGTTAATCAACATAAAAAGTTGTTTAGGAGTTTTTGCTGTTATTCTCCGATACAAAAAAAACACAATCCTTATTCAGTCATTACATTTAGAACAGCACTTTAACTGTAATGACTTAAATACATTTTCAAAGAGAGAAAATTATGTGTGAGTTTACCCTTTGATTCCGATTTTCTTTTAATCCACATTTTGATGAAAATTGGGCCAGTAGTCTTTCCCTAATCCTGCTGACATACAAACAAGCTCAAAACATAACCTCCTTGGTGGGGGAAATAAATAAAATATATCCAGGATGTTATTTGTATATAATAACTCATTATGTTACGCAAAAAAAGAAAATCAAAATATCCATATATGTGGAAGGTTTGGTTCATTTATTTCTATGTTTTAAGTGTTTAATCATGATCATCAAACACTTTGGTATATGGTAATTTGGCCTTGCATCTTCAAAGGTCAAATGAGTTCTCACAGGGATAAACACACAAGAAAACCCATGTACTGCATACATCTCAGGATGTGTAGCATTCCTCAGCAGACTGTTATTGTGCTGTCTCTCAAAGTCTGTGGCTGGCATCGCTTTCCTGTTTGTAGCACTCAAGAGTCCAAAGCTTGAAATACGCTTCACAAAACTCATTTACAAGACTACATTTTAAGGGCAATGCATGAAATGAGGCATTCAGTTAGAGCCCCAAACAGACACATTGTGAAGCTAGCAGTGTGAGCGTGTGGGATGGCGACCTTTACGTGACGCTAAAGATCACATTTGCATCTGATATAGAATTCTCCTTGTATCCCGGTCCTGCGGTTACAATGTTTGTAGTTTTCAACATTTGTGTGTATGTGGCTCTAACTCGCCCTTCAAGAGTTAAAGCCAGTCATTTATATGCTTCTGAGATGTTGTTGTACTATTATTTTTTTATTTGACAGCTGATATGAAAGGCAGTAGTCCAAAGAAAGACTAATATTGACACATTAGCCCGTTGAGTAAACATACTGGACAGCATTTTGGAATTCAAATCCTTGTTGGGATCACAGTGTTAATCTGTCCAGCTGACAGTCTTTCAGGCGCCTTGCCTCTCTCTGCTGAGAGTTAGATCGTTTCAGCTGTGGCGATGACAGTAAACAGGGCTTATGATGGGTGAAGGATGTCAGCTGTCCCCTGTTTACACTTCCTGCAGATTCTCCTGAGCTAGTTATGAGCAGCAGGCACAGGAAGAGAACCGGCCAGAGCTGTGGGAACCTTCTGGATCACAACTGCAGCACAAAACTGGCAAGCACTTGCTCTCTAATGCCCATCTGAATGGAGGATTCCAACACACTGATCTCAGATGTTTGATTCCTACCTGAAAAGTAATTATACAAGCCAACACTGAATGAAACATCTTTTTGATGGTAGAGTGAGTGTTTTATGTATTTTAATCATGATGCAGAGTTATTGAGGCTGATAGCAAGGATATTATGTTCACAGGGTTAAGAGTTTGCACCTCTCTCCGTCTGTCTGCTCTGATCCAGACGTCCTACATGCCAACCGCACTTAAATCTATCTGACAAGCCAAGTGCCACCAGTACCATGAATCATACCTGCATGATGTACTGCTGGGGCTCAGACAGAGGCGGGTGCGTATTGTGTGTTCTGTCATAGTCTCAAAAAGACTGTGAGATAGCTGAGCACGAGCGAAGATATTCCCTTTGCTGAAAGACCGAGGTCTCTGATACCCAAGTGAACTGACTATCACCGGCATATGGAAGCCGAGGGGGGTATACTACGAAGCAGGATTCTCGCTTAGCCGGCTAACTTCATGGAAAAATTGGGGTTTCCGGTCCTACGAAGCTGGTTCTCTTTTTAGCAGGCTAGATCTTCATGGTAACTTATGCTGTGCGGCTAACCTGGTCGGGACCAGAGGCCTGTACTACGAAGCTGGTTCAACCTAACCTAGATATGTTTGAGTTAGCCGGTTGGCCTAATCCAAAACATACGCGCTCTCGCTAAACTGTACTACGACAGGGGTTATCAAGTGGATCGCTCAAGCCAGCCGTGTCCTATCTAGTTAGGTGCGCGTTCACATGAAAGGGGTGGTATTTGGAGCATTCGACCAATCACAAACATGAAGAAGCATACTGACAGCGCAGCGTCATACTTCCTGAATGAAAAGTCAACTATAATATAACATATGAAGAACTTAAACTTTAAACATCCATGACTTAAACACTTTATCCAGGATAAAAGCCACATAGTTGCACCTGCAAGGTGAATACAGCTGGTAAAAGAAAAAGTGTTTGAATGCGTACATTAACAGGTTTATGATATCACTGCCCCGTCTAAGACACGAGTGGATCTGACTTGAATTACATTTGTCTTGAGTGTTTCGTCAACTTAATGTGTTGCTTAAAATAATACTTCTGCATACAGTATGTGACACTGTGAGTGTTGCACGGCCAGATTCGGCTCAGCTGACTCAGATAAGGAAATATATGATACATTATGATGTGATATTCCGCGGACTGTACTTAATGTTACTTTGATCTGGTTACTTATGTTGTTGCAGATATTTAAGTAAGCTTTCTTAAAGCTAATGTTATAATAGTCAGATTGCTCTGAAGATGGGAGGTGATGTTCTATTCATTTTCACGTTCACACAGTCGGTGATTTTGGCCGGCCGTGTTTCCTGCAACGGCAGTTTAAACTATTTCCTCCGCACACTGAGCTCTGATAGGTCAGCAGGCGTGGTGCTTTCGCTGAGTTGATCTCTTATCCTGGAACCTATCCTGCTTCGGTGCACAGACTAGGTTCCAGGATAAGTCACCATGGAGATCTAGCCCGCTAAAAAGTGAACCAGCTTCGTAGTACCGGAAATCCGAGGAGTTTTCTTGCTAAACAAAAATCCTGCTTCGTAGCCTAGTATACCCCCCAGGTTAGGTTGAACCAGCCTCGTAGTAGGCCTACAGGCCTCAGATCTGCTGTATGACATTTTTGGTTTATAAAAATGAAATATCTGCAGTGGAAGTTGCAATAATTAAAGTTGTTAAGCACAGAGTACAGCCAACAGCCAAGCATGTTATTTAGGGCGTGATAGCAGAGTCATTGACAGGAAACTGGGAAAAGGGGACCAATAAGTGCAGACTATGCTTTTCCGGGAGGGCGGGGCTATTGGGCAGCGTGAGCGGAATAGGGTTTTTAAACATATTCTACTAGTATCCACAATTACTTGCATAAACCTGAAAAGGTGTATTTTAGTGGACCTTTATGAGCAATTGAAGTTTGCAGGTTAAAAACAATCAAGGGAAAAAGGATTGTTGTTGTAATGCTCATTATGGCCACATGTGGCTTGAGTGTGCCACGACCTCATTTTGTAAATGTCACTCAAAGCATTCACGTTAACTTCGAGGTTCTTTCAATACATGTATCATGTGTTACGAGTAAATGGAGAAATATAAGCTCACCTGGAAGAACAAGTGAATGTTTTAGAACACGAGGTAGTGTTGCATTGCAGTGTCTTGTGTCCCAAATGAGTATCACAACAACAAACACCTGTTCAATAAACAAAAAGGTAAACAAAGGGAAATGAGAAAGACTTTTCTAGCTAACTTTTTTTCACCTGTTCCTTATTCACAGAAAATGTAGATCAGTGTTTGAAGTGGATTGCGGCCGGGCTACCTCATTAAATGCAGAAATGATATTTCACCCGTCTCTGTCTCTGTGAAGGCAGAGCGGGATGCGTGTTGTCAGATCGACTCAGTGTTCACTTTCTGTCTGCTCTCGGTGAGACTTGAAGCTGCTGCTCTTCAGATCTCTGAGTATTTAGCGTGTTGAGTGCTGTGGAGGCTCTCCTGGGGGGTTGGCTGCAGAGTACACAGCCCTTCAGCCTCCTTCTCACATGCTTTCTTCTCTCCTCTTGTCTCTCTTGCTCGCTCCCTCTTCATCACTTAGTCATCAGGATGTGCATCAGCTCTCTGCCTCGGGAGGCTAAAAATGGCTACCACCTCTGAGTAGCTGAGAGCTACACGGTACTTCAGCTTCTAGCATCAAGGAGTAAAGATGCAGCTGCTCAGAAATAGTCGGTCCAGGTTCACTGTCAGTGGAGGAACATGTCCTGTAAACTAAACGGCCTTTATCCGGAGACATGTGTCTCTTTGGATCTGGGCTCTTTACAGCTAACAAGGCAGAATCCTCTCTATTTCATTAGGGTTAGCATTCAATGGCATTGATTTTACACGGAGACAACAACAACAACAACAACAACAACAACAACAACTTGTGTTTGTGTTCCAGGGAAGGGTCCATCAACTAGTTACAAAGAGAGGATTAATGACTTAGTTATTCGGTTACTAACTGAATAACTAAGCCTGCATCAATAGATGAAAATGAATACTCTCTTTCTCTGCTAGACATCTTATTAATTTCTGGGCTAAGCTTGTTTCTGCAACTTCCTACCCTGTAATGGAACCATTATCAATATGTTTTGGACTCAAGCCCATTGGTTACAACTGAATAAATGTAACTTAAACAGGAGTAAATGCAACTGTTGGGGACTATATGTGGATGAATCGAAATAGGATGCCTTACCCAGTGTGTATGTGGGATTGAACCAACATTTGGCCATGGTAATGAAGGAACATGTCAACGAGAGAGACTGAGTGGCTCATTGATGTCTTTTGAATGTTTCCTGGATAGGACTACATGTGCACTGAGGCATTTTTGAAATAAGTTAAAAGAGTGTTTTGGTAGAAAACTGCACTCTAAAATGTAACCAAAGTTATTTTTAAAATACCCTTTGTGTTCAGTTTAATATATAATGCTTTCAGTAAAAGCACGTTGGTAAAAATGTCCTCGATTGTTTTAATTTAACGATTAAAAGTAGAATTGAATGCACTGTAGTTTCTGTTTTTTTCTTGTCGCAGCGGAAAATATATATAACTTTTTAGATAAAATATGAGTAATTCGATACATTCATTGCTTGTTTAAGTCTTTAGAGGACATTTGCTGACAATACAAAAACGAAAATGATGGGCGTGGCAGTAATATAATTGTGTACAGTGTAACAGCTGGATTTATGCCCTGTTTTATTGTGCCTAGCCGCACATGGACCTTACTGTCTTCTTCAAATATGAATCCTGAACCGTTTCCCCGGTCGCTCTCTCCCGCTCTGCTGATATGTAAGTGAAGGAGTTTGAAATAAAACACAACAGAGCCAGAGTATGTCTCTGCTCTCTGAAATCACCCCCCTGACAAATAAAGAGTAATTAAATCTGAATCGCCTTGCACGACGTTTCAAAGCACTAAAGGGTCGTTGACTGATTTAGCAATCTGGCTTTTTCCACTACTTCCACCCACTCTGCTTCATGTGGCATCATATTGTGCTTTTTATGGACACTCTGACACGGACCACTGCTTTTATTTGAGAGTAAAACTCAACAGTTAGGGACTCCATGTTCCACAAACCCCCTGAGCTGGCCAGTTAACCTTGCATGTCACTGTTAAATGTGCATGTTTTTGTGTCTGTTTCCCTATTGTCTTTCTATATTCAGCCAGCCGGCCTCCTACACAACAATGTTCAAACTCTGTCCAATTACACTAAGAGCCTGATACTCACTGAGCCAGTTGCACCAGCTTTCAGAGGATCAGTGTTTGTGTGTGTGTGTGTGTGTGTGTGTGTGTGTGTGTGTGTGTGTGTGTGTGTGTGTGTGTGTGTGTGTGTGTGTGTGTGTGTGTGTGTGTGTGTGTGTGTGTGTGTGTGTGTGCGTGCTGGGTGGCACTGCTGTTGGCAGGAATCAGTGTGAGAGATTTACAGCTGAAGGCATGGCTGTACGTCCAATCTGTTTCCGTGGTAACCGTTGCAGAATAAGATGAAACAAATAAAATCATCCGCAGCTGAAAAATACCCATAAAATTGGACAGCACTCACACATAGAGGACGATTCAAGCCTTCAAAGTCTGAAAATAGGCAGTGCTGAAACAGATTGAGGCTCAGAGCGGCAGAATGAAAAAGAAATGGAGCCTGAGGAAAGAAACTCAACAGAGGAATCCACACCCTCTGGGGCTTCAGAGGCAGAACTAGAGTGTGTAAATATTGTAGGTAAACTGAATTAATTATGTATCATTATTTTACTTTGATCTCAGTTTGAATTAAATCACAGAATGTGTTGTTTTGGAGGTAAATCGTGCTGAATGAATGATGCGTTCAGGGCACATGAGAGGTGTTGATCATAGTCAGCCAGAGACCTCTTTAAGTGTCTTTTAGAACGTTTTATTGGATTTTATGTCTTTGACTTGAGTTCTGGGTTACATGTTACAAAATGGTGTGGTTGAGAATAGATCTTTTTGCCTCGTGGTTTAAGGACTGTGTTCAGTTGCATGTCAGCATATTTGCTTCTGGTATTTTGTTTTCTTTTTTGTTAGCTAATTGGTCGAAAATGCAAAAAGATAATTTCATTCTGAACTATTTCAAGTTTTATAGTATAAATACCAACTTAAGAAATATATGACCAACATGTTTGCTCTGTGGATTTTAGAAAAAGTCTGCTTGTAAAAACTATAAACCTTTTCAATACAGTACGTTTTACAATGGTTATGTTAATTCTAAAGTAAAAATAATGTGGGAAATATTAAAAAAAAAAACTACCATACCAAATCATAGTGAACATGAACAACAAACATATCAACAGACCCACAAGTTGGCATCACAACAAACTTAATTATATACTGTAAAGTCTTAACTAACCGTATTAACTATCCAAGAGGGAGAACAATATACTTCTGAAAAATATAAACCAAATGTAATAAATGCACACAATTAGCACGCATATACTATATCTTTATTTGCATATTACTCTCACAGTAATGTCATTTATTCAATTGAAAAAGCCATAACATATGCCTCTGTTTGGGTAAAGGTCATACATCAACAAATGCATTTCTAGCCTGGTTTTCTGAGCAGAGTGCATCATTGTGTGCTGCGTAAATTATACACAGCTATTATATTACAGAGCATTTGATTTGGAGCAGAAACATTATTGCAAGCTATAAATCAAACATGTGAATATCGCAAAATAGAAATATGAGCTCTCCTGAGAAATCATGAGCTATTCTATAATGCATTGGAAATGATACGATGTAAAACCTACTTATATAAGATTAGAGTCCTTTTATTGTTGTAATTTAATTCCTTCCATATGCCATAAACAGGCTTGGGGAGTAACATGATTATGTAATCAGGATACAAGATTTACAGTTATATACAAATATGTAATCAGATTACTGTTACATTTCTAAAATTGAGAATAACTAGCAGGATTACAGTGTTATTTAAAACCTAAAAAGAGCACATAGTGTTTGTTGTAAAGGATCAGATTGTATTTCTTTTTATTTCAGAAGGTGAACCTATATGTCCATAGAATAGTGCGTGTGAGCTTAACTGTGTGTATTAAACTAAAACGGAGCATTTTTACGTCAGCTCAGATTTTATTTCTGCTTTTTTTAAACTGTAGGATGTGCTCATGTGTTTAATTGTTGGTGTATAGGCTACTGCCTGAATATGCTTCATGAAAGGCAGGTCTTCCTATAAATAAAATAGTTGTTCATACTAAATATCTTGGTTTCTTATTTTCTAAGGTTACATTGTTCTCTTGTCTTACATACTACATTAAAAAATCTTATTGTTATTTATTTTATCTTTTATTTATTTGCATTGCATTTGATATTGAGGTAATCAAAACGTACCGTAAAGTAATCATTTAAAAAATAAAAAAATTAACTTTTTTACGTTTTTAAAGTAACCTTCCTGTCCTGACCCTGGTCATATAAGTGTTAGGCCTGTGCTCATGTTCTGCCTGTGTGTAACTCTGTGTCCTGCAGATGGCGCTCCGCTGAGTGAGCTGTCTTGGTCCTCGTCCCTGGCTGTGGTCGCCATCTCCCTGTCCGGCCTCTTCTTCTTCGTCTTCCTCATGCTGGCCTGCCTCTGCTGCAAGAAAAGCAAAACCGGCTTCAAGGTGAGCCTCTCCTTGGAGCTCTCCTCAGCCTCTACATCAAACATGAAAGAAATATGAGGGATAGAGACACACCTCATACACACACTCATTCAATCATTTGATGTTTTTATGGAGTATTGCATGGAGATACGTACTTTATCTCTGTCTTTGCCCATGAATGTTATTGACCCGCACACAGAGCGTTCCTCTCAGCCTGTCATTAGACTTCCATTAGATTGAGTACACAAGTTTTCCAGCCATTGGTGATGTTGATGGGAAGTAGATAAAATGGCAGATAAAGGTGGTGAGGTTGTGTTTATGTAGCGGCAGGAGACCCTTCTGTGTAATTGATGTAGACCCCATTTGTGAACAGCATGCAGAAATGGGTCAGGGCCCGGATAAAATGGGACAGGGAGCAAGGAATGTAGTGAATGTGTTTCTGTGGGTAGGTTGGAGGAATTGAGGGAATGTGCATTTCATTGCAGAAATGTTTAGTATATCTGTGACTGCTTTCCTTCTGTGGGTCGGCTGTGTGTTCCTGTTGATTCACCTAAACATATTATATTGTGGCGTTTTCGAGCATAAAAACTATTTATGTTATAATCATTTTTCACTAAATCCCATTTTTTAAACATGGTTGCTTTAAAAAAGAACTCTGAAACATTTCCCTGTAAAACATTTGTGCATAGATTTTTGGATCATTTTGAAACTTGCCTTATTACTAGTCTTCTTCCACTCTGCCATTTGGTGCAGTGTTTCTTGGTCTATTATCACTAGCATAGCTGAATAACTTGATACTGAGGAATGTCATATAGCTTGCCTCACATTTACTTGCTCAGTTGGCAGGAATGCGTATCCCATAATCTCTGCAAGCTTGTACCCACCACTAGTGGTCCAAATCAGCATAGTCCATACTACTTTTATATTAGGTGATTGACAGAAAAAGTGTTTTCTCACAGCCGCAGGATGCTTTGAGCTAAATGCTAACAACAACATGCTATCACGCTTACAATGACAACCACCAACAACGACACACTGCAATTTGTTTCCCAGTAACTTGAGTTGTTCCCAACATTTTCCAGAACTGAGGAAAATAACTAAAAATAAAATGTAACGGACAACCTGCATAGCTAGCAGGGAATGCTAAAGTGCTATCTCCTTCCTGTTTTTGCTACAACTCACTTCCTTATAGCCATATATCAAATATTAATTCTCCATTTCCCTTAGTTTTGAACTGTTGGTTGGGTATGAGGTTACATTTTATGTTTGAAAAAAATCATATCCTCAACAAACCCCTGCTATGATGATATTCCTGCACAACAATTAAATTACAACTGTCATTTTGATATTTAGGTCACAACGTAATGTAAGCAATTAACGTATCCGGGTCGAATCGATAATGGTAAATTGCAGAAGTGTTTCTGCCGCATTGACACTGTGATGAGAAATAAAAAATGAGACCTGTCAGACAACTTTTATACTGAGTCAAAGACATACTGTATAAAACAGTTTTAATAATGAGGTATGCCTTTGGGTGCATCTCAATCATCTCTTCTCCCTTTATTCATCCTCAGCCTTTCTCCATTCCTCAATTTTCTCTCCACTTTGAATGTCTGCAGAAGCACAGAGCTGTACTGATTTCAGAGGCCATGTTGCGTAACATCCTGTCCTCTCTTGTGTGTGTGAATACATCTGCATCTTGCATTTCTGGATGCCTATTCCTCACATACAGTTTGTATAACGTGAATGATGCCTGGTTTGTGTCTTTGGCACGTTGGACCACCCAGTTCGGACCTGTTGGGGTGTGTCCGGGGAAAGGGCCAGGGTTTGGAGGGAGGGGGAGAGAAAGGGTGAGAGGGCGTGAGGAAGGGCATACCCATGAGGCCACAGTGCATCCGGCCTCAAGGCCCCATCTGGAATCAGACACAGCCTCTCCCAGAGCAGGAAGAGGGAATTTTAGAAAAGAGAAAAAACTTCAAGAGGAGACGAGAGTGAAAAGATTCTCTGTGTTTTACTGAAGGAGAGATGAGAAAACATCCTCCAGAGATCCTTTCAGTTGGAACGGGCTAGTTTCTGGGTTTTGACTTTGTTTTAGTTTTAAAAGTTTGCAGTAAAAAGTTTGCATTGAAAGCCTTTTCTGATTTCTATGATTGAATATTCTGAAAATATGTTCAAATGAAAGTCATCTTATTTGCAAATTCTTTTTACATTTTAAGGAATAGCTCAACATTTAAGAATACCTGTCTTCTTATCTAACCCCTGCAAAAGAGCAGATAACTTAAGAACACTTTTCAAATTTCAAAGTAATCCTTTAAAGAAATAACTATTGTAGTTGGAAGTTTTCAGTATGGTTTAGGGAGAATGAAACTCCCAAAACTACGATGGCCAACTCATGTTACAACGGCCTAAACACTTACATTAGAATAAACTCTCAACTTTCATCTGTCACTGGAAACTAACCTTAAATCTAAGTTTTATTGGCTTATTTTAACAATGTGATCACATGGCTCCTTCCGATATTATTGCAGATCTGCTGTTAGCTAGCTAGCTCACGCAGCTAACCTAGTCAATTCAAATATACTGGTAAAACATTTAAAAACAGGCTAACTCTGCCAATAGTGACAGTTGGCCAACTTTATAATCCTGAACATCAACAAGCGCTCCAGTCCCAGCTGTGTTCGTCACTTTTTAGTGTCCCCTTTACTGTAGTTTTTTGTAGTGTTTTGTTTATACAGTAAATACTGCTGAGTTGTCAAGTCAGTCAGTGAATATGTTTCTTCATTTGCATATATTTTTGGCACATTTGTGTTTTTTAACTTGCATCGCTTTTTGCAAGTGCAGCGCCTTTGTTCTAATGTAAGTGTTTAAGGCCGTTTGCCACTTTCGGCCACCGTGCAAAAGGGCAAGATAATATGTTAAAATACCTTAAGAAAACATGGATCTGACCTTCAACAAAAAAGAAGCGGAATTAGTTCAATATTTGGGACAACAATTCGTTTTTTAAGGATCATTTGTAGTGGTTATTTAGTGATCAATTTAGGATTACTCATTCTATGCGCATTCTGATTTGTTATGAACAGTTAAACAAGCCTAATGAATGTAAAGCTCCATAACTTTTCAGGTTAAGGCATATAATTATGAAGGTGGAGGTCAGGTTCAGAGGTCATGAATTAAAGCAGATTGAGGATGATAAGTGTTATCTAAAAAATGTGTGTGTGTGTGTGTTGTCCATATTGCTGTGGAAGGGGACTGCCCTGCAGATGTTCTTTGGCTTTTGGGAGAGAGAGAAAGAGAGAGGAAGAGAGGGGGAATGATGTCACATGTATAGTATGTGAACCCCCCCACTCCTCCTCCCCCCATCCTCCCACTTGTATTTTTTTGTCCCTCACATTTTTGTGGGGGCTCAATTTCTCTCCTCCTCTCCCTCAAGAGAAAACCCCATCCGCTCTGGCCTGCGAGCTGGGAGATAGCGCTCCTCCTCCTCCTCCTCCTCCTCCTCCTCCTCCTCCTCCTCCTCCTTCCTCCCCCCTGCTACTCCTTTTCTCCATCCCTCCATCCCTATCAGTCCTGGGGACAGTCAGTGGTCAGCTCTCTTCCTCCTCTTCCTCCTCTCCTGGACTCAACAATGAGACTCTCTCTGCAGAGATGATGCCTCTTTCTGCAGCCGCTCTCCCTGGCACCACCACCCTCCTGCTGCCCTGCTCCCATCACACAAATAGGAACCCTGAGTGTGTGTGTGTGTGTTTTATGGTTGTGTGAGAGAGAAAGATAGAGACAGACATGCTGAAAACTAAGCTGAGGGTCTTGCCATCCCACCCTGTGGACTCTGAGGAAAGGTAAGATAACTGGGGGTCACAGAAAAACTAAGGCTCATGCATCAGGGAAATCAAATTATTTTGGAAATAGGACTAATCAAATGTTGATCTGTAAAAATGTAAGAAAGTGATTTTGTTTGCCTATCACTATTTAATATCTGTTCATTTGTTTACTTTTCTTCAGTTTAAAGACCTTTTTTTATTGAGTTGTGAAAAAAATGTATAAATTAATGATTGGATTATATTATATTATATTTAATTTGTTTTGTTTCATTGCAGCAGCATGTTCACGAGGCATTGCACATTTAAAAATAATACAAAATAAAAACGAATTGTATACATAGACTATCTATCGAATACAGAATTCCCAATTTAAAATATACAGAATAAATTGAAATACTCTGTTATAGACCAACCCATTACTACACATATATAAACATAGGATACTGTACATTATAACTATGAGTTTGCAAAGTAGTTGCAGTTTTTAAATGAACAATGAAATGTAATGAAGTTCAGTTTTATCAAACAAAAGTGCCAAACTTCTCCTGTTTTAACTTCCCAAATTAGTATTTTGTCTCAAATTGTAATGTGTGTGTGTGTGTGTGTGTGTGTGTGTGTGTGTGTGTGTGTGTGTGTGTGTGTGTGTGTGTGTGTGTGTGTGTGTGTGTGTGTCGATGTGAGTAAAACCACATGTTGAATTGGAGGGCGAGCAGGGCCGTGTGAAGATTTGGATCTGAGGCGGAGGGAGGGGGGGGTTGCAGATTGCACGTGTGTGTACTGTGTATGTGCTCGCGTTCTTGGGGGACAGGATGAAGTGAGAGATTGAGGTGTGTGTGTGTGTGTGTGTGTGTGTGTGTGTGTGGGTGTGTGGTGTGTGTGTGTGTGTGTGTGTGTGTGTGTGTGTGTGTGTGTGTGTGTGTGTGTGTGTGTGTGTGTGTGTGTGTGTGTGTGTGTGTGTGTGTGTGTGTGTGTGTGTGTGTGTGTGTGTGTGTGTGTGTGTGTGTGTGTGAGTGTGTGTTGCAGAGGGCTGCAGCAGGTCACATATTTCCAGTGTTGGGACCCCACTGCTTTCCAGCTTCTAACTAAGAGACTTTTATTCTAACATCCGGTCGGTGGATGCAGCCAAATCCCCCCCCCCCCCCCCCTTCTGCTGCATCCTGTGATGTGTCCCTGCGTTCCTAAGGCAGAATGAACCCTTCACACTCACACTCTGACAAAAAACACCATAATGTTCTGGCATTTATATATTTCTTTTTTGTTCTCATTATTAATCTTCTCCATATCACCACTCCAGAAGTAATTATCGTTTTTCATCTGGGGAAAGTTGCTCCACCCAATGATGTTGATCCATTAAAAGGTAGAAAATACAGGTTTGGTAAGGAAAATGAGCAAAAGAGAGAAAAAAAAACATGAATGCATTTAAATGTTTGAACCATCTTTTCTCATACAAAAGAAATCCTCTTATTTATGTTACCTTTTTTGACACGTTCAATTTAATTTGGAACGTTTCTTTATGTTTTTTTATGCAACTTCTTAGTAGTTTCTTCCAAAGTGACTCATTACCCTTTATACATTTAAAAATCTTTATTCAAAGTTATCAGTGTGATGAGGCTATCACAGTCTCTTGTAAAACCCTAATTTGCTGATCAGAGTTGTTAAGACCTATTCATAAATATTTTCTTGGTGCAGCTTTTGGCCTTTGAAGGTCAAAGTTGGATCAGGGTACAGCTTTAAGAAGTGCCGTCAAATACATACAATTGTGAATATTCTTATTCTGTTGATATTTAATTGTTTTAAATTAAAATATATGACATTGCGTGAGAGTGATTCACTGCAGGCTGTGAATGCGTCCAGAAAGCATCCCAGTGCTGAAATCCATCAGGCTTAATTGCGGCGTGGAGGATTGAGAAACATGTAATCTTAGCATAAATAATCTTTGGGGCTTTGTTTATGTTATGGTGCTCCACTGAGCCTGCAGCGAGCCAGGACAGCTTGCATCAGTTTATCTCAGCTCTTCTTCAACGGTCAAGCCAAAAAATCAGCCATCAGTGGTGGAGTTTTTCATTTCTACATGAACATTGATGCAGTCAAATATTACATATTGCATGGAGTAGATTTGCTATGATCTACAATGCCTCTACAGGCAGATTATGTCATGTTTGTGAATTTTTCCTCCTCACATGTCCTCACATTTTGAGCCTTCAAATTACTAGTTGCCATTCTAATGCAAGCAACCTGTTCCGTGCATCTGTTTCCAGGAATTCAAGAATGGGGAGGGGGAGGAGTACCATGCAGACATGTCCACCTTGGCCTCGTCGGCCTCCCAGGGCAGCCCGGACGTCTACATCCTGCCGCTCACCGAGGTGTCCCTGCCGCTGTCAAAGCAGCCTGCTCGATCAGGTGGGTGGAGCTTCACTTTGGTTCTGATCATTTTAACATTTAGGGCTCCATCTACTTCAAACAAACTCATAAGGTGCAGCCAAAGTAAAATTAAAATAAACGTGAGCATGTGAGATTAAAACATTTTTTAGAAAATCAGGCTGTAGTTTTGGTGAAAGAAGAAGAAAATCACACAATAACAATAGTTTTCTATTTGCAAGGGTGCAGATTAAAGAGGCCCTTTTATGCTTTTTAGGTTTTCCCTTTCTTGTAGTGTGTTCTATAGGTTCTTGTGCATGTAAATGGTCTGCTAAGGCTACAATCCCAAAATTCCCTCCAGAGGGAGTTTCTAGTAGTGCTATAACTATGTTACATTCGCATTGCTATTAGCTAGCATTTCAACACATTGTGCTTGATATGCTAATGGCCGGGAAATGTCCGACACATCCCTAGATGGTGGACCAATCACAACATAGCTGGACAGCTAACCTTGCTGGTTTTCGACAGAGGGTGAAAAGAGGTGCTGCAGCACAGTCAGTATGAGAAAAATAAAGAGCTGTTTGAACGTTAAAGCATGGAGACATGTCACAGGAGAGACACTAAATACAGATATCAACCTGAACATTTGCATAATATGTCCCATTTAAAAAAAGCATGGGACTATTAGTTGGAAATAATTATTCAGGGACAGTTAAAGTGATCATTTAGAGTTTGAGAACTTGTTCTTCTCACTCATGAAATCTTCAAATTCCCCAAGCTACATTTCAGAGCATTTAGGCTTTATCCCTCCTGTTGAAAGGGAATATTAGATGGATCTGTGGTCAAAGAATATCCAGTCATTATATCATTTTGATGGTGTGTCAGTGCTTTGTAATTTATGTCGTCACTCTGATGCAAACCTTGCAATAACTCTGTAAAACTGCCAGACTCTTACATGTGCAAGTACATTTCAAGGGTGTGAGAGTAATGTGAGAGCGATGAGCGTGTATCTGGCGTTTGTCAAAGTGTGTCCCCGGAGTGAGGTCCGCCCTGACGCTGCTCTCGGTCAGCTGGGTCTCCACCTATCCCACAATCCCTCACTGCAGGTCCCCACAGAACGGACTCTGTGCTCTTTGGATTCCTCTCTCTCCCACAAACATCTGCCTCTTGCGTAATAAAGTCCCAGCGGCCAGCCTACACTGCTGCTTGTTGGAATGTCAGGCATCCACGAGCACAAAACCCCAGTGAGAGCTTTCCTCCCTCACTCTGTCGCCGTCTTTCTCTCATTCTGCTAATCTGTGACAATGCTCCTTTTGTGCGTTAATGGGCTGATGCTGCCTGATACATTTATGACACTGGAGTGTTGTGAGTCTTAATGGATCATGCCCACGCAGTCAACTGTGACATCAGTCAAGATCTAATCTCAAGTTTAATTGAATTGTCTTTTAATCAGATATGGTTGTACCCACGCTAGTTAAAGGGACCCTATTATGCTCATTGTCAGGTTCATAATAGTATGTATCTCTACTGGGACATGTCTCCATGCTTTAATGTTCAAAAAGCTCTTTATTTTTCTCATACTACCTGCAGCACCTCTTTTCACCCTCTGTCTGAAATCAGAGCCCAGTCTGCTCTGATTGGTTAGCTGGCCGACTCTGTTGTGATTTGTCAACTGCTTATGCTGCGTTCACACCGGACGCAATGCGAATATTCGCTCTGCTCTAATCGCTCAAGTTTCACCACGGCTGCCAGCTGTGTTTACTCGCATCATTCAAACAAGACGAGCTGACTCTGGGGCTCCAACTACAACAAAATGAACATATTTTACCGTTATTTAATTGTAATACACGTTTCTAAATGATGCCAAAGTAACAGCATACTGATACCGGTTAGTAAAAACCATGAATTAATGCTTTGACAAGTCTGCAGACAGATGGCAGGCGAAAAACCTTTTAAAATGCTTGTTTTCTGAATGAAGATCGGATTGACCAGGCTAAGCTAACGTTGTATATGCTCATTCCACACTCACAACAACGGCCTACAGACATAAATAAGGCAGCGACTGTATTCGCCATGACACAGACAGTCTGTGGTTTGTTGTTTAACTTTTGTCCAGTTTCTGAACAGATATGAGGAGCTGTGAGCTCTGAGTGCTAACAGCTAACGGCTGATGTTTTCGTGTTGAACGTCAGTGACGGCAGGCTGAGATCCTCACCGCTGATTGTCTACCGCGAGATCGGGTCCAGGGAATTTCACGCACGAGTTGAAAAAAAACTTGAGCGGTTGTCGCAGTCCCCTTCAATCGCCTCAATCGCGCCGCGACATTCGCATCAACCGCTTCATGCTCGCCATCGGAGCGAATTTGCGTCTGTCCGTATCTCTACATTGACTTTACATGTAATCACGCCGCCCCCAAACATCGCATCGTGTCCGATGTGAACGCAGCATTAGAGATGTTTGCCCCCAACCTGTTAAGCCCGAGCCTGTTTTTCAGGTCTCAGGCTCGAAAATGAAATTCCCAGAACAAATGACCATTTTCTAAAAGCAAGGTTAAACCTGTGATTTGGATTTGGAAGTTTCAGAATCAATATATATGTTTTTATTTTAAAGTAAATTCAGATTGAACACAGTAAAAAAATGTAAATGATTGTGTCCGTCCAAATTTTTTTTTACTTATAGTGAAAACCACCCTTGAATGCTGGGATGGTAGACTAAAAGCTTTAGTAATCAAAAGTACAATATATAATAAGTACCCTGTATCAAGATTGATGCAAAAGAAAAAAGTGAAATTTGACCTTTTTAGAGAGGTTTAGCAAAAAGAAAACACTTCTGGGGTCATTTGGGTGGATTTGAGCTATCTCTAGCCCCCCTTGCTCGATTTTGCTGATTGACATCTCTTTCTAACCGTCAGAGCCAATGGAATCGAGGGGAACTCCCACATACTCCTTATTTGGTAATGTGTGTGTGTGAGACTGACGCATAGCCAAAACCGGAAGCTGCGATAACTCTGGTGGCTACCATTAGCAGCTAACTTTTACTCTCCGATTTTTACATAAAAATGGAATTATGGATTATAAATTAAAAATAAATATTCCACAGAAACATTATCAACCTCCGCGTTTTTTCTCGTTGTAATGCCATTGAACACCTCTTTTGATCAGATTGACAGCTACGGTGAAACGATCTCCCGTAAAAGCTATGTAAAGGTAAGTGTTGTGATGTCTGTGTTTGCTTCCCCTGTCGCGAGTCCGGATCACTCAGTGATGATACTAATACCTAAATAATCTGTGGAACCTCAGCTTTAATCGGATATCTTGTATGTGCAGCTACGATAAGTAATAAGGGTATCTTTATCTTGAGTTCTGTGCCAAAGTGCGTTAGCATTTTTCGCTCAGGGGTCATTTAGATGCTTCTTATGAGACTTGTGTTGTGTTTTGGTAAAAAAAATTGTTATCGTCATTTAGCTGAGATTCTTCCCGTTAATCTGGTATAACACATTAATAGGTTCTTAAATATTAAGATGCCCTGAGACACAGTGTCGTAAAAAAAAAAGAAGCCCCCGCCGAGGGGGGCTTTGGGGCTGAACAGGTTTTAATCACGTGCAATAGGTTGGAGCGCTAGCCAATAGAAGCTCCAGTGTTCCGTAGTGATGTCACTATGTCGATCAGTCCAATGAGGCGTTTCAGGCAGGGGGGGAGTGTGTGGGAGAGAAACTCCCTCTGGAGGAGACTTTGGGATTTTAGCCTTTTTTAAGACCATTATCATGCACAAAAACCTATATAATACAAGCTGGATAATACAAAAATAAAGGTAAGTTCACCCAAATCCCAACGAATATATTTTCTCTCTAAACCTATCCTTGTTGTAGATTTAGTTTTATCCTCTTTGGAAAACCAAAAATATGTCAATTGAAGGGAGGAAAAGGGAATTTCCTTTATAAAGAAGGAATTATTGATCAGAAAGGTATTAGACTAAGACATTTCAAAACCTAAACATTCTGCAAGGCTTGATAACGTGCGAGAAAATGTCCTCACCATGTTCTGTGGTTTTATTGAACTGGCCCTTCCACATATGCCGTGTGAATAATAGCAACCATATGGTATTACAGTGGTCGGGGTCAGAGATTCATTATTGCTCCTCCAGGACTGCCTCACCCAGTGACATCATAAGGGCAAACAGATTTGTGTTTTTTTTATTCGTGAGAAATGTAATGGCTCAATGAATCTATGATACTGTACTGTACTGAAGCTAGCTTGTACATTTTCCTCTCTTATACTTTCCATACTTTTATTATATGTGTTTCTTAGGATGTTGTATGTGCCTCTAACTATATTGACTCACCAGTAATGTAAGAGCTTGTCTCAGTCCGAGGCCCAGTCCCCATCAGGACCCGCCCTGATGCAGCTGTTCCTGCACAGAGTAATGGAGCCCACACCCACTCAGACATGTTAACAGCTACACACACAACGATGAATCTGACACACACTCACACAATGAAATGTTCTTCCAGTCAGAGGACATACATGTATCCAACACATCCTATTCCTCTTATGTCTGCATTCATTATACATACATCAACATTTTAATCCTCCACATGCTGCCATTACCAATTGAGTTACACAACTAAATGGGTAAACATCATCAGTGTATATTTGTTCAAGGACAGCTCAGCAAAGTATAGGATGCACTGGACTGGAGAGTATAATGGGAATTCCATTTGACTCTTAGTGATTTAGCCGTTGGCATTTCACTAAAGACTTCCTGTCTACTATAGCGATTAAGCTAGGTGCATTCTACAGAGAGAGATGCAACAAACAGCTTAGAAAGACCAGACAGCTGTCAGGTGGAAATTGAGTTAGTTTAATGGCTTAAAAGGCATATGAGAACTTAGCAGGTTAAGACAGACATGGGAGACCATTGTCATATCATTCTTTATTCGTGTTGAAAGTGTAGTTCATGAAAACAAATGTATTATTGTAATGAGGCTCTATGAATCACTTGTTTCATAACTTACTTACTTTTCTATTCCAAAACCAAATAAAAAACTGCTAAGCAATGGACAAAACACAACCAATATTATAATATAGTCCTCCAGAATAAGTCTCATCATTGTTCCATCAGTATTATTATTATTTGAGGGTAACTAGATGGCATGGTTGTGGAGTGGAAGTGAAACCTAAAAAACTAAAAGTTCTTACATGTAAAACTGAAATGAATATAAATGTTGCAAATTAATGGTTACAGTAGAACTCATAGAAAACGTATTCTTCAGGAAAGAGCATAGAATTTACAATATACAAAAGTATTCGTGTTTGGTTTGGGGTTATATTCTTTGATGCTTTAATTATATTCCTTCACTGTTCAACCAAGTGGTTTGTTCATAAACCCAAAGGTGTAGCAGGGAAATTCTGACCCACATCAATGAGGCTGATAGCCACTCATATCGACCATTTGATTGGCTGATACCAATGGAACTGGGAGAGGTTGGGATCCATTGCTTGACGTTGTTGTCGCCAACACTCAGTTCATTCCTCTGTCATAGAGCATGTGGATAATAGCCCCAGTGTGTGCCGACTAACTGGTCCTAACTGGTGCCATGCTTCCCCACGCATCCAAACAATGGTTGTTATTCTGCTTAGCGCTGGAGAGAGGGTGAGTGGGTGTAAGGAATGACCAGTCCAGGGAGAGAGACAGGGGTGTCCAATATGGCCTACACACAGGGACTGGACTGTGCTGCAGTCTGCAAGGCGACGACAGCTCCACAAAGATCAGTTTGTCCCCCTCTAGGCCCAGACTCTAAGTGTCATCGTGGGAGACACGGAGAGAAAGAAAAGGGATGGATGGTGAGGGGGGAAGAGCCGTTTCATTTTACTGAGCTGAGGCGGACAGGCAGGCGTGTTCAGCAGGCAGGAAGGACTCCGGTCATCTGGGGATGCTGAGAGACGCATCAGGGCTTTGGAGGACAGTCAGACAGAACAGGGCCTGAATATAGAATACACTTTGTTTACTAATGGACCAGCAACATCCACTGGCATGTTTGGGTGACCATGTTAGAGAGGGTTAATGACCATCGATTTCACAGACAATGGAATATATATGGTGTCCACCAAAGATCCTGGATATGGTGCGTTCTTTCAATGTTATGTGTTATTTTTTGGTCTGTATTACTGAGGTTTATGATTCACCTCCATAAAAATGCAATATATTTATTTATTTAAATCAAACCCCTCGTTAAGTAGCCGACAATATGTGTGTAGTGTATTAAAAAGTACATTATTGTGTTAAGCAGGGAAGTAGATAGAGGCATACTCAAAAAATAGTACGACAATTTCTTTTTATACCACGTTGTTTTTTTTTAACTTACTACACTGCCTTTTTCTGCATATTTTCAACATACTATTAGACTCTATATAATGCCGTTTTTTTCAAAACTGGACTGGATAAAGTATTTAAGTAAATATACTCTGCTAGATTCTAGATGCAGGTCATCCTTTTTCCACTTTGTTTTTTGAGGTTATTCTCAGAATTATCTCAGAATGTTCTGTGTTGTTTCAAAAATGTTTAATTGTCTGTGTATTTTCACTTAAAGTTATACGTTTAATAATATTAAAGTCATGAAACAAGGATAGCATGAATTCCAACCAACAGGAAGCCTTTGTCTTTTCAACGTACTTTACTTGGAGCTTTTTACAATATTTTTCACATTCTATACTATAACTTCATATTTCTCCATCATACAATACAGATCAGATTTTTTCCAAAAATGTTATTATTACTTTCCGAATATTTTAAATCTGCTTTACTATGCCTTTTTTCTTATTTTCAACATACATAGTGTATCGTGTTTTGCATATTTTTGGACATGCTCTACAGTGGCATTTTTCCAAACTTTGGATACTATGACTTTTTTTATTTATGTTCGACATACTATACAATGACTATTTTCAACATACTATAATTTTAATTTGTCATTACATTTTTCAAAATACTATATGATGTAATATACTGTGACAATTTTCAATTTTGACATAGTTTAAGACATACTCTACTATTCATTGTTTTCAAATAGTTTGACTTAGTATAATATGACATATCAATTAATTATTTCTTATTATACTATATTTATTTTCATATTTTTGGACATACTACTATTACATTTTTTCATCGTACTAAAAATAAATGTTATTGATATTTTCAACATACCTCTATCCTATGACAGTTTTCTCTATATGCGCAACATGCTATAATATAACATATTTTCTACATCCTTACAAACTAAGACGTACTATACTACCACTTTTTTCACACTTTAAATGACTGTTCTTCAACATTTTGTTATATTTTTGACATACCATAACTTTTCTTTTTTTCAAAACATTTAAAAAACCACATAACAATGTCTGTCATAAATATGCAAGTATATTATGACCAGTATATAAAGTATAGTATGTCGAAAATATGTCAAAACACGGTATAGTAAAGTGTGTCGAAAAAATAAAAAAGAGATAGTATAGTATGTCGAAAATATGCAAAAGAAGACATCATAGTATGTTGAAATAGAAGTCAAAGTATGTTGAAAAATAATATATAATAGATATAATATCAATATAATATATTGAGATATTTTCAACTTAAGCCGTTTTTTTGCATATTTTCGACATATTATATATATGTTGTTTTTTCAGATTAATTCTACATACTACAGTATATATATTTTTTTAATCATAGTATACTTTTTTTTTTTTTTTTCCTACATACTATCTTATTTGAGTAACTTACTGGACCATTTACTTCATTTGACTTGACATTGTTGGAGACTATTTTTAATTGAGGTCTATACAGTTATATATGTCCTATACAGTGTTTTCTTGTGTCTCAAGCATCCTTTGGTTTCCATCCATCCTCTAGTGGTATACAAATCGATTTACTTTGCTAATAGCTTGAGCTTGATAGTGTAATCCATCAGAGGGAATCTATCCTGCATTACTAATGTTGTTTTCATACTGTTTGATAATGCAACTTATACAACATGGCTTAACATTACAATAATGTAACTCCGGCTAATAGATTTGTTATCATTATGGTCATCATATATAAGTCATATGGAAATCACTGCATTGAATGGTGGGATAAACCCATTTAACATATCCAAACCACTTTACGTATGTATGTGAACAAGCTGTAATGCAACATAATGTAATTAGCTGTGTAAACACCACAATAAAATCATTGAAATTCAGTTTTCTATCCCTGTAACACCTTTCTCCTCTCTTCTTCCCTGCAGTCCACCTCCTGAAATCCACAGATCTCAGCCGCCACAATCTGCTCTACCTGAAAGAAATCGGGAATGGCTGGTTCGGGAAGGTAAGCCCACCTCTGAACCCTCAATCTTAATAACTTCCTGCTCGGTGGTTTGTTAGCCGCCTCTGCAGCTCCCCGTCAGGTAGATCAAAGGATCAGTGAACCTCATGTCACGGCTGTTAGTCTCTGCTGTGATCCTGGCCGACACTCTGAGTTACCTTTAATGCAAGAGTGTGTGATGCAAACCCTGGCCTTTGATATCAGACTTAGCCTAAAAGGACACATGTAAAACTCAAATTAATAATAACCCAACAGTGCAGGTTAGACCATATGGTTTGGTGTTTTTACAATCAGATAACATGTTCTTGTCGTTCTTTCTCGTTCTCTCCCCCTCTGTTTCTTTGTCTGTTTCTCTCCACTCAAACTGTTCACTCATCACTATACATGCGTCCTCTCCATCCTTGCGTACCTTGACTGGGTATGTCCATCTGTACGTGTGTTTGTCTGCATTTGTCTGTCCTTGGTCTCCTGTCCCTGAACTCCTGCACGATCGTTCATGTCTTTGTATCTTTCTTTGTGTAACGCTCACTCCCACTCCATACTCAATGGGTTTGTTTGTATGTAAATGTGTGTGTTTGTCTGTGTACTTGTGGTCCCTGTGTGTATATGTCTATATTTACTGTTTCAGGTTCTGCTGGGGGAGGTGAACACAGGTTTAAACTCCTCCCAAGTGGTGGTGAAGGAACTGAAAGCCAGCAGCAGCGTGCAGGACCAGATGCATTTCCTGGAAGAAGCAAAGCCTTTCCGGTACATATTTACCTTTTTCACTATTGATTCTGTCTGGATTTCTGTATTCTATCTGTCTGTCTGTCCTCAATGGACAAGTCATCTTAGTCAAATTGACTGTACTGTCAATTCTCAGGTGTTGGAACTAAGGAATGACATTTTTGACTTTTATTATTTGTGTCATTCGGAAAAAGGATTTTTTTATTATTGTGTTATTATATAGTGTCAAGCATAAATAATAATAATTTCCCATCCATGCTAACAAGACACCTTTATTCAGAATAAAATAAAAATCCCAAAAACACTAACATTAAAAATGGTATTGAAAACAAATAAATCATCCAGAAAGAAAAATGTCAAAGTCAACCTACACACATAACCTTGTGCAAAACATCTTTGTAGATAAATAAATAAAGAGACATTAGCCATTTTATCCAAATAAATCAAATAACTTTCTTCTAATCCGGTTCATGCCACATGATAAGTTATTCCCATACATTTATTGTATGGGAATAACTTAAGTACCGTATGCTAAACATGAACATCAACTTGTGGTTGATATGCATTTCCTGTAGTATGCCTAAATAGTCATAGAAAAGACATAGTATAGCATGTCAGAGTAGTGTGCCTTAACACGATTAGTTAAAGTTAGCTTAGTTTAATTAATGGTGGACATAGTAGTATTATCATTTTAAAATACATGTATGTAACAAATAAGTATAGTACGCCATAACAATTACACATTTGATGTTGAATGTTTTACTATAACATAACTATTATTAGTGTAAAAATTCACTGCCTGCCTCATTATGTGCTGTGACCACACGCTCTTCCTCTCCTCCTCTCCTCCTCTCCTCTCTTCCTCTCGCCCTCTCTTCCTCTCCTCCTCCTCTCGCCCTCTCTTCCTCTCCTCTTCCTCTCCTCCTCCTCTCGCCCTCTCTTCCTCTCCTCCTCTCCTCCTCTCCTTATGCTCGTCCTCTCCTCCTCTCAGCTCCCTCCAGCACCCTGCTCTGCTGGCATGTATTGCCCAATGCACAGAGATCACTCCCTACCTACTGGTGATGGAGTTCTGTCCTCTCGTGAGTATCCCAAGGCCTTACACATGTTAAGCGTTGATTAAGATGACATCTGAATAAATGTCACAACGAGTTAAAGGGTCTGAATCTGAGAGGAGAGCTGCCACATTCACGCTGTGCTGCCCTGTTGGAAATGTCTCCTTTCATTTAAGGATTTTAATATTTAAAAAAACACGGTGGCTTGAATGTTCCTTTTACTGCTAGGTGTTATTCAATTAAGCTATACAATATTGAAATAACATAGAGTACATTGTAAGATATGTGCTATAATATTTTTAATGAAGCCCAATTCATCTTAAAGTCTGCATTAGATCTTGTAACTCATCAGCACCCTAAATGGATCGAAAGAGGCAATAAAAACATTCTTGACAGTTGCTATAAATAATTGACAGTTCAACCCAGGTTTATATGTCCTGCTTTGCTTGTACCACTTGAAATGCAGCTTAAAAATCCATCATCCTATAAAAAAACAACAAGAAAAAATATTTAATCCAGCACAGCCATAACCTGAGATGGTCTGTTAAAACATTTGAAATGTACACATGCAACAGAGGACAGAATGTTGGTGCATTTCTATTCATTATTCCTAATACCAAGCCAGATGGGCCTTCTTGCACAAAAGATGGTTGACTCTTGGCCCCATTAAGCACAGTACAATACAACACTGCCCTCACATGGTGGGAGCTTGTAACATACAGATGTTTTACTTTGTGTTCAGGGAGATGTGAAGGGTTACCTCCGAAGCTGCAGGACCACAGAAGCCATGACCCCGGAGCCCCTGCTTCTCCAGCGGATGGCCTGTGACATCGCCTCAGCGCTCTTACACATGCACAAACACAACTTCGCGCACAGGTAGTGAGCATATTAAATATCAAAACATGTACAAATTACATCCCCAGGCCCGGGTCTGTTATGATATTTTGGAAATGTGCCATTTGCTCCTTGGTTGCTTCCTGGAACAATATCCTGGTGCTGCCTGAGTGATCCCCTCACAGACTCCAGCATCAGTGATTTTGTTGCAGGTGGTGGACCTCATCTCCACAAGTCAAGCTTCCTCTCAGTCTGCAGCTTTTTGTACAGATAGCAGTGTTGAACTATAGAACAACTCCAAAAAGAATGATGTCATCTTACAATAAGTCAGAGTGTTGCATGCACGGTTTCTCAAATATTACCTTTCTCAAATTGTCTGGCCTTCATTTGTATATGAATTAATTAAAATGAGCTATCAGCTCTATAACCTCTTCCCCCTTTGTATCTAGTGACCTGGCTTTGAGGAACTGCTTGTTGACGGCTGATGTCTCCGTGAAGGTTGGAGATTACGGCCTGTCCCAGAGCAAATACAAGGTCTGTTTATCAGAAAAACATGCACACAGTCAAATATAAACACATATATATTTTTACAAGCAAATAATTAAATGAATCGTATTTTTTTGAAAGGAATAACGTGTTAAGGGTACTTGGAACAAAAAAATAAATGACATACTGTAGAAGATAGGATTCCTGGTACAGTTTGTTGTCTGTATAGAGTACATTGCCTTGCCATATGCGCCTAATGAGTGAATCTCCAAAAGATCTAGCATTTAGTCCACCAAAGTGAGTTCCTAGATATTATACATGTTACAGAGATTATTTTCACATGTTTTGATTACAATATTGAAATTGAAAACCAAGCAAAAAATGATGAAAAGTAACCATAAAATGCTTTAGTTTTGTTGTTGTTGCTTATTTTGACTGTGCAGCTCATATGATTGAATAAAACTAAATTATAAATAAGTAAACACAGCGTGTATGTTCCTATCAGGATGATTACTTGGTCACATCAGATCAGATGTACGTGCCGCTGCGTTGGATCGCTCCAGAGCTGGTGGACGAGGTCCATGGAAACCTGCTGGTGGCCGACCAGACCCAACAGAGCAACATGTGGTAGGCAACACGCACGCACGCACGCACGCACGCACGCACGCACGCACGCACGCACGCACGCACGCACGCACGCACGCACGCACGCACGCACGCACGCACGCACGCACGCACGCACGCACACACACACACACACACACACACACACACACACACACACACACACACACACACACACACACACACACACACACACACACACACACACACACACACACACACACACACACACACACACACACACACACACACACACACACACACACACACACACACACACACACACACACACACACACACACACACACACATGTTCGGAAATATTGATTGGTTTTCTGTTCATTTTTCTGCTAGATTTGTACATTCCTTAGGCTTATTTTATCTGAAAGAATACTGTTAGTTATTGTGCATTTTTTTTTAAATGTAAGATAAAGCAGTCAAGTAGAGAAAAGTTTAAGATAACGATCTGTGAAATAATAAAGTTCTGACCGTGAATGAAAACATGGATGGAGCAAGGTATCCCATTTTTGATATTTTTTGGACTAGATTAAGACTAGACCAAATACTTGATCTAATCGCTATTTTATATTTAATAATCACAACATCTATGATATCCTGTGTCTCAGGTCTCTGGGTGTGACCATCTGGGAGCTGTTTGAGCTGGGCAACCAGCCCTACAGACACTACTCTGACAGACAGGTCCTGACGTACACTGTGAGGGAGCAGCAGCTGCGACTGGCCATGCCTCTGCTCAAAGTGCCGCTGGCCGAACGCTGGTGAGACACACAGAGGAACACATTTACATTACATTGCATTTAGCTGACGCTTTTATCCAAAGCGACTTACAATAAGTGCATTCGACCAACAAGATATAAACTTGAAGAAAACAGAATCATATAAGTACATCAGGTTTCATTGAGCTAAAACATTTCAAGTGCTACTCAACTGGCTTTAGATAAGCCAGTCCTTTATTAGTATATAAGTGCTTTGTTAGTAATTATATCGCTCGAAGTGGAGTCGAAAGAAATGAGTTTTCAGTCTGCGCCGGAAGATGTGTAAGCTTTCTGCTATCCTGATTTCAATGGGGAGCTCATTCCACCATTTTGGAGCCAGGATAGCAAACCCACGTGTTTTTGCTGATGGGAACTTGGGTCCCCCTCGCAGTGCGGGTGCAGCGAGCTGTTTGGCTGATGCAGAGCGGAGTGCACGTGCTGGGGTGTACGGTTTAACCATGTCCTGGATGTAGGAAGGGCCAGATCCATTCACAGCATGGTACGCAAGTACCATTGTCTTGAAGTGGATTCTAGCAGTTACTGGAAGCCAGTGAAGTGAGCGGAGGAGCGGCGTGGTGTGGGAGAATTTAGGAAGGTTGAAGACCAGACGAGCCGCTGCATTCTGGATGAGCTGCAGAGGTCGGTTTCCACATGCAGGTAGACCAGCCAGGAGGGAGTTCCAGTAGTCTAGGCGTGAGATGACGAGAGCCTGGACCAGAAACTAGTTCAAAGCATGTACAGTTCTTACATTGAACACATTCAAAGCAACACATTAATTCCTGCTATGATAATTGGATTCTTATTTATTCTACAGGCTCTAATTATTATGCTTATTCTACTGGTTTTGATTCCCTTTAAAAGAATTGTTGTTGTCTTAATTTCTTGGTCGCTTGAAGGCACATTACATATATTGCACCGGCTGGTGTTATCTGCTGGAACTACCTGTTTTCTCTTATATGTGTACATGACTTGTGTTATGCTTGGATCCCTCAGGTATGAGGTGATGCAGTTCTGTTGGCTCCAACCTGACCAGAGACCTACTGCAGAGGAAGTCCACCTGCTGCTCAGCTACCTGTGTGCCAAGGGGGCCAGTGAGGCCGAAGAGGAGTTTGAGAGGCGATGGAACTCCCTGCGCCCCAACACCGTATTCAACAGCCACCGATGTGCCCTGGCAATGTCACAAACCCACCCCTCCTCAACCTCCTCATCTTTCCCTCTCCTTGAGCAATTTTCAGCTGCTGATGGCTACCACTCTGAGTCTGGAGATGATATACTAACTGTCACTGAGACCAGCCACGGCCTAAACTTTGAGTACAAATGGGAACAAGCCAGAGCAAACCAGTCGTATAGAGCCCCGGACTCTTCTGGTGCCTTGAGTCAGGTCAACCATCATTATCAGGAAGCATTTTACCCACCCGGGGGCATTGTGGGAGGCTGCCCCATGGAGAGAAGCCACGGAGTTTCTCCCTACTACCAATCCAAACATCTGCATGCTCCAGGCGTACTCCCCGTTCTTAGTGCCCATAGCCCCTCAGTAAACAGTGAATACTACATCCGCATTGAAGAGCCAGTAGACTGTAACATTGATCTGGACTACACCATGTGCTCCTACAGCCCAGACTACCAGGGCAGCAGTGGGAGCTTTCTGACAGGAAGTGCAGACTCAGGTGAGTGCATTTGCCCGTCACAGGGCAACAACATGGATCCCTATTGGTCAGCAGATATCAATAAGTCTGATATGTACGACTCAAATGATTCAAGTCCTGCCATCTCCCTGACAATGGAGCCCCTTTTAGGGCAAGTTCTGGACAATAGCCCACTGCAACCCTGGGAGTCTAGTCACTACGTGTCCTATAAAGACAGAGATGGGGGTTACTATTATGAGCACTCACCGCCATTGGGGATGGATCACTATCTTATTGGACATGAGTCCTCCAGTGAGCGCCATCAGGAAAGCTGGGGGTCAAGGAGCCTGCGCCAGGCGTTGGGGGAGTTTGATAACCCGCTAGGTGTAGCCCCCGTCGTAGGCAGTGCACCTCAACAGGCCTACAGAGACCCATATCTGAACACAAGTCAGAACTCCGTCATAGGAAAGAACATGACAGGGGGCTACTACGACATGATGGGCTCCCTGAGGAAGACGATGCCCAGCCACACCAGGCATAACAGTCACTCTGTCAGTATTAATATGGAGACAGAGGGGGCACTCTTCATCGGGCACAGAGACAGTGACACAGAGGAGGAAGAAGAAGAGGACATATTTGTTGAGAGACACACCTGCAACACTTGGCCTTCAAAACACCGCCACAGCAGTCACCAAAGACGCGCTAGCCACAGCTGCAGACAGGATGCTTACGTAGATTTCCACTACACGATGCCAAGTACAGACATTGAAGACTCCTGGCCGGAGGAGCAAAGCCTGGCCTTCCACTCGCTTCCCAAACACATTGACTATCTTGAGCCCCAACAGGTAAAAGATAACAGTGCTTGCCTTAGCCTGAGTAAACATCCCCCAATGGTGCCATCAGACAACTGCAACCCCTATCTCTACCTGTGCCATGAAAGTGAGACTCAGGTGCCGGCATCTGGAGAGTGCTGCCACTCGCACTTTGTTGACCCGCTCACAGGCTTGCTAGTCAGGAACAACAGCTACAGTCACAGCTACACTCACAGCAGCTACATCAGCGATAAGGCCGTTGACACCCCAAGCAATGACGAGATGATCAATCTATCACCAGCTCCAGGGGGTCCCATTGTGGCCAAACCTGGGTTGATGAAGAGTGAGGACAGAGAAGAGCATTATGTTGATCTGACAACGGGTGATTCACACTTCAAAGAAAAGAGGGAGGATGTAATCAAGGACAATTCAATCATTCAAAGACAGACAGAACCTATAGAGGAAGAAGTGAGCCTGGCAACGGCTATAACCACTCCCCCTCCAGCTGACAACATGCATGTGATGGTGGCCCTCACAGATCCACAGTCTGAGATTAGTCAAAATGGTGACAGCGGTGTCGACCGAGGAGGCTCCAGTGTAAGTCTTGCTGACATACTCGACTGCAGTGATGACGAGGATGAGGATGACAACACTGACGATATCACTGACGTTACCTCAGGCATCTTTGCAGATGATACCAGCGAGCTGAACGCCTCTCCCGCCTTCAAGTCGATACAGAAGCAGGTAGGAACTCCCGATTCCATGGATTCCATGGATCTGCCATCTGCCGCCGGGTCTTGTGAAGGCTTCAGCCATGCGTCCTCCCACCCTTCCAGCTCACCTAAAGCTATGGACAGTGGCTATGACACAGAAAATAACGAAAGCCCTGAGTTTGTACTCAAAGAGCCCCATGAACCCCGTGAACAACCGTTGGGGAAGCCCACTCTTGACGCAAGCCTTGAGGAGGAGGAGGAGGAGGAGGAGGAGGAGGAGGAGGAGGAGGAGGAGGAGGGTCATGGAGGAGAGGATAAAGTAGTTCCCACAGAGGATGAACCCTCATTGGGGGAAGATTTGGCCTCAGGAGCCTCACAGACTGGCGAACACATCCTTTTACCACTTAGTGATAAGACTCCGTACAGAGACTCTGCCTACTTTTCAGACTATGAGAATGAGAGGCTTTCTAGGGATGACGTGGAACAACCTTCAGAGACAGTAAGGCATGAAGAAATGGTTGAAAAGGAACAGCACATGGGAGAAAAGAAGGGTGAAAAACGAAAAAATGAGGAGGATGAGGAAGAGCTGAGGGACAATGTGAACAAAGACATACAACTTGAAATGGAACACACGTCAACAGGAGGAATGGATTCACCAACAGGGATGGTTGCATACTTGACAGTAGAGAGCGGTCTAGATGAGGTATTGGGGCTACCTCTGGAGTCTTCTGACAATGCTTCAATGGCAGAAGGTGGGCTGGACGAATGGCCATCTCAGGACGAGGCTTCATCCTTAGGAGACTGGGCAGCAGAAGTTGTGGGGGCAATGGAAGAGGCTATCGGTGCCCTGAACGAAGATTGTACCGCCACTGTCAAGGTAGAGGAGGAAGCCGAAGACTCGCCTCAATATTTAAAAACAACAGAAGAGCCAGAGATCAAGACAATTCACAACAGGCCATCAGGGATATCCGGTGAAATCCTTCACTCTTTACCCAAAGACGAGGTAGCCTTGCAGCACAGGGCAAACACCAGGAGGTTTTCTTCATCCTCTCCACCACCTCCATCCACTCCTCCCCTTCCAGTCCCTGACACAGAGGGCCACAGGTCTGGGGAAGAGGGGGATGTGGAGGACGTGGACACCGATGACAGCGACGAGTCGGATGAGGAGCTGCGAAGCTACAGTGTGCAGGAACAGAGTGGAGGGGACGAGAGCGATGACGAGTGCCACCCAGTGCCCATCGTGGTGAGTGACAACAGCCAGGACCACAAACTGCGCAGCCTTCTGAAGCTGCCAACCCTGCTGACATCAGAAAACCTGGACGAGGAGCTTGAATACAAGAAGAAGACGGTGTCCTTTTTTGATGATGTCACTGTCTACCTATTTGATCAGGTAAGAGAGGCTGTTCTGAACTTATAAAACCTTCATCAATGTTTTTGACATTAGCATAAATTCAAGTTAGCTTGTGGCTGAAAAGGCCACTCATAGTTTAACATTCATTGAAAATGATCACCAATTATTCAGCTCTACAAACCTTTTTAACCTTTTTGAACTCATTGCTTTTGTGTTTATGTCATGTTAAGGGTATTGTCTGCCATTTTCTGTTGGGCAAACGGCAGACAAACCTTCCTGACGTAGCTTGCTAATGTTGCAGTTAATGTTAATACATTAGCTGCAGTATAACACTCTAAAAAGCTGGTGAAATGGTAGTAGCAATGTATCATACAGCTTGAATTGTTCGAGTCTCAAGTCTTTACAATTTTGTTCTACTTCACTACCACTAGGAAAGCCCGACTAAGGAGCTAGCTGAGCATGGCTTCCCTTTAGGATCAGAGGGACAGAGTTCACGGAGCAAATCTCATGAAAGGCTTAACGCCTCGGATGACTCTTCAGATGGGAACATCTCGGAAGAGAGTAAGTACAAGAAAACATTTAAATGTAGTACATAAAAAGATGCTTCTTTTTACGTCCATAACAACTAATTGAGTTAGCAATATACTTTCCTAAATATCTTATTGTCTGCTCCCAGGTGCAGGGTATGAGTGGGAGGACGACTTCCCCCTGCTTCCTCTGCAAACATCCTCAGCGGCAGCCGACTCCCCCCCACCACGCTCCATCCCCAAAGCTCCGGAGCCCAAACCAGCCGTACAGTTCTCCCGCTTCACTGTCTCCCCCTCCACCGTGTCCCGCTTCTCCATCACACACATCTCGGACTCTGATGTGGACTCTGTAGGAGGTGGGTTCCTTTGAAATAACCACTAGGACTAGGTTTTATTGACTTTATTCTTACATAGTAGCCTATACATAAAACACAATATATATTTTTTAGGAATGAAAAGGAGATCGAATTTCTGAACAGATTGAAGCAGTTTATAGAAGTGGTTGCAGGGAAACTTGCGACTGAATGATCGATGATACTAAAACTGGGAAACATAGCATGTCAGAACTAAGGGACAAAAAGAAAATGTCTAAAATACTCAGCATTGATATTTGAAGATAACCGACTTACATTCATTATGAATGTGGAGTCAGTCCTAGACAGTTAACACCAAAACCATATTGAGTTGGCCATAATTTAGAGTGCATTTTATTTCAAAAATATTAAGATAACTGAATTAAAATTGTTTTTTTATTTATGCCTCAACCGTAAAAGTTACTCTAACATAGTCAGAAACAGGTATGGACATATATATATAATATTGTTTAGAAGATGCTATGTTGTTCTTGACTGCACACCAATGTGGGTGACAACCCCATTAAAAAAGCAATTATTTTGGCAACAGCTTATCGCCCCAGACCGAATTGTGTTCATTAAACCTCCTTGCCTCATTTTGTGTTTCGCAGGAAGCAGCGAGGATGGGGACAAAGAATAATGACCTGTGGATAATTACTGCCTCTCCGTGACAACAACTCGGCCTGCTAGCATGACTTCTTATTTATTTCTTGACGTCAGGTTTTAGAAACACAAGACAGTGCCTCTTACCGCCTGTGGACACTTTTGAAAAGGTTGTGCTTACTGACCTAAGCTGTTTAGAACAATGAAAAGAGAATGGTTAATATATACAAAATTACAGAATATTAATATATACTGTGTGTATGATGTAAACAGATCTATGAAAGCAGGGGATACTTTGATTGTACATATTTTTTCAGATCAAAGAGACACAATGGAAGGACATACCTTTGGAAAGCAACACATATTCCACCTTTTTCACTTCTTAATTTATGACAGGAAGCATTCATGAGAGTGTGAAACCACCTGGACTTAGAGAAAAGAAAAGTTGAACTGTGCAAACGGTCGCTTGGCAAAGACACCTCCACTTTTTGGCTTTTCAACAGAGGATCAGCACTTTGAAGACTCTACAGCTCCACAGACTTTGTACTTTGTAGAAAATTGATTTGCTTGTCTTAATAAATATCAACAAGAATCCTTAAGGTATCACAAGTAATATAATGTTCATATTTGGGTTCATTCAGAGACAAAGGGAAAAGAAAGCAGGAAGCACTGGGAATTTTGATGGGTCATGTCTGGTTTCAGAATGTTTTTGTGTGGAAACAGCTGATCAAACCTGAACAATGTGATATTTTGTGACTATTTATTTTGTATCAGGACCATTACTGTACTCTTTAACATACATGTGGCTCATTCTCTCTACCAAATTGAATGCCAGCACCGCCATCACAACCAATCCCTCCTGTTGTAAACATCAAAAACACTATCGTGACAATAAGGAAAGAAGTCATTTCAGACTTCACTAATTAAACCGTTTTTTATAATATAGCAATGCATGGTTTTAAGTATAAGAAAACATCAACTTTAAACATTATTTTATTAAAGACAAAAAGGGACCGTTTTTGGTTTTGTCTTTTAGTCTTGACACATGGTCATGGAAATCCATTTTCATGTTACCTATTGCTGCCAAAAACACATTTTCAGCAATATTGATGATTCATGATATGGACTGCTACATGATGGATGAGTTCTCTAATAGGGGCCAATACGGGTGGGCAATATGTATGAAATCACAGCACATGAAATATTATATTGCAGTTTTGTTATACTGTACCTCCTGCAGAAGTACTTTTTGCAGAACTTTGAATCGTGAGTCAATAAATAACTGTCTAGATTAGAACATCTGAAAAGTCAAGGTTCTTCGTCATATTGATGCAAAGCTCCAGCTAAGCTAAAACATAATTCATTTGAAACCACAGATATCAGGGGCAGTAGTTGTTTACTTATGTAACATAGTGACATCACTAAGTAACACTCTTGCTTCTATTGGCTATTGCTCCAACACATGATACGTGCTAGGCTAAGGGAAAGGAAGTTTCTAAGCGGTTGACCAATGAGTCGTCTAGCTAAGCAATCAGAGCAGACTGGGCTCTGGTTTCAGACAGAGGGTGAAAAGAGGTGCTGCAGCACAGGCAGTACGAGAAAAGAAAGGACCTTATCAGAATATAGGCACAAAATACAATTATCAAACCTGAAAATAAGCATAAATGGACCCTTAAAAAGGATAGAAGCTCTGTTTTTTAAAGTCATCATCATATTGCCCAGCCCTACAGGCCAATTCATTCAAATACAAACTTGCACAACAATAATAAAAGCTGTTAAATTCTTCTTTTGTCTGAACAAACATGCTGTTACATAATGTAAATCAGCACATTATACATCTAGTGTGTTCCAGCTATTGCTCATTGCTACTGTCTCCTGCTTCTATATTGGCTACACTGACGTTGTTTGGAGCAGTTTTGTTCTATGATTTTGGTATTAAGCTGAAATATTGACTCTTTTCAGATTTGAATGAAGAGTCACAAGAAAAAGTTTTACTATGTGAATTTTTCACATATAAATCACATCTGATCATCAAATGTCAAACGGAATGAGATTTAATTACACTTGAAATATTTAAAAAAAACTTATGGAGCCATATTCTATTTAGGTGGGATAGATCAGTTAAGTGTTAAGTCTAATGTGTCTGGTCAGCTTGTTAAAGGCAATGGGGAACGATGTCATGATCATGATATGTTTCAATGCTTTGCTTTCTGTGTGTGTTAATGATAGGAAGTGAAATGGAAGGTGTGTTGATGGGATATTGGAGCGCACAGTGCTCTGTGATCAACATGTAGTGTCTTCTAGTGTTTGTTTGCATAGAACCATCTAGACAGCCGTCCGTAATATTTTTGTATCTCGACAAGAATACTTTTAAGAGTATTGATGTAATGTACCAGTACAGGAGGGAGGATTGAAAAAAACAAAAACATGTCTCTTATGTTTTATTGTTGCCAAAGAGATGTTGTGTTGTGGATCAGGGGCAACAGGTGGGTTGTTTTTACCCCACAATGGAGATCAAGAGGCAGAGCAGGGGCTTTGGCCTGGTCGTAACAAAGAAGATGCGATGCCGTCAGTAACATGTGCCCCCCCCCCCCACTGACCTGGTCACATCATTACTTTCTGTACCTTCTATCAAATATAAATAAAGTCTGTTTTACACATCTTAAGACTATTTGCACCATTTGTTGATTGTGTTTTACCTAGAGTACTTTGGGTTCACATGAGAAGACAATATAATTCAGTGGCAATATCGAAAAAGTGTTTTAATTGAATGTGATGAGGCAACATTGTTTTGTGTTTATACGTCTACTGTAGGTCTGTGCTGGGATTAAACTAAACTGTGTTAACCCGATAATAGCCTGATCTGACTGATACAAAAAAACTAAACATTGGGGATGACCAGAGATGGGAAGTAAGTACATTTATTCATGTACTGTACTGAACTACAACTTTGAGATAGTAGTACCTTACTTGAGTATTTCCATTGTATGCTACTTTGTCCTTCTACTCAACTACAATTCAGAGGTCAATCGTGTACTTTTACTCCACTACATTTATTTAGTATCTTTAGTTACTTTACAGATGTGGATGAATGATGTGAAATATAATCAAGTGTTAAATCAGACTTTAGTTCCACCTGGAGTAAATCCACAAGCTACCCTGCAGTATACAAAGTCATTCAAACCAGCTGCACCTTTACCAGCTTTGAGAACACTTTAATTATCAATCATTATAAAACATATCATATATATTATTCTGAAATGGACCAATCTGCACAACGACTACTTTTACTTTTGGTACTTTAATTATATTTTTATGCTAAAACGTTTGTACTTTTACTTGAGTAACATTTTGATTGCAGGACTTTTACTGTGACAGACTTTTACTAATATCTGAGTACTTCTCCCACCTCTGGGGATGACTCAGGACAACGGGATTTGCCTTCACTCACCTAGCTCCACAACTTCCTGTAAACAGAGAGGGAAAAAGGGAATACATTGGCCCTTTCTCATTTCTCTAACTCCACTCCTCGACTCCCCTCCTCGACTCCTATCCCCGAGACTTAGTCCCGCCCACAGGAGATGCGAGCGGAGGAGCCGAGGAGACAGGAGGGGAAGCAACAGGCGGTTAGAGGAATGAGAACTGCTCTCCTCTGAGCGGTCATTTTAAAGAGACGTCCATTAATGATGACAGGAGGCACAGCAGCCCTCTGTCTGATGGACAGATGTGTTCATGATGACTTATATATTTACTTATAATTCATTCACAGTGCGGTATAATGCGACAATAGCAGGCCGGCCACACACACACACACACACACACACACACACACACACACACACACACACACACACACACACACACACACACACACACACACACACACACACACACACACACACACACACACACACACACACACACACACACACACACACACACACACACACACACGGCAAAAAAGTATTTAGTCAGCCACCAATTGTGCAAGTTCTCACACTTAAAAAGATGAGAGAGGCCTGTAATTTTCATCCTAGGTATACCTCAACTATGAGAGACAAAATGAGAAAAAAAAAATCCAGAGAATTACATTTTTTTTTAAAGACTTTATTTGCAAATTATGGTGGAAAATAAGTATTCGGTCAATAACAAAAGTTAGTCTCAATACTTTGTTATATACCCTTTGTTGGCAATGACAGGGGTCAAACGTTTTCTGTAAGTCTTCACAAGGTTTTCACACACTGTTGCTGGTATTTTGGCCCATTCCTCCATGCAGATCTCCTCTAGAGCAGTGATGTTTTGTGGCAGTCGCTGGGCAACACGGACTTTCAACTCCTTCCAAAGATTTTCTATGGGGTTGAGATCTGGAGACTGGCTAGGCCACTCCAGGACCTTGAAATGCTTCTTATGAAGCCACTCCTTCGTTGCCCGGGCGGTGTGTTTGGGATCATTGTCATGCTGAAAGACCCAGCCATGTTTCATCTTCAATGCCCTTGCTGATGGAAGGAGGTTGTCACTCAAAATCTCACGAGACATGGCCCCATTCATTCTTTCCTTTACACGGATCAGTTGTCCTGGTCCCTTTGCAGAAAAAAAGCCCCAAAGCATGATGTTTCCACCCCCATGTGTCACAGTAGGTATGGTGTTCTTTGGATGCAACTCAGCATTCTTTCTCCTCCAAACAGGTCTAGTTGAGTTTTTACCAAAAAGTTATATTTTGGTTTCATCTGACCATATGACATTCTCCCAATCCTCTTCTGGATCATCTAAATGCTCTCTAGCAAACTTCAGATGGGCCTGGACATGTACTGGCTTAAGCAGGGGGACACGTCTGGCACTGCAGGATTTGAGTCCCTGGCGGCGTAGTGTGTTACTGATGGTAGCCTTTGTTACTTTGGTCCCAGCTCTCTGCAGGTCATTGACTAGGTCCCCCCGTGTGGTTCTGGGATTTTTGCTCACCGTTCTTGTGATCATTTTGACCCCACGGGGTGAGATCTTGCGTGGAGCCCCAGATCGAGGGAGATTATCAGTGGTCTTGTATGTCTTCCATTTCTAATAATTGCTCCCACAGTTGATTTCTTCACACCAAGCTGCTTACCTATTGCAGATTCAGTCTTTCCAGCCTGGTGCAGGTCTACAACTTTGTTTCTGGTGTCCTTTGACAGCTCTTTGGTCTTGGCCATAGTGGAGTTTGGAGTGTGGCTGTTTGAGGTTGTGGACAGGTGTCTTTTATACGGATAACGAGTTCAAACAGGTGCCATTAATACAGTTAACAAGTGGAGGACAGAGGAGGCTCTTAAAGAAGAAGTTACAGGTCTGTGAGAGCTAGAAATCTTGTTTGTTTGTAGGTGACCAAATACTTTTTTCCACCATAATTTGCAAATAAATTCTTTAAAAATCAGACAATGTGATTTTCTGGATTTTTTTTTCTCATCGTCTCTCATAATTGAGGTATACTTAGGATGAAAATTACAGGCCTCATCTTTTTAAGTGGGAGAACTTGCACAATTGGTGGCTGACTAAATACTTTTTTGCCCCACTGTATATATATGTATTTATATAAATTCAGAATCAAACAGAGCACTGTCTTAATAACGTAACACTATCAGAGACTGGATATATCGCCCCCCCTCTCTGGTCGCTACAATGAGGGAAATAAATTACGGGCCAAAAGTTTTATTTACAAGTATTAAAAGTAAGCAGAGGACACCAAACCAACTGAGACCTGTCTGTCCGCTGCATCTACGTACACACTGTACCACACGCACCTACACACTGTACCACACGCACCTACAGCTCCTAAAACAGGTAACAGCCGTAGTGTATTTTATTATGTGAAGCACTACATGGTTTTAGAAAAATATCGACTCTTTGTTTGTAGATATCTACTAAACTAAAGAAAATAAAGAGAGTAGGCATGTTATACTGAGTGATATATATTTTACACACTGCTCTGCTTTCTGCACGTACCTCACAGCTGCTCTCACTGGAAACATCGCGTCGCGATGACAGCAGTTAATAAAATAATATCCAGGGGATGAATGCAGAGCTGTCATTGGCTGAGATAAGTCCGGCCGTGCGTCACGACTCTTTGAAACATCTCTGTTCCCGGAAATGCATCCGCGAAGGAGCCGTGGAGGACCGTGGAGGATCCATCAGTGTATCCTCGGTTATAGCTCCTCCATAGAGCCTCCTCGACGCTCGATCCTCGAAGTGCATTTAGAGAAATTAGATGTCCTTCAACATGGCGCGCTGAAATTCATATCCGGGTCACTACCGAAGGACAGAGGAGTCGAGGAGGGGGATTTGATGAAATGAGAAAGGGCCATGTTGTTGCTATAGATATTTTTGCAATAAGGAACACAAACCACATTTTATTTTGTGGCATCACAGCCATCTTTGGAGGATAGCAAGAAAATAATGGGCCAATCACTGTTAGTGAGGTCGTTGCCCTTTTGGTGTTTGGAATTAGTGTCCTACATTGCAATTTAAAAATATCAAATATTTCAAGGCCCATGTCATGTTTGTTTGTTTATTGGTCATAGGAGTGGCTGTTACAGCCAGTGTCATAACAGTGCCTACCTACGATGTAAAAAAAACGTTAAAAGCTACGCTACTTCGTTAGCCGTAAAGGTTAATTCAATAGGTTGTGGTCGCTAGTATCCTCCAAAGATGGACGACTTGCTATTGATGACGTCACATTTCCTTACAGGTCTATAGGTATTTGTAAACTTAACAGTGATTAGAATTTGGGACTCTTTTGATCACCCGATGTAATGCCATATTGAAAGACACAAATATAATGTATTGATTCGTGTATAAGAGTAAATACAAGACATTCGGCACAAAGTGGGTACACTCTTGATTCTTTATTCTCAGATTTTAAATTGAACAGAAAAAGTTTGACAATAAATCACATGATACAGGTTTGAATGTCAGTCATATTTTCACTGTAAGTCTTCATGTAACACTGAGAGCTACACTGAAACCGGTTTTATTATTTTGTGTCATTAAAAAAAGTTTCCGATTCCCTTTAGTGATGTCTCTTTTCCAGATGTTAAGATATATTGTGAAGTTTACTGTCTGTTACATAAAAAGTTAAAAACAACAAAATGGAGGGAAATTAATTTGAAGTGCTCACAGCCATTCATCTTTAGAAAATTCCAACAGCAACCTGTTACAGAAATGGTTTGCTTGTCACTCTGGTTATTCCACAGACAACAGTCACAATTGGATGTATTTCTTTGAACAGGACACTGTTTGTGGCAGTTCTTTATTAGTAATGTGAAAACCACAAATGAAACTATTAATCTCCACTGAGTGACACTAATTATTAAGAGACTGTATACGTTAGAAGATACCACCAGAGGTAAGTGAAAAATGTTTTTTTTTAATCATTTGAACACACCCTTAAAACATTATTCTTAGAACGGCCAAGATAAAATACCAACCTGTATCAGTGTAATCCTGATCGCTCTACTTTACATCAAAGTGATCTTAACCAATCTTAACAAAAGACTCGCAATTACTCATTGATTGTATTATTTAATTTACCCGATGAAATAATTTCTTTAAGAAGACCTTACAAACTGCTTGTATATTCATGTAATCACTAAACCGGCAGGGCATTATTATAGGTACAAACACCTGCAGTGCTTATTAATGAATATAGATTTCCTGTGAGTATACAAATAGTTGAATATACAGTACTATGAGTAGTGTGCTTATCAGTTTTGATCCCATAAATGAGACCAATATTATTCCACAGATACTGGAGATTTCTGGCTAGTATACAATCTCTTATGTGTTTCAGATTATCTCTTCCATTTTAGATTATCCACTTTGGTCCAGACTAATATGTGCAATACTTCTGCACCAACACCAGTTGATATGCTAGCCCTGTGAGGAGGCAGTGTGAACAGTAGAGGCTACAAAGGTGAAACACCTGCCAAGATGTGAAGCGTACAAACATTGAAACCCTTCAGTTGACAAGGCAGGGGAGGAAGCTGCATTTGAAAAAGCACAGAGATGTTGTCACGTGACTTTACAGAACAACTGCAGATCCATGGAGTCTACAAGAGGAGCCAGTTATCAATGTTTAGGTAGTGATACGTTGCAAATGAGCCAAGAACCCAAGTTGCCCACGCTGGAAAACTTATTTTCCTATCACCCCACACACTATGTTCCAAAAATAAAAAAGTGAAATAACTTCAATGATGTCCATTATATTACCCATATACAGTATGTGCCTTTACGGAAATACAACTCAGAGGATAACAATCAGGGAACATTTGAATTGAAAGTGCTTTCCTTGCTGGAAGATCAAATATGAACCATTCTAGCTTTTAATCACATGATCTCTCAACTAAAACAGAGATAACTGTACATGTGATTTGTTGTTTGTGCCGTTCATTTGCTGGTCTTAGTCATTTCTTTGTTTTAAAGTAGCACTATTTAATTCTGTTGTTGAATCAGAGCTGAGGCGAGGGGGTACAGTTGGGCACCATTGATGTACCTGCAGCTAGTTTAACCTGAGGCACGGCTCAGTACTCCCCCGGGGGGGTGGAGGACTTCTCCAAGGAGACGTAGTGTGCTTCATCAGGCAGCTCTTCCTCCACTTCATCCTCATCATCAGAAAGGGGCGGTTTGGCTGGGGCCTCGACAGGCGGCTCCATGGGCGGATCATCACTGGGAGGAAGAGAGGAAATACAGTGAAGAAGCTGTTTTGTTTTTAAAAAGTGAATGCAAACCATGCATGACACGAAAGTTAGAAAAGATCACAGAAAATGTCATGAGTCATGCCAAAAGAAAAAGAAGGAGGTAAAACACGATGCTGAAACATGCAATACATTCCCTGAAATGTACAAGTACAGTTTTATACCCCACAATCAGAGTGCAGTCACATCACATCACACAAAGAAAGGAAATAACCCAAAAGCCACTCCACGACACCCAAAGCCAACACGACGAAGAAGCCGCTTTTGTGATAATGGAGACATTGGAAGAAGAAGTGTTTGCATGAAGACCCACAGACCCAGGGTCAGTCACTTACGAGGAGTTTCGGTCACTCAAAAGCGAGCGTAATCTGGCCCGGTACTGAAAGGCAGAGACAGTCCCCATGGGTCAACACTCAGTTTTTTCTTAAACACCAATAGTCATTATATTCTAATATTATACAGGGCAATGACTTGTTATTTTTAAATACAGTGTGCTCTTACATGGCTTTACAGTACGCATATTTAATAAGTCCAAGTTATGTTAGGATTCAGTATATTAGCAAATGAGACCATGACTGAGACAACTGGGAGCCTTTAAAACTTGATGCAAGCAGTGTTTAAAGTGCAAGATATTGGAAGAGACATTATTGAAATTGACTCAAATGTTTCTAAGGGCCACACTTGACCCGCATGCCCCACTTTAAGAAACAATGCTGTAAAGGTTGCCAGTCAAACTCAATGATGATCTTGCTTGTTCATGTTCTACTGAAGTATATAAAGAAACTATTTAATTATGTTGAAGTGAAACAAGAGGACGTGCACAGAAGCCCAAACACTCACTATGTATATGTTAACATTGAAATAGGGACCTAAGAATATTCAAGACACATGGAAATTAATACAATTCAAGACATGAGACAGACAAGCATATAAAAGACAACAAATAGAGAGACACATATAAAATGGATATGCTGTGAATCTGACACACACATACACGCACACAGTTGAGTTGAAATAGATACCTTTGCTAGCAGCAGGAAGAGCAGGACATTGGGTGAATGGCATTGGCAGGTCAGGGCTAGAAATATGCAGCATTACCACACACACGTCTAACCCTAAAATGAATGGTTCGCCTCATGGGGACCTCCATTTTGTCCCCACAAGGGAGGCTAGTCCCAACACATGACAGTAACACACACACACACACACACACACACACACACACACACACACACACACACACACACACACACACACACACACACACACACACACACACACACACACACACACACACACACACACACACACACACACACACACACACACACACACACACACACACACACACACGGGGGGGGGGGGGGGGAACTGACTCAGCTCCAGAAATGTTGTCATGAAAAGTGATACCAAAAGTGCAAGTAGAGCCTCTGGTTAGCGGGTTTAAGCAAGAGGATGATCACCAGCTGTGTATATGCTGTAAATCAAGCTCAGGGTGAGATGATTAAGCAAAACAATCCTCTTGGAGGAGTTTTAAAAGCCTGAACGAAGCATTTTATGTTGCCTGTAAGTTGGCATAACTGTTAATTATCCCAAATAAAAAGACTAATTAAGATGATGTTTAACCTAATGCTTAAGATGACTATGAAATAAAGACAATTCATTTTAAAAGCCAGAAAGATGCAGAAATAAAAAAGTTTGGCTAGGCAAATTAAAGACAATTAAAAAGACCTTCAGAGGCAAAACAAATTGTAATTGTCTTTGGAGATATAATTGCCTTCTGAATAAAACCAATGAACAGAAACAACCAAACATTTTCAGCTGAATTCCTGTATTTCATACTTTTTAAGAGTAGAAATATCCCTTACATTTGAGGTTATCAATGTTAAACTGTTTGGTAGATTCTCTGTGCAATATGTTGTTAATTTACATTAAAATAAAAGCATCAGTTGATGTAGCAGTGATCTGCCGACAGGTGGTCGGTGAGCTATACTGTGTCTGTCTGTCATACTGTACGTTGGACTTATTTGAGTGGAGAAAGAAGAAACACTGGCAGCTTCCAGTCGTTTGCACTCGACTTTTCTCTCTAGTCATCAAAACAGAGATTGATAAAAGGGGGGTTGGCAAAGCTGAGGGGGAGACGGGTGTTAGGTCACACAAACAGAGAAGACAGAGCAGACATATGCAGCAAGGAAAACACTTGATGGCAAAAGCGTCCATCCTGACTTGAGTTTTAGAGTATTTCTCTTGAAAGAACTGAAAACCATTACACAGAAGTGTCTGTAACTCCCTTTTCTTCTTTCAATAATCTGAAGAAAAACTTATGTTAAGACAGTGTAAGGATAATATTTTTGTAAACACTTCATAACATTTTCAATATTCAACTGAATATTGTTATTAACAGCAGTTAGAATGATCAGACTATAAACTGGACCGACAGACGGGCAGACCAGCGTCTTTATTTAGCACAGAGAGAATCAGACACAGAACACTTCTTCTATCTTCAAAAACAGGATGCTTCTACTCACTGGAGTTTGGAAATCAAGCCTTTATTGCAATCACAAGAGAAGAAGGCTGAGTGAGGTTGAAACATAACATCCACTCCTCTCCTCTCCTTCAAGGCTGCAGAGAGGCTGAGCAGTAAAGGGTGGATGTGGTTTCATGATTGTGATACTACTGATGCCTCATTCCAAACCAGAAATGTATCAGCATATTTGTATAATACTTTTAAAATATATATTGTGTTGTGTAACAGTACGAGACACTATAATATGAGCAAACAAACAAAAAAAGATGTTTGCAAATGTAAAGATCTAGTGCACTCAAGCAAGAGTTGTCTTTTCTTTTTTTAAAGGAAGTATTAACCTAGCCAGTGATACAACTTTAATAATATTATATTTAGAATATTATCAATCCACCAATTAATTTCTCAAAAAGTAATTATTTATTCTGAAAAAAAATCTTAGTAAACAAACCCGAATAAATATAAAAGAAAAAATGTGCAAACTCTGACATTTGGACATCTGGACCAAGAAGCAGGAGGCAGCAAATAGTTGGCATTTTTGTAAAAAATTAATATGTGTACCGAGTGCCTCTACCGGGACATGTCTCCATGCTTTAATTTTCAAAAAGCTCTTTATTTCTCTCATACTGCCTGCCCATTGAGAGGCTCCTATCTCATAATGCATTCCCTAGCCCTAACTTCAGGTAACACCTGCTTCAGAACTAAAGCGCTTCAACTATAAACTAGAGTTACTTAAAGATGCCCTATGATGTTCATTTTCAGGTTCATATTGTGTACCTCCAATGTGACATGCCAAAAATCTCTTTATTATTCTTTCACCTTCTGTCTGAAACCAGAGCCCGGTCTGATCTGATTAGTTAGCTGGCCAGCTCTGTTGTGATTGATCAACCGCTTAGAGATGTCCCGCCCCTTAGCCTATCATGTACAATGTGTTAGAGAGCTAGCCAATAGAAGCGCAAGTGTTACATAATAATGTCATTATGTTACGGAAGTAAACAAAGGAGTCCAATGGAGGCAGGGGGGAGTTTGTGTGGGAGAAAAACGTTGGGATTTTAGCTTTGCAGAGCATTTACATGCACAAAAGAAACATACAGCACACTAAAGGGAAGGGAAAACCCCCAAAAAGCACAATAGGGCCCCTTTAACAATTGTGTTGATGATTTATAAACGAATGGTTTCCGCACTCAACTCAGAGCCTTGCATCTCATAAAGGGGTGAGGCACAGTTGACCCCACCCAGCCTTGGAATGACATTCACAAACTGCAATAAATAGAGAGGACCCCAGACCCTAGCTTAGTGTGAGCTCAGTGTCCCCCCCAACAAGATCAAAGGCTGATACTTAAAACGTTACAGTGAGTTTGTTCACAGAGTCAGAAATATAGATTATTACTATTATAAGGTGCAATTTTTAATGAACTCAGATACTTTATGACAAGTACTTCTGTATGGCACATTTATGTACAGTTAACATTCTCATCACATACTGTAGTCTCTGTTTCACAACACATTTACATGAGCAGTTCACTTCTCGTGATGCACAGCCTCTTATGTCAGAGGAATACAAAACCTCACAGCATGAAAAGGTTAAAAGTATTGTTAAATACTGAAAGACCCAGTAAAATATCGATTGTAATGCCTTTTTTTTTAAATACACGATAAATCCTCTTCATTTCACACCCTGATTCACATATCCTTCACATTGTCATTCTGGTGGAGAGCACTTACATTGGTGGAAATCAGGTTCCTTTTGGTGAGGAAATATAATCCCCAGCGATATGTAAAAGAAATGTACATGCATGAAAGACAAGCAAAAGATACATTTTCCTCAGAGAAAATGTGCATCCCATTGGTTTTGATTATTCGGATGGCACAGTCTGTATTGTTCTGGTTTCGGCTTCACCAGTGGCCCCCTGTTGGCTAGTTAGCTCAGAGCGGGGTTGGGGGGAGGAAGAAGGGAGATCAGAGAGGGGGGGGAGATACAGACCAAAGCTTCTTCCTTGCATTGATTGGCTCAGGGAGAGTGTATTGCTGTAAACTGGAGGTTAGGAGGCGGGGGAGAGGGGGTGAGGATGAGGGGGGGGGGGGGGGGGTTTGTTGAGGGGCAGCGAGGGCAGTCCTATCGCATCGTCAGGCTCAGTGTCTGTCTGTCTGTCCTCACACTGTCGAAATCAATTTGCCCTCTGTGGAACTGTGGACAGAGAGAGGAGCAGACTTCCAGGTGGGCTGGCTCAGGACAAACAGCAGCAAACACAACCGGGACAAGGAGAGGCGGAGCTACATCCACCCTCCAACATGCGAAATGAACCCCATACTATAACGTAACTTATTCCATAAATTAACCATGAATAAGAAGCAGGGTGAGCTAATAGGGATTGGGTGGGTGTGCAGTTAGCAGGTGGAAGCGCTACTGAAGAGACATGGTGCAAGGGTGGAGCGTTAGAAGGAGCTGGGAGGTCAAAGCTTGGGTGTTTTGTTAACAAAAAGAAAACTTAATCCAACTTAAGCTTTTGACAGAAACCAAACTAACCAATAACACAAATGGTCTTCTACCAATATGCAGTATAAGCACTATATTATTTGATTACTTATCGTATCCTATCAAACGAGGGCAAACAGAAGAGAATGCAAACATAAAAGAACACAAAGGTAAAACAAACACAAACGAAATGTGGTGTGTTCTGCTGGTTGTGTGTTATCAGGGTCAGGTCTTTAAAACATCCCAATCCCTTAACTCCTCTTCTGCTTTTCAACATACTGAATATATGGCCAATATGGAAGATCCCAGAGCCATTACCAAAAACACAATCTTGATGATTGTCTGCTTGAACTTACTGAACATGAATTCAACTTGATTTTTATATCATTACAACATTAAAACGTATTAACTAGAACAAGTGGTTCTTACCTTGTAGGGAAGCGGGGCTCGTACTCTTCAGCTCCTTGCTGTAAAGACAGACAGATGATTGATTTAAGAAATATTTTATTATATAAACCAATATTACAAACAATTTTCAAACAGTTTAAAGAAAACTGATAAGAGCAATGACCACAGCAGCCTGCAGGTGGCAGCAAAGCAACACGGTGGAAGTGATACATCAGAATCTCAGTGACTTTAAAAGGCTTTTCCTACAGAAGCTGGGAAATCAAAACGGATAAACTGTATGACTACACTTGGAAACGATTAAATGTTGTCTTTCAATAAAAACATATAACATATATGATGTTGTCCATTATGACTTAAATAACATATTGCTCTTTTTGATGTCTGATCTGCCTACATGTAGTTAGTAACTACTGCTACTACTACTTTTGTGTGGTCAGTTATGTCCGTTAATCAATATTTAAAAAGGCAATTTTTAGTACTTATTCATCAGTGATTTGAAATAAATCCTAAATGCGTATTCAAATATACTCAATTCAATGATTTTGGAAGTTGTAAACACCTACAAAAACTTAGGCCTACAAATGATCAACTCAAAGCATTGCAGACACTTCCAGGTGCACATAAACCTAAGTAAAAACGTGTTAAATGTCAGCAGACATGTTTCCATCCCTACAGGCAGTGAGGCGGAAGAGGCAGTTTAAGTTGTTACATGACTGCTGAGCAATTAAGCTTCGCCCACATGTGATGTTCCAGGTGAGGCGTAGGAAGGACAGGTTCAGTGTTGCATAAGTCCACTTCTGGTTTTGCCTTTTTTATAAAATTAACCCTCCTTCCTTTATTGCCAAGGCAACCTTCTCTCTTCGTCCTCTTCTGTTATCAACTGTCTGTCAGAAGTTCTTCCCTCAGCGGGGCAGCAGAGTGAACTTCTCCAATCTCAGCTGTGCCACATCCCAACCTCCCGTAAACAGGGACATGTGAAGTGAACGAGAACAGATATCTGTGTCTGCGTAAGCTAATGTAGCGGGGCATCTTCTGCTAGCTTTGGCACAAAAATACTCAGAGTATTGTAAAGGAAGAGACAGCCTGTCAAAGCAAAGCTATTCCTGTATATCTCAGGTCAGCAGCACGCAGGGAAAAGCTACTTCTAAACTTTCTGAGACAGACAAGGGCTGATCTCTGCCAGGATTCGTGCGACGGCTTGGCTTGTGTGTCATCTGTGGGTGTGTGTGTCAGAGTGTGTGTTTTTGTGCTTGTTTTGCGGACCCCCCACCTGTGGGAAGCCTGGCACGGCCACACTGTAGGGGCGTTGCTGTCTGCCGTGCAGCGCAGCAGCGCTCTGTGCCGCCATGTGGGAGTGGACGCCGTAATCAGGGACAGGGGCCGCCATGTCTTCTCTCTCCAGGAGGTTCCCCGTGCTGCTGCTCTTCCCGTGGAGGCTGGAAACACAGGAGTGGAAAACATCAGGACATAAACATGTTTTCCCCTGAATGAATGCTTCTTGGTCCAATCAGGGACCAACATGTTAGCGTGTGGGTGTTTACCTGCAGGGGAGACATCAGTGGGTAGTTGCTTTTGACAGTACCTATTATTATTGGCTGTTTAATTCTCAATTGTTCACAAGAAGGTTTTACAAATGATAAGCTCTCAGGTCAATCAGTATCATTATAATTGTAAAATAAAATAAAAAAAGTCAATAATGAAGTTTCATGAAAAGAAGATGTCAATAGGTAAATACAATTTTATAAAAAGTGATACAAAAGCATATAAATATGCCTACAAAACTGATTTTGGGTATTGGTCAGTGAGGTAATGACTTATTCTCTTTGTACAAGAGTCAAACATACTTGTGTACTCGGAGCTGCCTCATGGAGTTGCTGTCCCCGTCAGAGATCACGCAGGTGTAGGAGAAGGGAAACCAGCCACGCCTGAAGGGGTGAGGAGGCACCAGATATTAGCAAAATAATATACAACTTTTTAGAATCAAATCCAACTTTGATTTATCAAATATGGTGGAAAAATGTGTTAAATCCGTGGAATTCACAGAATATTCCTTACGGCAGGTCTAGTATATTTATACTTTATATAAAGTAGGGGGTAAAGGTAAATATCCACCTTGGTCTTACATTATATATTTTTTTTTTCAAAGTATATTTTACATTACCATCTCAATGGGATACATGTTGTTGTATTTATTTTGTTATTACACTGTCATTCAGGTTCGTTGATTTGTTCAAACTTCAAAGAGACAAATGGGTTTTATTATTTTGGGCTAAATAAATACATACCATTTTTTATTTATTTATTAAACAGCAATGGCATGATTTTCCACCAAATTCAACTAGAATCTGTTGAGTTGTGAGTTATTTTGGCTATGCCTCACTGTACAGTCTGCAGCTAAGAGTCACTCACATCCGGGTCTTCTCGTTCTCCCCGTAGTGCCACCCGTCCCGGGCCTCGGGGACCAGCAGGGTGATCACGTCGCCCTCGAAGAAGCTGAGCAGGGTGCTGTTGTCCCCGGCTGTGTGGGAGAAGATGGCCTGGACCCGGGTCCTGCCGTTCCTCTCCAGCCCCGCTGCCATGGAGCTGGACCGGGGCAGGGTGCGGGTCTCCGCTGGATAACGGGGGGGAGAGAGCTTTGAGTCTCCCTTTCTCTAATAAACAGTGTATAACATGATGTGTAGCCAAAGCAGCTGCATATACTCCAGTTTCTGAATCTCTTTTTTTCAAATTTCCTCCTTTTCCTATATCTATTTTTACTTCAAACATCCCTTTCTCCTTTTTAATATCACATCTCCTTGGAATCCTGCTTACTTTGGACTATTTTTATTAAAGATAAGATAAAATAAACTCCACAGGTTAGGAGACACCCAGGTATATGTATTCCAATAGCTCTTTTAATGGCTTTTATCTTTTAGATGTGATAACTCTCTCAAGAAATACCATCAAATATAGAATATTTGCTTTGATAAAAAAGCTTTAGTTAGGTCATTTTCCATTTATATAATAACACGGACTGAAAAAGCGTAGGCTTAAGTTTTGGCTTGTTACCCTAACACTTTTTACATAAATTATTTTTGAAAAATTGTCAATTAATTCATAAAATATATTTAGAAATATATGAAAAAAGGGAAAAAATAAGCAAAATAAAATATATGTACATCATATGCTCCAAAAAGTCACAAACAAATATTAATATAAATACCAGTGCTCAATAATCAGTTTATATTTGTTGCCATCCTTAAGGATGTATTTTTTATTTTGGTATTACACGTTTTAACTGACCTTTTCAAAAGGATTCCTGAAATTAACTATATTAGGGTTGTATATATATATATATATATATATATATATATATATATATATATATATATATATATATACACTTTTTTTTCTGATTATATATATATATATAGATATATATATATCTCTATATATCCTTACTCTTAGCTTATACTTTCTTTTTTTTGGAAAAACCTCTGGCTACGTATTTTTGTATCACATGTTTTGCTTTATAGATCAATTGTGCAAATCTCTAGAGAGATTAGAGACTTATGGAAGTATAGTCAAAGTATACAAACATTTATGACACGCAGTATGCGTATGTAAAGTTAACTATAAAAGTGCTTTCATTAACTGTTCCTGGTGTTCTTCATCCTTCCAAATCCCTTGCCAAATAAACAATACGTGTCCTTACTCAGAGTGGTCTTGCTCTTGGCGGGGGCGACCTTGCGCACAGGCAGGGTGTTGGAGTACACCTCCCCCCCGTGCCGCTGGGTCTGCGGGGAGGCCTTCCCCTGGGCTACCTTGCCCTCCATCCACTGCTGGTAGTCCTCCCCTCCGTGAGCCCCCGCTGTGCCGTTCATCACCGGCATCCCCCCGTCCACACCTCCCATCAGCCTCTGCAGAGATGGGGACATTAGCATACAGACAATTCGAAAACTCATCTCTCTTTACCTAAAGCTGTTACATAACACCCAACAGCTCATTAATAATAATGAACAAGATGGAGAGTGGATCGAGGTCAGGAAATGCTGGTTAATGAAAATACTATAAATGAATGTATTGTGCTTTAAAGATTAACATATGGAATGACTACTGGGAGACTGCAAAGAGTTTCAAAGTGTGTTTAATCTGGGAACACAAAACACCACTGAATTTGTACCGGGTTTTTTAATTAAAAGCCTGAGCCAAACTGAGGCGTCTTTCATCAAATCTTGAAGTTTCCCTTTCTTTCTCTTCAGGAGCCAGGCCTGCCGGAGGGGCAGGGTGAGAGAGAGCCCGGAAATTGAGGAAGTTATTTTCTGTGCAACGAGCTAATTAGCATGGTTCGCTAACAAGTTAGTTTGCATTCACAAGAGTTGCCTAAGGATGCTCTGAGGGCTCCCATGATGCAACAGTCACATCCGGGGGCATCAGTCCTCGACACACTCCAGGTACTTATTAAGAACCCTATTAGACAGCACTCAGCTGTGTTTGGGTGCTTCTAACTTCATGAGAGTCGATTAGAATTTTTAACCATGAGAGCTGAAAGTGGGTACAAGCACTAACGGAGGACATTTTGGATTCACGTGCTCTCACTTTTTCAAGGGCTGTTCGAAGGTCAAGACTTAATTCAAGGGGCCCAATTATGTTTTTTTGAGTTTTCCCTTTCCTTATGTGTTGTCTAGGTTCCACCCAGAGGGACATTTTCTCCCACACACTCCCTCCTGCCTGAAAAGCTTCCATTGGACTCCTTTGTTTACTTCCTTAACATAATGACATCACTATTACATTGACCAATGTACTGACTTTCTGCAATTTTTTCACTCCAAAATTAACACCATTCACCTAGAGCTGGCCTCAGCATGCACCTCCTCAAGTGATCCACCCTGGATGTCTACCACTGGTCCATCACTCACCAGCTCCCTCTCCATCTTCACCCCAGCATCGGAATACACCATCTCAGAGCTCATCCGTAAAGCTAAGACCACCACCTGTCAGCTTGATCCTCTTCCCACCACCCTGGTCAAGGCTTGCCTACCAGCCATATCACCCATGATCACTGACATAATTAACTCCTCCCTCACCTCTGGAATTGTACCCACCTCCCTCAAACTGGCTGCCATCACTCCCATCCTCAAAAAACCCAGTACTGACCCAGCCGATCTAAACCCCTACAGGCCCATCTCCAACCTACCCTTCATTTCCAAGGCCCTTGAGAGGGTGGTTGCCGCACAGCTTCAGTCCCATCTTGACACAAACAACCTCCATGAACCCTTCCAATCTGGTTTCCGCCAAAAACACAGTACTGAAACAGCCCTGGTTAAAATCACCAACGACCTCCTCCGTGCAGCTGACTCCGGACTTCTCACCATCCTCATCCTCTCCTTGACCTCAGCGCTGCATTCGATACCATCTCTCACCCACTACTCCTGGACCGCCTGGCTGGCATTGGGATCACTGGTGTTGCAATCTCCTGGTTCTCATCATACCTCACTGACAGACAACAGTTTGTACAACTCGGTAATCACAAGTCACAAGAAAGTGCTATTTCACTGGGTGTCCCCCAGGGGTCAGTACTGGGTCCACTCCTATTCATCATATACCTCCTCCCCCTGGGCAAAATCCTCCGTCACCATGAGGTTAATTTTCACTGCTACACCGACAATACACAGGTCTACATTTCCTCCAAACCCACCACTGCCCTCCCCCCAACCTCCCTCACCACCTGCCTTGAGGACATCAGGAGCTGGATGAGCAGGAACCTCCTGAAGCTTAACGGTAGCAAAACTGAGGCCCTGCTCATCGGCTCCAAATCCACCCTCACCAATTCACATAACACCCCAGCACCAAACATCATCAGCGACGGCTTCCCCATACCATTCGCTGCCCAAGTGAAAATCCTCGGTGTCATTCTGGACGGCTCCTTCTCATTCGCACCACACATAAAAAACATCACCCGCCCTGCCTTCTTTCATCTTCGGAACATCTCCAGACTCCGCTCATATCTGTCCCAACCCAGCACTGAAATCCTGGTCCACTCATTCGTCCCAGATTGATTACTGCAATGCACTTCTGACTGGCCTTCCCATCAAGCTCCTCAATAGACTGCAAATAATCCAGAACTCTGCTGCCCGGATCATCACCCGCACCAACTCATCCGGTCACATCACCCCCATTCTCACTCAGCTACACTGGCTTCCTGTACGCTACCGTATTGACTACAAAAACATTCTATTCATATACAAAGCTCTCCATAACCTTGCCCCCATCTACATCACCGACCTCCTTCAGGAGTACACCCCCTCCCGTACCATCCGCTCTTCGTCCGTAGGACTTCTCACCGTCCCAAGCTATCGCCTCAAAGCCATGGGTGCTCGAGCCTTCGGCTGCTCGGCTCCCAGACTCTGGAACTCCCTGCAACTACACATCCGACAGTCTGATTCCATAACAACATTCAAAACCCAACTCAAAACCCACCTGTTCAAACTGGCATTTTCTTTATAATCTGTACCCTGTGTCCTTTTGTAGTCAATTTCCTGTTGTTTGTCTTGTCTTACCCCGGCTGATACTTCACTAAATCCACTGTTTTAATTGTTCCCTATATTGCCCCTATGCCCTGTAAGGTGTCCTTGGGTGTTATGAAAGGCGCCGCCCAAAATAAATGTATTATTATTATTATTATTATTATTATTATGTAGAACTCGCGATTGTATAAGCTAGTGCGCCAACACATGGCTAAGGGGCGGGACATCTCTAAGTGGTTGACCAATCACAACAGAGTCGGCCAGCTAACCAGTCAGATCAGACTGGGCTCTGGTTTCAGACAGGGGGTGAAAAGAGGTGCTGAAGCACAGGCAGCATTCGAAAAATAAAGACATTTTTCGAACATTAAAGCATGGAGACATGTCACAGTAGCAGCCATATAAATGTTATGATATTGTTTTGACTATTAAACACCTGAAATTGAAACATCATAACATTTATCTGGCTGCTACTTAGAAAAAGAAAAAAAAATGGTCACTATTTTTCCTTTTGTATTTAGTAATTACTTGCACTATTTTTTTGTGTTTCTGTTTAATTGTGTTGCACTGTTGGAGGAGCCTATGACCTAAGATGTTCATCGTCATAACTACACTGTAGCTATGCACGTAAGACCAATAAGCCTTGAAACCATGAAACCAGTAGAGGCACAACATATAAATATGAACAGGTTTTACCTTAAGTTAGGGCTAGGGAGTGCATTACATGGGATATGAGCCTCACAATGGATAGCAAACGTATTGACTATTCAGTATTTAGAAAAGTGACAGGCACCTTTTTGAGAATATATCTATCGTTTTAGTAACTTTTCAAGCAGAAATAGATATACCATTTCAGAATGTTTGCTTTTCCAGCCTCTGAGGCTGTTATTCTGCTATTCTGTCTTCAATTATTATTGTTATTCTGTACATTGTCATGTAGCGACAACAGTTTCGAGGGCTAAAAAATGAATAATTAATAAGTAGTTGCAGCCCTTTTGTGAAGCATTATAGAAAAGAAAAAAAATATGATTTTATTGCATTATATGGATCCACACACCAAGGAAACAATTGCCTTGGAACATTACATTGCTACTGTTTCTATAACAACCTACTATCTTATTACATGTCTATAAATACTGCAGAGGGCACAGGTATGACTAAATGAATGTTTAAGGCTAGAGGAACCAACCTGCTGTCCCATGCCTCCACTGGCCCTGAGGGCGGCCAGCTCTGGGGGCACTGGCAGGGATTTAGCCCCAGCGAGGGGCTCGGAGAGGGGCATGCCTGGATGATGTGTGATGGGAACCATGGCGCCCGCAACCCCGCTCATCTGCTGGGCCAGGAACATGGCCCGGTCCGGCAGCTTGTTGGGCTCGGCACACGCCTGCTGCCACGCTGGGAGCTTCTGGGTTAAAAGCTCCTTCCCCTGAAAAAAAAGAAAAAAGAGGGGTTAGGTTTTTTGTTTTTTTAAATGAGAGAATAGTTAGGTTATGCTGCTGATATATTACATTACATGTTAGACGCTTTTATCCAAAGCGACTTACATACTCAATACTGTGGACAATCCCCACCGGAGCAATTTGGGGTGAAGTATCTCAGAGACACAACGACATGCTGGCTGCAGTGGGGTATCACATATATTTCCACATTTGGGTTGCCTTGACTGGATGTCAAGTTTAAGTTTCCAATCACATACAATACTACTTTTGCAAATTTTTTGACTTTATTTGCGTTTGATTTGATAGAAATAGAAGAGCTAAAATAGACTCTAATTTATTTAAAATAAATGTGTAAAGAGCTATCTTTATCTTTGGCTTTTTAATTTGGTATCTGGCATCATTACTCATGTTTTATTTACTTATTTAAATTTAATTGTGTTTTTCTGCATCTAATTTTGTTATTGTGTCAAGTTATTATGATAACATTTTAGTGTTTACATACTTAAATACTAAAATTAATTTTAGAATATCAATCGATAAAACATTTATTTTAATTCATATGATTCGTCACATTTTCTATTCAAAGAAAACAGAAAATTGTTCATAACAATATTAAAAAAGGAAACCCATTCCCCATCCAACAATGCTAATTCCTCTTTAATAAGTGTACCAAAGGAATCGCTCGTCTGAGGGCCCCGTAGAAAAAGAGGATAAAAAAGACATCAGGACATCAGGAGGTAGAACTGTCTTTGTAAATGTTTGATGGACTTTCCCTATGGACATCAACATAGCATCACATTGTTCACATTTCAGCAGCAGTGTTTGATGGATGACAGGAGGAGAGGAGAGCTTAAAAGGGAGGAGTGGAGGAGCATACAGTACACATCAGCAGAGAGATTAGATGGAGGATATGAAACCTATTATTTATGAATGCGTAGCGCAGCTACATAAAGATACTTCCCATTAGCATTCATCAACATGGAACAAATGAGCAGTTCTGAACCCGTGAATATTTGAAGTATAGAGAATCCGCTGCTGGAACACTTTTAACTCCAGCAGGACGGAGAGGAGGATAATCACGGTGAGGGGCCAAGGTTTCCTGAGGAGTGTGTGGGCGGGAGCTTCAGGTATCACAGTGTGGGTGGGATGATCAAATCAATTAACACAAATATACAGCAAACACCATCTCATACCAACACTGAGCATGATGTCACCCGGGATTCAGGTTAGAGCTGTAATGATTTCTCTGTCACAGAAACACTACTCATTTCAGGCTAGATTGGTGAAAAACACGAGGAATTTGATGTCGCCCTTCTCTTTCTATGCAGCAAAGTCTTTCTCCTGCTACTTGTAAAAAATGATGAGTCACCACGACCTCAGTTAGCCCTTCTGAATCGCTAAGGCAGAGCGTAGGTGGGAAGCTGCTTTTACCAGTGTGATAATGAAATTGACTAGCAGACAGTGGTTCTTTTCTCCCTCATTCTTGCCTAGCACAGAAGAACCTCTCTCTTACAGGAGCTGAATGTGTGGGAGATTTGCCAACATGTAAATGTACCCAACGAGGAAAGATAGCAAAGTCAACAGTGGTATTTCTCGTAAAACATTTCAAAAGACATCTATGGTAACTAGAGCTGTCCACAATTAAATCAATTCTCAGTTGACTTACATAGTTTTATCAATTCAATTCAATTGAAAAAGAATCATGAAAAAAGCACCTTTTTAAAATTGTGTTTTAATCAGATGTGCATATGTGATTCATGAAAATAAGTGATTCAACATGAAACATGTATAATTGACTACGCCGAAACGACCAATTCCGTGAGTGTAGGTGGATTAGCATTTTTTCTGTATACGATACTAAGCTTTAAGCATTTGCATTGCAAAAGGTTTTTACTTACAGTAGTTTCTACTATTGGAAAAATGGTAACGGATTACTTACTTTGTACAATTCAGAATTCATATTTTGTTGTTGCTTTGGGTTATAATCTACTGAACGTCTATGGTTGACATGACAACAACAACCTAGTGTCATTCTAGCAACGTCTCTGAAAACCTGCAACATGAATTAAATACCTTAACAAAAGCAAAGGGAACCACTTTATATACAGTAATCCCATGTCTATAATGCACAATAGAGATACAGTATTCTGCTTGCATCTCTTTTTAATTAAATCTGCAATGCTTTTAACATCAATCGTGACAATACAAATTATGTAATAATGACTCATATGGTGAAGTTATATAAAACTTCCTAATTGCTTGTGACTTCCTGACATTTTCTCCCCTAAGGATCATTCTGTATTATAATTCACAATTTTTTATTTTTTTTTTTTATTTTTTTTTTTTAATCACTGTTATAATGCAACTTACGTGATCAAATGTTACTCTAAGTGAAGGCTGAATCTCATTATTTTTGCCAATCAATTCATTTATCATTTAGTCTACAAATATCCTAAATATTCCTATTCCCCGCAGACCAAGACGATGTTTTCCGAATTTTTCTTTCATTGGAAAATCACTATAAAACCTAAAGACAGCCGGTTAAATATACTTTATATGACAAAAAAGCATCAATCACATAGATCAAACTAGAACCAGAGAAAAGCTGAAACAAATAATCAATTAATAAAGTGGCTACCATTTTTAATTCCTATCCCTTATTTTTTATGTTTTATAATATATTTAAGATTTGACTGATCTTCACAATGTTGTTTCATACTGATTCAATCTTGTGTTTATGCATCATCATGTCAGCAGTGTGTGTTCTCTTCTTCCCTCTGTCTATCAGTCACTCATTCAGACACGTTCACACCCACACAGTCAGCGAACCAAGTGTTCTTGCAGGAAGTAGGTCATCCTCTCTCCTGCTGCCCCCCCACTTTACCCTCCTCCTCCTCCTCACCCACTCACCCTCCCTCCCTCTCTGACACTTCCCTTTACCATTTCACATTTCCCCGGTGCGAAGAGGTGAGATGATTTTCTAATAAGATTTCTGGACGATATGAAACTCCTGATGAGTGAGGGGCTCTGATGCATGGCCCAACTTTCTCCAGAATGCAATGGACTAATAAATGCAGAATGTAAACAGTTGATTTGCTAACATCTGCACATTTGATTGGAAATGTGTTTTTAATGTGTACGTGACATGCGTCTGTATCTGATTCTGTTTTTGCTAGAACACACTTTCGCTGGCACCAATAAGGTTTAAACTGATCTAACTATTTGTCTATATTTTGTATTTCAAAGAGCCACAACTATACAAAATCCGAATTCTTTTACAGTAAAAAAAAAAAAAGACTGTTGCCATTTGCACCCGGGTGTATATAGTGTAACAAGACTGGGCTGATAAAAGAGAAAAGTGGTATCATGACAGAGGCAGTGTTTAAATCCAAACAAAGCTTTTTTGCTTCCAAACTCAAAAATACCTTCCAAAACAGAAAGGCTAACGTAGCCGGGCCGCTAACCGACTTACTCTGGGAGCCTCCTGCTCCCTCCAGGTGGGTTATGGCTAGAAAGGATCCGTCTAGTGTAAATATGACCTCACGTTCTCGTTGTAATTTGAGCGGCTCGGAAACACATCCACAGCAGTAACATGATGCAACATACACATTAATGCAGCAGCAATATTAATAGAGAAACATCAGACATAATAGTAAAACACTGCAAGGGAACATTGTATTGCACCAGGAGCTATCTTGGGACTTTTACTGCGACAACGTTGACTTGCCTGTGAATAAAAAATAAACCATAGTGTTGGTGATCTACAGTGTTGTCATTCTTCTTTGAACACCAGCAAGACCGCTAACACCCTATTTCAACAAATCACACTCCCTGTAATTGACATAATTAATAGATAGATTAGCTTCTCATCATCATTTGCTGTGGCCAACTGATGTTAACGATCATAACTGAAAGGCTGCCTGCCAAACGTAAACATTCAGCCACGTGACATTCAGCCAAACTCTCGCGAGAGTTTTACACAAGACGGATCCTTTCTAGCCATAACTCTCCAGGTGCCACACACAACTCAACAGCTCGTTAGAGGTTTCTCAATACTCAAATTTCTCCTCCTCGACTCCCCTCCTCGACTCCTCTCCTCGAGACTTGGTGCCGCCCACAGGAGATGCGAGCGGAGGACTGAGGAGGGGAACCGAGGAGAGAGGAGTGGAAGCAGCAGGCGGTTTGAGAAATGAGAACTCCTCTCCTCTGAGCGGTCATTTTAAAGAGACGTCCATTAATGATGACAGGAGGCACAGCAGCACTCTGATGGACAGATGTGTTCATGACGACTTATATATATATTTACTTTTAATGCATTGACAGTGCGGTATAATGAGAGGCTACAGATGCGGACATATACACACACACACACACACACACACACATATTTATATAAATATATACAATTTCAAAATCAAACAAGTATGAGAGCACTCTCATAATAAAGTAACACAATCAGAGACTGGATATATCCCCCCCCCCCTCTCTCTGGTCGCTGAAATGGGGAATTTAAATTACGGGCCAAAAGTTGTACAAGTATTAAAAGTAAGCATAGGACACCAAACCAACTGAGACCCGTCTGTCCGCCGCATCTACGCACTGTACAACAAACACCTACACACTGTACCACCATACTTGCCAACCCTTCCGATTTTCGCGGGAGATTTCCCTGCCAAACATCAACAAATCTATGACTTCAGCACTATAACAGCTATAGATGTGATTTGTGCCATGACATCACCAGCAGATGAACAGGAAGTGGAGAGCTGTGTTCTTTCTCACCTTGCCGTGGTAGACGCTGCTGTTCTTGGCGACGGCACACTGCCGGTCCACCAGGAAGCAGTACCTCCTCCTCTCCTCAGACAGAGCGTGCTTGTAGCCCTCTGCGATGCAGTTGTCCAGCTCGCTCTGCTTATTGCTGATGGCCTCCACATACTAGAAACAGCAGGGGAGGGAAATGGTATTACAAATGGATGGTATGTCTTTATTAAGACATTGTCTCACTAATTATGGGGGTTAAATCTGAGAGAAGGACTAAGCCAAGATTACTTCAATTGAAATTTGTTGTGTGCTGTAAAGCTCTGAAAAATGACATTTAAAACAACCAACAGGAACATCTCAACCTATAAATACTGTCCTGATTACTCTGGATAGTGTAGAGACCTTTGAAAACCACTAAATAAATTCCATTGTGTGAATTGGATGATTCATCCCTCCAACAGCTGAAGCTCTGAATGCCTCTTGCAGATGATGGACAGCATCTTCTATGGTTTTGTTATGAATGGACTATGCCAATTTAAACTAAATTGGGCATCATACATCACAATCATGACATATAAAAAGGCAGCGAAAGTGCACTTCCATGTACTGCTTTGAAAGTCAAATTGCTGTTCATATTGAAAATGTCACGGCCAATCAGCGTTGAAAACAGTGAATCAGAACAAAAGAATACTGTCTAATCATAGAGGCGTCTGCTATGTGATGTCGGTGGCTGGTGTTCTGTATTTCCTGTGAAATTGCTGAATTATAGAGCTTTTTCCTTTCTTATTCAAACTCCCTCACCCTTATGGCTTTTAAAACTCCTTCACCCTCCACTCCAACAACTCATCCCACTGAGTCCTCTTGTGTAGAGGTGCGGGGGACACCTCTTTTAAACAAGTGGAACCACTAAGCAACATCCGGCATCGCCTTGACAGAAAGTAGCATGTGGTGAACCCCACTTTGTCCTCGGGGTTAGTTATGTAACTGTAAACATTTGACCCCCATAATGTTGAATAATGTGAACCAGCCTCCTCCGAGTGGCAGACAGCGCTGCAGTATGAGGTGTTAATGACTGCGGCTGAGAAAGTAAGCATCCTACGCACTGTGGAAGTCAGGGGGCAAAAAAACAAACTGCTGGTGAGAGATAGGATTTTAAATGAGGGACTTAAATTACCTAATGCCGAGCTATCATCGAGCATAAGAAGATCATTCATTCAGTTTTCTTTGCAGTCATTATTAGATATCTCTGCCTCAACAACATGCCTATTTAAAAGTGCTACCTGTAATGTTCTGACTATGAAAATCACTAATGTCTTCACAAAAAACAGATATGAAGATGAAACCCAAAGGTCTATTCATCATCTAAACTGAAGTTTTGCTGCTGTGCTAAAACGATTTTAAATAAAATTAATATTTGACAGGGTTACCCAAAAGATATGAATAATTGTTTTTGTTGTCTTTGATTTAAAGACCTGTCATAGGCTCCATTCCTACTTGTTTTCAATTCAGATGAGCGATTGTGTTTTTATCTTTAAATATCATTGACTACTTTTTTCCAATCTTTTTTCATTGGTCATTTGTGAGGAACACATTTTGCCTCAATCTGGGCCGTGGCTGTTAAAAGGGAATCTGCTATGCAAGAGCTTTACAGCTAGAATCATATGCCATACTGGGGGGGGATGTAAAAAGTTGATAAGACCACACCGCTTCACTTACACTGCAGTAAGTGGGCCAATTCAAATGTGAACATGGTGCTGCACATGCTAAGAGATTTCATTAAAAGATTATCTACAGATATAGATTGTGGGGACATACACATATCCCTGGATCAAAGGGCTTATAATGATGGTCCACTGCAATATAAAGCATGGAGGCTGAAACACAGATAGACTTATACCCTCAGTTCTCTGTAGTGTCTGTGATGAAGATATTCACTCTGTTTTAATAATCCTGTAGAGCCAACTTGTTTATGAAAATAACACTTTTAGAAGTAATTCATAGAATATAATGACGTCGTAGATATTTTCATTTTCATTTGTGGGATTTCATCCAAATAAACAGAGGTTTCATCGTGGGTCGATTGTTTAACCAAATGACTGATAACTATTTGATCTGTTGAGATGTTTTAAAACATGACACACTAAAAACAAAAAAGCTAGATAAATAATCTAACCAAAACTCAACTATTTTTACTCAATATAGTGTATCAATTATATTTGTAGGTATGCAAGGGAAAACTTAGAACAGGGCCTTCTTTACCTTCCTTTTCTATATTTGAGTGGCAATTCAATGCTTTTGGTTTTGACCCGTGATTAATCCCATTACAGTTTCCCTGGGCTCTTGTAGTATATCATATCTGTCCGTGGTATTCCTGGTGGCCAAAGGACTGTGACTTGGGGAGAGGGAAACTGTGTGCACTTCACAGAAAGGCAAGGACTAAGTTTTAACTGAGACAAAATGTTGCAATAACATGCTGTCAATGCTATAATCGGGTCTACAAAATATTTAAACATTGTTATTATGCCCACTGCAAGCTTCCACAAAAAAAGAAGAACATTTTCAATGTTCAATAATATGAAACATATACTGTAGAAGCAGCAGAAACAATTATAATTTCTTGAAATACCAGTAGCTTCGTAATCATTTGAATTATTCAGTTTGGGAGTTTTTACATAATCCTGGTGGTCTTTTTCATAGATGTCCTGTATTAAAGTCTAATTCTAAAACCTGCATTATAGCAGTTGAGTTTTGCCAAGGCACATCAACTTAAATCTGTGCTTACCGAAAATCATATAATACACAGGACGGGGAAAGTTGTAGTGCTTTAACAGAATTCAGGGAAGCACCACTACTTTGATATACATTGAAGCGCATTGACCCACTGAGGCTCAGTCCCTTTTCAATAATTGAAGTAGTTTTAATACACCAGCTGTATTCGGTGTATGTGATATGGAGCTCTAATTAGGATTCCAACAGGCCCTTCCTGCCACAGCCAGTCAGCTCCTCGCCTGCAGCTCCCTCTGAACACAAAATATAAATCTGGCCAAAAGCTGCTCCTGCTTTCTGCTGACAGTGAGCACAATCAGCATTTAAGATGTGTGCTGGGAGGGGAGGGGGCTTTGGTGTCCAGCGTTATTGACTGATTTCATATTAAGGAAGGTATAAATCCTAGGTGCAGTGTGAAACGTGTGAAACATGTCAGAAAGTGTGGTTTAAACTTGGATTGCAGTTGCTCAGTAATTAGAATAACAACATTAAACATGCTTGTCGAGATGTTTCTACTGTAAGCAACCTCACCAGAGTGATATCAAACACTGTGATGGAATGCAAATTATTTAATGCATGCTTGGCAGAAATAAAAGAATACCTGGACTGCTTTAATGAGTTTTGACTTTAATTTATTCCCCTCAACTCAACCTGACAAACCTCTCTGTGTCTAATGGATATGAAGGAAACTGCCAAAAAGCACACAGAAAATGGGCTTCTAATGGCATGATGCCAGTCATTTACATCAAGTTAGCATCTTCTTGAGTCGTGTCAGCTGCAGTCGGATACTGTGGGTGTTTCTCAATGTTGAGGACGCTTGCTTGGTAGCACATGTCTTCCGAGTCACTTGTTTCAGAAGCGAGGCAAGAATCCTTCCTGGCATTCGGGAAACGAAGAGTGGAACAGGCTAGCAAGTGTGCAGGTGTGCGTCATAGAGACCCCGCCTTAGATTTTCCGCCACAGATTTGGGGAAATTGTTCCGTGCGCAAAGCATTGTGGGGATTTTAAGACCGCGGAGTCTACACATGTGCAGCCTCAACATTTCTCGCTACGAAGTACGCCGGGCTCGGTAGATTTCCAAGTATGCTGGACATTGGAACAGTCCTTCGGCGGCACTCGATGACGTAGTATGCTTGAAATAGAGGCTCTGGAGCAGCTTTACTCGAGATTGAGAAACACCCTGTATCTCTACGGAGAAAAGTTTAACGTTGACCCTATAGCTTGATTTTTATGGATACTGTTTTGCATGAGGCAGAGTTAGAAATAATAGCAATGCATTTACTTTTAGACAAAGCCTTGCCCATCTTTTTTGATAAATGCATTATGGAATGACGAAATACAATGCGAGTGTGCCTGAAGAGACTTTATATCAATTTAGATTTCTCCTTTTGTAAAGGGTTAAGGAATAGATTGATACCTGGTGCCTGTTTGATAAAAAGTAATTTCCCATACTAATAAAATGCATCCTCAAATAGTCATCTGCAGTTTTAAACACTAAAGCTTCATATTGTGAACTGCGACACAAAAACCACACTTGGTTAGTTTGAGTGAAAGATCATGGTTTTGGTTCAACTGTTTTAAGCTAAAATAAGTCAACTTTGACATTTTGTTTCACACAGGACACACACAGCCGTCTCTTGGATGATAGTCCTGTGTTTCAACCTCCCAATGCAGCCTCACATGGACTTGAATTAGAAATGTATTTGCAAAAAACAAAAGTTAAAAGTATCAATTTGAAAAGGATGTTTTGATATGCGAAAAATAGGATTGATGTATTTACCATTATCATCATCTAAAGTCTAGCTATGGCCCCTTTCTACCAACCACGCCTCAGTCACAAATGTACCAGGAGACTTATCAGACTGTAGGCAGCAGCTCAGAGCTTTATGACCCCTGAGGGACACTGTTGTAAACGTGTGAATGTGCTTCGCCTATAGTTTTAATAATACCATCAGTCCTCAGCAGGAGGAGTGAAGGGTGATGACTTTAATCTGTGGTCGATATCTTTTTACACCACAAGACATCAGTGATCTGAATCACTTGACTCAAAGTTGGAGGGCTGCAGTGCAGAGGAGGCCAACGGGAGAACAAAGCTCATTATGAAGAAGAAGTAAGGTCCTTTAGGCTTGAACATACACATACTATCTCGCACAAGTACAAATATAAGTGTGTACGCCATCAAAAGGCAAATGTGTTCTTTTTATGTTTGGCTGTGAGTTTCCCGGTTCAGGCCACTGGTGTCTCCTGTTCCTGCCAAGACCTGGTTCCTCCGAGAGCTAATATGACGCACAGCAAGAATCTGGCTACCTATACAGACTCCGTACATACACATGCTACTGAGGAGGTCCACAATACGCTAAAACACTAACGTTGCAGAAATTCTTAACACATTTATTGTATATTTTATGAAGTATTTTCATTCAAATGGATCTGCACAAAAAAGGGAACTCATAATCCTTAATTATTGACCAGTGGCTGAACTTCAACAATATTTCAGAGAAACACTGAAAATACGGAGATATCGCTAACAGGCTACAAGCATACAACAAATACCAAAATAACCTGCTTAATGGAGGTTATGAACACACACCTGCACGTTATAAAATGTGTGTATTGTCCCACTGACCTTCGAGAGCCAATATGACGCACAGCAAGATTCTGACTAACTAAACAGACTCCTTCCATACACATGCAACTCAGGACTATTCTATGAACCCCTTTTTTCCCAAATGAATCCGTGAAAATTGACCAATTGTTGATCTTCTACCACAATTCACTGAAATAACAGGGAAAAGACTGAGATATTGCTAACAGGTGTAATAGAAAAATATTATACTCACTTACTTACTTTAATAATATCATTGTGTGATTCTTATTTGCTAATGTTTGTCTATATTTACTGGCTTTCAGGTCTTTGCTAAGCTTGGGACAATTCTTCATTAAGAAGATTTGTTGCAGTTATGTTAGTTACACTCTCTGTGCACCAACAGTATGACCTTCAACTTATGTTGAACTGAGAACATCCTGATACCTTCCAGAATGCTTCTTTCATTATGTATCAACAAGCTTGACCCTCCCTTTTCTCCTCTCTCTTTGTTAAAATATGCAACCCAAACTCTACTCTTGGTCTTTCACTCTGCAGACTGTATGCTCTCTGTATGACTGACTGAACGTTCTTGCAATAATTAAAATACCTCAAAGACAGTTGAATGGTTTAATTATTTTTCCATATTTGATAAAGTAAAATCCTACCACAGGTAACAGCCATACACAAAATAAGCTTGATGGAGGTTTATAACACACCTGACTGGGTACAAAATGTACTTTTTTTTTGTCCACTGACCAAATGGCTCAAATTCTACCAACCACTCAATATACTGCCATTGTTTTCTTTGTTGGGCGAAAACAAATCTACTAGCCACTTGCATATTCTACCAGCATCTAGCTTGTTAACGATGCCCGACACATGCCTATATGAAGGCAATATTATGATCTGGTCTGATATTCAAATCAGTGAGGTGTTCACTCCTGGACATTCAGTTGGTCTCAAAGAGATGAAGCATCATGGGAAAAGGCCTGGACCCTCAGCTGGGCCCGGCTCTTTCACACCTGATCATCCATTAAGCTGCAGAGGAGCTGCTGGACTTCAGGGCTGAGTGTTGCTGTTGTTCCTCACAGCTCCATGTATCAATCTTTGTGCCGACCGGAGCCGACCCTGCCACGCTCCACCAGCCATCCGTCCAAGCAACACTAACAATTACACAACGATCACGTCCCCGGCTGCTCCTGCAGAGCGGGGGGGCGACCGCCTCAGGCTCTGACGGGATGCAGAGTTACCCTGTCGCTGTGCTCAGTCCTACACAGTATATAAACTACATATTCTCCTACTTTACGCATCGTTTTTCTATTGTTGCATGTTATTGTACATTGTCAGAATACCGTTTTTGGGGGTCTCGCTTGATGACCTGCCTTAAAATCATCGAGCTTTGAGTCTGTCCTATTAGTTTTTTTGTTTTGTTTAATTAAAATACAGAATAGAAGACTGTGTAATAAAACATGATTTATTACATTTGTAGAAATAACATTAATAGATGCCTACCAAAAAACAGTTAAGCTGGAATCTGATCAGACTCAAAGGAATTTCTGTGATTCATCTGTTTGCCCCTTTTATTTAGCCTTTAAGCAATCATTTCAAGCTTTTCTTCCTAGAGTCAAAGTACATTTAATTACAAACATTTTCAGAAGTAGCCTGTTTCCGGGTCCTCCTCATGGACTTGTAGATTAAGAGGCATAATGAATAGCCGCCTTATTCCTTGTTCAAACCAGGCCAGGGACCTCAGTCGCATCTCATACCCGTTCTCCTCAGCTTTACTATCAAATGGCAAAAATGCCAAGTCATTCGTAAACTAAACAGGAATCCAGGTGTATTAAACTGCTGTTTACTTCTGGACCTTCATTTTTGCTGTGTTCGTCAGCGTAAAGCCCCATATTCCCTGTTCCATTGTGAATGTAATTATTCACTTTTGACACCTGGTGTGCTGACAAGGCAGAAATTAAACAACAGAGGTCCATCAGCAACAGAGTTAGCTTATCGCAGAAAGCAGAGTAATTGTCCTGTCGCTCTATACAGAAAGCCGCTGACAGCCACAAGAAGTGTGTGTGACTTTTCAGTCGGCACATACTGAATGTCAGGTCAAAATCTGAAAAGACTCCATTATGTTCTTGTAATTTATCAAATAACAGCACATTATGGGAACCTTATAAGTGACAAAACATGTGGAACGTCCACATAAGGGTACAGCATGAAGTATAGCCAGAGGTGTAATGCAGTGAAGTAGATTTACTCAAGTACGATTTTGGGGCACTTGTACTGTATAAAGAAGCATAAAATAAAAATACTAAGTAAAGTACATCTACTCTGATACAATTTGGAAGCCAATATTGTACTTTTTACCCCACCAAAGGAAATATAAAGACAGTTACTATTTACTTTACAAATGATTATCTAATACGATATACAAGTAAACTAATAACACAACTATGCTATACAATTATAGGTTAAGATGTCCAGTGGTAGTATATAAAGTCATTAAAAGTACCCCCACCTTGACCAGCCGTGATGAACACAATAATGCAGCAATAATTAAAGATTCTAAAATGGAACAAGTGCTCTTAATTTCGGTACTTGATGCCTATACTTTAAATGCAGGACTTTTACTTGTGCCAGAGTACTTTTACACTTTTGTATTTCTACTGTATCTATATCTGAGTACTTCCTCCGCCTCTGAGTATATCACATACAGGCTTGTAACTCCCTATCACTTTCCTTCACTCTCTCTGCCTGTCATTGGCTGAGGAGCAGCTGATTGACAGCCATCACAGCAGCTAACATCAGCATGGCCTGTAAAGGTTGTGTGAGAGGTCGCGTCCACCATGTGTCACCAGAACACCTACAGACTAGAACTGTCTCCTCACGCCTCCGCTCAATCAGCTACCTGAGCGGAGAGAAATATGTTTCACTCAACCCTCTCAAGTGCCCTAGATACTGTAAACAAATATTATGTAATACTGAAAAAAGTGCAGCAACTAGAAACAGATTTATGCAGTCAGAAGTTGAGGAAGCACTTTGGTTACAAAATAAATAAGTAAAGCACTGTGGTTTCTCCTAGTTATGTTTGCGTTATTTGGAACTCTGTCTATTTTTGCAGCTTTATCTTGGATGCGTGTTACAATCTGGGACATGGTCGCTATGATTTTTCAAAAGAACGCACCAAAAACAGCAAAATATAAATGGAAATCCAGGCAATGTGCTGCAGCGTATTGACAAATTCAGAAACAACCATACAAGTATGTCAAACATGATGATTCAGGAGATTCTATACTTTTAGTAAATCCTTAACACTGCGCTTTAAGAAGAACATGTACTAACGTCCCTTATCTGACCATTTTAGCATTTGATCAGATCTTACACCACGTGATTTATTGTGAATACTTGATCCCTTTTATTTTATTAGTTGTTTTTGTTGGCTAATTATCTGTATTTTTACCATGGTTGAGGCCAGACTAACACATCAGCTCTCCTTTATACTGCGGTACTAATGTTGCTGTATTTTCAGCTTCCAAAACCATGGTAAGATTGCAGTTGTGACTGTTTCTGCTGATGAGTCCATGTGTTTGCTGCAGTTGTTAACCTTTGCCACCTCCGTTTCTCTCGCTGCTTAGAGCCTGGCAGACTGGCATCCAAACTGTGTGTGCCAAGTCGGGGGTCCCATTGCATTCAGCTCAGCACGTCCTATCCTATCAGCAGTGTCACGGATTACCCAGCGCACTGAAGCTCAAATCCCTTCAGGAGGAGGGAGAGCCAGAGAGAGCTACAGCGCACAGTCAGCGTGAGGTCACTTAAGTCTGCCGCGGTGAACATAATTTTGACTTTGCTGAAATAAAGACCCAGCGAATGATGAGAAACTAATGTTTTCTCAAGAGCCGGGTTTTTGTGCCTCATACTGATCTGAAGCCAATTGGATAATTTTTCTTTGCAGAAGCTTTTGTAACAATACATGTTGGTCTTCCTGCAAAATCTATACATTTGCATAAAAACACATGTGCTGTATAATTGAACAATTAGCTAAAAGAGGTTAAAAGGCTCCGTGGAACCCCTTGCAATGTGCAAACACTTGTGAAACAGATGCAAACAAGGTTATAATCTTTCAAAATGTTCATTTGTTTCCCAAAGAGGCCCTAGTATCCTTTTGGGGTTTTTCTATTTCCTGTAGTGTGTTATATAGGTTTTGGTGCATGTCAATGGTCTGCAAAGGCTAAAGTCCCTGTGTTCCCTTCAGAGGGAGTTTCTCTCCCACAGACTCGGACATTGGACTCCTTTGTTTACTTCTGTTACAAAGTGACATCACTCTGTAACACTTCCATTGGCTAGTCTGATCACATTGTATGTGATCATCTCTAAGAGGTTGACCAATCACAACAGACCCAACCTGCTAACCAATCAGAGCAGACTGGGCTCTGGTTTTAGACAGAGGGGGAAAAGAGGTGCTGTAGCACAGGCAGTATGAGAAAAATAAAGAGCTTTTTGAACATTAAAGCATGGAGACATGTCACATTAGAGACACAAAATACAATTATAAACCTGAAAATGAGAACAATAGGTCCTCTTGAAATGTTCAGTTTAGTTTGTTACATTTCAGAGAGTATTTGCTACTTTTACAAATTGGTCTTCCTGCCGGCCATAAGGATGATCCATGAGCCATTGAGCTAAGACATCGGTTTCATCTCTCATTGATCCAAAGAAGCACCAGTTTGCACCATTCAAAACATTCCTCCACACATCTGTCCGCTTCATGAATACTCATCCACCCTGCAGTCACACACTAACACACACTGACCTGCATCTCCTTGTCTCCATACTTGGAGGGGTGCTTGCTGCCCTGGCTCTTTCTGCGCAGTTTTTTCAGCTCCGCCTGACACTTCTCCAAACTCTCCCCTTTGCTCTTGTGCTCCGTCTGGTACTTCTTCAGCGCGGCCTAAGGGAGGCAGCACACAGTCAGCAGGGCAGTCATGTGTCAGCATCCACAGAAGATGTATAACACTGATGGACATACAATCATAGCAGGCTGGCCTGACAGGTGGTCAGCTTCTGTTTTATTGACCGGTGCGTAATGGAAGCTGGAGGATGGCACTTTGGGATTACGCTTTAGTTATAGACCCTCCTTTGTTCTGGCTGTTTCTAGAGCATCACATAATTAATTGGGTACAAAAATGTGGTACAGGTGACAACTTTTTCACGCTTCCCCAAGCAAAAACAAAATCATTAGCTGAAGGTTTTAAAGAGGCCTTATTATGCTTTTTGGGGTTTTCTGTTTCCTGTAGTGTGTTGTAAATGGTCTGCAAAGGCAAAAAAGCCAAAGTTCCCTCCAGAGGGAGTTTCTCTCCCACACACTTCCCCCCCCCCCCCCCCGGCCTGAAACGGCTCAATTGGACTCATTCATCACTATGTACCACCTGCACTTCTTTTAGCTAGTGTTCCAACACTTAAGTACGTTATAGGCTAAGGGGCGGGACATCTCTAAGCGGTTCACCAGTAACAAACGAGCTGGCCAGCTAACCAATCAGAGTGGACTGGGCTCTGGTTTCAGACAGAGGGTGAAAAGAGGTGCTGCAGCACAGGCAGTATGAGAAGAATAAAGAGCTTTTTGAACATTAAAGCATGGAGACATGTCCCAGTAGAGACACTACATACTAACATGAACCTGAAAATGAAGAGAATATGTCTAACTAACAAAAATACCAACCATTTGTGCCTCCAGCTTCTTAAATGTGAGAATTTGCCCTTTTATTCCTTTTATCTTTCTTGGGGTTGGTTTACTTTTATTCATAGAGGCACAACATACACATATGAACCTGATAATGAGCATTGTATGTCAGCTTTTTATGTCCATACTTTGCATCCTGCATTGTGAAAAAAGCACAAACTAACAAAGTATGTCTGCTCTATGTGTTTGTACAATATAACGTATTTGACCAACATGAACAAGTACAAATCAAATGTTAAACGGGTCATTAAATGTCTCTAGAGCTGATTTGCATTTGGATGTCAGAATTTCAGACCATTTGAAAGATCCAAACATACACGTCTAAAATGATTCAATGTTTCTGGGAGTATTTCCAAACTACTGATCACCATAAATGAACAAGCCTATTTTTTTGTAATGCAAAATGCCTCATTTTCACAGAATGAGTCATAATTCATGGTGGAGTGGGAAGTCATTTATGTAACTCTCTGCAGTGGTTTGGATAAAATCCGGTGGGAAATTAGGGAGAGAGTGCGCATTCTGTTTCTGATTTCATGAGAAGATGTCCCACACCGTATTCCCCATAACTTCACTCCCTGGGGAGGCCCTTACTCTCGAGGAGCAGAGCTAAAAGTAGGGTTGCATGAAGCATGTGGGTCATGTACACTGTTACATAATATGATTATGATTGATGCTTTCAAGCCATCAATTATTAATTTCAGTTGGAAAAAAAGTTTTTAAAGTTTTTCTTCTTTACTAAAATTGTGAATAAGTTTGGTACTGTAAGGCTTTTAAAAATGTAATAATCACCATTTTCAGCACAGTATAAGGTTGAGCAGATATGAGAAGAACATATGAGTTAGACTTTAAACATATTACAGTATTGAAATAGATTTTTTAAAACTTAGTTTTAAGGGTGTGTTTGCTTGTTTTATTTAGTGACGTTATTGACACTTGTTTGGGCAATCTATAATGTCTTAAGAAGTACCATAGACGTAAAAAAATACCTGGTTTCAGAACTGTGTAGAGAACTCAGAATGAAACGGACATTAGACCTGAGACTGGTCAAATGATATTTGGTAAAATGTTCTTGTTTTTTTATTCTTCAACAAAAGTAATAAATAGCAGGGATCAACTGTGGAGCAATTGTGGCATAGCGTCATCTCCTGGAAGGTCAAGTTGGTTCAGTTTCCGTGGTACAGAGAAAGTTTAAGGAAACCAATTTCAACTCCTTTTACCTAGTTATATATTATAGAAAAAGAAAAGTTGAACTGAAATGAATTCAAGGTGTTTTTTATTTTTATTCTTAACCAGGCAAAATTGTTTTAATATTCATTAAAGGATATCATTGTTTTATTTTGTTATGATCATATTTTTTTATATTATTTTTTAAGAGTTTTATTTTACTCTAACAACACTAATAACAGCTTAATCATGTGGTGTTTCTGTAATAGTGTGACATCAGAAAGGGATTCTTACGTTCAGGTAGCGAGCGTCCAGCTCCACCTTCTTCTCCAGCTCTGTGAGCAGCTCGTTGTGGAAAGACTTCAGCTTTAAGACACAGAGACAGAAACCTCAGAACAATACCACAAACACATTGAACCTCAAGCGGTTCAATTATGCTAAACCACAGTGCATTATTTATTTTTTAAAAGGAGGGCGACATTGCAGTGATGTTTCGCAAGAATGACTGGAATGGATGTCTTGGTCTTGCTGTCGGAAATGTCGCACCCAAACGATTAGGGGAGGATGTCTGGTATGTGAAAGCATGCCAAAGTCAATTTGCTATCTCAGCACGTTTTGTATGTGTGGTCGGGCTGAGCAAAGCTGAATACATGTAATCCTCAATGTTGGGAGATGATACTACTATCAGCAGGATACTTGCTAAAAAAGCAGGAACTCTGTGCAAGAGAGAGAGAGCATCCGATCCGGTTAATTTCCCTCAACTTCATGTAGAGGTGAAAACACTCGCTGTCTTTTGACTGGCGGTAAAACTGATTCTAGGGTTTGAGCTAATCACATAAAAAGTAAAAACATTTAACAATACCGTGCATTTCTTTATCTACAAGGACCCCAACTACGATGTTCAGTCAGGCAAACAATTAAACAATGTCTCTTGAAATCGTTGATCTGCGTCAATATATAGTTATACGGTCACTACTTTGACTTTTAACATATCAACTGTTTACTTTGACGGTTGAAGTATTTCCCACAGGCGTATTGACTGAACGGGTCCCATTGAAAATGGAAAGACAGATCATTTCTTGTACCGTCCTTTTTTCTAGGTGAGAGTAAAGAATTGTATGACTTTGGATAATTGTTGCAGTTTGACGTGCAATACACGACACAGCAGCTTTTACGCATGATACAACTATTATATCCGCTTGGCCCCAAGAATGTGTGATGAGTAGTGATCAGGGTGGATATGTCAGTGTAAAGAGATATGTTTTGAGACGTGGTTTGAAAGTGGTGAGAGAGTCAATAGGTGAGGTGGGGGGGGGGGGGGGGGGGCGGTTGATGTTACGAATATGGAAATAAGGACATTAGTGATGTGAGTTTTGAAAGAAAGTGTGCTGTCGAAAATGACACCCTTATCACACTTATCTAAGATTTCATGAGTTCAGAACAGCGTTACAAAAGTTAGAATTGTATTGCCTAATGTCACGATTGCACTCAATCCCAATGTCCCTGTAAAAGACATAAGCATCTGCTCTGTGCCCAATTTGTAAATGATACTGCTCTGCATAATGGTGGCCTTGGATCATTGACATCCATTATCCAAAAAGAGCATCTTCTCTGCTAATGTTTCCACAATTGGTCAATTTGGAAGATTCAAATTAAATCTTTTGGGGGACTGAAAAGAAAAGTGTTTCCAGTCTGTAATGGCTGTAATTTACATATAAGATCAGTAAACTTGTTATTAAGTGAAACTGCTGCCTTCAGAAAATAGAAGTAGGCTACATAAGAGTTTGTTTAGCTGAGTATTAAATATCAAAATAATGTGGAGGCTCCAAAGAGAGGCCCACCATCTGTTTGGCTCGTAACTGGTGGCTTAAGAAAGTGCTGATTTTAGCACCACATGCTCACCATCTCCTCGAGCTGGATCTGGATCTGTCGGTGCACTTCAGCCATCTGAAAGAGCACCTCCCCTGCAGAGAGAAGACAAAGAAAAGAAAGAAAGACGATAAACAAAGAAAGGGAGGGGAGGAGAGAGAGAGAAAAACTGTGTTATTAAATCTTTCCAAATGATGTAAGAGCTACATAAATCGTGCAAAAATAAAAATACCATGCAGCAACATGGAACAGATGTGAGACAGGTGTTGGGGGGAGGAGGAGGAGGAGGAGGAGGAGGAGGAGGAGGAGGAGGAGGCGATGGACAAGATGAAACAACAGTCATAACACTGACGGAACGTAACAAACTCAAAAGAACAGCGCAGACAGAATTATGAAAAATCAAAAAGCCAATCAAGCAATCTACTGATGGAGGTTTTCCAGAAGAGCTTCTGCCAATAAACACACAAGAGCAAAATAAAAATCAATCTAAAAATCAGGTATTTCATCTGAGTCTTATGCAACAACAAAACAAAAGAAAACAGCAAAAACATAAGTAAACACTAAAAGAATAAGAGCATGAATCATGCAGCCAAGGAGGTGCGTGTCGTTTTAAGATACCTACATGCTGCCTCCTCTGAATATGCAATGCGTTGTAAAAAACAAAAAGGAACAAAAAGATTGAGTTTGAGCAAAGAACAGAGGGAGAAAAGACCTGGAGAGACAGATCAAACTACCCCAGGAATAATGAGACACACACAACAGGTTGTCACACAGAGAAACAGACAGACAGGCAGTTAGTCAGATCCCTGTTTACACCGGCTGCTGGATAACAGGTCATACTGGGGGTTCTGGGTTCATGTTTTTACATCAACACATTTTAGAAGAAATATCTCAAATGTGTTAAGAAGCTACATGGGTTTAACTTGATCAGTATTCATGTTGACCAATATGAAATTGCAACACAAAAATGTGATGGATATGTTTAAAAGTCATTTTATATCACCATTAATTTGTCCATCAAAGAGTAGAAAGTTAATTTGTACACTGTAAAATGCACATTACATAACTTGATCCTGATTCTTACTATTATGAATGTATTTTATTTTAGTTGTGTTTATGACACCACCTTTTGGTCAGTGTACCATTATAAATTCTAAAAGCTTCTATTCGTCTCAAAAAACCGAAAGATACTTCATAATTAAACAAATAAATAAATAAATATAGGTGATAACACTTATGTAACAACTGGTAAAATATTAATATATAAAATGAAAATAAAACCTAATATTTATTACACTTAAATAAAGAAAATAAGGCGTATGCATAAAAACGCATTTTCTTATTCTAATGTACTTGCAATCTCTTATTGTACATCTACCAAAATATGGACATGATATTGCTCTTTATAAAACGGACAAGTCAAATCAAGCAATCTGATTGGTTTTTAGCCGTGATATACTGAGTGTATACCACGGGTAGAATTGTAGTTACTTTTTACAACAAGTCAGTATCCCTCCGCGTCTGAGAAAAACTGTATACAGTTGGGCTGAAAAGCAAACTGCATGCAGTTTGCCGACCCTCCACTTCGGGCCGAACCACGCCCCTTAGATGTGATATAATGAGCATATACCATGGCCTGTCGTGAGCTATTGCTTGAATATATATCAACCAGGCACCAATACATGTATAATAAGTGTATACATTGGCATTGAGGCCACAGTTAAAGACTATGCAGCTACAGCTTAAAGCACCGAGAGACAATTTATTCCAGACGAGCCGACTGATATGCATTAACGGCAGTCATCTACCTTCAGCATAATGTATGCTCATATCAGGTAATGTATAGAGCTGACATGAAGGAGCACTGAGCGGGGTGTGGGGGAGTTCCGTGGGGTGTGGGTGGTCCAGTGGACAGACAGCGGACAGAGGACAGAGAGAGTGGGCAGGAACCGGATTAAATGGCTTAAGGGAAGTGCTGCGGTCATGCAGACAAGACTCAGTTGAAGTAGAAGGGATTAAGAAAGGTCAGAGCAGGAGGTAGGTGGCACAGGTGGGAAGGAAATAAGTGAATATTCAAGTACTGCACTTAAGACTAAGAGGATATATTAGTTATTTCTTAAGAATACAAGGAGATACAGACATGTAAAACGGATTTGTTCGTTCATACTTAACCGAGGTGACGGAACACCAACCCAAGACTTTTGATTGTGTTTAATCAAAATCATTCTTTTGAAATATGTTAAAAAATGTTGTCCGATAAAAAGGAAAAACGTTTAGACTGAGATGGAATCGCTCACACTACTTCCTAAATTTGCAAAGCGGAAACATGTTCTGACAAGTAAGTTTGAATCAAATGTTACATTAGGGATGGAACAACAAGTGTGGCAAGAAAACATCTCACCCTTAATGCGACACAAAACAAAGTGACAACCGAACAATTTTGTCGGCCTTCAACTCATGATTGAGTGTGTGGTCTCTGAAGTCTTCTTTACGGAAAAACTTTGTTCGGCTTCATGAAAAAAAACCTCAGCAATAGGGACTTTATTGAGGTAAAATAGCTGCCCTTTACCTTCGCACAGCAACACAGATGTCACATATAC